>NC_090783.1:17645000-18250000 GCF_040054535.1 Antennarius striatus
CATAGTTCTGAGTCTAGTATTCAAAATTAAACTGATGGCGGTTCATTGGTATTTCTAATTAAAAGCACTTAAAGTATGAAAAGTATGCAAAATTGAAAAATGTATTTATTGCAATATATTCAAATATTAAGACTAAAATGGATTAATTATTTTTAATATGCTATTTTGAAGCTTATTCAAAACAATTAATCAGTAGTTCAGGTGGACACATGCTTCAGACTGAGTAAAGGAAGAGCATGTGCGATCACATGATGCTTACCTGTGACTGACTACTGGAAGGGTTTGTACTGCTGAAGTCTGAGTATCTCTTCTTCTGTGGTGTGGCAAAATAGGCAAGGAAATGGGCATACTCATCTCTCACCTGCAGAGAGCAGCAAAACACCAAGATTAAAAGAAAAATCTTTGCCTTTTGTGGTTGAAATATTATTATTTCTGTTGTGTTAACTGTGGTATTAGTTAAACAGACATAAACCCTACCTGTTTGGACAATAGGCAGTGCATAATGAAGACCAGCATTCCTTGCAGGCTGTTTAGGATAGTGAACACATATTCTACGAAAGTAGGGCCCTCTTCAAACAGGAAGACCCCAAAAATCCACATCAGTCCAAGTACACACATCTGGGCAATAGCTGTCACTGTGAACGCTCTACAGAGGTACAAGCAGGAAGTGGAGTGGGTGATCATAGAAAAAGGAAACAGGGAGAGAGACAAATTGCTTTCAGCACAAAGAGTTGGATGACTCAGTTATCATATGAGCATCTGTAAATCCCCAGAAGAGTGAAACAAAAAATATTTTTTTCACGACTTCACTAGCGAATCATCAATCAAACAAAGAGAAACACTCTCAAAGCATGGATATTTTCCTTTAAGTTCACATTCTTAGTTTATTGTACTCAAGTGAATATCACTGTTTGATGAAACACCCATAAAATCGTCCTCCTTTGACACCTGATTTGAGAGGGATTTACTTTTATCTGTATTTCAACTCTTAAAACCAATCTTAATTATTCATTCACTACTTTTTGAGTCGTGGAACAAGTTCAGGGGTTACGTTGACAGAGCAAGAGCAGACACACAAAAGCCAAATGCAGTTAACCAAACACAGATATTGACTAACTTAATTTTGTGTAGTTTGGTGAGATCTGGGTTGAGACTAGAAAACTTCTGGACAAGCCTCCAGACTGTGATGATAAAAAAGAAGATGTTGAGGATGATGATGAAGCATACAGGGCCAAAGAAACTCCATATGAGGCCATCTTCCAGGGACAGCCAGCAGCTAGTTGGGAGAAAGGAAACACATGTGCATGATTTGGTTTAAGTTACGTCAACACAATACATAACAATAGGTCTGTGTAATCCAGTGATTATCGCTGTCATATGTTAGGTATGCAACCGTACACATTACATCACACTCACTGCCTAACAGTTCCATATCCATTTGACCTGATGATGACAGATATGATGACAATAAAAAGAGGCGTCCCATAACCAATGAGAAACAAGTGGAGGGGCCGCATTGTGGCATTGAACACCAGGATCACCATACGGTACAGCTGAACTCCTTCCAACAGCATCCAGGTAAACACTCCCAAAAAGAAGAAATGGAGTACCACTGCAATAAATCTGCAGCCACCCTGTGATACAACATAAGCACATGAAGAAAGAAAGATCAGAGACACAGGTGCAGAGAAAGGAAATGTTAATGTGTTTACAGCAGTAATCTGGCTGAAATTCTCATTCATTCATTTTCTGAGACCAGTTGCGTGGGAGTAGAGCTTATCCCAGCTGTCTTTGAGTGGCAAAGTACGCCCTGAACAAGTCATCAGGTCATCAGAGAAACTCAGCTATTTTTTTCCAATAAGAAACAACTATTGTAATAATTGCATTATCACATTCTATCATATTGATTAAATAGGGTCCAGTGGTGGAAAAAGCCATTAGAGTAGAAAGTTTTATCAATTAAAACCTGCCACTCACAAATATAGAGTAGTATAATACACTTTGTTTCTCTGATACTATTTACTCAGCTGTACCATTCCTATTTGTTCCAGACAAGTATTAAGTATTAATAAATATTAATTCTATTGTAGGCCTGAAATAAGAGTAATGAAATATAGTAATAGAAATGGGAGTTTGAGATTTAACATTAAAGAAACATTCATGTGAACAGCACCTCCTCACTTAATGAACTGATGCTTGCGGAAACATACCAAAGTTTTAGTTTGTGAAATGCCAGCAAGAAAGAAGAGGTCAGCCATAAAGAGGCAGATACACAGGTGAAGGTGAATCGTATTACGGGTCCCTTGTATGGAGCGGCAGAATTTGAATGTCAGGATGCACAGTATGAGGCACAGCAGGGAGATGGTCAATCCAATCTTAGTCACCAACAGGAGGCCAAAAGGGTGCTGGTGGAGAAAACAGGATAACTCTTACAGGCATCAATTTAAGATAATCATTTACAACATAATGACACATTGACAAGCACATTCTTTGTACTTCTCTTGGTAACGCAGTAAGTAAGATCAAGAAGGGTGTAATACAATATTGACATACTATCAAAATGGTAAACTTTGCAAGTTACAGTTCCCTTTTTCTACCTCAAGCAGATGTGGAATAAAATAAGATTTCAATTACAGATACCTGACAATTGTAATACATTTTTCCTACCCTTTCTCAAAGAAAATACCATTGTCCTTCACCGCTGAATGCTCCCCTTGTGTCCTCCATCTAGTTGCTAACTTAAAAGTCCCGTATTGTGCTTTTTTAAATTAATGTCTTTCAGCTGCCAGATGTCCATCTACACTGTATTTGAAATGTCTTGCCCCAAAATGATCCGTGGTCCTCAATCTTTGATTGAATATTGATCAAATCATTTCCAGTCCAGACGCTTCGCTTAAAAGGGCGACACATGAACACACGCACACTACTGTCTGCTCGCACTTAGTGGTAGTCAAGGACTTTTAAACATTTAGTAACACCGTTACTACATATTTTCTACTGATTTTTCTTGTGTTTTTCACTGTTGTTTTTCACATAACTGTTCATTTTTCTGCGATAATCAAACCTCCACATTCTGGGAGCATCCCATTCACTGAAGTACATTAGACTGCATTTGCTTAGCTCCCTAGTTGGCAAGCCATCTCTCATTGTCCGTGACGATTATCGAGAAACACAGCTTTAATTACCTCCTGTCTGTAATCATCTTTTGTCGACTCAACTGATTTCTGTCCAATTTGCAAACACTGTGTGTTTTTCTCTACAAATCTTCCGCGATGTTTACAGTCTCAGTACGAGCTTTCATCTTGTGTTTCCGCAATGGGCAATGTGTCACATTCAGCTGACTGAGAAAGTAGCTCCATGCTTATCGCAGAAAAATTAACAGTTGTATCACGCAACTCAAGAGTGAAAAACATGAGAAAAATAAGAAGAAAATGGGGAGTAACGAAGATACCGAAAGAAAAACTTCTAGACTATGGTAAGTGTGAGCGTATGGTAGGGCGCACGTCCATGTGGTACTTGTAAACACAGCTGGAGTTGGGGGGGGGGTGCAGGTGTTGACAGAGGGAACTCAGAGGCCATTCTCTTTAAACGAAGCGTCTGGAAGTGATGTGGTTAATTTTCAATCAAAGATTTTAAGGACCACGGATCAGTTTGGAGCAAGACATTTCAAATACTGTACATGTAGTTGGACATCAGGGAGCTAAATGAAACTAATTTACAAAGTATAATATGTTAACTTTAATACAAACATTTTTGTCTCAATGGTTGTTGTGGTTTCTGGGGATGTAAACCATACCATAAATGGTGTTTTGGAAAGCTTAAAAAGAATTTTCAGTAAACACAAGATTCCCATACACTTCAAACCTTGTAACACACTTAGACAGAAGCTAGTTCACCCTAAGGACAAAACACCACACCACAATCAGCAATGTAGTGTATGTTGTCCAGTTCAGCTAGGAAAGCAGTGACTTGTACAGACACAGAGAACAAAAAATTGCTCCACAAGCATTTGGCTCAACACAGGAGAGTCAACAATCCTCATATAAATGTTCAGGTTTTCGCCAGGGAAGACATGGATTGAGAGAGGAGTTAAAGAAGCCATTTTTATCAAACTGGAGCACCCATCTCTGAATAAAAGAGAAGGATTTAGACACGATCTATCAGCCACCTACAATGCAGTATCAACCTCAAACCCCAGAAACCACAACCATTCAAACTTCATTGCAACACACCATAGCAGCTCACATGAGAGTGGGCGAGATGACGGTTCTCTTAAGAATAGTATCAACTGCTAACAAGACTTATTGTTTTGTAGCTTCAGTCATTTCTATTGTTTTCTTCTCTAAGAGGAGTATAAACATCTGGACTGTATCAGGCACTTGGAACTGTAGATAAATAGATAGATAGACTTTGAAAACTCTTGATGAGAGATGAAACATCTCCAACCAACCATTCACAAGTCCAGTTGATTAGTTTTTGCCGTTCTTGATTTACGCCGATCAGGATGACTGACAACCTTCACAGAGCATAATGAATTTTATTTTACTTATTAGTCATAATTTTGAGGTTACATATATGGGAATGTGCTCCTACTGACCGAAATTATTTTACCTGTTTCCAACCGTGAATTGCTGAATGTCAGCATTTAAAATTGCCTTATCTTAATGGGGATACTAATTAAAAAAACAAAAACAAACTATACAATTGCTAAATTTCATGGTGAGATTGACATGTTATTTAGGTTTTCATGGTATGTGTGTCTGCTTACCTTCATAGGGTAGAGTGCCATGAGTACAGCAAAGCTGGTCAGATGTTCACAGGTACATAAAGTGTGTGTGATGTTGGATTGCTTTTGATAGCAGCCATCTGTGGACCAGGTTCCTCTCTCACTCCAGTACACACAGATATATTTCACCTCTGGAGACTCATCTATGTCCTTTTCAAAAAATATATCACTTATGTCAGAAACATTATTTATTTAAAGCTTAATTTTCATCAGCAGTACTTAGATGACAAGTAAAACAGGGAAGGTTTTTAATTCACCTTCAGTCAAGCTGACTGTATGACAGGTGGGCATACCTGTAGATGTCTGAAGGTGATGTTGACAGGGTGGCTTAAGTTCTCAGTAGATGGGTTAGAGACCACAACAGATGCAACTGCTGAGGAGACCTGAAAAGAGGGGTGCACGCCATCTTTTTCATATTTTGTCAGCTCCTCAAAAGAGTGATTACCTGAGAGTTCAAGGTTCCTGTGGATCAACAATGCAGCCAAAGCAAAACCTGGAAAGGACAATGTTAAAGAAGATAATGGAGCCCAAAAAAAGTCTAAAAGTAATATTTGATGGACATGAAATTCTTGAAGAGAAGCGAAGAGAAGAGAAGAGAAGAGAAGAGAAGAGAAGAGAAGAGAAGAGAAGAGAAGAGAAGAGAAGAGAAGAGAAGAGAAGAGAAGAGAAGAGAAGAGAAGAAGTTTACCAGTGTAAGGTCCTGTTCCGACTGCTGTTGTCCAGTCAGTATCGAGTGAAGCCTTTTCAGTTGTAAGATGAATAGATCCAAAAGGTCGAGTTTTTCCCCTATGCACAGCTATCTCTACATCTGTTTTGACAGGGACATTTATTTGACATTAAGATTACAGTTACAAATACAATCTGAACACCATGGTTGAGCTTATGGACATTGCTTGCCTCTCTTGGTAGTCTCTAACATTTTGTAACTGTCGTTGAGCTGTGGACCAATAAGCAGAATGGAGTTTTCCACTGTACTGAGCAATCTGGTAACATCTTCACTGTTCAGGGAACCAGAGGACAGAATAGTCTCGGTTGTTGTGAACAGTTTCTGTTCAAAGTTGAATAATGCAAGAGGAGAAAATGAGAATACTGTATGAGTTTCTGTGTGTAAAAATGGATGTATTTGTGTTTTAAATTTGCTTCTCTGACCTGCAGTAGTGCCTCTCCATCAGCTTTTGCTTCACCAATGACACTTGAGTTAGAAAGAGCCAAACAGTTGTTTCTCATCATCAACAAAATATCTGCCAGGCCTCCAAGCAACTAAGACACAGAAAGAGAGAATAACGAGACTATTCAGTTTGTGGTATACTTGAGTTTATAAATATTATAAGACACTAAGCTACAGATTGGTTTTGTAAATTAGTGGAAAAGTGTGTTCTTTTAATGTTCTTTTTAATGTTCGTTTAATCTATTGTGGTCTTCTTTATACTAAATAAATAAAAATTTACAAGACCTTCATAAATTATATGAATTTCTGATGACTTTAATTCATATTTTGGTATTTAAGCATGCAGCTTACCGTTACAGACTCATTTTTAGCATTGAAGCCATCACAGTCGAGTTCTGGATGGAAAATATGAGATTATGATCTCACCAGTTCATTTTTGACGCATTCAATGCAGTGACATCTGATAATATCAAGTGCATGATAGGCAGATTATTTTTGGAGAGTGTGAACAAGAATATGCTTAAAATTAGGACATATAAACCATGAAATGTATGAGGTGTAATTGGTACATTCAAGGACTCAGTTTTAGAAAACCTAGAGAATTAACTTTTCAACATAGTATATTTTCTAAATAGACATAATCTAGTGGTTGTGGAGGATACAGATTACTTCTTTACAGAAAGTAGTCCACAATATGCAAAATGTCATCACTGCTATCAAAACAATGATCACTCAGCTCCTTCCTCATCTCATTGAAGAGATAGTGGTAGAAGTCAAGCCTAACGTTTTCTCAAACATTGGTGACACTGATCACTTTCAATTCACTGAAGCAGAAACACCACAAAGGCGATCAATCTGAAATTTGAATAAAATTACAGCAATGTAGCCCTTCTATTTTAGGATGGAGATATAGCAATCAAACATATTTAAAGTAATGTACAGTATGTGGATGATGATAGTTGATTAGAGGATTGCATACACTCACTTGAGCAAGGGATCCTTTCCCTGCCATAATTAGTGTATCCTTGTGGACACTTGCACCAATAACTCCCTTCAACGTTGTTACAAGTTCCTTTATCTCCACATACGTACTCTTTCATTTCAGCCTCGTTGCACTCATTTATGTCTGTATAAAGTGGACAACAGAGGCAGAAGTAATCATTGCCATTATTCAAGAGCAAGGATTTTAACGAAACCAGTCAGAAACAAACCTGAATGCAATGTAATTGGAAAAACATATTTGCAGAGTGAGCAGTGATATTAGTGTTTTATTGTTGCTAAAAGGTTTTGGCAGACATTTTCCAAGTTGTCAATGTTGAGAGTTTATTTGCAAATAACTCTCAAAGCTGCAATTTGAAGAAGAGTGAAACAGGAAATGATACAACAGTTTAAGCCACAATATAGGAAGTAAAAATAGTCGAACCATGAAGAAAGAAAAGCTTAAATTAAGTCATTCATCGCAATATTCCTGAAGTCAAGTTGTGAGTGCCCAGATTCCTGCATAGAGTTTGATTTGAATGTTAAACTATATTCTGTTCAAAATACCAGGGATGTTGTCATAGATGTTTGTAAGAGTCAGTGATCAACACCAGGATTTCCATGAAGAAAATCTTGTCACTACAATCATTCAC
Organism: Antennarius striatus; assembly: GCF_040054535.1. Classification (NCBI taxonomy): domain Eukaryota; kingdom Metazoa; phylum Chordata; class Actinopteri; order Lophiiformes; family Antennariidae; genus Antennarius; species Antennarius striatus. The sequence continues at coordinate 17,652,586 of NC_090783.1, forward strand.
CTCTTAAGCTTAAAGTTAATGGAAATTCATTTGCACTCATTGTGATGATGTGCATCTTCCTAGACACAGCATCAGTTATCTTCAATTTACAGTGACCTAGCCACTACTCACCAATGCAGGATCCTTGCCTGTTCCTGTTATTGGTGAATCCAAAATGGCACGTGCACTGAAAGCTCCCAATCAGGTTGGAACAATTACCTCCATGACCACAGATGTTGATGTAGTGGTTATCTGTGCATTCATTGTTGTCTGATAGAATAGTGAGTGAAGATGATTGAGACCATTTAGTCAAGAAACAGGCATTGCTTTTACACACACACACAAACACAAACACGCAGACCTTGGCACTGTCCATCTAACCCGGTGAAGTTAACAGTCCCTTTAATATTGTTGAAGCCAGGCAAACACTGACAGTAATAACTGCCATTTGTGTTGGTACAATTTGTGTGCTTCCCACAGACATCTGGGAATTCGTGGCACTCATCCACATCTGCAGACATGGATACACATACAGACAGCATAGGGGAAAAAAATTAGTCATCAAACTTACAGGTCAATACATAGTATACACATGTTATTGCAGACTGTATTTCAATGTATGCTGTAATTAGTAAACTCCTAACTTGTAAGTTCTCTGTTCAGCAATATCTCTTATTTGCTTTTACCCTCCACTCCTCTGACGATCAGCATTATCAGGTTATCGCACAAAGTTTTAGGACATTTGCATTTTCTTTATTGGTCATTTCAAATTACACTAATCTCAGAATTTAAAACAAATGCATTGATCATCCAATCTGAATGGACTGGAATCCAGTCAAATCCATACTAAAACAATTCCCATAATGAATGATACATTTCCTGATTAATTACTATAAGATAAGATCACTTATCTACTTCTACTTCAGAATATTCAAATATTGGTAGATAGCAAGACAGAAGTGAAAAGAGTTGATAGGTATTACCAATACAGCGACGGCCTACTGAATACAAGCCCTGCTGACATTCACAGAGACCTTCCCCCAGCATACACAATAATCCTGTAGGAACAGAAACAGAACCCAGGTTTAATACACAAGAAATCTTACAGTAGCAGAAGTGAATTCAAACCTCTGTACTGTGCTCCCTCGGGCATTCATGCATCAAAGCTCGCGACTTCATCTCATCACAGAATTTTGGTAGGCAGCCAAATGACGCACATTCTACTGGCTGACGGCATCCGGAGGTACGCTCCGTTCCGTGAGTCTCAGACTTACGTGAGACACAAAAGTACTGTTTCCGACACCGATAAGAGTGTTGGAAAAAGTAATACAGATATAAGGTGGTTTAATATCGGTATGGGGACAGTCATAAACGTTTAAATTACCATAAATAATAAGATAAATAGTTCATCGCTCTATTGCTGAATTCAGTCATCGCGTGTAGTTCCTGGAACTCATTAATCGCAAAGAACGAGGGCACACTGCATTTTGAAATTTTTTGAATTGGTTAAACAACTTTATTCAACCAATTAGAAATTTATGGTGCAGTACAAATTAACATAAATGTATTTTTTAAAAATAAACCTGCTGGTGTTACTGGTGCAGTTGATTTTCATACAGTTTTGCTTCTCAGATGAACATTTTTTAATTAGTATTTCACTCGGTACTTCAGGTGTTTCCCTCTTCAACAGTATCACCAATTAAGTAGTAACTGAGTAAGTCCTCTTCAATTCACAGAAAGTTTTCTTAAAAGAGAAATAAATTCCAAAATGCATTTTTCATACCACTCCTGAAGGCACACTCCACTTCACTAACAATGTTACTCTGCTATATTTTCCAAACCCTCATACTTCCATTCTAAAACTTAACCAATGAATCACTCAAAGTCCTGGGAGCAGAAAACTGATTGATCTGTAATGGAACTATTTGGAGGATAATCATCGTATATTATAGATGTAACTTGGCTCTAAACAACATGACTCCAGTAGAACTAGTTACTCTCAAATCAGTCTAATCTGTTGTTCCAGATGCAATTATGTTGGATGTTCATTTATAGTATTTACAGACGTTTGTTTTTTCTGGTGAAGCCTTATTATTTCAATAATTGTGACTTTTCATTTAGCACTAACCACTATAAGCAAGTTTTCATTAAATTCTGTGAAATATTGTATGCCACTGTTAACTACATGTTTATTTGTACTATTGTACTATTTGTACAATTTCCTCCGGGATTAATAAAGTATCTATCTATCTATCTATCTATCTATCTATCTATCTATCTATCTATCTATCTATCTATCTATCTATCTATCTATCTATCTATCTATCTATCTATCTATCTATCTATCTATCTATCTATCTATCTATCTATCTATGTTTATTCATGGATTGGTTCTCTTAACAGTTTATGACAGGTCATGAGGGAATGAGCCTCACCCAGCTGACATTGGGTTTGAGGAGAGGTACGTCCTGAACAAGTTACCAGTTTATAACAGGGCCACATGAAAGACAAACAATCAAACTCAACATCCATGTCTATGGGCAATGTAGAGTTGTTAGGTTCTCAGATATTTTCATTACTAGGCTGAAATAACACACTTCTAATTTGTGCTCTGATACAAAATGTCAAGCATACAGTTGCTACTTTTTATGTAGTAATTGTAATGAAGACTCATATAAAATCACATCAGTATGCACAGAGGAAAACACGTATTCAACTTAGACTTTGTTACAGGTGAGTTTTAAGGATGTGAACCATCAAATCAGATTGTACTAACAATGACAACTGTGATGAGTCAAACTGGCTTTATTTGGTGATCCCCTGGCATTTTGAGTGAAATATTTTAAGTGTTGGACTGTTTGCCAAGATTTGGGGAGCAGATTTTCTGTTCACATCTGTAAGAACTGTAAAGAGTTGGAGAAAGAAGAAATGTTTTATATTAAGACTCTGGATTACACTTAATACCACCACATCATAACAGACATGCAGTCACATGTCCTTATGGCACTGATAACTCAGAAAACAGTGGTGTCTTCACATGATGTTAGGTCCCACAGTAGCACTATTTTATGAAAACTGGGTCAAATTTGTCACACTCTGACTGAGTAACTAGACAGAAGTTAAGACAAAACATGTGAAAACAATTTGCAATTTATAAAATCATTCTTTATGTTTATCTCTGCATGTTGTATTAGATTAAAAAAATACAGCAAATAGGAGGTATCATGGAGGTGGAGGGAGTTGTCAATTACAAGTGGCCACGAGGCTAAACTGGAGACTGTTACGTACTACAACAGAACCAAGGTTGAAGTAGATGTCATTGATCAAATGTCGAGGAAATACACAGTGAAAGCTCCCACATGAATTTGGCGATTGGTGGTGTTTTATAGTATTCTTTACCTTGCTATCATAATGCTTAGCTATATACAACTACTGTAGTTCACCTTTGGCCGGTCTCACTTTGCCCGTAGGTATGAGTGTGTGCTTGTTCGTCTACATGTGGCTCCGCAGTGCACTAGTGTCAACCCCGGAATGTCCCCTGTCTCACGCCCAGTCGTCTGGGCTAGGATGCAGCACCCCCGACCCGTGACAGCAGATGAACCGGGTATAAAAAAAGTGAATTATATGTGTATATTCATATTTATTGTACAGTAGCATGATATTGTGATAACCTGTGTTAATGCAGACTGTTATAGTGATGTTGCCTTGAGCTGTAGGCTGTGCATGTATTGTGCTGTGGGAAGTTCAGATGACTTAGGAAAAGGGAACGTTAGTGAGTTAGTTATAAGCGGTAGTTGTGTCTCTTTGGAGTTCCTTTGTAAAGAGATGACTAAAACTCGATGAAGCCTGTTTTATCAAGTTCCATCTCTATTGCAGTTAAAGTTAATAATTACAAAATTCAACTTACAAACAACCTCTCGGAGCCAATTGTATTTATAGGTTGAGGACTACTGGTAGTGACTAATTTTGTGCTTGGAAAGTGTTGTTGACCTTAGTAAATTTATTATGGTCTGTTTTTGAAGGAATAACCTTTTATACTCATTTAGGAGGTGAAGTATGGCGCTACAACCTTTCAGAATCAGAACACTTTCTTAATCCCTGAGGGAAAACTGCTTTTTGTACAGTTGCACTGCTCAAGAAAGTATTGAAGAAAAGGTTCACATGCTTTATCCAGGGTGTAAGCTGACTCCCACCCAGTGTCAGCTGGGATATGCTCCAGAATGAATGAATGAATGAATGAAAAAAAACCCCGAATGAATGGATGCCTTTGTAGTCTTGTCATTTTTACGAAAGACAATCAAGGCATCTTGTGCCGAGGTCACAAGAGATGATCCCTGGAAAACTGTTGCGATGCGGTGAAGGTATTCTGCCTCAAACCTGAGGTAGAATTCATTCAGCTCGTGGGTGATGGTTATCTGGCAGCTGTTTGTAGTGATCAAGCACCTCTACTTTGATCAGTGATCTTTGTTACATCTTCTGCTGTAATGGATCATTTTCTGCTATAATGGATCACATTTTCTGCAGGCAGCTTCTTCTTTTTCCACTCGGAGAACTTTGGGATCTGATAAGTAATGTCTGCACTATTTTCCAAGCCACAGCCAGATAAAAAAAATGCTTATTGTTCTTAGTGCGAATGCTTTGAATTGTTGGTTTTATCTCTGTGTTCGTTTTACTTTAAAATGGTTAGGTTTGTTTTTATGGTGTTATTTTTACTGATACTTTTGTTACAATAACAATTTTACTTCTAGATTTTTAACACTTGGAGCAAATTTATATACATTACCTCCTGTGTAATGTATTTAAATAATTTTCATTTTTACTTTGTAAAGTGGTATTATTATTTTGGTGGAGGCATTTAGTATTTTTCAGTTGTTGAAAAAAATAAAATTAACTAAACTGGCTCAGTTTTGAACGGTTAGATCAGTGGCACACTACAGCTACTGCTTGGATACTGTTAATACAGCAGCAAACAGCTTGATGACTACATAGTTAACAACATTGTTGTGGCCTATGTAAAACTATGGTTAAGTCTGTAAAAGTATCACCCTTCTAATATGATCATGACCACCATACAGTAGCTACATTAGTGAACTTGAGTAAAAAGTTTTTCTTAAGCCACGCTGCCTTGCTGTGCAGTGACACACTATTGGTAAAAGCGCGTATGTTTAGCTAGCCAAAGTAGAAGTATCAAGTACCACATACACACACACACACACAGAGAGAGAGAGAGAGAGAGAGAGAGAGAGAGAGAGAGAGAGACAAGTACACTACCACATTGTGCTGTTATTGATAGACTTACCAAGTATAAAAAGCTCCTTTCCAGACCTCATGTCAAAGGCAAACCAAATGCTCCACCACGACTGATAATATCTTAAATGTGAAATAAAGGTAAAACTTTGAAAAAGTTTGACAGATTTTAGTGTGTTTTGTCAAAGATCTCTGTTGTTCAAGGTTGATTAAATCCACAACGTCTGCGAAATAAAAAACAAAAAAGGGAACTTCCAAAATGTTTTACCTCATCTGTAGATAATAGTTGTATCTGTGGCAGAAAAAGAAACAGCAAAACCTCACAGCTTTCTTTCTCTCTGATTCACAGTCTAGGCTCACTTTCTCACTGATTCCCCACCCCCATCCCTCCCTCTGTCTCTCTCTCTTTCTAACATGCTCTCTCTTTCTGGCTCTTGCTTTCTCGCTTTCTCTTTTTGTCTCTGTCTCTCACACGCTCTCTGTCTTTCTCCCTTTCACTATTCCAGTGACTTTGTCTCGTTAATTCCTCTACTTCTTTTCTTTGTCTTTATTGTATTTGTGAACACATTTGACACAGAGGCGGTATATTACGTTGACCAATAAGACTTCCTTCTTTCAATGGTGTTTCACATTTCCTGTTTGACTTCATAAGCCTCTATTTTCAAGAGTTATTCCCAACACTCTCATGACATGAATACAGAAAACTAGAGGGGGAAGCAAATGCCAACTAAAGGGCAATGATAAGCACTCAATCTAAACAGCTACTACTAAACTTGAGTTTTGACAGTCACTCTTAAAGCTGTTACCATATTGCCAAAAGCCTCCTCTTAGTCTTCTCTTATTCCACACAAACTTTCCGTCTTTCATCCAATCCAAGTGACAAGCCTGCATTTTCTTAACTCCCTAGACAAAAAGAAGACAGAATAGAACAGGATATAGGATGTAGAACAGGACAGTTTCAATCCTCTGTTACACCAAAGTAATAATCTTTAGTTTGAAAAGTTAAGACTAGAAGCATAGTACATTTGAGAGGAAATAATATCTGCTGTCTTTAAAGCTCTGGGAAAATGTCTGTTAGTGTGTGTGTGTGTGTGTGTGTGTGTGTGTGTGTGTGTGTGTGTGTGTGTGTGTGTGTGTGTGTGTGTGTGTGTGTGTGTGTGTGTGTGTGTGTGTGTGTGTGTGTGTGTGTGTGTGTGCGTGTGAACTGTGCTTTAAAAATGAATTCACTGTTAACCAAGCATCAGTGATGTGCGGTCAGGTTCATGGCTGGGGAGGCACTGACTTCATCGTAATCATATTTGCAAACATATGAACCTACAGTGTAGCTTATTCACCATTAAATTAGCAACATTTTGTTGTTACTTACATGTTTGCTTATATGTTATGTGTACTTATAAATGAAGTCCATGTGTCACTCCTTCTGAACAAAAGCATCGAAAAAATTTTGAGTCGAGATATGAAATCCTCCATTTTTATAGGAAGACAAGGCGAGCGGAAAAACAAATGAATGGCTGCACTCAGACCTTGAAATTAACTTTTTTTCTTGGTAGCACTGGTGCTCCCAAATTTAGAAGTTAGTAGCTCCAGCAAAGATTTTAGGAGCACCTACCCAAAAGCAAGGCATACAGACAATATATGTAACATGGCATGTATTTTATTCACAGAACCGTCAACACTTTTGTAAACATGTTTGTAACATTAGTTGGGTCTCCTGGCTCTCAGTCCCTCTCTCATCCACCTTTTCACTGAAGGCCCAGCAACAAAGTTCTCCTCAGGTGGACCCTCTACACCGGGGGTATTCAGTTAAAAGTCACCGAGGTCCGGTTAGAAAAATTTCCTCTTCGTAAAAGGTCCGACTTTGAAGAGACCTGCGGTGAGGTACCAGCCAGCCGAACCTCACCATGGATTGCCTAATGACTCGACTAGCTGTGCTGGCATGCTATACAGTGAGACCATAATGCTATCTCTCTATATGTCGCTATTAAAATGTTTGATCTATGAACTAAATTCCCATAATTTAGCTAATGTACATAATATACAGTGTTTTTTTGTCAACAACTGTATGTGTGTAACATCTTTCTTGAGTCCAGCGGTCCTGAAACCGCTTGTAAAAAACATGAAGTGAGGCACAAAGTTCTCGAGCCACATGGTAGGGGGCGCTGGTGATCCCAGGGATTCGGCCGAGGATTCCTCTTCCTCGGCCGTAGAAGAAGTGACAGCAAACTAGGATTAAGTGCAGCCATTCATTTGTTTTCCGCTCGTCTTGCCTTACTATAGAAATGGAGATTTACATATCTCAACTCACAGCACGGTGTGGCGCAGTGGGTAGCGCTGTTGCCTCACAACACATTGCCCGTAGGAGTGAGTGTGTGTGCGTGGTTGTCTGTTTTGTGTGTGGCTCTGCGGTGCACTGGCGTCATGCCCAGTGTGTGCCCTGCCTCATGCCCTATGCCAGCTGGGATAGGCTCCAGCTCCCTGTGAAATGCTACAGCGGACACAGCGGCAGAAAATGAATGAATCGATGGATATCTCAACTCAAATTTTTTTTGCTGCTTTTGTTCAGAAGTAGTGGCACATGGACTTCATTTATAAGTAAACGTAACATATAAGCAAACATTTAGGAAACAACCTAATGTTTTTTTTAATCAAATGTGCCAATTGTGAGTTTGCATGTGTAAATAATTCTGCTCTGACACTTTAAAAATGACCTGTGGCTAATTAAATGGTGTATAAGCTAAACTGTAGATTCATATTTTTGTAAATCTAATTATGATGAATTCAGTGCCTCACCAGCCATGATCCTCACTGCACGTCACTGGTTGGAACTTATCCCAGCCAACTGTGGCTGGACAAATACCCATGCACACACTCACACCTATGGGCAATTTGGGACTGGTCAATTAACTGAAGCGCATGTTTTTTGTAGGAGGGAGGAAGCTGTAGAACCTGGAGAGAATGCACGCAGATATGGGTAGAACAAGCAAAGTCCTCACAGAGCGGGACTCAAACCCAGAACCACCTTGCTTGCTACAGCGCTACCCACTGCGTCACTGTGCCGCCCGAGAAGTAAAGTTTGAGGTCAAAAGCGCTTCTCAGAAGACTTAGCTTCTCAGAAGTTCTAAGCAAAATTTTACACTTTGATGATTGAAATTCTTCTTGGTAAGATCTGATGCCATCGACTGAACTCTCTGTAGGAGAGTTATTAATGAATTATTAATTTCATTCTGTCTGTTCCTTACAGTTATACTGTATATGCTGAAATCTCTAGTAGTTTTGTGCAATATTTGTGTATGAATTTAGATAGTATTCAGATACTTTGCAAGCAGAAGGCGTGAGTTTTTACATTATGTGTCAAGTTATGAAATACGGTGGCACAGTAGGTAGCACTCACAGCAAGACGATTCCAGGTTCAAGTCCCACCCTGTGCAGAGTTTGTATGTTCTTGTCATGTTTGCCTGGGTTCTCTCTGGGTTCTCCAGCTTCCTTCAAAAAACGTAGGCGAATTGGTCGTTCCTAATTGCCCATAGGTGTGAGTGGGTGTGTGAGTAGTTGTTTTTCTTCCATGTGGCTCTGGAGTGCACTGGCGTCATGCCCAGAGTGTCTCCCGCCTCTCACCCACAGGGCAGCCCTGAGCAAAGGACCCTGAACCCCATACTCCTGGAGCACTTCCCACAAGATAGCATGAAGGACATGGTTGAAAGCCTTCTCTAGATCCACAAAGCACATACGGACTGGTTGGACAAACACCCACAAACCCTGGAGAACTCAGTGGAGAGTGTAGACCTGCTCCGGTGTTTGCAACCGGGATGAAAACCGCATTGTTCCTCCTGAATCCACGGTTTGCCTGTAGGTCTAATCCTCCTCTCCAGTATCCTAGACTTTTGCCAGGAGTCTGTTGGAGCACTCCCTCCAGTCCCCTTTCTTGATAATGGGGATTACCACCCTTCCCCAAGTACATTATGTTACAGAGATGTACTAACCAAGACAATCCCTGCACTTCCAGAAACTTGAGGTACTCAGAGTGCATCTCATCAACCCTGGTGCCCTGCCACCAAGGAGTTTCGTAATCACCTCGGTGACTTCAACTCGGGTGATGGACTAGTCCACCTCAGCCTCTATTTCCTTCATTGAAGACATGGCAGCAGGATTTAGGAGAACCTCAAAGTATTCCTTTGACCACCCAAGGTCAGCAGCTCCCTCCCTCCACTGTCAACAGTGTTGGTGCTGCTCTGTTTTCCCTTTCTGAAGTGTGGTGGCGAGAGGTTTTCTTAAGTATATTTCTTAAGTATATAAGTACAAATATTTATTTGTTAATTTAAATCATACATAGGTTGAGGAGAAGTCCAACAGTATCATCGCTGATACAAACAGATAAATACTTATCTAAAGTGAAGAGATTTCTGGTACAATCATCCCAGAACTACCCTTTCCTCTCCCCCTCATGTCTTTCATATCCATTACTCCGTGTGTCTAATGCAAAGGTGTTACCTGTTATTATGGCCTTAGACCACTGGAAAGTTCTCTGGCAAAAGCCGTCATCACACCAGAAAGTGGAGAGTCCAGCCCTCTCAAGGGGTTTGCTTCCAGAGCTCAAGCTGTGGGTGGAGGTGAGCCCAACTATATCTCGTCCATACCTCTGAACCTCCTTCACAAGCTCCAGCTCCTTTCCCCCGAGCAAGGTGACACTCCATGTCCCAGGAGCAGGTCTCTTTGTCCGGGAATTGGGTCGTCTAGCCCCACATTGTTGGCTGTCAGCCACTACAATGTACTCGTCCCCTATGATACCCTCGGCAGGTGGTGGGTCTACTGGAAGTTGGGCCCATGTTGTCCTTTCGAGCTGCGCCTAGCCGGGCCCAGTGGGCAGAGGTCCAGGAACCAGGCGCTCGTATACAAGCTCAAAACCAAGGGACTGGCTCCAGGGTGGGGCCCCAGTTATGCCATACCGGGCTACGTCACAGTCCTTAATTTTCTTCTGTTATTTTGAACTGCTGTTTGTCTGTCCTATTACTTAGGCCCTGTTTGCCATGGGAAACTCTACCAAGAGCATAAAGCCCCCAACAACATAGCTCCTTGGATCATTCGGGCACGCAAACCCCCCCACCACAAAAAGTTGGCAGATCAAGGGGAAGTGGCTCGTAGGGTGTTATAGAATAATAACCCAAGTGGGGTCATCGAAGACATTCTTTCATCATTAGGGTCGATGAAAATCAGTCATATAGGTTTCACCTATGGGTTGTAATACCAAACCGAGGAAGGCTGAAAGTCATTTGAATGATGGTTGAGACATTTGCTGCTCACAGTTATGCAAATGAGATTTGATCATCCTGGTGATGGCAATGACAAGTGCATTGTTGCATGCAAGAGAAAGTCTTGTCTGACAAAATTCAAATTGTACATGTCAACAGCAACTTTCCTATTTACACCAAAGTTAACTATGGTGTTCCACAAGAACCATTACTGGTGCCAGTTCTTTTCTTTCTATAAATGCTTCCTCTAGATAACGCTATTAGTAAACATATTAATTTTGACTGCTATGCAGATGATACCCAGCTGTATTTGTCCTTCAAGCTAAATAAGAGTAACTAAACTGTAGACTAACTAAACTTCTGACCTCTCTTAAAGGTGTTAAAATAGGGATGACAGGGATGCACAATGATCAGACGATGTGCATTCCCGGGACACAAGCTTTAAATACTGACAGTAAAAAACTTTTTTTGTGATGTAATATTGGGAGAAAATGCACTTCCATTCAACAAAAATATTCACAATTTATCCACTTCAATTTCGAACCCAGAAATCTTCATTGTGTTTTGACCTTGCGTGAGTTTCTCATCACGAGGCTCATCTACTTCATTCAGCCTTAAATTGACCAGGGGCGGCACGGTGGCGCAGTGGGTAGCACTGTCACCGTGCAACAAGGCGGTTCCGGGTTTGCGTCCTGTTCTCTGTGGGGACTTTGCATGTTCTCCCCGTGTCTGCGTGTGTTCTCTTCAGGTTCTCTGGCTTCTTCCCACCTCCAGAAACATGCGCTGCAGGTTAATTGCCTGATACCAAATTGACTGTAGCTATGAATGTGTGTGTGTGTGTTTGTGTCTGTGTGTAGCTCTGCGGTGCACTGGCGTTGCACCTGGAGTTTGCCCCGCCTCACGCCCTAAGACAAGCTGGGATAGGCTCCAGCTCCTCGCGATGAACCAGGTTGAGAAAATGAGTGAATGAATTAATTTTGTATTACATATGAATGTTTATATATGAATGTTTGGCAGCACGGTGGTGTAGCGGTTAGAACTGCTGCCTCACAGCAAGAAGGTCCTAGGTTCAAACCCCATCATTTCCAACATGGCTTTTCTGTGCAGAGTTTGCATGTTCTCTCCGTGTCCGAATGGGTATTCTCCGGGTTCTCCCGTTTCCCCTGATTGTCAGGAAACACATGCATCTAAGTAATATTAGGTCATGTTGGACCGTAGTGGCGGCGCACCCAGGTGCAGCAGTTCTGGACCAACTCTCCATCTGGTCTTGCAATTTCGTTGTACCATCTGTGTATTATGACAAATAAAGACTTTCTTTCATTTTTCCAAATGTGGGTTAAGGCCTAAAGTATAAAAAAATTATGCCTTTCAATTGCTTATTTAATTCATGATTATCTGCATAATTACCTGTTCATTTCCCCCTCCCTTCACTGTTAAGGCTAACATCAGGAATGTGTGATCTTGAGTAATAGTAACAGTGTTGTGCACTTCTACTGTAATATAAACAATGTAGCGCTTTTGAAATTGTGCCAAAACATCTGTTTGAGAGTGTGTGCACATTCTTTTTCAGGGATGACCTCCTATGAGCTGCGCTGTTTACATCAAACCCCATTAGACACCAAATATTCATGTCTAGTTTATATGTATTCAAAGGTGTAAAGAGAGAAAGGGTGATCAGATTTAAGAGGTTTCCTCTCTGTGACAAATGCATTTTTGTTCCAACTTAATGGCCATGTGTCATTACGAAAATGTATGAACATTGCTGTCCTCTAATATCTTTGGTGGTGCATTTTTATTTTTTTGCCTCCTTTATCGTCCCCCCTCATTCTGCCTGTGAAGTGAGGGGGCGGAAGACAGGGACAGAGGGCAGATGTTTCTTCCACTGCTTTGAAGATGACTGTAAGATTGAGGGAATAGGGAAAATCTGGAGGCTGTTTCTGCTTGGAACATGGGCGTTTTCAAAGAAATAAATCCTTTAATAATCTCTATAAGGGATTATGACTTTTTTCCCACCGTAAATTTTCACACACGTACTACATATATACAGTATATAGTGTACAGGCCCATATACACACACAGAGCCCCTCAGAGGTAGAGTGGCAGGTGGCTCTCACATGGGGCGTACCATGAGCAACTTGTGAGGGGATGGTGCCTTGCTAGAGGGTACTTCAGCAGTGCTCAGGAGATAGACTGGCAGCTCCCACTGCCAGTTCGCACTCCAAATCTTTTGGCCCACATGGGTCTTGAACGGCGACCTTCCAGTCCCCAGCCCAAGACTTAGTGGACTGAGCTTCACCACATTCACCATCAGTAGGTGTCAAAGATCACTCTCATTTCAGCCACCTGCTGAGGTATCTCATTCAGTTGGAATTGCTTTTGATATTTGTTGAAACAAATATAACTTTGTGTTGAAGAGGAGTTGACACTTTATTTTTAACAGTGAACTCCAATAACCAACTGATATAGCAAAACAATAGCATGATTGTGCACTATATCTGCATTAGGGTTGGAAGCCCTTTTTTTTTAAGGTAAACAATATCCTACAATATTGCTACAAAATGCCTCCGTGTAGTTGAAAATTGCTTTGTGAAGTTATGCTAACATTTTAAACTTAATGTATTTTCCTTCGGGCAGCACGGTGGCACGGTGGATATTGCTGTACCCCACCTCTCGTCTGTAAACAGCTGGGATAAGCTCTAGTACACCTGTGAGCCGCAAGACGAAAAAAACCAGCAGTATATGAGATAAATACAGTCATCGCTTCTACAAAAAAAATGGTTTGAAGCGGTTTCTTACAGAGGCCGGATGTATGAAGATATGATAAATATAATACAATTAAAAAAAGTGACAGTGGGTACTATAATATGCTGTATGATGGGACAAGAGTTTTCGTAAGCATTCCTCACACCAAAAGAACAAAAACTAACAAATATAATATAACAAATATAATATCATTCGCCTTTCTTCATTTCTTCTCTTTCTTTTCCTTTTGACTTTTCCCATGAGGGATCACCACAGCGTGTCATCCTTTTCCATGTCTCCCTATACTCTGCATTCTCTTCTCTAACACCCACTGCCTTCATGTCTTTCCTCACTACATTCATTCGGTTCATTCATTCTTTCCTGGTAGCTCTGTCCTTAACACCCTTTTAGCAATATACTTACTATCTCTCCTATGGACATGTCCAAACCATCGAAGTCTGCTCTCTCTAACTTCGTCTCAAAAACATCTCACCTGGGCTGTTCCACAAGGGACTCATTTCTGATTTTATCCAGCTTTGCCACTCCCAGAGAGAACCTCAATCTTCACTTCTATTTCTTCTCCCTGTAGCCTCACTCTTCCTTCTCCACTCTTCTCATTCATGCGCTAATAGTCTGTTTTACTTAGTGTAATCATCATTTCTCTCCACTCCAACACGTCGCCAGCTTTCTAAATGATCCTACACTTGCTCCCTGCTTTCACTGCAGATCACAATATCATCTACGAACATTGTGGTCCATGGGGATTCCAGTCTAACTTTATCTTTCAGCCTATCCATCACCACTGCAATCAGGAAGAAGCTCAGAGCTGATCCCTGATCAGTCCAATCTCTACCTTGAACTACTACTGCATCACACCTCACCACTGTTCTGCTGCCCTCGTACATGCCATGTACTATTCTAACGTACTTTTCTGCCACTCCAGACTTCCTCATATAGTACCACAGTTCCTCTCTGGGTACCCTATCATAGACTTCCTCTTGATCTACACAGACACGAAGTAGCTCCTTCTGGCGTTCCCTTTAGTTCTCCATCAACACCCTGAAGGCATCTGTGGTATTCTTCCTAGACATGAAACCATACTGTTGCTCACAAATACTTGCTTTTCTCCTGAGTCTAGCCTCTACTACTCATTCCCACAACTTCATTGTGTGCCTCTTCAACTTTACCCCTGTAGTTACAACTCTGCACATCACCCTTGTTCTTAAAAATGGGCACAAGCACACTCTTCCTCCATTCTTCAAGACTCTTCTCACCTGCTAGAATTCTGTTGAACAACCTGGTCAACAACTTCAGCTTTTGACATCTCTTCGATGCTTCCAAGCCTGCTACAACCCCTCTGAATTTATTCGGGTTTGGGACTGGCCTACAGTTGACACTGACTTGTGCAGTCCCTAATGTGCCAAAAAACTCAAAGAGCAATTTGGTTTTTACAACATGAGCTATTATCTTGACAAGAGATTTTTTTATTTATTCTTTATGGTTGATATTTATTTGGTACTGTTTACTTTGACTGTGACATTTTGAGGAGGTCAACAGAGAGGTTACAGCTCTAGATTCCCACACATATCCGTAGGGTGTAGGTTCCTACATATCTACAGAGAGAAGCTTTTCAAAGGCAAATATGAAACATGGGCAACAAAAGCATTAGTAAAGTTTTCTCATGAAACAATAGCATTTTGTCAAAGTTCACATTAAAACAAACAAAAACTGATACCTTTCACTTCAATATGTGAAAATATATCAACCTATTAAATACAATTTTGTTTATTTTTTAACTGTCCATTTTGATGACTGCAAACTGGGCTTGCAGAAGTTGTGGATGGTTTGTCAATCAGAGACAGCATAGTCACAGTGGATTAACCTGTCAAAATATGTAACCAAAAGAAAGAAACATTAGAAAGCAGAGTAAAAAGAATTACTTTACAGGCCTCTAAACAAATGCCAGCTCACCTTTTACGTTGACTCTGGCCAGTGCCTCACTGGAGCCGACATGATTCGTGGCCACACATTTGTAGTCTCCACTGTCGCTGAGTTTAACATTGGCTATAATCAGCTTTCCATCCTTTCTTGCCACTGCTCCTCGAGGAAGGCTCCTCCTACCAACCCGGCTCCACTCAAACCGAATGGGGTGAGAGCCATGAGCAACGCATTGCAGAGACAGGACTTCTCCAGGCTGAAGTCTTACCTGGTCAGGCAGACAGGTGGCATATGGAGGAGCTGTATGAAAGAGAAGACAACCATTTGTATTATTAGCTGGGACCAAGGGTCTAGATGTACAAACTCTACCTTTATTAACTGTGTTGCAGACTTACTGTCCACCTCCATCTGTGTATATGCCTCACTGTAGCCATGAATATTGGTTGCATTACAAATGTATTGTCCTGAATCTTGGCGCCCCACATTGGACAGTGTCAGAACTCCATTGACTACTGTGTGTTTCCATGGTAATGGTGCTCTGAGTTTGGACCAGGTGATGATAGGGGTAGGGGAGCCTGAAAAGAAGAAAGAAGGATGAAGTGAAGTTTAGTAAGTGAAGATATTTACAAACAGACATGCCAAAACCTTACCAGTAGCTACACACTCCATTGAGACCGCATGTCCCTCCACCACTGTAATTTCTGTGGTGTTCACTGAAGCCACTGGAGCTTCCAGTGCTCCCTCAGCAATGATTTCCACTTTCACCTCTGTGAAGCCCTCAGTGTTTTCAGCCTGGCAAACATAAACTCCTAAGTCCTCCGGGTGTATTGCAGGCCACTGAGAAAAGAGGTGGCTACTATTATAATGCACTAGTGCCTTAAAATCAATCACAGTATTACTTGGGAATTTCCTTTAATTTCACCTGTATGGTGTTGGCATCATTAGTTGCTTTGGTGACCAGCTCCAGGGTAGAGCCTTGACGTTTCCATGTTATCTTGGGGCGTGGCCTGCCTGTAGCACGACACTCCATTGACACTGGGGCACCAATCCTGACCAGTAAGGGCCCTGTTGGTGTCAGCCGTATTTTGGGAGCAACTGTGAAAATGGGAAAGTGGATGTGACTAGCACATTAAAATCAGAATAACTTGAAAGAAAAAGAAACATAATATCACCAAAAAATAGGCTGTGACGGATTTGAAAGTGAAATAACAGTTTTTGGTCATACAGCTAAATGATGAGCCGAATTTACTCTAAAGCTATATAAAACACTTGGGGGCTGAAGATCCAAGTGATTACATATTCTCTACACATTCATCACTACAGGCAAAACCTCATATATTATCACTCTAAATACAGTAGATGTATATGTAAATGTACTGTATGTAATAAAAAACACACTTTAAAGAGAAGTACAGTCCGATCAGTTTAAGGTTGAAATCAGTTTACATCTCACATTGATGTACGATGCAAAATTAGGGCCACATTGTAAATTAACATTTTTTTACAATTTAATTCTATGAATGTTTCCACTTTGTAATCTTTTTTTTAAAAATGTGGTTGCAACACCCCACTGCACAGAAATATAGTGTAGACATAAAACACCACAACAAAATGTGAGAAAAAAACCTGCTCTAAAATAATGGGTACGATTTAACATGTATAAAATACTGTATACAGTGGTACCGAGTCTTTTGAGATACAAGCCATTGCTAGGTTCATGTTTTTTTCCAACATACATGCAAAAATCAAAGTTAAGAGTCGTGTTTCAGGACATCACTGCTAGTTGGCGGTGTGTGCTCATGAGTTTTGCATTTCTTTTCATACCTGAGCATTTTTATGTAATTTATATATAATTAACTATGGACAAGAAGAGTATGCATGTCTATTGATAAAAAAAAAGTTTTTTAAAAATAATTTAGGGGCTTTTTAACAAGGCCGGAACGGATGAAAATTATTTATTTTAAAAGGGGAAAATTAATTTGAGATATGGGTAGTTTGACTGATGAGCTCAGTCATAAAATGAATTAAACTCATACCTCAAGGTACTGTAACTGTAGGTTCAAAGGTTGGATTGTTGTTAATATCTAAGATCTTTTGTCTTTCCTGGTCCATTTGTCTGACAGACTTCAAAAGCATAAATTAAAAAACTTAAATCTAACTAAAATATTAGGGGCTATAGTTAGTTTTTATGTGTCAACAAAAAGATGAATATTAGTCCATTATTTCTAGACACTGCCCAGACATTGTAACTGTAACGGTACAGACAGGCTTACATTTGACATGAAGCACAGCTGTGGCAGAGCCACGGCCTGCAGAAGTGCTTGCGGTACAGTGATACTGGCCCTGGTTTCCAGGTCTTGCATTAGATATCTTCAGCACAGAGCCATTAGGTCCAAGCTTGGCATTGTCTACAAAGAAATGCAGTAGTACACTTTAGTCAATCTGCAAAGCTCATAAGTGATATTGCATAAGTAATGATATTACTCCTCACCTGGCAATGCTTGGTTATTAGATCTCTTCCACTCTATAGCCACAAATGGCAGTCCATTGCCGTCTACCTGGCACCTAAAGCTGGCAGACTCGCCTTGGCGCACAGTGGCCACCCGGGGCTCCACTGAGACGACAGGAGCCTGCCCTGCCACTGCATGCAGAGATACTGTAGCTGGTTACTCCACACACACATGTAAGAACACATGCCAAATGAAACACAATGAACCTTCAGGCATGATTGGGTTGAAAAAAAAAAGAAAAAAGAAACAGTTCAAATAAACACCAAACCCAAAGTAAACAACATAAGCAAATACACGATTGCACACAAGTGCTTTGGATGACCCAGCAGAGAATAAAATGAAAAAGACATTTAGTCAGTTAAAAGTTAAAATAATTTCATGTAGATAATAAAAACAAACTATATTTTAAAGTAGTTTGTTTACTTTGTTTTTTAAGTTATGACTATTGGTCCCCTACATGTTGTTGTTAGTGGTTCTCACTGATTTTAAAATCTAAAAAATATCCTATTTTAACATGAGATCAGTATCATTCAAAAACTGTCTCTATTGCTATGGATAATCCACAGAAGACACTTTTAATATAATTCTTACTTATTGTGGATTAGAAAAATCAGGATAGAGCCTTCAAAAGGGCACAATTTGTGAAAAGTTTAATCAATGAGTGAAAAACAGTTTGTGACACTATGAACCTTCAAAGTAAAAGAGGAATATTTGTTATTACAGACATAAAATGTCCAAAAATATAGTAAGGTAACACACACACACACACACACACACACACACACACACACACACATACACACACACACACACATACAGACTGTTAAACCAGACGTGAAGAGATTTATTACCTGACCATAATAGCAAACACAGGATAAGAAGACCTGGTGTGAAATCCATGATGAGCAGAGAACAGTCCAGCTTTAATCAAAGTCTCTCTTAGAGCCTCTATTTTAACAGAGTTGATTTCAACCTTTAACCCCAAGTTTCCCATTTCACCCCCTTCCCTGTTCAAACACTCTAGACAAATGCTAGTCACATATGAAGGCCTTTCATTGCTGTATTTTTCTTCTTTTTTGGAGCCAGCAACTGATTTTAAAATCAAGAAAAATTACAACAGCGTGGTTAACAGAGTAAATGTCATTAACTAATATTACAGATAATGCCAGTAGCTGTAGAATACATGGTAAACTCGGGAAAAACTACCAAAACACATATGCTTGGGCTTTTCTTTTTTTTTTTGCATTTCATCGTCATAGATATTGACTTCCGTGTTGACCACCCGTATACCAATTCAAATTTCATGTCACTGTGCACTTACTTGATATTAAAACATATCTGACAACATATTGATATTTTTTTTGCATTTTATATTTTGGATACTAAATAATTAACTTCACTGAGACATCTATAAGATCCATTAAAAGATTTAAAAAGTTGTAGCGAAATTAATTGACACATGAAGGAGCTATCAAAAATTACTTTGGATCAATACTATGAAACAGTAGCTAACACAGATAAAGACTAAAAGTTTAAAGACTCTACGGGGGAATGGATAAAAGTATTAAAAATCATCTCACAACTGACTCTAATATTTGCAAATAAACAAAATTCAATACAGTAAAACATTGTAAGGTTTCATTTAAAAAAAACCCTAACAGATCGAGTCATACTGTTCATCACTGGACAGCACAGATGAGTGAAACCACTGTTTAATCCAATTCTGAACTAAATGTGAACATAAATATTACAACTGACTACAGTATTTTCCGCACTACAAGGTGCACCTAAAAGCCTTTAATTTTCTCAAAAACCGACTGTGCGCCTTATGGTCTAGTGCGCATTATATATGAAAAAGTTTTAAGCTAGGCCATTCATTGGGAAGCGTCTTATATACCAGTGCGCCTTATAGTGTGGAAAATACTGTATATATGCAACTATGAGAAATAATAGAAACACTAGAAAAATAGTTCCAAGTGTGCGAATGGCAAAAGGCACAGTGCACGATGTCCCCTAATTAACCCCTCATTGGTTTGATAGCTTAAAGAGTTTAGGTAACATACTTTTTTGTTGCAAATATGATTTGATTTTATTCTATATAAATCACAACAGCCAAACTCATCTTATTCCTAGCAAACCATTGGGCACAAAAGACTTAAGAAGAGACAATGTGTTTATTCATTTTTGGTCATTTTAGTGATTCAAATGTACTCAGTCCATTTTTTCATTGACAGTTCAGAGTTTCAATGCAACAATAAAATTCACATGCTTTCTTTTTAGTTCTTTTTGTCTTATTCATATTCTTCAAAATATTAATACGATATACAGGCCTTAAACTTTCCAAAAATCATTCTTTTCATCAATTATGTAAAGTAAAAAAACAAATGTATTAATTATACAAATGAACATTAAAAAAAAGGATTACATTAGTAAAATAAAAGCTACAGCAAAACTTATTTGGAACCGATGGAGTCTTTTTGCTAGTCAGCTGGATCTAATGACACTACAGTTGTCATAGACATTTATCCTTTCCAGCTCAGAGTGACAGTGGATATGACACCCAGGTGTCATTTTCACCTCTTTCTGGCAGAGTTCTATGAGGTGATCTAAGGTTCCAGTAACATATAGTTTTCCATTTGTCCCTATTCAGAGAGAGCTATTTGAGTTTTGGAGACAGACTGACAAAATATATTCAAAAAATAACTAACATCCATGTTGCTTTCTACTCATTCCTGTTGAGAGGCTGATTACTGGTATTAAACTTAACATGACAAAAAAAACATGTTACCCATTTTTAAAGGTGTACCCATGTTTAGAAAACCCAAAGATATGCCCTAATTTTGGTATAAAAGGCTTTATGTTTGGGTAACAAGGAGAGGTGCAGCATCAGTTGGACCCGACAGTACAGCTGTGGTTCTCTTGATGAGAGAGATATGGGGGAGGGATCACCACCGTCCAGCAGCCTGTATTGACCTGCGGACACAAACATTCAGTTTTAAGTTAAGGTGCCTTCAGGTTTACTGAGTTAATATGCCAGCCTGTGAGGTTCAGTAGCTCCTTTAAGAATTTAAGTTTATTCTATCCCCTTCTAGCATATGAACTCTTATAATCTGATTACTACAGAATTCTACAGTACATGATCTTTCACAAAATTAAATGTCCTCTAATGTTCAACAATAATCTGCGACTGATATTTTCGGGTCAGGAAGTATAAAATACAGCACCAGGGTCAAAAAATCCTTTTGCACTCTGTCACTCGCTAATGAAATGTGCAACCACAGCTTCATGGTCAGAGAGTGTGTTTACATACGCAGAGACCAAAGTTCTCTTCATCACCTCCCGTCAGGTGTGTAACACAAGGGTGGGTATCCTCCTGTTGGAATAAAGTGAGATCAGGCATAAGGTTGACATCATTTTAATGACATGCAGTCATGCAGATATGATTAACTACATCGTATACAGTAGTACCTCAAAATAGGAGTTTTATCTGCTCCTTGCTGAGGTCGTAAGTAAAACAACTCATAAGTCAAACAACATTTCCCCATGTAGAATATATAAAATATTTTAAATCTTTACAGCTTTGTAAAAAAGTCCCATACCTCTCTAATTATGAAAAAAAAACATTTTTTTATCAACTAATAGACATAAGACTGTGAATCTTCTTCTTCTTCTTTTCCTTTCTGCTTTACCCTTAAGACTTTATATGTGAATATGTAATTATAAGTTACATAAACAATGACCAAGTATGAAAAGAAATGCAAAAGTCAAAAAAAAAAGTCCACAAAATGATGATGTATCCATTCACCAAGACGTGCCAAAGAATAAAATGCAGTCTCAGCCAACGTTATGTCCTATATCTTGGATTTTGCTCTTACGTCTAACAAAAATACAGACAGCACAACGGCTAGTACTTCAAATAAGTTGTATGCCATGCAGCTTGTTTCTTGAGGTACTACTGTATTTGAATATGTAAATTATATATATTTGTTAAGAAAATAATTGCACAAGTCGATATGTGACCGGAACTACATGTTCACAAACGACTACCAGATGAACGTAAGTCACTGGAGTGAAATCGACTTGAAAGTTGTTTCTGTCAGTATTTTCTGTGGGTATGTTATGAGTCCTTTTTAAATGCAAGGCAAAATGTTGAACCAAGTAACTCGAATCAGAGCTAAAGGACTAGGAATAGTAGGTACCACATTACAAACACGTTATTTATGAGAATGTAATACAGTATTAACCACAGTTAGCTATGGACAGCTTTTCTTCAGACAAAAAAATATGAAATACGCCATCAGAGCAGAATTACGGAAAAGGTTAAACAACCGACTGTAACAACCCTACAACTGACACTGTAAAAAAAAAAGCGTACACTCTTTTCCAGATTATATTGTGGGATTTATGATAATAATAATTTATTTCAGCTCTGAAGGGTGAGCTGAACAATAGAAATGTATTCATTTCTATGTATGTCCTGCTTTAAAGTTGAACATATGAGGATATGAGGGGCAGAGATACAACTTAAGTCCATCATGGTGGATGAGATGCTTGTGATGATAGGATCTAATTCCCTGTGTCACTGCAGTCATGGCCAAAGAACATCTCGCCAGCGGGTAAGGCAGGGGTTGTATATATACTGTATGTATGTATGTATGTATGTATATACATATATATACTGTATATATGTGTGTATATATATGTGTGTGTATATATATACAGTATATATACACACACACACGTATGTACACATATATATACTCACATACATACATATATACACACATATACATAGACACACACATATATGTATATACACACACATCCTTCACACTGGGCTATGTGCAGATAGATAGATAGATAGATAGATAGATAGATAGATAGATAGATAGATAGATAGATAGATAGATAGATAGATAGATAGATAGATAGATAGATAGATAGATAGATAGATAGATAGATAGATAGATAGATAGATAGATAGATAGATAGATAGATAGATAGAGATAGATAGATAGATAGATAGATAGATAGATAGATAGATAGATAGATAGATAGATAGATAGATAGATAGATATTGTATTAATCCCAGAGGAGTAATAAACAATAACATTCACGTTGATGGGCTGGAAGCAGTCCCTAGGCGTCTCCTCAGCTTCCGGTGATCATCTCCTGACCTGCCGGGTTATTGCTGGCAGCCGTTTCACTAGTGAGTTGTAGGTGGGCTGTAGGTGGGCTGTAGGTGCACTACGCTGTAGTCTGATTTACCAAGTGGGGGAAGGGGGATTGATGTGTATGCCTCTTTGGCATCAGTGTAACACAGTGTAACACGTCAGCAATTTCATGTAATAAGGAAGAATTGTGAATTAAATCAACTGGACTTGTAAGAAACTTGAAGATATTTAGTTTCTTATCCAAAAGGCTTTATTAGTTCAGATTCCCTCTTGGATGAGACATGAAATTACTTCAAGGGTTTTCTTACAAGTCCAGTTGGCCTTGTTCAATACAGATCTCCCATGACCCGCATAACAGAAAATCTACCCAAAAATCCTGTGATTTGGGTTTCTCTATTGGCAGGGAAGATGGCTATGCCTTTGATTTCATGTGTGTGTGTGCGCGCGTGTGCATGTGCGTGTGTGTGTTTGTGTATACCTGAATGTGACATGGTTGGAGAGTTGTCTTTGCTTGCCTCTGAAGACACACTAGAAGATGGCATCCTAGTATACATGTGAGCTTCATCTTGGAGCTTTGCAACATTCTTCTTATACCGAATTCTCTTGTTTCCAAACCAGTTAGCAACCTGAGGCATCAAAAGGAAGTCAAACGTCTTAATTATACTGGACATGTTTTCAAGGGACTGTACACCCATGTTGAAAAGTATGGTTCTCTTTACCAGTCTGACCTGAGACACAGTGATGGAACACTTCTTAGCCAGTTCCTCCTTGGCCTCCTCACTGGGGTAGGGGTTTGCCAAGTGAGTGTAAAAGTACTCATTCAAAATATCAGCTGCATGTTTGCTGAAGTTTCTTCTTTTCCGCCTGATACAAAGGGAGATAGCACAAATTAGCAGTTACAAATTGGAGAATACTTATCTTCCCAATGTTGTAAATACTCAGTTGCACACTGACTGACATTCATAGCAAGCATGAACATAACCCTACCTGGCATCAAGGAACCTGGAGCGCAGGATCATGACTGCCTCACATGTACTCTGCTTCAACTGGATCTGAATAGTACTGAATTTTCGGTGGATGATTCCCACCATTCGTTTAATTTCTTTGGGGGATACAGGCCGCGTACGTGATTGTTCCCTCAGCAGGTTCATCACATGGTCAGTGAATTCATTGCATGCCTGTAATCCAAAGTGAAAATGTGGGAGGGACAAAAACTCAGACATTAGTTACTTCTACATCAATCCTGCTTTAATGGACAGTTTGCCTGAAAATTATAATTCACTTACTCACTTCAACTCAAATGCAAAATACAAATTAAGAGTCATTTTTTGAGGTGTTCTTTACATGCTTTTTAAGATCTTAAGCATTATATAGTTTGTATGAGGTTGGGGCAAAAGTTCCTTCATACAAGTCCCTGTTTTACTGTGAGGCTGCAGGAAGGTTTTGTGGATTCAGAAACTTCACATTAGTTGACTCTGTTAAAAATATAAGTTTCCAAGCAAACTGTTCCACTTAACAGTAGTCTAAGTCCAATCCTTCAATGTAAAGAGCCATTCACTACACTTCTGCTCAAATTACAAAGTTGCTGTGCTGTTTTCATCATCAAAACCTCTCACAATAACATTGCTCAACATTACACAGCAATGCTGGTGGATTTCAAGCTTGAGCATCTCACCTGTTCATATTTCTCCAGTTCAGTGTGGTACATCTGTCGTATGTGTGAGAGCTTCTCTGTGTAGTCTGTGTTTTGTACGCTGTTCCCATCATTAGGTGACCCTCCCACTGCCACAGCAACTGCTGCCATTGTTGCAGAGCCTCCACTTCTCTCCATTCCTGCAATTCCTTCTGCCAACAGCATGTTGTCCAGTCTCATGATCTGAGGGTCAGGACCATCTTCCTCTTGGGTGCTTCGAATATTCAGTGCTATGGAGACAGATAGAAACGGACAAATCGGATGTGATATTATCCAAATAAGTTAAAGGCATTAGCAGAGGAAATGCTTAAAATCAGTTCTGCTCGTTAAAAATTATTTTATTCACCACCACAACAACGACCTGCTAACTTAATCACTACTGCTACTGCATTAGAATTCACGGTATGCTGAAAAACAAGTTTGTATGTCGTAATTCTGACACACGGATAATTTTGGCTCCTTCACGTTGAAATAGGAAAAACCAGAAGTACACACATAACTAGGAGCAACTAAGACCAGCAAACATTCAACACACAAAGAGTTGGAACATTTTAAAACTGTACCCAAACATCCTGCTGATTGGTAGTCTTGTCTCTGTTTAAACATTTTAATAGATACATGACATATTTAGCAGTTTGACAATTTCTTAAAAAAGTAATTAAGCTGAAACAAACTGTTTTTGCCTTTTTTTTAACATAATACATAAACATAATAATTTGGAACAATTACATTTGTTCAACACGACATGTTCCCAAAAAGTGTTGAGAGACTACATCATGTGTGGTTTGTATCTCCTTTCAATAAGGTCACCCTCATGGTCAGCAGAGAGCACCATCTCACAAAACATGTGTCTCAATTCTTTTAAGGACAAATACTGGAGACACACGCCTACATTTTTAATTTCTGATGTCTAACAAACATGCCTTTAGCCCATTACTGCCAAGACAACACAGCTACATCCAAATACTGAAAATATATTGGTAATGACAGTGACCACCAGAGTTTTTTTCCCCTCCTCTCCAAGATCTACACTTACAGTTGTGGAGAACAACTCATATCAGATAAAAAGGGTGTTAAATGTACAGAATAAGGTACAGAAAGAAAACCCAGCTTGTGTCGTACATCAACACTTAACAGAAGAGGAGCAATATCTCATTGCCCATTTATTCATGTTGAGCATATTGGAGGTAAATGGATATGAAAGTATGATTAATGATTAATGAAAGTAGGAATTATATAAATAAGGATTCATGCTAAGTTTAATAATTCTTCAGTGCACCAATTATTTTGACTAAAGTAGGTAAAATTGGGATGCTCTTAATTACTAACAGTCACATGCATAATACAACAAACAATGTGTGTGGGAGCATGCGTATCTGTGTGCATGCAGGCATGAACGGATGTGTGTGAAGTCAGGAATATAGGCAACGTAACATGTCCCAAATTAAGGGGGGTGTGTGGATATCATGTGAGAGGTGAACTTGGAAAGGACTTAGAAATGGCAGTGGTCATAACTGTCCTAAAGACTGGTAATTGAAAGTGTGTTTTTTTTGTGTGTGTCTGAAAAAGAAAAGAAGGAAAGAGAGACAGTAAAGGAAAAAAATGAAAGCAAAGGGATCCCAGCAATTGTTTGCAATGACCAGTGTGTTTATAACACTGACACAGTAACGACTGCTTGACAGCTCAGCAATCAGTTCATCAGTGACATCACTGATCAGTTCTTCCCAGATATTAAGTATCTTACTTTTTGGAGGTAGCTGGTAAAAGGGCTTTTCCCTCCTTCTAAAATGTCAAGTATCCACTTTGGATATCCCTTTTCTAAAATGAAAATTTGATGGCAAAATATGAATGGCTTGTCGACCACAAGACTTCACCCAATATCCATCAATATGTGAGTAAAAACATAACAGTATTTCTGGGATTGAATTGCTTTTTGAGAAGAGAACAATGTGAGAATGTGTGGCAAAAAAAAAAAGAAAAGAAAAAGAAATAGATAAAAGATTGAACGTTGTGCATATGCAGCTTAACTAATATGCAATCTGCATAAATCTTTCTTTACAGTCTCGACACTGACTATATAGATTTCATTTTATCATTATATTCTCAGTTGATGTAAATTCATGAAAATGCTATGAACCTGAAATGGTTAGTTTAAAAATAATGTGGTGTTAACAATCATAGAAAATACAAAGAGTTAAAGCAAAGCAGAATGTATTTCTGCTTTATTTTCACTTTGTAGTTGCAGCATGGAATTTTTCTCTTGACCGGAAGATTTACCTGACCGTTCCTTCATATCACACAGGACACTGAAGAGTGCAGACTTCATTCTGTGACAGTTTAAAGCGTGTTTCCTGTGATGAAAAAGGAGCAACAGAGACAGATTTTGAAACCCCATCCTTTGATAGACTCTTCAGCTACAATAGCACAATCAGATTTTGGATATCTTGGTGTTTATTAATAATGACCTGTATCCAACTCTAAAATGCATGTATTTGTCCTTCTAAAAGTAAAACACCAGGACACAGACACGTTTTTACACAAGTAATTTGCCAAAAACAAAAGCTTTCAAATTTTTGACGAAACACATAGTATTCAAACCTAAAATGTATGCAATATAGTTTGTCCTGGACCACAGATAATAAACTCTGCAGATTGTGATCTGTGATGATGTTCCCCCATGAAACAAAACTTCTGTAATGTGTATCTAAAGAGGTCTCTACAACAAAAGTATATACTGTATGTCTTTGACCAGAAGGGATCTTTAAACATCATTCATCTCATACAATGTGTTATCTTATCATTATATTACCTGGTCTGGGCCTCATCCAGGCTCTCATGTGTGATAGCCATGATCTGTTGAAGGACATCACCGATGTCCTGCTGCGGCTGCCCAAGACTATGATGTTTCCTGGTGCCGTCAGGATCGCCCACAGCCTCCTGAGGCAATCCGGGGCAGCCCAACAACATGCGGGCCTGGTTCTCCATGGATCCAATCTACTGTTGCGTGGTTAGAGGAGAAGCACTACAAATATGTGCTCCCTCTCAAACTTCAAGGACTTAAGAACGGACAGTCTAAGAAGGCATCAGAGCTGAGAGCAATGTCGTCTCATATGCATGCTATGTAATCTGAACAACAACGAAAGACACAAGTGCGGCCGCTTTGTTGTTATTTACTTATCTGACGCTCGAACGCATCACTACACATAATGGATTGTTCTTTGTCATCAAAAGAATGGCTTACAGAATATTAATCGATATGACAGTAAGCTGCTGTTTCGAGAAACGCATCGCTTGTGTATTATATATCCTTTTCTCCTGAGAGACAAAAACGACACCACTCCACCTCCTTAGAGAAGGGCAGCCATTCACCGTCAAGTGTCCCAGCGTGGACAACACTGCTTCCGGTCACGGATTTCAAATTAATACACCTTGGCCGACACTAAGGCCATTTTACTTGAACACATACCCCAGACTCCAGAGAAATTTCGAATTGGAGTTTTTTTTAGCAACTACTGTATTTAGCGATGAATAAGTTTAGTTCAACTAGAGAGTAGTGAGCTCAGATAAGAGCGGTCGATGTTGGCTTTTACTTTGTTGCACCGCAAAGCAGCAGTCCCAAGAGTCCTGCCCTCAGAGTGATTCCTGACAAAAGAAAACCTGCTCCGAGACATTGAATCGTCATCAATTTTTAAAGCAATGCCTTAAATCAAATGAGAAATTAAATAAGTGTTCACAGAAACTCAATCTTGCAAGGTTACAGTTAATGAAAATAAATCCTGGATCCACCACTAATTATGGCCCACCAAAATCATATGGTGTTTCTTTGGACCGAACACCTATTTTTCATACAAAGTTTAAAGAAAATCTGATTAGTAATCATTTTCTGTAATCCTGTTCACAAAACACACATTCATACAAGCGGCATAGTAACAAACTAACTTACTGCATGACTCTTGAAGAATAATGACCATATATTAAGATAAGATAAGATAAGATAAGATAAGATAAGATAAGATAAGATAAGATAAGATAAGATAAGATAAGATAAGATAAGATAAGATAAGATAAGATAAGATAAGATATACTTTATCCCAAACTGGGAAATGTAATGTCCCTGTGCCAACCCCGAAAAATAATTTCAGGGTTGGCATAAGGGCAATTTCGAATTTGGTGGACATGCAAATAAATTCAGGACCCACCACATTTTAAAATGTTTTCAGATGTGATATAAATGACCGTAGTACCAGTCTCAGAGTGTTATTTTCAATAAGAATTTATTTTACTTGAGGGGGCCTTAGTGGGGGTTTATGCTCTTAGTATTGCCATATTCCCTATTCGGGATGACTGAATAATTTCTGAAATATGTCTAATTGAATCACAGTTTCAGCTACAATCTGGGCTCCCTTTTTTCAATTTTAATTTATTGTCTCGCAGCAGAGATGATTTCCAATTCAAACAACTTTAATTACCATAAAATCTTGATCTCCTTCTTGAAGGAGGTTTATTCGCACTTAATTTTAATTCAGTTTTTCTTTCAGACACGGATAAAAATATTAATGAAACAAGTAATTCTGTAATTTTTCTTTTTAGAATAGAAAACTAAATTTTTAAATACGATGAGTTAATATTTCTCACTTTTTTTTTTTACTGTTTTTATTAAAGGGGAGGGCGTGGTTTCGTTTTTCAGAGACCGGATGTGATGTGATTTTTACACAATGCATAAAAAAGATCTGAATGTGTGTGTGTGTGTGTGTGCGTGCGTGTGTGTGTGCGTGTGTGTGTGTGTGTGTGTGTGTATGTGTTTGTGTGTTATTCTCAGCATTTGACACAAACCTAATAGATGAATTTCCTCCTCCATTTTGTGTATCAACGAAAGAACGCGTTGCTTTCATTTAATTTAATTTTCATTCATTTTGGTTTTTGATTCCATTTTTAGAAACTTAAATCAAATTACCAAAATAAATAAATAAATAAAACCGACAAAACCGATAAAAAAATATGAGCTCGTCCAAGCATTTTGATGAAAAGACTGTTGCGATGCTGCCACCTAGTGGTGTGATCTGAGATGGTATTTACGTGTGACGTCTTTCTCCCAGAGGTTGACGGGAGTCGTAGTCAGAATACAGTCACTACTTCCTGCTTTGCAAAAGAAGGCTGAGAAATTTCGGCTTTTGAGAAACAAATTGTTCTCCTGCTGAACTGTCGGACGTTGAAGGGTCGGAATTAAACACAGAACGTTATTGGATTATTTAGTAGTCGAGTAGCGAAACAAACTCATTTCATCTACTTTTAAATAATCAACAAAAGTTTTGTGAGTGTCCACTGTAAGGTAAGCTCGCTTTGTGATAAAACTACATAGTCAAAAACGCACACTATTTTCATTAATGACAGTACTTGTTTTTTATTTTTTTTTAATCATTGAATTTCTCTATTGGGATGCATGTAAATGTGGTAGGTAAGACGCAACCGTGTTAAAGTTGAAGGTAGTTGTTAATAAAGTAGTTGAGCTGTTCAACGTCGTCCATTATTAATTGGCCTACCTACAGTATATCTGTCTAGTAGACTTCTCACCCCGATAACAAAACAGTGTTTTTACAAAATAATAATAATTTTTTTAAAAAGTCAACCAGTGAATAAAACCCCAATTCGAATTTCACAATTGTTTTAGTTTCTGAAATCTTCATTTACAAGGAATCACTCGTCTGTCTGCGTTTTTCTTTATCCTGTTTCATTTATTGACAAAATTGAGAATAAATCAAACAGCTATGAGCGCCATGTGGACTGGACGCCTCTATTTTAATGAGGCGCAAACACAAATGAAAACACTGTGTAATCATCAGTATCTCCCACCATATGATGTCAATTTCTGCTTTTTAAAAAAA
This sequence comes from Antennarius striatus, assembly GCF_040054535.1. Lineage (NCBI taxonomy): Eukaryota > Metazoa > Chordata > Actinopteri > Lophiiformes > Antennariidae > Antennarius > Antennarius striatus. The sequence goes on from NC_090783.1 coordinate 17,682,997, forward strand.
AAAACATTCTATCTCTAATGACCTGTGAGAAGACTTTCCCAGTTTTCATCCACTCAACTTCAAGGCAGAGAATTTAAACTGTGAGAAGGTAAAATAACAAGATGCCTTGTAACAACATAATTTTCTGTGCTATTTCAGATTTTTCCATGTTGTTGCTTCTGTGTCACTTCGGTGTCACTTTCATACCTTCAGGTGTGATAATATAAATCTACATTGATACATATCCCCCCGCCTCACGCCTTATACCAGCTGAGATAGACTCCAGCTCCCCGTGACCCGCTACAGCGGATAAAGCGGCAGACAATGAATAAATCCATAAACAATTTTATTATCTTCAACTTATTTGAAAAAATTATTTGCCAAATTACGGTATTCTGTAATTTTCTATATTTACCTAAATCAAACACTTTTACTAATTTCAAATTGATATGGATATGATTTATTATATAATGACAGATATTGTGATGAATAATTCCATATACCATACACCTACCATATAAATGATTTTCTTCCTGAATGAGTTTGATTGATATTAGAAAGAAAGAACTTTTAAGTAAAGAAATATCATGAAAAAAGAATTTCAGGGGCAGTGGAATGAACTGCCTCTTCATTGCTGATGTTGAGGATGGAGGAGTAGTTTGTGTTTATCCTTGAACCTTAATAGTGATTCCAAAAGTATTCAGCTTGAATATTTAGCTTGATTCATTAATTAATTCATCAGTTTGTGTTTCACCATGTCAATACATCCCACAGAACCCACATCCTATAATGTCTTCAAATAGATAGATAGATATATACTTCAATGATCCCAAGGGAAATTCAGGATATATTCAAGATATATATGCAAGATGTGTATGTGACATATACGATATATTTTGCCCTCATCATTTAAACACATGTCTCTGGTCTTCATGCCTTCTAGGTAACCTGTAACCTCCTTATTTTCTCTTTTTCAGATGTCATTGATGGAGCGTGGGGCCGTTCGGCCAATCACGGCAGTGGCGTGGACCTCCAACAGCAGCACATGCCCCAAAGATTTTAACCTGGTAGGAATCAGGATACTGTTTTATGCCACTGTCCTCAATTATTTCAATAATGTATTATTTCAATAATAGTAACATGTTTCATAACAATTTAGACACCTGGTATATAAATATGAATCAGCTGTTTCTACAGTGATGTCAAAGTTTTTATTACCTCAGGAGAGAGATGTAAGGTATAAGTATACAGGTATAACTGTATAACTTACACCCCCAAAGGCACTTACCATTGAGTACTGTGATTCCCTGGGAAGCCATATTTACATTAGTTTCAAAAGAGTAACGCCTTACAATTAACACAAGATGTGGCCACATGATACTGTGGCTTGTTTGGAAGAGCAGGCATCATCAACCAACTGTCAGTCTCTACTGTCAACATGTCAAAGGGTTTTTGGACAAGTTACTGAAACCTAATTTCTTCCCAGTGTATGTGAAAGAACAAGTCTTGCATTCTATGAATCCCATTATTTATTTTTTTGTGAAGCCTGGCTTACGTTGACATGTAAAATTTTGAGTGGTCAGTCACACTAGAAAGGTGCGATTGAAGATGTATCCATTTATCATTTAACCGAAATAAATAAATAAAAATAAATCAATCCTTTATTAATCCCCATAGGGAAATAGCTTTTTGTCCACTCCACATATTGTGTGTGGGTGTGTATGTATACATATGTGTATATATATATATATGTGTGTGTGTGTGTGTATATATATATATATATATATATAGTGGGTGTATACAGTATATATGTGTGTATGTATATATATATGTATATGTGTGTTTATATATATATATACACACACACACACACAGCAATCCCTCGTTACTCCTGGTTACCACCTACAAAAACTAAATCCAGGTTATAGCGACTATTTTATTATTTAGGGTAATTTAAACAGTTATGAACCCTCCCATGCTGATATTACCTTTTCCCACACTCTGATAAACTGTTTAAAGCACCTTTGTATGTAAGAAAAGTGTTTGTTTAATTCACAGAAATGTGCTGCATTCCATGAGTCACAGAACACAGCGCACACACGGAGGCTGTCAGCCGAAAGCATGCGTGCACGGTATCCCGTGACTACCTACTAGAAATCCACGATGTAGTGAAACAGTGCATCTTGAAGCGCGAATAAACGAGGGATTATATATATATATATAATATACTGTATATACAGTATATATATAGTGGACTGAGCTACTGCCGCCTCATAAAAAGAAGGGATACAACAGGTGTTCCAACAATTTGTTTGATTTTGGTGCTTATTGGGATGTTGATTTGGATCGGGATGTTCATTTTAATGGTTACCACTCCTAAAGGACAGGTGGTGCGTGTCACCTGTAAAGCACTTTAAGTAATCATTCAGACTAGAAAAGTGCCGTATAAGGGGAAGTCCATTTACCAACATCCATATTATGAGGACTAATAGCTAGACCATGGATGACATTAGTACATGTCTTTTCCTATTGAATGTTCTCTCCATGGAAAATGAAATGGACTAAATACACCTGTATATAATAATGAAAAGGGAAGCAAGAGACAAATGTGCAAGCATTCTTGCAGAGAATAAACTCGTTTGTACCCAACGCTGGTGATAACTTGGTGGGACTAACAACATTCCGACTGTATAGTGACACTGTGCTGACTTGAAATTCCCAAGGTGGTGATGTGTCTATTTACCCAACATCAAATTGTGTAAGCATGCTATTGTTGCCTTTAGCCAAAACTCTTTCAATATAAAAATCCCACCACATGTAAACAGCAAAGTGGCACCACTCAGTTTCAATACCAAACTATGTAACTGGATTTATTTTCTACCTGAAAATCCGCAGTTTGTATGTGTGGAAAAGAACAGCTACTCTGCCATCACCTTCAGCACCATGAGTCATCTGTTATTCACTCTTGTGACCCATAATTATGCCACCACATTCACCTCCAATCACATCATCAAATATGCTGATGATACAGTAGTGGGCCTCCTTGGAGAAGATAACGACTGGGCATACAGAGAGGAAGTGGTGCAACAGAAATAACCTTCTCCTGAATCTTGAGAAAAAAGACTTTCGTTGACTTCAGGAAGACACAGTCCAGTCATTCTCCAAACATTTCAACAACTCAGTAGTGGAGATGGTGGAGAACACAAAGTTATTAGGAGTCGACACAACTAACAACTTAACCTGGACAAAAAACACAGGATCTCCGATGAAGAAAGTACTGCAGCATTTACACTTCTTCTGCAAAATGAGAAGATCACACCTCCCCCATCCTATCTGTACTACCTTTCACAGGAAAGCTATTTAGTCCCAAATGACCAAATGCATCTGTCTGAGCTTCAGCTGCATAGTTGCGGACTGGAAGCTCTTTCAGAGAATGGTAATTGGGACCTCTCTTCCTTCTATTCTGGACATTGGATGCAAACGCTGTCATCAGAAAAGACCCCACACATCCGCACCATGGACTGTTGTCATTACTCAACTCTGGGAGGGATCTCGCTGTGTCTGGAGCAGAACAGCCAGATTCTATCCAATCCAATCCAAACTTTATTTGTTGAGCACTTTACCACAACCGCAGTCGACCAAAGTGCTGTACAGGCGAATGAATAAAAAAGAACAAACATTATAGATAAAAGACAAAATGGCTCAAATATTATAAGTAAAGTTAATCAATTAAAAACATAAAACATAAAATATGGATAAACAAAAGCATATAATCAGAGCAATAAAAAGTAAGATAAAATAAGACAAAATAAAATCTGGTGTCTATCTAGATGTTAAAAGCCAAGGAGAAGAGGTAGGTCTTCACACGAGATTTAAAAACAGACAGAGAAGAGGCCTGTCTGATTTGCTGAGGCAGATTATTCCACAATTTGGGTGCCACAACAGCAAAGGCACGGTCCCCTCTGAGCTTCTGTTTGGTTTTAGGCACATTCAGGAGCAGCTGATCAGCTGACCTGAGAGAGCGAGCAGGTACATAGCGGTGTAGAAGCTCAGAGAGGTAAGGCGGGGCAAGGGCATTCAGGGATTTAAAAGTAAATAAAAGAATTTTAAAATGGATTCTAAAATGTATGGGCAGCCAGTGGAGTGAGGCTAAAATGGGGGTAATGTGCTCATGCTTACGGGTGCCGGTCAACAGACGTGCAGCAGCGTTTTGGACCATCTGGAGACGGGAGATGGAAGAAGCACTAACCCCCACATAAAGGGAATTGCAATAGTCCAGCCTAGTGGTGACAAAGGCGTGGATGACTGTTTCAAAGTGTTGCCTCGAAAGAATTGGTTTTATTCTGGCCAGCTGCCTCAAATGATAAAAGCTTGACTTCACTACTGCCCTGATCTGGCTGTCAAGCTTGAGACCTGAGTCCATTTTTACCCCAAGATTAGTGATGCTTGGCTTGATATGCTGGGCCAAAGATCCCAGATCTGGAAGGGGTGTACCAGCGGTGCCACCAAAAAACATCACTTTAGTTTTCTTTTCAGGCCTGTAAAAAGGACAGTGTCACAGGCTCAAACTGCTCAAAAACAGCAGAGCAGGTGACAGACATTGAGGGGTCGTAAGCAGGAGGTGAGATGAGAGCCCTTATAGAAGAGACCTTATAGAAGAGATTCTACAACAATTTGTTCAATAAAGTCAGCAGAAGACCTGAAATCCAAAATCAACTCAAATAAAGATTTTTTTTATGCTTACCTTTTTAAAGTCACATATACGTACAAGAGTCCTTCGCTGAAGTTGCACAAGAGAGCACCTCTGTCAGATCTGAGGTTGTATGTTTTTCATGAGGACAGAGGTTGTTCTTATTTTGCTTGGAATGGAGAATTAAATTGGCCATTGGCATCACCAACTATTTATCTTTGGAGTCACAGCTTTTGGAAGAGCATTCATAGGTGTGAACATTTTGGATCATTATTACATGACCAAATGCCACCTCATCGATGTGGATACATTTTGGTTTTAAGCCAGGTGAAAAATGTGTTTAAAAAAACTCACCTTGCCATACTACTTGTTTCAGGTTTGTTTGTGATGTGGTATTTCTAACGTAGCAGTTTCCTTCTTTAGATCAGTATCACAGAAGATGGAGCAGTGGCTAACTTTACTCGCAGCTTTGGGATGAAGTCAGGATATTACCTCTGTTACAGCAAGGTAAACATAGAGATACAGTAGTACACAGTAAAGACATCATTCTGTCCATCTTAGGAACTGACTGTATATCTCTCTCCAGGACTTGGAAGGTGGTATGGTAGTGACAGACATTCAGGTTATTTCGGACAAGGAATCAATTCCTCATGGTTATTGTTATATAGCAGAGCATCTTGAACCAAGTAAGTATTTTGTCTTTTGTATAATTGCTTTAAAAGCTTTAAATCCATTTCTAACCAAAGCATAGCAGCAGCTCACACTGCAGACATGTCTGGATATATCTAAAGTCAATCCTTACAATGAGAGCAGTACATTCCACACACTTGTATTCACATTGCTGATGCTTTATTATCTCTTTACATTTAATGTCATTTGCTCTTAGTGTATGTTTAACTTTCAGTATAATTAAAGGTGTGTGTGTCTGTCTGTCTGTGTATCTATCTATCTATCTATCTATCTATCTATCTATCTATCTATCTAGGGGCCACTGTTTCAAAAAAGAAAAGGGTGTGTGTACGTGTCGTCCCAGTGGGCGGCGTGGACACAGCTATTCTGGATATTAAACTGACAGCCAAAAGCAAAATGATGTTGCAGCATCACACATATGTCGGGTTGGTTGTATTCTCATCTACAACTACAAACATTTTATTTGAACTCCACTTATAAAAGTGTTTCTTAAATCCCACAACATAGTGATCTATTTTTCCTTTATCACTTAGTTTCATTGTATTAGTACTTGAGTTTGTGATTTTGATAATTTAATCAATCAATCGTTAATGTGACTTTTCAATACAGAGACATCCATGGCTATGTGTTGTGGTGCAGAAAGGGTTATTTTTATAACCCCATGCCTCAAGCCAAACCACGCAGTGTCAGTCTGGATCTCCGTGGACTCACACTGCAGCAGCTATCTGCTCTTCAGCCACTTAAAGTTAGGTACACATCTTTAATGTCTAATATCAACTCATACAATGCATTTGTCAGAATCGTCTATTAAAGGTCATATCATGGCTCCAATTACTCAGGTAGATTTTGACATACAGAAAATGCACAATTATCCAATAGTGGAATGGACACTGTGTGTGTCCATTATGTTGTGTTAAAATAGCGAATATTATAATCCCATTATGTTGCATAAACTGTGTGCTGGAGTCATTTACATACATCTTTTTGGTGCAGCAACCCTCCTCCTGCACGGCCAAATAATAAACTGAGTCAGAGACGCAGCAGCCTCCACATCAAGGACAACACTGATAAAGCTACTGATAGCAGTATTCAGGGAATCACAGGTATTATAAGTCTCTCCTCAAACAAATGACACTTATTACTATTCACTGCATCTACTGTAAGTCACTCAGCTCTAACCTATATTCACTCTGTGCAGCTCTTGATGGAATTCCATTTAACCTTCACCCAAAATTTGATATCCAGGCAAAGGGCACGGTAATTACACTTTCAACAATGCTAAAGGGATGAATTCTATCACGGCTGTGTAACTGAATTCTTTTTTACATTTGTTTCTTTGTCAAATCTCCTTCTTAGACACTCTACTCACAATTAAACAACATTCGGATAAAGTCTCTCCAAGACATTGAAAATGAGGTGAGATCAGATGTAGCTTCCCAGGGATTTGTGACTATTTCCCAACAGAGACTGATTTTTTTGTTTGTTTTGTTTCAGTATAACTACACTTTTGCAGTGGAGAAATCTGCTGCAAAGAGGTCCAGACCATCACTGCTAACAGGAGACACTCCATCAGCTCAGTAAACTTTCAAATCTGATAAATATCCGACCTCTACAATTCACCATGACATCAGATGAAGGATGATGATAGTCATTTGCAGACTTAATAAAATTAGCCTTTATATTGAATTATAAACATCATTAAAATTACTTTGAACATTCCAGTAAAGGCCTGTTGAAACAATTTAGATTGCTCACCTTTTGCAGAAATACAGATTTTAAAAGGGTTAAGATATAAGAAATGTATGTCTGTGTGGTATTGGCTAATCTGCAATGTTAATGCCGGAGCAGAAACTTGGTACAAACTAGAAAATTGAGTATATCTTGAAGATTAACTTACTATTGAAGATTCATTACTTCCTCTGTTACATGTTATCTATTGGCTATATTTTGTGTGAAATCCTTTGAGAGCTACAGGTGTAATTTTCATACATTACCGTAATTTCCGGACTACAAGATTCTACTTTTTTCAGAAGCTTTTTTCACATTTTTCATGATGCAGCTGACACATTTTACAGGCTAACGGCCTTCAGTAAGTTCTCGAGCAAGAAGAGCAAAAGTGAGACAGAGGTGAAAGAGATAATACTGCAAGGAACGCAACCATAGTTTGTGTTTTGAACAGACATTTTGCACATGACTCACACCCCTTACGATGGAAAACAAATAACAAAAGCCATATGATGCAGCTTTTAAGTTAAAGCCGCTCAATCTGGCTGTCAAAGTAGGAAATAGAGCTGCTGCACCTAAGCTTGGCATCAATTAATTGTTTTACTGCCTTGTTACAGGCATGGAAAAAGTTAAAAAACAAAAAGCTGTGTATCATTTTTGTGTGTAAGTATCTCATGTTACAACACCCCGACATCTTCAGCTTATAGACAGGTGCTGCTTATATACAGGTATATCAAGTTGGGGTTATTTTTTCTTAATTAAAATAGTTGGTGGTGAGGCTTGTATTCAGGTGTGCTAAATGTATCCGGAATTTACGGTACTCGTAATACATTAGGAATAAAGCTATATTGTTGGTATGTGTATTTTGCATCAGACATTTTAACGAAACTCATGACATACCCTTGTATCTTTAAAACATGTCTTATTTCTTGTAAGAGTAACCCTCATCATGTTTGCCTTTTCCAGAAAATATTATACCTGTATCCTATTTTAAACTGCGTGGAGGAAGGTTTCATGTATTGTAAGTGATACGTAAATACATTTAAAAAATGGCAGTTTTAAAAAAAAAAAAATTCTTAACTGTCGAATGGATTCAGGGCTGCATTTATTATCTTTGTAACTGTATAATGTATTAAGTTACTTGTTATTTTCATGAACTGTAAAACTTGCTTGTTGCATGGAAAAAATGAAAAGCTAATAAACACAACTTGAAAGGTGTTGTTTTAAATACATTTTGAACCACAATCATTCAATCGGCACTGTTCATTAGGGTTTATTTTGCAAAACACAAATCATTCATAAACAGTCAGTTACAGGTAATTTTTTCACAACACAAAATTCAACTTTTAATGACTACTGCAGTCACATTCTTTCAGTTCCACGAATACCATCCATATGAGCACACACTTCCAAGTTGGATGTTGTGAAAATACTGTGCCAAGCTTCATAGATTTATTTTAGCGATTGAGTCCCATAATGTTTTTTTCTGTTGTCCAAATTTACAACAGGGCCATATACAGATTCCAAGATGTATGCCACTATTAATCCAAAAGCACAAGAAATGCTAACTGCGATATGTTCAGAACCATCTAAATACAACATAGAACTTTTGATATTCTGTTTTGTGATTGGATAAATAAAAGCTAAATTGTATGGTCCATGTGTCTGGAGTGGAAAGAATAAGGCATCTGGTGAAGAAAAAACTACCTACAGTGGCTTTGTGATGATTTGGGGCTTCTTTGCTTTTTTGTCCACTGTAGACCTTCAGAAGGTAAATTGGATTCCATTCCAGCATCAGAAAATCCTTGAAGAGTCTCACATTCTGTGAATGGGATGTAGCTTGGATAAGAGAGAGAAAATTCTGATGACTTAGTGGAGGGCCAATGTGAGAACCACAGGATGGTGGTCCTGGTTAGGACCTCTGGCAATAGGATGTATGTCAACATGGTTATTGGATGAGTTACTTTAATGAAAATCAATGCTACTTGAAAACCCTGATGATAATGATGAAGGGATGTCATTTGGCCAGGAAAAGTGTGGCTGTATGGTGGTAAGAAAAGGGAAGGTGATCATTACAGATGAACAGAGCAAGGGTGGAGTTACTGGCGGGGGTACAATTGGACAGTCACATTAAAATACATCCAGAATTTAAGACATGGTGATAAGTGAGGAATTAAATGCAAGAGTCCCATGTTTGTTCCACCAGTGACTGCCAGATGGATTAGCAAACTGGCCTCAAGACATGTCATTGATGTCAAAACATGAAAATACATCACAATAAAATGAGACCCAAGTTTCTCCGGCATGTAAGAGTCTACCAGCAATGTGTAAGTTAATGATCCAGGATGAAACATAGCATTCATTAACAGTACAGCAGGATGATGACCTGCTGGATTTAACTACTAAAAAAAAAAAAAAAAAAAAAAGAATCATCTTTGAGGTTCCTTCCAAATGCTGACATCAAGAAAATATGTGTCTGTGTATAATCTTTTGATGTCAGAACTATTTGCTGTTATTTTTAGCCAGCCACAGACCAGGTTTCCCCATCATGATTACACTCCACGGCACCGTTTCAGTGACTTCAAGTCACGATAGCTATTTCATAAATTTTCTCTGTGGAACACGTCTATTGTGGATTTTGGTGCCCCTGCATGTTCTTTGATAAATGCCACCCCTGCATCACCACAAAGATTATTTGTCAGGCTCTCAGTAAAGCGGGCTTGTGATTCCAACCAGCTGTTTCCCGCTTCACACAGATCAGCTGCACACGCACACACCCATAGTAGGCGGAGGCAGCAGACACACACACACACACACACACACACACTACAGGGAACCCCATCAGCTGTGGGGAGTAAGCAGCCAGAACTTACTTTTTATTTCTCCAACTCTATCCATCAGATTACTTGATTTTGTGGCTGTAATGTAGATACGCTCCGTTGATGTATAAGGTGAGACCTCTGTACCGAACCCGTACATCATTGCATTTTAAGGACAGCCGTGGGAAAAGATACAAAAAAAAACAACAAAAAAACAAAAACACTGACTACAGTGTGTTGCTTTTGAAAGCATGGAATATTTCATGATGCCAACAGAGAAGATACAGTCCTTGCAGCAGTTCAAGAAGACTGAGAAGGATGTCATTGGAGGTCTGTGCAGGTTCGTAGCATATTTTTTTTATACTAGTCACATAAAGCATGAATCGTGCGACTGTAGTGCGTCTATATCCGTGTTGTGCAGTCTTACTTCAGTTAGCATGTTAGCATAAGACATTAGCTTCGCCGCGATGTCTTGGCAGCAGGAGCATAGTTAGTTTCAACAAATAGCAGCTTGCTGACCAGCCGCTGCTGCTTGCAATTGAGTGAATGGGGGGGGGTTGTTTTCTTTTAGGTTAATAAATTATCAAACCGAATTTCGTGTCATAATCTACGATGTCTATTTTGACCCTTTTCAATTCAGAAATATGCAAATCAGTGCGATAAAATCGATACATTTGCCTGCAGTTGGAACACGAACCACGTGGTAGCTACAATTTTACCAGTAACTCGCTATTGTGCGCCGAGCCGAACTCTTATCGTGGCATTATTTCGTACCCATTTTACACCCACCCACCCCCAAATTAGTAGCATATATATTGTATTTTCTTGGTAAACCGAACACTGTGGTAAAATGGGGCTCGGATGTGCTACACGCGTTAAAAAAAGGTCTGCAGCAGCCATCGTTGCGTCCTCTGCTACTGTTAGCATAGCTTGGCTAACCAGAAGCTACCAACATATGACCGATTTATTCTTTTATGTTTGTGTTTTTACACGTGTTTGCTGTATTGTTTAACAGGATCGTTTCTTAAAGATCGCCATTCATCCGCATTGCTACCAGCATACTTAGAAATTACTAGATTTACGTTAATGGTAGAAAGCTTTGTTCTCCGTGATTCGAGGGGGCCTGTTGCTGCAGCCGTCCGGACTTGCGTAACGCGTGCTCCGGCGGCCATGTTGGAGGTCCTGGCATGCACAGACGGTAGAAGTTGTCATTTAACGTCACCTGTGGGGAAAAGAATTGCTTTTTTTCCCCCTATTTATTTATTTTTGTGCGGCCTGTGGACAAAAATCGAAATAAGAATAAAGACCCATTTATCACCCAGTCGACAATCAACAAGGGGTTGTAGTAAAGTTATATGGCTAACGAGGGATGCTGAACTGTTCTCAGCTCGACTCCTCTGGGGATCAGACGGACTTCAGTTCTGTTCACATTTTTACTGGGGAGAAAAACATTTTAGATAGAATGGAAATCTTTTATGTTGATTGGAAAATTTGTGAAGAGTAAGAAGCTATATGATGATCGATGATTATGGAAGTCCATATTAAGTCAGTCCTACAATATACCTTGTATTGACAGCTTGCACATTGATTATCAGATTTTAAGGGGTCTGCTTTTAAAGTAAGAAAAAAAAATAGTAGCACACAATTGTAAACTAACTACAGTACTTATTTTATTCACATACATCATGTAAAGATGTATACACCCCAAAAGAGATTTTGGAATGCAGTTGTGTACCCATGTCATCTAATAAATAGCCTTAGAAATCTTTGGACTGATGGTAATTAAATTCATACATGCTTTGCAATGTTAACAGGATATTTGTCTTTCGATTTGCTCAGTTTTGAATTTCTAGGACATTTGAATTTTGGTGATTTTTGTCTTGACTTTGTGCTCCAAAATGCAAAAATGAGTTTTTCGTTTTTGGTGGTTTCGAGGTTGATGCTCAAAAAAAGTGTTTTCTTTGGCACTTTTGTTAGGTTAACAACACCATTCTGTAAATACACCATTATAAATCATATTATTTGAATATAACACTTAAAATTTTGGATGGTGCATATCATCATGCCCTCATATTGTACAAAATAACTATTTGGTACCATGTGAACAGTGTCCTCTAGCTGACCTTATCCATCTTTACAAATTTCCCAGATCTGGTGCTGCAGGTTTACCGTCATCTGTAGTTAAAAGGTTGGCATTTTTCTAGCAGAGTAAATAAAGCAGGTAGTTTTTCCATCATAACGTGGAGTGGAGTTGTGTTAGGGCGCACAGAGTTCAGCCAAACTCAAAGACCTCCAGGCAGGTTGAGTGAGGAATTTGGAGAGAGGTCAAAAGAGTTATACTCATGTTAATCTTCATTTGCATTACTTATTTACTTGCCAGTGAATGGTTGTGTCCTTTTAAGCTGAATATGTAACTTGTTTTTCTGCTTACCATTGAATCTGTTTTTCTTTTTGTGCCCCTGTTTGTGTCGTACACATTTAGTTACAGTAATTTGTGAAGACAGCCTGTACAAGAAGGCTCAAATGTGTGTCACAGAGCAGCTTGTACATTACATCTTCAATGGACAGAATAATAATCTGTTTTTTAACCTTTGCCTTTCAGCCTGGCAAACATCCCCCTCAGCCCAGAGACAGCTCAAGACCAGGAGAGACGAATCCGCCGTGAAATTGCCAACAGTAATGAACGTCGGCGCATGCAGAGCATCAACGCAGGCTTCCAGTCCCTCAAAACCCTCCTCCCTCATACAGATGGAGAGAAACTCAGCAAGGTGCAGAAAATGTGCAAACACTAATGCACAGAAGAATACATTCTTCGTAATGACATTTAATATCATTGAACCTTCTGACAAAGCTTGAAATGATTGGGCACGGTTCTTTAAACACATTTTTGATATACTGGTCTTATTTTGAGGTGGGTTTTTTTTTATGCTATGCCTGGCGAGAAACATGAAATAGTTTGTCTAGTAACTGTTCTCATATTCACCTTTTTGTACTTGTCCCTGACAGGCAGCCATCTTGCAGCAGACTGCAGACTACATCTTTGCCTTGGAGCAGGAAAAGACGCAGCTCCTAGCACAAAACAACCAGCTCAAGCGCTTCATCCAGGTGAAAATCTCCAACAGTGTTTGTATGCAAATTACTTACATAACATCATGTATCCTTTATATTTTCACGAACAATCTGATATGGCCCTCGGTGAAAATAATTCGGCACCTTGATCCTATGATCCACTCTCAGTTTCATTGAATGTTACTACCCATGGCGTTGAACAGCTTTTGCATTAAAAGAAAACAGCATTGTTGTTGTGTTTTGACATTCTCCAAGTTGTTGCAAAAGTAAGTTTTTATTTTAATAATGCTGACAGTAACAAAGTTTGAATTTAATAAAATATTAAGTAATGCCACTCAAATGCCTAACTAACTGTACCTATCCTACACATCAGGAGTTCAGTGGCTCATCACCGAAGAGGAGGCGAGCAGAAGAGAAGGATGAAGGTATCGGGTCTCCGGATATGCTGGAGGAGGAGAAGGTGGAGGAGCTCAAGAAAGAGATGTTGGAGCTTAGACAGCAACTGGACAAGGAGCGATCAGCTCGAATGCAGATGGAGGACCAGGTGAGACACAACGAGGAGCAGGGTGCACGGAGGTTCTTTTATGTGCTTTTACATGTCTTATAGATGACATATTAAATTTTTATTTACACAACGCAGATAAGACAAGTTCACACAGTCTTTGGCTAAAAGATCAGTTAGCATGAAGTATTTAAACAACCAGATTAATACAATGGATTTTGCTCCATTATCAGCCATCTGTTAGCAGATTTTACCATTATACTAAACAGTTGTAAATTATCCCACATCTTGGAGTCACCTGACTAGCAGGTTATAATTAAAGGGCTTTAGCTGACAGTGAAGGCAATCAAACTTCGCCACAAACTGGTTGTGAGAGTTAACAGGTAGAGGAGTTGTCGGGTTGTGATATTTCCAGTTTTATTGACTTTTAATAAAATACAATACCTTTTGTATCTTTTGAGCTGTGCGCATTACCTTCTTCAATTTTCTCCTGGATCTATTTTTGTGATTTTAATTGATCTGTACAATAATTGAGATGCCTAGAATATGATTTGTGCCCTACTTTTTGTGCAGGTGCGATCTCTGGACACCCAGCTGCACCCAGAACGGCTGAAGGTGATCACCCAGCAGGTGGAGGAGGAACAGGCAATTCTCCAGAGCCAGACACTGTTACGGTTGCAGCACATACAAGCTGCTGACAATCAAACACACAGTCCCCAGGTTAGAAACACACACGCGCACACACACACACACGCACACACACGCAAAAGCATCATTTGTGATATTCAAACTGTAAAAGAACGGGGCACTCAAGATGAACACAAGCATGAGTCTAATCATTCATGGGTTGAAGATTCTTATTTCATTAAACATTGAGGAGCTTCAATGCTCACTCAGTCTGAGGAGGGTATACACAATCAGATGCACCGGAAGATGTGTCACACAATGTATAGGACTTAACCGCACATGTGACCTTACTTGCTATTTAACTACCACAATTTCCGAACTATAAACTGCCACATTTTCACACATTTTCAGATGCTTAAACAATGATGTAGCTAATTTATGGAGTCATTTTACAATGTGGACACGGCCTATATATGTACTGTAGTACTTTTTCATTTTAATGTTATTGGGTACATTTGACAGTCTGTAACTTGTGGTATATAACTATGGCCACTACAATTTTTTCTAATTGTACCATTGTTTTTATCTGGATGCTACAATTAGTCTAAATCATACAAAATATGTATTCAGGCTTCCATAGAAATGGATTAGGACCAGATTGGTTGTAATTTTTTTGTACAATCAGTATGAACGTTAATTTTGGGGTCATCTGTCCCTTCAGAATGCTGCTGTCTGTTCAAGTGTTGTTAGAATTTATTTTTAATCACATGTGTCAGCAGTACATGTATGTCATCAAATACAGTCTCCAATGTAGGTAAAAAGAAAAAACAATTTTGTTTACATTTCCTGTTGTCCTTCAGGTTCTCACTCCTTCCGCCTCAACTCACCACCCCACTGTAATTGTGCCTGCCCCAACTCTCACCCAGCACCTCCATCATCACATCACCGTGGTGACTATGAGCCCATCTGTCCACACCAACACTGTGTCCACATCTAGACAGAACCTGGATACTATTGTGCAGGTAGGAGTTCCTTTTAGATTCCAAGAATCATGCTGAGTTTTCCTTTCATAATTAGGACATTATTTTTTTTTTCATAGTCCAGTGTATTTAGTTTTCGATGTTCTGCCTTCAGGCTATCCAGCACATTGAGCGCACTCAGGAGAGGAGAGCAAGCACAGAAGAGGAGCAAAGGCAAGCAGTCATAGTGAGCCCCTCTCACATCGCCATGGACACCGCCTGTTCGGACACTGACACTGACACAGAGGGAGAGGACTGCTCAATGAACTGATCCACCCCATTCACATACAAATATAAACACTTAAAATACCTACTCACTGTAAGATTCCCTCCAGGAGCTTGACTACTTTAAAAAAAATCTTTTTTGGCATTATCCAAACTTTAAAATCTAGCAGTTAAGCTCTGTGTCAATTGTGTACTGTACAATCTCTGTAAAGATTAAAAACATAGGATGTTCAGCATGCAGGGGAGGCCCGGGGGGCGGGGGGTTAGGGTTACTTGAAAAAAAAACTCAGCATCCGTCCTTTTTGTGCATTTGTGTGCTACATACAGCAGCATTATCACAGTTACGTAATGTCACTGGCACGCTTAGTTTTATTTGTGCTAAAACATAAAGGACAGTACAGTGAAGAGTTGAATGTAGGAACACAATAAGCAACACAATAAGCAAGCAGCTCTTGTGAAAAGGGATATGGAGTTGCAGTCGTTTCTTCCTCAGTCTTAATGTTTTTGGGTTTAATTTCTGTGTTTCATTGTTGGACATATGATATCGTAGTGCCAGGCACTCAACCTATGTGACAACAGAAGGCATTTGTTAATTAAAAGGGTAAGGGAAAACAAATCAAACTTAATTTACAAAGCTAATTGGAAGATCAATGCTCGTAAAATTATGTCTGACTTACTTGAAAAAACAGTTTTTGATGTGTAAACAACCCCTTAAAAATAAGCTAAAATTTTTAAAATGTTTTTAAATGTCTTGCATGTTTTTGTTAACCTTTCCCCTTTAGGGTTACTGAACGGTGGTGACAATTTGGTTTCGATGAAATTAATAACTTTGAATCAGAGGTTTACCAGGTTGTCTTTGGGAACCAGAGGCTTTAAAGTGAATTTTGGTTTGGAGCAAAAAAATGTGACCCCTTAATTTGTTATCTAGAATCATTGATGGATCTTGCACTCCTAATTTTTAAAGTGTCTTTAGAAATAGAACCTAATGTTCATGTAATCCCAGAATTTAAATTTACAATCTCAGGTCATGTCCACATGTAGCTGGGCAGGGCATTTAAAAAATATTTTAAAAAAGTTCCCCTCCACTTAAAAAAAAATTAAATCAACACAACCCAACAAAATTCCATACACTGCACTTACGCGTAACCACATCAGTTTATAACCATAATAACTCTGACAACGACAGAAGTGAGGACCAGAACAAGCGTAAATTCTCACGCCATCTCATCTCAGTTTTCCCACCAGCTTGCAGTGCATCCCATTTTGACCCATAGCTGGCGTTGGCGTCTTTTGCGAGGAACATATCTCTTAACATAGAACGTTTATCTGTTGGAAAACAGCCGACCTTCGTCTGTGCTCAGTGTGAAGCAGCAGCACTTGGCCTTGCCAAATTAAGATATCAAAAATGCCTGGACAATTGTTACCGCTAGCGTAGTTTTAAAGACATCCATTCTGTTTCTCAATATAAACACGGGTTTCACACACATATGACGTCATGCAGGCAAGACGTATTGAAGTGTAAAACTCCAGTTACAGCCATCCACACACAGACGCGTAACCGATGTGTTCAAAAATATTCACTTTGGCCAGAGTTGTCAAAAAACGTTATTTTTGTCAAAAATATATGCGTTGTGTGGACGATAGGCCTAACAATAGAAAAAGATATTTCCTTTTGGAAATACCTGGCTACGTGTGGACATGGCCTCAGTCAAGTCAAAGTGAAACTATGTACCGGTAATCAGATGTTTAGCTGATGTACGAACAAATTTCCAAAATCCACATTCTGTTTGTAGGACAGCTTCTGTTTTCCAGTGTATTTTCCTGTTTTGTTGATTTCAGGCACTATGCACTAGACTTTTTGGCATATATGCAATTCCATCTTCATTTTATTTGTTGGTGTCATTGCTCTAAATGGACAAGTTATCTATGCACCGTTAATTGGTGTATACTTTACACCTACAGGATATCTGTTAAACAAAGAATGTAGTCTATAGTTGTAAGGTGCTCTACATCAGGCTGGTGACCTGCTTACCAGCAATGAACTGAGGCCCAAATCCTTTGTGTGTTTTCAGACTTGGTCACCATTATTGCATGTGTCTGAATCTGATTGCAAAATAATCTGTCATTTCTGCATCTGCAAGGGAGTTGTGTTACTTCCAACACCATAGTTGAACGTGATATTTGTTCACATAGGAAAAATACCATATGAACCAAAGGCATGCCCCAATTTATCACTGTCCAGCCTGAAAAGCTTCATCTTATGAACAAACTCAGAAGAGAAGCAAAGTAAAACAACAGCATTATTAGTGTAGTACTAAACTATTATTTAATGCACTGAAATTAACTGTAAATCCTCAAATTTCAATGTTGAAAACGCACCACCTGGTTTATTTTTTTCATGTTTTCATGTTTTTTTTTAATGGTTTTCTCGGGAATCTGACTGGAAATCTGGTGTGAGCCCCAATCCCATCATATTTAATTTGATTTGCTAACGTGATTTGTAGACATTCCTTTTACTTGGACTTGTTGTTGTATATTGCTCTCTTATATGTTCTTTTGACAGTTTTTCAATTGTTTATTTCTCTGGTCTAAAATGGGCTTTTGATATTTGTTTATTTTTATTTTTTTAGTTTTTAATGACATGCATTTATTATTATACTGTGTACTGTGCGGGATTTGTCAATTCTCTCTCAGTGACATTGAGTTTATATCCAGTTATAGTGATTTTATGCTAAACATGAGTGAGGGGCGTGAGGGGGTCTTATGTCAATGAGAATGTTTGGTGTTTTGTCAATGAATAGTAACCCACAGCTTGGATTTAGGTGGACATTTGTTACTGGTCAGCCAAACACTTCTCCATAAGCATTTTTGTGCATTGTGTTGCAGCACTGCTGTTGGAGTTTAAGATATTTGTCGTGAAGCACTTGCTGTTATGTTCTGTCTGAATCAATGATTGATGAAGACTTTTTGCCATTTATTTTTTGTAAACTTTTAGCTGTTACTCATCAGTTAATGTTCTGTTCTGTCTTCATCTATTTTGTCCTGTTTTTCATTTTGGTGAGAATCTTTATTTTTTTCATCAGTGCAAGTCGATGAGAAGCTCTTATATTTTGTTTATAAAAACTTGGGTAAACAGGCCTTTGTAAAGATGAAAAATAAATTTGTACTTTTTTATTACATCTCTCTGCTTCCTACATTTTTGCTATGAATTTATTTTACAATTACTGTACATACAATATGAAGCTCTCTATCCACCAGGTGGTGACATCGAGCTTACACCTATGTGTAAGAGAAGACGGGAGAAGTTTGTTTCTAATAAACAGGTTATACACTGCCTTCTTTAATGTGTTTTAACACCTTTTAAATAAAAAAAACCACAGAAATTTATCATCATATCATCTGTGTAGATAGTAATGAATGAACCAGTGAATAATATACATGTTTGAAATTGTACAGATAACTTGGGGGAGGCAGTGGCTCAATTGGTAGAGCAGGTCATTCAATGATCGCAAGATTGGTGGTTTGATTCCCGCTGATTCACTTCAGAGTGTGCGCCGACATTGGGAGGTGTCAGCTCACACTCCAAAGTGACCTCTCCCGAGGCACCCTTGAGCAAGTCGCCATCCTCCTTTACAAGTTTCTCGTTGAGGCACTTAACAAAAGGTGCTGCTGCCACTCTACCCCTCGCACTGCATGCCTACAAGCCCCTTGTGTGTGTGTTACAGACAAATACACACTATATATACTGCATATGCACGTGATTAAAAACAAAGTGTGATCTACAATGTGCTAACAATTTCTCAATGGGAATTAATATATATTAGTATATACATTCACACATTTACAAGCTCATCAAGAAAATTACATAAAATTGGCGCGCAGTTCATGTTAAAACTTCAACACTGTTTGCAATTTCCTAATGCTCCTCTCTTCAGCATTCCTGATTGGACTAGACAGCTGCTCCTGTACCCAATGACTGGTGATGAATGCAGTTGCTAACTCCAATGGAATTCCCTCTGACCTTCAGCCAGAGTAGTATATATAGACAAGGGCAATAAAGCAAAGACCTCTCCTAAACAAAATGAAGTGTCCTTTCTATGTGTGCTTTAGGCTCTGTCTGCTAGCTTTGTCTGCTGCAGGTAAGCTTTTGGGTGCTTTATAAGCACATGTTCCAACAAGTGCAGTGTGTGAAAGAATAATGCTGATTCACTGCTGTCAGATAATACTATATGTATTGATATATGTTAACATTAAGTTTGTGTACTATTCTGTGAGTTGCTTGTGGGTTTTATAGGTCTTTAATGATGAAAGTATTTGTTTCAATATATTTTATAATGTATGTAATGTTTAAATGTACAACCTAATTACTTAAATTTATTATGTTACATTTTGCATTATTAGGTTTGCCCCTTATTTGTATTTGTAGGATTTGGGTGGTAATTTTGTCAAATTCTGACATATATCCGTCCATAGCACAGCTTATTTAAACTGAGATCATCAGACAGAATATGTGGTTCATGTTGTCATAGTGCAACTCGGAGACTTTGTAGTTGTATTAATGTAAAAGTCACAGTTGAAGGACACCAGCTCATGGACACGCTCCTGTCCACTGCTCATTCTCTCTGCCCTGTAGAGTTACAGTGGGACAAAGTGACACTCATTACCACAGCTCTTTTGTTTTGTTATCACATACTGTATGTTTGCTTTTTTACAGTTATTACATTACCTAATGTAATGCTCAGCAATTGCTCAGTGACAATTTTTGCACTTCATATTTTAAGGGATTACCTTAAATTCAATGTGAAATGTATTAATGTTTTTAAAGTAAATAAATTACAGCTCTAACAGTAGTAAGTTAAAAATTTGCTCATCATAGTTATGCCTTATTTGTTATTCCACAAGATTCACGTAGTTAAGTGACTTGTCACGATTGGTTGTAGGTAAGGATTACTATTGTCTGTCTTTGGATTGGTTCATATGGTCTGTTTGGGTTGCCATAGTCGGGCGTAAGGCATCAGTCAGGGAAATCCATTCAATACTTATGTCACCATAACTGTGCAGTCATACTAATCTCAAAAATGCTTGTGAAATCACACACATCTAATACTATACATAAAAATATTAAACAACCTACGATGACAACCACAGACTTACGTAACTATAAATAGTTGCCATGTCCAAAGCTTAAACCAGTGTAGCATTGCTGTAGATATTGTTTCTTTTGCTCCACTCCATCTGTAGAACTGCTAATCTTTCATTTCAGTCAGGAGGGTCCATGTCAAGGGGATGACCCAGCTAAAAAAGGCATGAAAGAACACAGCAGACGACATGTTAGACCGGAGGTCAGCTGACAAACAGCTGGTTTGTTTTATGTTACAGGATTAAATCATCAAATACTCTGAAAAATTCGTGGTTAGTCATAAGAGAAGCAGAAAGTGCTGAAGTCATGCAACGTCTCCACATAGATCATTCACATATCTGGATGTCTCAAAAAGTGTGACAAAAAAATATGCAAAAATTGGATAAATTAGTGAGTGCAACAGCTTTAGGATCAAGAAAAAATGTGTTTGTACATGTGGTATCACAGCTGGGTAGGAGAAAGATTTGAGAGCACATTGGGTAACCTTGGACTAAACAGTCTTTTATTTTATAGTAAAAATGAAATGAAAGATGAAATACCAGTACCGGCTAAATACTTAAAGAGAGAATACGCTCATAATCAAGGCTCTTAGCTTAAGTTACACAGTTAGCAGGACGAATGTCATCAATCATACTGATGTCATTATTCTTGGGCTGTATAGAGAAAGTAGTTATAGCAGGTCTCTGTTGTTGAAACTGGGAACCATAATTCAGTAGCATTACAACCTGTCCCATTACATGAGGAAGAAAGGCGTCTCACATTTTCTGCAAATAGTACTGGACTTATCTCTCCTTCTTTTAACTGTCTGACTCATTGTAGGACTATTCTTGTCTCATAGATGTAACAGATGTACCACAGAGTGCACAGATACCTGTCACACTCCATCCCCACAGCACTGTGACTGCCTGGCTTTACTGCAGACACAGCAGAGTAAAAGAGCCATTGAAGGACTGCAATGAACTACACCAGTGATTCTTAAATGTTTTCTGTTAAGCCTCATTTAGAAAAAAGAAAATATTTTACATGCACAGTTACAGGTGACCATGAATGCCATTGTAGTCCAAAACTTAGCCTGGTGGACTTTGGGGTGTATTTGGAATAATTTTCTTTAAGAATGTCCAGTGACAACCTTCCTCACAGATGGCGAGACAATTTCTTTTAGGATTTTCTGATACTTGATGGAATCCATCTTGCCCTCTACATACTGCAGGTTTCTCTGGCCTGAGGAAACAAAGCAGCACCAGAGCCTCACAGAGTCACGACTGCATTTCACCACAAGTAGGGTGTTGTTTCATCATCAGCATCATCCTTCCTCCTACAGATATACGGCAAATCTACAGACCCAGGAGGTTATTTTTCTTTTCATTGCTCAACAAACCAGCATCCCCAAGCCTCCTGAAATTGAACTTTTATGTAAATATAGGTCTTAACTGAAAAATATTGGGACTCTGCTGCTAATTTCTATAAAGTTTGAAACAGTGCTTTAGCATCTGATTTTCAAATACAGTGCTATGTTTGGATTGAATAATTTTGAGATTGCAGTGAAGAGGAGTTTGCCTGTCATGAAACATGCCAGTGTAGCATTAGTGTTAACCCCATATACAGATAAAGAGACAGTTGCGTCAAGAAAGGCATCAGGTATAAATCTTGCCCATTCAAACACTAGGATCAAAAATAAGATACCCAAACCGGCCCACATTAAAAAAGTACTCCACTGACAACAGGTTCTCAGTGGAAACTGTGGTACTGTAGGCCAAAGCAGAAGAGGATGGAGGCAAGTGAGGATACAGCAGAAGAGAACGAATTGGAAAGTTGAGCCGAGAGTGGGGACTTTGAATGTTAGTAACATGAATAATTAAGAGAGAGAGCTGACTAATATGATGGGGAGTTAGCGGATAGATGTAAAATGTCTACAGGAGACTAGGTGCAAGGGAAGTAAGGCTAGGATTTTCGGACCGGGGTGTAAGCAGTTCCACCATGGAAAATCTAGTAAGTGAAATGGATTACGGATTGCACAGAAGGATGAACTTGAACTTTTTTTTTTTGAGGTAAAGACAAATTCAGATAGTGTAAATATGAAGCTGGAGGTCTATGGGCTGTTGTAGTGAATATGGTCAGTGCATATGCACATGCCACAAGAAGTAGATAAAGAAGAAATATGATATGCAGAGGGACGAAGAAAGTAGTGTGTCACAAACAAAGTGGTTTCAAAAGACCAGGGCAAAGGCACATGATGGTTGTGATGTTTTACAACATCTCCCAGTTGTCTATGTTTTAGAGTCTTCTGTAGCCTTAGCGTATCTGCCCATGATGCCTGTTGATCCATAATCTTAAAATTTGTAACATTCATGAAAGCTGCCCACAGCTATTAGTCGTCATCCATCTTTGCTAACCCCATGTTGTAACATGAACTAGGCATTCAGTTCACTGTCTTGTGTCACACTGTGTTCCTCATTCTGCAGACCTCAAAACAGTCTGTCCCTCTGTTTTTCTGTCTCTCACTCTGGCTTTCTCTCGGTCTCTGTCTCTGTCTCTGTCTCTCTCTCTCTCTTTTGTTTTTAACTCCTTGTTAACATGTGCGTTTTAAAACTGGGCACATTGAATGTCAGTGGCGTAGGGGACATTGAGAAAAGAGCCTCTGTTTTTAGTTTGATAATTGTTAAAAAGTTAGATGTTTTATTTGTTCAGGAAGCACACAGTACAGTATTTTCCACATTATAAGGCACACTGGACTATAAGGCACACCCTCAATAATGTGTTTGTTTTATAATTTATTTCATATATAAGGCGCACCGGATTATAAGGCGCACACAATTAAAAAATAAATAAAATGTATTTGATAAACTGCAGCGGCTGTAGTTCCGCAATCCGTCCACTAGATAGAGCCGCGCTGCTCAGGCAGTCATGATTGCATCCATGACTTCCTGACTACCTTTGAATGGCCCCTATTGTTATGTCAATAAGCCATTCTGAGCCTCATCGAGGAAACTTGATCACTTTGCCATCTTAGAAAGAAGACAACACGCATATTAAAAAACCTGACATTAAAAACTGGTTAAATTCATTACGAGTGCAGTCAGTGCGAACAGAGCGGATTATTTCCTGATCTGAAGTTCGAAGCAGATATTTAAGCTCCGACGTTCGTCTTCGTTTATTAATTAAATATTGTTTCGATCGATCGATAGTCCAGTCGGAGGTGAGGTGCAGCTATTTGCTGCTGTGTGTCCTAAACAACTTTTTAAGTAGTTTTTAATGTCAGCCTGCTAATTTACTGTCAAATGTGATGCTGTTTTACTCCTAGAACTGACTTT
Source organism: Antennarius striatus (assembly GCF_040054535.1). Taxonomy (NCBI): domain Eukaryota; kingdom Metazoa; phylum Chordata; class Actinopteri; order Lophiiformes; family Antennariidae; genus Antennarius; species Antennarius striatus. The sequence continues at coordinate 17,706,793 of NC_090783.1, forward strand.
AACGTCGGTGTCACTGCCGTGAATCTCACAGCACGTCGCTGCAGACAGAATACACAAGCCCGAATGCGCCCTTCCGCCGCCCCCCCAGAGCTATCAACTACATTTATAAATCAATTGCAGCACACCTGTTGGCGCCTTTGTCTAGCAGTGACTGCTCTTGAAATTTCAGAAAAGGCTGGAAGTTCAGCTTTGAGGGTCTTTCATTCACCTTTATGCCAGTTTCTCCGTGTGTTTCCACAGACTAATAGAATGGACCGTCACTAGATTCCAGATGACAGCACAATGGCATTTTTAAGACCAAATAAGTTTAAAGTGGGTTATTTCCGACACCAAATAGTTAGGAAATACTGAGATCAGTCAGTCAGTCAAACTTTATTAATAGAATTGTTGAAAGTTCCTTATGTATTCCTACGTAATCACCGGTATTCCTACAGTCTGCTCTACCGTCTGAGAGCAGCTCAGTCAGAGCCGGAATTTCGGTGACGCCCCTTGACTACCGTTGTTAGGGGGCATAGGCCCGAGTGCCTTGTGGGGGGGCTCCTCTGGTGGGGGAGTGCGGCATGACTGGCGGCCAGACTGATTGTTTCAGCGATCATGTTTTTAACCAGTATTAATATGAATATTAATCCATATATAAGACGCACCGGATTATAAGGCACACTTCGGGTTGATGAGAAAATTTTAGGCTTCTAGGTGTACCTTATAGTGTGGAAAATACTGTACTATTGAAAATCCAATTATTATTTGTTTTTTAGATGTGAATTCCTTTTTGCGTGAATCTCTTTTGGAGTTTGTGTGTGTTTCAGTGTGGAGCTGAGAGCGTGTTGAATTGTTTGTTATGGTTTTCTGGTACAACTTTCTAATCTTTTTTCTTGGCTGAATGTGTGTTGGGTTTGTGTGTATATAGTAGTGTGTATAGGGTGGTAGGGGGTGAAGGTAGAAGGGTAGTGGTGTGGTTTCTGTTTGTGTGCGGAGGCAGCGTGCTAGGTTTAGCACCATGCCTGTGGTGGAGGCAGCTCCATCCGCGTTTAAGAAGCTGACTCGCTGTCATGCCATCAAGCTCGTGCAGGCAGTGCACTGGCAGTGCAGTAGTCAGTGGAGGAAGTGGGGCTGGCGGTGGGAGACGTGGTCGGGTACGGGCACCATGAAGTCTGCCGCCCGCAGAAGTCCTCTACTAGCTGTTGTTATATCTCTTGAAAACACGGACAAGATTGACGAGGTTGTGGAGAAAGGTGTAGTAAAACAGAACACCTTTACTCCTGTTTTTCCCTTGTCAGCCCGACCACCAAGATGATCATATCCAACACAACTCCACAGACAGACAGACAGACAGACAGATAGATGCTTTAATGTCACAATTCAAGGGGACAAAATCTATGATAATGGAATCTATTATCTATTACGAGATGAAATAACAAGCATGGCCTACAGATGTCCTGCAGATGACCCTCAAAGAGGTCTCTGGACTACATAACAAGACACCGGCAACGATCTGAACTTGTCTTTAAACTTTAAAGTGGGTGGTTTTCATTAAGGGTTTTCGCTACATCGGAAGCAATGAAGTGTTTTGGCAGTGTGACAGAGGATCTGTCTTTCTATACCAGGGAAAGATGGAGAGTAGCTGCTGCAGTTCCCGCTGCTGCCGGCGGGAACCTCAGGCTGCCTCAGCACCGGTCTCGGCTCAGGTTTTCCAGTGGCAGGGGGCTCGGCGTGGATCCCAGACTCGGTCATTTGGGTTCCGGAGGGTTCAGTGTAGGTCTCACCTCCGGTTTCTCCAGTGGAGAGTGGAGCGGCACTGAGTCCAGACCCTGTTCCACTATTTCCAGATGCTCCGTTGGCTCCAGTCCTCGTAGCCTCGCCCACAAGTAATGACCCCCTGTGGTTTCCAGCAATGGGGGACAGGACAGAGATGTCACGAAACAGACCAGTACTGATCACCCAGAGACGGCTGATACTGGCTGTGATATTGATGAAGAATATAATGATGTAAACAAATCTGTTCATGATGAAATTATAAACGATGATGACATGTCTGCTGATAAAATGTTAGAAATATCTCGAAAAAGGAAATATCCTGAAGCGGTGCAGAACAGTGTTAAAACCAGGAGGATGTCGCAGCTGGGAATGAGTCCTCTCAGTCCCAAGATTCCCAGGCCATCTACTCCCCAGTGGAACATTAAAAGGTTCCTGGAGAAGACAATAGGGTCCAGACTGTCTGGGGTCCAAGACTACTCCAAGACTACTTCTCAGACCTTGAGAATTAGGTCAGCCAGACCTCTGACCAAGAAGTCTGACAGAGGAGCAGACGATGTATTCACAGACCGGGAGGTCTACAGGTTAAAGAAGATGGTTTAAGAGTGAAGGCACAGCTACTTAATGAAAAAGACAATTGTTACAAGCCTCTGCTGCTGCTCTTTTTCCTGAAGGCTGCACAACTGCAGGAGTCCTCACGCTGGGACAGGTGGTGGAGCTGAGTTGACCTCAGCTTAAAGACCGTGCTGGGTTAGCTGCTTGGCTGGGATTAAGATCAACCAGGATCACTAAACAACTATTGGACCACTGAAGGCAGATACTAACAGGACACTGGTGTCTTCTTTTAACAGGTTTTAAGGAGGGTAACATTTCCCCAAAGAGTGAGGACTCCTTTCCTTCCCTTTTCTTGGCAACGGAGTTTGAAGACTGTGTTGGACCTGTACTGGACCTAGACCTTCTGCCTCCCTGGAGGAGGCTTCAGGGAAAACACTCAGAGGCTGAACAAGATCAAACTGAGGGATAGGACTGTCACTCCATGGGGAAACTATCTGAGCCTGGATCCCCAAACAAGACCCTCATGGAGGTCTCTGTATAAACCTCTGCTGACAAGAAAATATGGAGAACTCCAGTGGAATTCTATGGAATTCTCCATCCATATCTCTTTTGTGTCGGTCCTTTTTGTGACAACAGAGAGTGTTTACCACTGTTTTTATGAGTGTCACTGTCTTTTATCTCTGTTTCTGTTCTTACAAACTGTTTTTACTGTATGTGCAGACGGTTTTACAAGTTTTTATATGTGGTTTTAAATACACTCTCCAACATAAACGGAAAAGCCAGGTTTTGAACTTTGTTTTAAGACAGGCTAAGATGGCCGTGTATGTGAGCAGGAGGAAGGTGGAGGAGGACCTGAACATTGACATGGTTTTATTGCGTAAAAAGATGATCAGGTCCAGAATAATGGTTGACTTCTGTTTTCACAAGGTGGCTGGTAATCTGGACTCGTTCCAGGAGGTCTGGGGGGTCCAGAGAGTTGATGAGAAATTAATGCATGCAGATTTGATTTTTTGATTGTTTTATAAATGTTTTTTATTACATTTAAAGTGATACATTAGTCATTTTTACCGGTACAAAAAGGAAATAAGAATCTAATAAAGTGTTTTTGCACCTCTTTCTCGGTAGGTAGGTTGACGGGCAGACAAAGAGAAAGAAAGAGGGATGGATGGATGGATGGAAGGACGGATGGATGGACGGACGGACGGACAGATAGATGCTTTAATGTCACAATTCAAAGGGCTTTATCTCATCTTTTCTTATGATATTTTTTTTTTGAAAATAAATATTCAGTCCAGTGAGGCACTCACTGGTGTGGGAATGTCAGTCTGCCCCAGGGCAGCTGTGGCTACATACATATGTATCTTACATCAACAAGTATGAATGAGCAGTAAATAAATAATGAATCCACTGTAAAGTGTCTTTGAGTGTCCAGAAAAGTGCTATATAAATCTAATTCATTATTGTTATGTGCCTTGAAGTGTCTTACAGGTTACCAAACCACACTTATTTCTCTCCTTAGATCTCCTGGCAGAGTCCTCCATCAATGATGAGGAATCGGTGCTCCAACTGCAAGTCCAGCAGACAGAGGAGGATCTTTTCTCGAGTAAATGTGACCAACCAGAAGAACATATCAGCCTGAGCACGTCTAATGACACCCCAGCTCCAGAGAGAGCCATGTGCCAATCCTGCACCAAATCTTCCTCAGCTTTTGAGAAGGAAGAAAAGTCAGCTTCAGCATTAGAGAACGATGTGAAGGATGCAGCTCCTGAGGTGGATGAAGCCTCCACAGAAGACTTGACAGATGGTAGGGATCAAATACCGATGAGGGCAGATTCTCAGGAAGAAGACGAGCCTATGGGGATACAGTATGCTGACTTAGTGGAGTCTCAAAGTGTGGAAACGGACAATGTAGTGACAGGTGAGAAAGAGGAAGAGCACAACAATGAAGTAAAAGACAGACATGAGAACGAGTTATCCCATGATGAAGAGGGAGCAACTGAAGTACAAGAATACATAGTGGGTGGGAAAGAACCAGGTCCTGAAGAAAGACAAACAATTAAAGTTGAAGAAATGCTAGATGATATAGAGGCAGCAATTGAGGAGTACAATGTGGAAACTTCAATACAAAAACCTGCAGAAGAGGAGTTGCCATTGGCTGAACTTGAAACCAGAATAGAACCAGTTGATCTTCAAATAGACCCAGAATCTGAGAGAACAGAACCAGAGCCTGAAGAGTCAGATGTGATTTCACTGCTTGAATTAGAACCAGACGTGGTTAAAAACTCAGAGACTGAAACAAAGGTGATCACAGAGCCTGAATCTGAATCAAAGGTGACTGCAAAACCAGAACCTAAAATGGAGGAAACTTCAGAGCCAGAACCAGAATTAAAGGCGACTGCAGAGCCAGCATCTGAACAAGAGGTGACTTTGGAACCACAACCTGAATCAAAACAAGAGGTAACTGCAGAAGGAGAACCAGAAGCTAAACTAGAGGTGACTTCAGAGCCAGAACCTGAAGTAAAGGGCACTGCAGGACAAGAATCTGAACCAGAGCTAGTGGTGACTGCAGAATCAGAACTTGCTATGCAATCAGAGGGGATTGCAGAATCAGATCATGAACCAAAACAACAGGTAATTGTGGAGCCTAAACCAGAACCGGAGGTCCCTGAAGCGGAGCCAAAGCTTGTTGTGAGAGAAACTGTAAAGGATGTGACTTTGGAGAAAGAACCCACAGAAGAGGCCGCCGTGGACGATGTGACCGCTGAGGCGCCTGCACAGTCTCCAACCAAAGGTACAACATACTGACACTATGTTTAGAACTTGCAAGACACCTTTCTATGAATTTATTGTCAGCTCAAAGGTAAATCTGCAGCAGGAGGTAGCGTAAATTTTGAGGATGACGACAGATTCTGATGTTTCTTGCCTTCTGTCAGTAATTATCCAGTTACTGTGACACCTATTCTTAAAGATGTTGGCTGATTCTTGAAGGAGTTTCCACATCCTTATCAATTCAGCTTCAACATGTCCTTCATCAGACTCCTGTGATTGTCACTGGAGGTTGTTATATGAATTTTTTTGAATAACTTCAGAGAAAGAATCCTTTTATAACCTGACTAGGGTCACATGTTTACTTTGCTATTCTTTTGAAAGACAGTTAGTTATTTTATCATAATACTTTGTTACTAAATGATAATTATTGTACTTAAAGAAATTGAAATGAATTAATTTTTTTAAATTTAAAAACAAATATTTTGTGATACAAAGTAACATAAATAAATAAGGGCACACTGTTTTGTTCAATAATCATGAACAATTGCGATGTCTAGTTCATCTCCTCATTTCTTTTGATCATGGAACAATTACTTTATAAACCAAATATAGGTCTCAGTAGGCCATACATCCATCCATCTTCATCCGCTCATCCGTAGTCGGGTCGTGGAAGCAACAGCTTTAGCAGGGATATCCAAACTTCCCTTTCCCCGGGCACATCAACCAGATCTGACTGGGGGATCCTAAGGCATTCCCAAGACAGAACCAGATGCCCAAACCACCTCAACTGACTGCTGCTCCACTCACAGGAGCAGCATCTCTACTTGCTATTTGTGAGCCTCTCGCGAATAGCAGTGTTTCTCACTCTAAGGCAGACACCAGCTATCCACCCGAGAAATCCTATTTTGGCCGCTTGTATCCGCCATCTTGTTCTTTCGATCATGACCATAGGTGAGGGTATGAACGAAGATTGAATAGTAGATGGAAAGCTTTGCCTCTCGGATTAGCTCCCTCTTTGTTGCAGCAGTGCTTTTGCGGATTGCCTTTGTCCAATCTCATGTTCCATTGTTTCCTCACTCGTGAACAAGACCCCAAGATAGTCTTTCACTTGGGGAACAACCTTATTCCCCACTTGGAGAAGGCAGTCCACCGGTTTCCTGCTAAGAAACATGGCCTCAGATTTGGAGGTGCTGATCCTCAACCCCACCGCTTCACACTCGGCTGCAAACCGGACCTGTGAGTGCTGCAGGACATAGGCCGATGATGCAAACAGGACCAGATCGTCTGCAAAAAGCAGCGATGTAACCTCTGCCCATCAAATTGTAAACCCTCCTCACACCCAGGGGCTTTGCCACTGTGAAGTAGTAGAAATGCTGAATCCTTGTTAAAGGACTTGCAACTACTCTGATATAAAGTAAAACTTCAAGAGTTGTTTCTATGTTGTAGCCGTTCACAGCTTTGTCAATGAATGACACAGCCTTCATGAATCCTTTAATTGGCAGTCAAACACCTTTTTGACTGCATAGTGTAAACTGCCTGTCATTTATTTATTCTCATCAATCATAATATAAAAAAATTATCAAAGCCAGTATTTCTTCATTTACTTCTCTGACTTCTCAGTTAATTACTGTACTATATATGAGCTACAGGCCATCTGAATTTGTTCTTTATTTCACAAAAGCCATGAAAATTTCCATAAATATTAATCGCAGATTTTTAAATTGTTCATACATAATTCACTGAACTTGTCAATAGTTCAAATGGTTGCCTTACCATATAATATGGTGGTGTCGAAGTCCAATTTTGAAAAATCATTCTTGATTTACAGGGCATTTTACCTGGGTCACAAATGACTACAAAAGCTGCGAAGTAGCATCAATTTAAAGTGATTTGAAATTGTGAAAGTAAAAGATTTAAGTGAATGTACTTACATTCTGTAGTCACAACTAAGTGCATGTCAAAACTTTTGACAATCACAGGTGACTAACAAACCGATCCTCCAAACAGAACATGACAAAGGTCTCCCAACAGGTCCAGCGATGAGGGACCGCTCCCACCTTGAGGATACACTGCGACTGGGTACTGTAGAACAATCAACAGATTACTCTGGTGAGGAACAAACATGTGTCAACACCACTAATGACCATATGTGTTTTACCCCGCACAAATGCAAAAAAAAAAATCTATTCTGTGTACTGCATGTGAACACACCCCCCTGTGAAAGCTAGCCAACTATTGTTAATCACTATCAGATACTTTCCGCAGAAACACATTAAGTAACGGTACACGGCTGAAAAAAAAGATTTTATGAAGTCAGAAGAAAAATGTGTATTTGTATGTGAATTAGTGGCTTTTCCACTGAAACTATTCAGAAAACTCCTTTATGATGCATATTCCTTGCATCATAGAGCTGATGTGTGAGTACGTACTGTATATGCGTGGAGGCAGCCTTTTAACCACCTTGACTTTTTTCAATAAATTTCATGAGAGTGATTTATCATGTGGGCGGTAGGGTGGCGCAGTGGGTAGCACTGTCGCTGTACAGCAAGGCAGTTCCCAATTCGGTTCCCACTCTGTGGGGAGTCTGCATGTTCTCTCCATGTCCGCATGGGTTTTCTTCTGGTTCTCCGGGTCCTCCCACCTCCAAAAACATGTGCTTCAGGTTTATTGGCCGGTTTCAAATTGTCCGTAGGTGCGAGTGTGTGCACACGTGTTTCTCTGTCTACATGTGGCTCCACAGAGTACTGGCGTCACGCCTGGAGTGCCCCCTGCCTCACTTCCTCAGTTGGTTGGGATAGGCTCCAGCACCACACAACCCGCAACCACAGATGAAGCGATTATAGAAAATAAGTGAATGATTTATCACATACTGCCATGGAAATTGTAGTAATTAGTCGTGGCAACAACACACACAAAAAAAAATTCATCCCTTTCTTTCCTCCCTCACTTTGTAGCTGCTTTAAGGAAGCTGTTGAGCATCTACCACAGTAACATCAAGCCAATGGAGCAGGTCTTTAAGTACAATGAGCTGAGGCAGCATGAAGTCACAGGTAAGTCAGGTTTCTTTAGGAAATGGCACTGAACATAAATTCAGGTTCATGTACACACTACTAAACTAGAACTGTCCATTTTTTGATGAATGAAAGCAGCTCAAGTTCTGGATGTATCCAGAGTGAATACACAGCACATTTACAGACAGCCTCAGCCTTTATTTACTAGATATTCACTGTCACCAGTCAAGGGTTACATTCAACTGACCTAAACCCTGCATGTGGAATAATCCAGGCAGAAATCAAGAGGTGGATTTATCAGTCATTCCCAGCCTTGTGAGAGACAAACGGTGGAGTTCATACACACACACACACACACACACACACACACACACACACACACACACACACACACACACACACACACACACACACACACACACACACACACACACACACACACACACACACACACACACAGAGCACATTCTTAACGTATTTACAGTTGCTTATGAGTATAAGAATAAGGAGAATTTAAGAATAAAAAAAACTAAATAAAATCGTAATAATTATAGAATGGATACATAGAGAATAAAATAGATAATAGATAAATAGAGAATAAAAATGTATACACAGGTATGTACAGTTTTTAATGTCCTAGCTTCCATTCGTCCTCACTGCGACATAAGTGGACGGAAGTAAAGTAGGGACTTTGCGCAACAATCAGCAGTTCAATATACTTCACGAATAGAAGAATAAACCTCCAAGTTTGGTCTTACCTCGGCGGTAACATCCCATAATTCATTAGGCTGCGTTAGCTTAGCACCCCAGTGCTGTGAGCCAGTGATCTCTCATTGTCCTTGGTGATTGTCCAGAAACACAGCTTTAGTTACCTCCTGTCCATAATCATCTGTTCTCGTCTCCACTGATTTCTGTCCCATTTGCAAACACTATGTCCTTTTCTTCACAATTTTTTTCTGTGATGTTTACTGGTCAGTCTCTTTGACAGAGCCACGAGTTACGGTCAGATGACTGAGACAGCACAGAAAAATTAACAGTTATATCATGAAAAACATGAGCGAGAAACACAAGACAAATAAGAGTGAAATACGTAGTAACGAAGTTACTGAAAGTTTATTGGCATGCATTCACGTGGCGTTTGTGTTCATGCAATTTACTCCGGGATTAATAAAGTATCTATCTATCTATCTATCTATCTATCTATCTATCTATCTATCTATCTATCTATCTATCTATCTATCTATCTATCTATCTATCTATCTATCTATCTATCTATCTATCTATCTATCTATCTATCTATCTATCTATCTATCTATCTATGCGAAGGTGGAGGGGTGTTGATAGAGGGAGCTCAGAGGCACGGCCATTGAATAGGATCATTTTTGACTGGAAGTGATTTTATCAATCATATTCAAAGGTATTGAGGACCAAATGTGTTTATATTTAATTTAGATAATCATGCTGATTAATTTGGTGAACATACAGTGCCTTGCGAAAGTATTGACCCCCCCCTCCCCAAGCCTTTTTGACTTTTTGCCACATTTCAGGCCTCAAACTTAAAAATAAAAAACTGAAAATATTTTTCAAGAATCAAGAACATGTGAGACACAATCGTGAAGTGGAACCAAATTTTTTCAACATTTTATATATTGTGTTTACAAATAAAAAACTGAAAAGTAGGACGTTCAAATGTGAGACCAAATGACACACAGGTGCACTCTGTTTGTCATTGTTAGTCATTTAGGTCAACATTGGATCATTCAGAACTTCAGGGATCAGGGAACGTCTGGAGTCAGTTAGCTGAGCTAAGGAAAAAAGGGGGCCAATACTCGTGTACCAATTCTACTGCCCTCTGCTGCCACCCATCGAAATAGAAGAGTATTACATTATCTGCCACACTTTATTACTGCACACACGCCTGACAATGGTTCATTAAGTGATATTAGATACTTTTCCCACAGTGCACCTGACAATCTCTCATGGCACACTAGTATGCTGCGGCACATTTTTCGGAAATCATGGAATTAAATAATGTTTGAAAGCTGGAGTTGCACAGAAACAATGAAGCACAAAATAAGAAGAAGCAGAGATAAGACTATCATTATTCCAATCATTCTTCTTCTTCTCAAATTGAAGGATAATTCATGTGTTGAATGGAGACTTTCAGATTATGCAATGGGATCCCTCGTGGTTTGCAATAGAATAGCATGTTCAGAATCAGGTTCTCTGCATGAACCTATAGCGCTCTATAAATTAATCTGGGTTTGATGAAATTACATCCATATATCCTTGTATTCAACAATGTTATAAAAGTTATGAGCACTGCTGAAAAAATAATTGATGAGGTGGATATTTTTCTAGAGAAATTTTCCCTGTTGGTTCTTTCTTTCTTTTTGTATAGGACAGATGATGCTGTATTCATTGCGCGCTGATGGGTCAATGTTTAAGCATTGCCCTAATAATCTGAAGTAGGCTTGTTGCTTGTTTGTACTGCACAGGTTGCCACAGTGAAGAGTGAGCCACCTGCTAATCTACTGCCAAGCTCCTGTCAACACATGATGCTCAAACTATAGTGAGACATTATGAACAATGCTTAATAATAGTGATCGAGGCTGGCTGTCATTATGGACTGTTATTTTTTTGAACTTCTAAAGAGCAAAGTTTTCCGCTTCATTTAATGTATTGGCCAGATTGCTAATTTTGCACTGTTGGTTGTGTTTACAAAAAAAAGAAGAAATCTTTCTTTCTTTCTTAAGTGCATCTTTCTGTTTGTCTTTGTCACATATTGGGCAGAGGGTGAGATCACCTCTAAGCCCATGATTTTGTTCCTGGGACCATGGAGTGTTGGCAAGTCCTCCATGATCAACTATCTGCTGGGTCTTCATGGAACCTCACAGGAGCTCTACACAGGTCTGTACTGATAAACCTGACTGTTCAGAACATATTGACAGCATAGCATAAAACACACAACAGTTAAACAATGATAACAGGTTTAAGTTACATCAGACATGATGGACATTCATCATAATATTGACATATTTTAAGTAAAGTGCTACTACTACTACTAAACTTACTCACGACCTCATGTGTAAGTTAAGTTCATTATCATCAAGCCAACTGACTGAAAGCGATGGACCTCACAGGGAATATTCAAATAAATCATAAATATGCATAACCACTCAATGAGCATGAATGTGATGAAATTGTCTGCATTTTTTATGTTAAACAAATTATATTGTTCATAAAGAAAATGTTACACTTTTGGTATTATAGTAGATGAGGAGTTTTTTCATGAAAGAACAAAACTAATATTTTATGGTATAAATTCTATCCTATTTTAAACTCTTGCAGTCAATGCAAAGCATCTTCAAGTATTAATTTCTTAAGCATGGAGCATGCACTCTTTGCAAAAAACTGATATTACAATGCAGCTCAGACAAGGCAGAAAATTTTTCTTAACATCTTGGTGACTGCATTTTTGAAACTACTTTCAAATCTGTGTAATTAATTAATGTACACACTCATACCTACAGTGTAACAACTAATTCACCTAAGCTGCATGTTTTTGGAGGTGGGAGGAAGCTGGAGAACCTAGAGAGAACCCACGCAGGCATGGGGAGAGCATACAAACACCGCACAGAAGGGAAATGAACCTGGAACTTTCTTGCTGTGAGGCAACAGCGCTACCCACTGTGCTGCCATTCCCCAAGATTAAACAAATGAAAAAGCATCATCTTAAACCTCCAATAAAAATGGTATTAATCATTACAACTTCTTCTGTCCATCAGGTGCCGAGCCTACCACCTCAGAGTACACAGTCATAATGCATGGTGAAAAGTCCCGGAACATAGAGGGCATTGTCTTGGCAGCAGACAGCTCTCGATCCTTCTCTCCACTGGAGAAATTTGGCCAAGGCTTCCTGGAGAGGCTGGTGGGTATTGAGATGCCCCACACGCTGCTGGAGAGGGTAACCATCGTTGACACGCCTGGCATCATTGAAAACCGCAAGCAGCAGGAGAGAGGTGATAATTACTATGAAATATAACCTCCACTTATTGTCTTTTCTTCATTATTGTTGTGGTAAAACTGTTCTCCATCAAAACAAACAAACCTGTGGTTCCACATCATAAAGATTTCTACTGAAACCCATGTTAATTAAATTACAATTGCTTTTATTTTGGCAGGGTTAAATATTACATTGTTGTTTTACAGCATCAAGGTCCTGGGTTTTAATCCCTCTTTGCATGTTATGTTTCTGCATATAAATGGTTTCTCATCCAGGTGAAAATATCAGCTAGCATTGGCTTCAGGCCACGTAAACCATCACGTCTAATGCATTTTAATAGGATTATCCCTAAATTTTGACCACAAAAAAATGCCCAGCCTCATAAAAATATTTAAAATCTATGTTTGGAAAGACCCTTACCTGTTGCATGACATGAGCATGTGTGAGATCTTTCTTACCAGTGATTAAATCATGTAATTTGAAAATCTGTATCTACTGAGAGGCCTTTATGTAGATATTCTTTTATCTTCTGCAAATGCTGTGCTTTTTCATAAATTAGAAACCACCTGTTTTCGTCACATGAACTTCTCATGAAAGAGTATATACAAAAAGTACATCAATCATTTTCCTTAAGAAGGAGATCCTTCTCTTGTATCACCTCACTACTCTTCCTCAGGTTACCCTTACAATGAGGTGTGCCAGTGGTTCATTGACCGAGCTGATCTGATCTTCCTGGTGTTTGATCCCACCAAACTGGATGTTGGTGGGGAGCTGGAGATGCTTTTCAAACAGATGAAAGGCCGTGAGTCACAGATTCGCCTGATCCTCAACAAGGCCGACAGTCTATCCACACAGGACCTGATGAGGGTCTATGGCGCCCTGTTCTGGAGCATGGCACCCCTGATCAATGTCACAGAGCCTCCTCGGGTGTATGTCAGCTCCTTCTGGCCTCAAGACTACTCTGTGGACACCAGTCAAGAGCTCTTCGTGAAGGAGGAGATCTCACTTCTGGAGGACTTCAATCAAGTGTGTGACTTATTACATTCCGCTTCAAAGTGTTGATATATTGTAATTGTCAGTGTTCGTGTGTTTGTTCGTCCTTCCGTGTGTTCGTCCATCAGTTCGTCCATTTGTCCGTTCGTTAGTCCACCAAATATCCTCACACATTACAAAAAACACATTAGTCGGGCAGCAAAGGGGAAGAAAATGATATGATAACCTTGACCTTGCGAAAAGTAGGTCAAAGTCAAATTTCAACTTTTGTACACTCAGGAACCGGATAAGATAGAAAGTCGAGGGAGAAGGCCAGTGTGAGTAAGACCATAGAGCAAAGCTAGTGCTTTGATCTATGAAAGTAGGTCAGAGCACTAGCTTTGATCTTTGACCTATGCAAGTAGGCCAAGGTAAAATTTTTAATTCAGGGGTGTCCCGAGATGTTGTAGTCTGTGACTGCCTTGTTTTTATTACATCCCACTTCAAAGCAGTGATGTATTGTGATTGTCAGTGTTTGCGTGTTTGTTCGTCCGTCCTCTGTCTGTTTGTTTGTCCACCAAATACCTTTGCAACCGTTGCAGATAGAAAAATGAAACCAAAAGCATATTACTTAGGCGGCAAGTGGGATGAAAATGAGATGATGACCTTGCAAAAAGTAGGTCAAGATCAAATTTTAACTTTTGTGCACTCAGGAGCCAGATAAGATAGAAAGACGAAGGAGAAGGCCGGTGTAAGACTGTAGATCAAAGCTAGTGCTTTGATCTATGAAAGTAGATCAGAGCACTACCTTTGATCTTTGACCTATGCAAGTAGGTCAGGGTAAAAACTTTAATTCAGGGGTGTCGGGGGATGTTGCAGTCTGTGACTGCAACATCCCATGTACATCAAGGTTTAAACTCATACAAACTTTGGGGTTAACACATACACTTTAATTTTTTTCAGTGCATTAGAAACATTAATCCTCAATTCTCTGACTCCTGTTGATCCCTTTTCACTCCATGTCTCTTCTTTCACTTTGTTCTCTACTGCAGGTGATCGAGAATCAAATAGAGAACAAGATTGCTTTCATACGCCAATATGCCATTCGTGTGCGCATCCATGCCCTGCTAGTGGACCGCTACCTCCAGACCTACTATGATAAGTTGGGCTGGTTTAGTGACCCCACGGAGGTTTTCCAAGACATTGTCAATGACCCGGACAAGTACTACATCTTCAAATCCATCCTGGCTAAAACAAATATTAGCAAATTTGACCTGCCCAATAAAGAAGCTTACCAAGACTTCTTTGGTGTGAACCCAGTTTCCAACTTCAAGCAGCTGCCCTACCACTGCAGCTGGAACAGCGGATGTCTGCTGGACAAGATAGAGAGGGCAATCTCGCACGAGCTCCCAGCTCTGCTCAGCAGCGTCAACAGAGCTGCATCTGCGTCTGCCCCAGTGAATGGTGCTCCAACACCTCCACCTCTGCTCCCTGGCACATGCGAAGGTCCAGGATGTGAGGACAAACCCAAGAATCGTTGGAGGAGGCAGTGAGATGAAGAATATGGCATTCAGGAGGAGAAATAAAAGAGACAAATGGTAGCAGCAGGAACGTGGGCTTCTCAAAGTAATCCCCATTACAGTGTTTTCCAAGACTGAATTGGGAAGACTAAGTAGGGACAGAGAAAGGAGAGTTTATACACCAAGAGCCTTGATTTAGACAAGTACTTGTTTTTCGCTAAACAGATTGTTAAATTGTGGGACAGTTAAATGCAATTGTAAATGACAAATATATGACAGAAATAATGTGTCTAACCTAAAAAAAGTGTCTTCTATAGTTGAACAACAACTCTGTCATAGACATTGTGCTACAACATGTCCTTTTACAATTGAATGAATTCAAGAAAATTGAAAATTGAAAGGGAATATTTTTGACAAGCTTGGTAGAAAGTGTGCCACTGTCTTGTAAATATGATGGATGTCTGCAGGGGACATAAATGTCTGACACAAGAAAATGAACGGTGTTCCTTGCAAAATTTAAAGATTTATTTATGATGTGGATGGGGATGAGGGTATATTTTTAATGATTGGAAAATAGAATGCAAGAAAGGGAAATCTTATAGTGTTTCACAGGGGTAATTCAGCTCTGTGTAGAACAGTTACTTTTGTATGGCTACATGATTGAGTAGTGTGTGTCTGTAGGTTCTCAGTTATCCAGATCATGGTTATTCAAAGCTGTTTAAATCAATCCACTGGACTTTAAGAAAGTTCTTGAAGACATTTTGTCTCTCATCCAAGAGACTTCTTCAGTTCAGTCTCTAAAGGAACCCTTTACAACTGAAGAAGTCTCTTGGATGAGAGACAAAATGTCTTCAAGAACTTTCTTAAAGTCCAGTGGATTGATTTAAACAGCTTTGGACTGTGTAGTGTATTATAATTTTTACAAAATATAGAAATATCTGGTATAAAGCCACAGCATGTTGGGCATCTCAATACCCACCACAGAAAATATAAAGTTTACTTACTTTTTCAATCCTGAACTGAGACTGAACTGGCTGAGATATAATGTATGCTTGTCTTAAATGCCCCTCTGACCTAATTATAATTCAACATAGCTGCATATCACATTGAAAAATGCTACCTTTGCCTTCTTTCTTTTGAGTTGGTTTGTAATTGTTATTCTTTTGAGTGATTTCTTTTGAGTAAACAAATAAGAACTTTGCCTGTTTGGTTCTTTTTTATAACAAACAGCACGTACACATGGAATTTCCTCACTAATAACTGACTGATGCTAAATGCAGGGCAGTAAACCCCAAACTAAAACTAAACTGAAAGCTCCAGGTCTAGTCCTCCCATCACACAGCTTAGATTATTTACATAGATAGGCAGGGAGGCAGGCATCGGACATTTATAATCTAAAATAGAAATCATTGTAAACTCTTTTTTCCAAATGCAATAACAAAAATAACTCCTCAAATGAGAAAACAATCATTATAACATTATTTTGTTTTCTTTAACAAATATAAAGAATGAAATAAATAACAATCATCATAGCACCTTTTTTTAACTGTCATAAACTCAAAACTAATGAAATTAATAAACATTTCCATCACGTTTGTTCAGTCATTTCTTGTATACAAACTATGCCAAACTATTTATGGTGATTTAGAATTCTAACTTATGTAATTCACTGTAACAACTGGTTTACTGAAATATCACCAAATATCATAAATCAAACACTTAAATATTTCTCAGAATGTACATCAATAAACAAAAATTCAAGTGTATGCTTTACTATTTGCACACCGTTCCTTTTTCCACCATAACAACATTTCTAAACTAGAGACTATTACTATCGAAGGCTGTTTAAATCAATCCACCGGACTTTAAGAAAGTTTCTTGAAAACATTTCATCTCTCATCCAAGAGCCTTCGTCAGTTCTGAAGGTGGCTGGTCTTGTCCCAGCTTATTAACCCGCTGGGTTGTGGTCAGTGCTATTCACAGTTCAACGACTGTAGTTGAAACCCATCTGGCTCCTCAACGATGGTTGATGGGTTCGCCAGGGGGTGTCAAAGGGGGGTTGTTGAAATGCAAGTTTCAGTTGCCCCCATCTAACCCTGTCTTCTGCATCCTCTTCTCTCACACCAACTACCTTCATGTCCTCTTTCACTACATCCATAAACCTCCTCTTTGGTCTTCCTCTAGGCCTCCTCTGGCTATCCAAAGCCATGACCTGGCTTTGGATAGCCAGGTCATGGCTTTGGATAGCCAGGTCATGGCTTTGGATAGCCAGGTCATGGCTATCCAAAGCTGTTTAAATCAATCCACTGGACTTTAACCTCCTTCACCTGACCGTGTTGTGGTATTCCCTGTAACAGATCTAGCAGCCTTCAATTTCATATCTATTATTCACTATTACACAGTATTACAAACTATCACACACTGTTACACTCTATTACCCAGTATTACACAATATTACACGTAATGGAGTCTGTCTGTCTGTGAGGTACGTGGTGATCCAGCTCACGACGTAGGGGTTCATATCCATGGAAACCAGTTTCTTTTGCAGTTGCCATGGCAGGATGGTGTTAAAGGTGCTTGAGAAGTCGAAAAAGAGCACCCTAACAGCGCAGCCTTCAACATCCAGGCGGAGGAGAGCGCATGGTGGAGGAGGTACAAGACGGTATTGTCAACACCAACCTGGGCCTGATAGGCAAACAGGAGAGGGAGGTATTGGAAGACGTGTGCTCATATTTGATATTTGACAGGTTTGATGAATCAGGGGCATAAATACAGTGAAACAGCTGGATAATCATACTAAAAGAAGCACAACATGTATGTAACAACAATGAAGAATTGTAAGAGCAGTTTGTTAATCACACCATGCAATGAGTTGAAATGACCACCAGGGAGCGCCTCCAGTCAACGTCTTGATGGAACGACATTCATGGAAGAATGCATGGAAAAATCAAGAAAAACAGAATGATCACCAGACCAGTATTATTCCGAACAGACATTTGAGAGCAGAGGGACTTTTCTACTATAATTTAGAAATAAATAAATATGACCACTTACTCCACTTGTTTAAATGTCAATTGTGGAATTTTACCAGAACACAAACTGTTTTCAAAGTAAGTTGTCATTTAATATACATTCAAAGCAGTGAATCATTAATGGTTGCCAAGAAGTGAATTGTGAATGACTGAAATCTGATATATTTTTAATTTATATTTTAAGTCCTAAATTCTTTATTAGATTTTGCTTTTAGATTTTATACTTTTTAAAACTTAAAATAGGAGTGGCAGATTTTAAAAATCAAATCTGTCTCTCTTTCACTGCTTCCTAGACTGTCAGAGACTCGACAATCTACAGTATTCCTGTTTTTAGAGGGAATCTTTCTCTCATTCGATCTTATTTTTGACAAACAGATATATATTATAGGTTTAAAACGCAGGAAGAATCAAAAAAAGGATTGGCAGGTTTCTAAATTTCCTTCTGGGCCAAGTAGCGGTGGTGTATGTGTATGTGAGCAGGAGGAAAAGGGTTGAAGGTTCATCAGACTGCAGTGCAGAAGCCATTTAGAAGAATGTGTCAAACAAGAATCAAAATCTATTTCAGAGCTATGAATGATTTTCGAAACTTTTATGTGTCAAAGGTGTCTTATGGTCTGTGTTGAGTGAGGAGCTCGTGTTCAGTCAGTGGTTGGTTTAATTTATGTGTGTTTTCCTACACATTTCCTTTTGAAATGTGAATATCTTTTTGCATGAATATTTTGGATTTTATGTCAACGGGATTATCTTGTTTTTTGTGAATAAATGTGATTTTAAAAATCAAATCTCTGTCTCTTCATCTGCCTCACTGGTCTCTTCTCTCTCACGTTTGTTTTATCTCTCCCATCACAGTTTCCTGTCTCTCTTCTTGCACTGTGGAACAAAACAAATAGCATCCACTGTTTTAATGATACCCAATTTCTTGTAAACAAATACCATATACTGTTTTTAATGACATCCTCCTATTAAGTGAGATAACTAAATAGCCATAGATTAGAATCTCCACAAGTAAATGAAATATTACCTTGTGGATGACAATACTGGATGGCATGCACACTAACAGCCTAATACTGCATAAGTAAATTTGTATTAAGCTCATATTCTGTACGCATATATTTACTTAGCTGACAGATTGTGCTTAGAGGCACAATGTCAATCCAAATTTATCAGTGCAGTTTCAACAACTTGAACAAGCAGGCTTCTCTTGTGGTCTCATATGTTGTGTATGTACACACACACACACACACACACTCACACACACACACACACACACACACACACACACACACACACACACACACACACACACACACACACACGTTGTTTAATCTAGCTACTTCACTAACTCCAAATGAGACATGCTTAACGTCTGAAATTGATGGAGTACACACTGCCTCGGATGTAGGATGACCAAAATGTTTTACACATTGAAAACCACATTCCTATACTTTCAACAATTTTTTTCCTGAATACTTGTTCTATGATGATGCATTACTGCATAGTAAATATATGTGACCATAATTTAAGTAAAGAAATTAATCATTATTCTCATGCATATTCATCCATTTACCCATCCATCCATTTTTTTTTGAAGATGACACAACTGTAATCATCTTTTCCTCACTTATTTTTCCAGTTTGTGGGTCAGGGGTGTTGCTGGAGCCTATGTCAGCTGGCTACAGGTCTGGCCACAGCATGTGCGTGATTTGTCGGCTTGATTTTGATGCAGTGATGATCACATCGTCTATACGAATGCTTTGTTCCACTTCATCCATTCTTTGTTGTCCTTGTTCTAGGACAACTATTCTTTGTTCTTTTTCATCGGTGTCTTTCTGCATTTTCTTCATGTCGTCGTTAATTTTTTCCATGTAGTCTAGTACTAGTTTCAGCTTTTCTTCCAGCTTTTCATCAAGCTTTTATTCCAACTTTTTATCAAATTCACTCTTTAACTTATTAAAGTCACACCTTAACTTATCAAAGTCGCTCTTTAACTCTTCCACAGAAAAGACCATCCGGTTTAGAGTGTCCCTCACATTTTTGTTCTCGTACTCCTCAGATTTTCCTCTTCCTCTCGTCATTTTTCAGAGAATCAGCGAGAGTCAGCATGAGTATGTTTGTAAGCTTGGAATAGATTTGTATTAACCAAATATTATTGAAAATTGATTCATAAATAAAGTCCAGTACAGAACTGGGAATTGTTGTTTTCAGTTTAGCCTGGAGACAGTTCATTCGACTTGTGTTTTTTCCATTTATGCCGCATCTCCTGTTACCAATTAATGACGTAAAATGGGGTATACATGTGTCACGATACTATCAAATTTTTATTTCCCTAACCTCAGTACTATAGTCCACAACTACATTTGTCAGAGTAATATAGAACTCACCATGTATCACACATAAAATTAAACAAGTTTTACATTTCAAGGAAAAAAATCAATACCGAGTCTATTGCACGGGTACAGCAAATGTCACAGTCATGCAATATCCCTTTTTCTTTTCAAACATTCAACTTTCTAGAAACATGCATATTATCTCATTTTCTAAAAATAAACACACCAGAGCTTATGTAAAAATATTGATAACCATGCATTTTCATTGTGCATGGGTAAGACATTTATTCACGTTCCAGCAGTTAACATCTAGGGAAAACACTTCGTTAATTTAATTTCATGAGAGGGAGAGCACTTGGATTTGACTATATTTTAAATAACATTTACTTAAACATTATTTTAAATAAAGTTCATATCTAGCGGGACACTTTACAGTCTGGTTGCAGTTTAATCACTACGCTTATAAAGATAACTGATCGACTCAGTATTCTGTGTTGTACTTGAATGGGTTAAAAAAAGTTTACAACTAAAATCGTTCAAAAAAAAAAGTTGTAGGAGTTGCAAAAGTAGAATCTGTTACAGAGCCAGTTCTTTACATGTGCCTTGAACGTAGCAGTGTAACACCCACCTTTTACTGTAGAGTTAGATACAACAAGTGGGGTACTGGAGGAACTGCAGAAGTTTGCCTTCAAACTAAAGGAGCCCCACTGTTTCTTAGGCATTTCTCTAATGGGACGGGAAATACAGAAACAGGTTTGTGTTTAGGATTACAATGTGTATTTAGTCATGTAATAACCAGAGCTGTGAAGCACTATGTGGAGGTGAATGTGGTCTATAGAAACTAACAAAATAAACAAAGAGACTTACCCATTTATTGAAAACTAGATAACGTTATTTGCTTTTTTCTTTTTCTTTTTTTTTTTAAATTGCAAATGACAAAAGTCAAAAACAACAGTCAACTACAAATAAAGCAAATAACATGAATAGTGTCTTTTCGGAGAATTAATCCAAAACTTTATCAAACTATTTGACATTGACTAAACAAACCAGGGGATTCTTAATTCTTAAAGTGGTTCAAGAATTAAAAGATAACTAATATGATGGTGTCCAAGTGGGCATCATCAGTAGCCTAACTCAACTTTTCTTCTATATATAATAATTTATTTATTATTTTTTAAATTTCATTTAGTTATTTAAAGACCAGAACCACGTATTTTAAACTCACTACTTCGAGTAAAAAAAACAAAAAACAAAAAAAAAACTCGAAGATTAATAGTACTTTATAGAGAACTCTATTTTTCCGAGCGCAAACCACGTCTTGAAGGCTAAACCCGGAAAAGATGATTTTATTTTAATTGTGGGGAGCTTGACAGACTAGTCCCAACCAACAACTGGGGGAAGGATTTCCGACCCCGTTTCAGCGAAAATGGTGGTAAGTCGCTACGGTGGAGGACTTACTACATTCACCCGGATAAGACAGAAGGGCTCCAACAGGGACTGTGTTTATTCCGCTCCAAACTACAGCAGGGAGCTTCATCTGGAGGGAGCAGCGGCAGAGGACGCAACGTAACCGGAGAACAGTGTTGTTAGTTGGGGCACATGCATGCCATTGAAAACTAGTGCTATCCAAGGACTTGGTGAAGATAAAAAGCAACATTTTGGCTTTTTATAGACGGGGAAAAAAAAGTATCAATGGTTTTTTTTGTTTTTTTTTTCTTTTTCTTGCCCCTTGTGATGTTTTGCTTATTGACTGTGACGGAATGACAGGAGAGGAAATCCAGCCGCAGCCAACCTGGTCCGTCTTCAAACGCAGGAAATAGGGCCTGTTTAAAAAAAAAAAAAAAAAAAAAAAAGTTTGGGAACTTTGGTAAACGACAGGGGGCCTATCACCGACGTTCTGCTTCCATTTTATGACAATCTACATTTTTATTATTTTTAAAAAAAAAAAAATTATTTTTATAAAAGCGCTGTTGATACCACACGGAGCAGCTGAAGAAAAATGATGACGTTCTTTGCACGCCGTTGGTGTTTGTTATTGCAAAAGTTTTGATCATCACTATTTTTAGCCCAGCCTGTCCCTACCGGGGCTGTTCCTCATAGCTGTGCATTTTGCCAACTGCGCGCAACAAGTTGTAGACACTCCCAGCAGAGGCAAACCAACACTAATTTGGGAGAGTGGATGGTATTTTCTGCCTTTCTCTTTTTTTGGATTATGGGTCTTTGAATAACATTTACAGCTCCCCGACTCCCCCCCCCCCACCCTCTTTGGAAAGCAAAAGGGGAATACACGGTGAAGCTACGGAGAGGGAGTCCGGGAGAGGACGTGGCTGAGTCCGCGAAAATAGGCCTGCCTATCAGGCCTCTTATGATCCGGATCTTGGACTGGAGATACTACCAAACACCTCTGTCACTCTGGAGATATTCTTGATTGATCTGCTGGAATAAAGATGGGACGGATCATGTATTGGAATAAGGAATGCAAATCCTTAGCAAACTGAGCCACAGATGAGAGGAGGAAGTAAGACGCCTTAATTACACTACCAGCCACTTTTCATATTAACGGAATCAATAGCTTTTCCACATATAATATCAACACTAATTTCCACACAAAAGTATAATAAAACATTGAATAAGATATTTAATAGCACTTAGTGCAAAAAGGAGAAATAATAAACGCTTGCTTTTATTCATGCAACATTTATTTTCTTGCAGAATAGATAACTTTATTATGAGAGCATTGTTTAATCCGCACATTTCTTATCTTCGTTGCAGCACAAAGAGAAGACTTTTTGTATGTTTTTGAGAGGACATGGGAAGTGTGTACCTTTCATTTCTCGCTCATGCTGTGGAAAGACACATAACAGTGTAACTTTTGTGGTCACTTGTTATGCAGAACACCCACTCCTGACAACAGTCCACCCCAAACAATGAAGCCGTGGACCTGAAAGCTATTCTTTTTTTTCTTTTTTTTTACATGTAAACATTTTATACATCAGGAAAATAATAATAATAATAATTTGGCCATTTTTCTGACGTTTTCTGAGTTGGTGATCTCCAGTAGTATTATTGCGCATATTCAGAGGAGGTAATTCCAGCCATGCAACGTCAAGACTGACTTGATGAAGGCATGAAAACGGTTGCATCACTAACCAGTCCTTTCCAAGAAGGATGTTCAGTTCAGGTGACAGAAGAGTGATGACTGTGTTTGCACAGCAGCAGGAGAGAAAACCGGGTTCTAAATCCAAAACCTCTTTGGGGGGAGAAGACACGTTTAATGTGAGTACTGACGCAATCCCGATGTCGGATAATGAACTTCTCAAGAAACTGGAACGGCGCTTCTGGTGTGAGTGAGTTTGCAGGCTGCTGTGTGCGTAAAAGCAAAGACGTCTGTGCCCTGCTCATCATCCATGAAGTGTGATTATTCCTGCCAACACCTTTGCTCTCCCTTCTTGTCTGCCTGCCTACCTCCCCTCTCTCCCGCCGCCGTCGCCCCCTCCTCCCCGTGCCACATGTGCATGCACGGCGCCCACGCAAAGCGTGTAATTGCCTGAGTGCATTCAGAAGATTTTTTTTATTTTTTTATTATTTTTTTAATATTAACCACCTCTGTCACGCCCATTATATTTTCTCGTGAAAAGTAGTGAATATGGCCACTCCGCAACATCACCGACAGCCCGTCATGCATGGCACGGAAGTGAGCTGCGACTCGGGCGGGGATGGCGCTGTGACCGTGCGCATTACCAACAACGCCACACACGCTCATCAACATGGGGTACGGGCTGCCAACAGCGGCTCGGAAGAAGCTGGAGGTTATGGAGCTGTGGGTAAAATCAACCCTAACCTTCACAAATACAGTATCTCATCCAGCTGCAGCTCAGCAGACTCCAGACCAGCCACTGCCTCCACTTCCAGGGTGTATAGGAATTCACCACCGCTGTTTGAACGCTCTGCCGCTCAGTGCTGGGATCCCAAGTTTGACTCTCCCATCCTTGAAGAGGCATGCCAAGAGAGGTGCTTTCCTCAGACTCAGCGGCGCTTCCGCTATGTTCTTTTCTACCTGGCAGTGGCATCTGCACTCTGGGCAGTATACTTTGTGGTCAATAGTGATCGCTGCAGCCCCATGACCTTCATAGCTCCGACAGCCGTATTTTTAGTCCTACTAGTGCTCTTGTTTTTGTTCACGTTAACCCAGCCCTACACTTGGCTCTACAACCAAACCTCATTACTCCTGATTGTGATTACTTTTGCTATCACCTTAGCTCCACAGACACAGACTGCTGGCTACACTGAGCTGGAGTGGGCTGGTGGTGGAAATTCCACACATCTCTCACCAGACAAAGAAATTCCAACACCTTGCATCTCCCCAGTGGGTACATTCTCCCTGTGCATGGAAGTTCTGTTGTTGTTATACAGTGTCCTCCATGTCCGTCTGTATGCCTCAGTGATTCTCGGGCTTCTTTATTCTATATTATTTGAGGCGCTAGAATGGCTACCATTAATTCAGAGGAGTTATGACACTACTGGTTGGGGCACAGGATTAACAAGTTCAGATACTGAATTGGATGGAGACATCCTGCACTGGCTGGGACCTGCTAAAGCTCTACTCCACTTATGTGCCCACGTCATTGGCATCCACCTGTTCATCATGTCGGAGGTGCGTTCCCGCAGCACCTTCCTAAAAGTGGGACAAGCAATCATGCATGGCAAAGATCTAGAGGTTGAGAAGGCCTTGAAGGAGCGAATGATCCACTCAGTCATGCCACAGCGAGTTGCAGATGAGTTAATGAAGCAAGGGGATGATGAGGGCTCTAATGAGAGCTCTGGCAAGCGTTATTCTTCTGGTGCCTGCTCTGCCTCAGCAGTCTCAATGGGTGGTGGAGGAAGTGGTGGTGGTTCACAAATTCAAAGTGTTACAAACCCTAAGAATCACCTTCACAGCAATCTTAAACGCAAGAAGACCTCCATTCCACGTGGACAAATAATCTTCCGGCCTTTCAATATGAAACGCATGGAGCCTGTAAGCATCCTCTTTGCAGACATTGTAGGTTTCACAAAAATGTCTGCTAATAAGTCAGCACCAGCGTTGGTAGGCCTTCTCAATGATCTGTTTGGACGTTTCGACCGGCTCTGTGAGCTAACATGTTGTGAGAAGATCAGTACTCTTGGAGATTGCTACTACTGTGTAGCTGGCTGCCCTGAGCCAAGACCAGACCATGCCTACTGCTGTGTAGAAATGGGCTTAGGCATGATTCAAGCCATCGAGCAGTTCTGCCAGGAAACATGTGAAACCATCAGCATGCGTGTTGGTGTCCATACAGGCACTGTCCTATGTGGTATCCTGGGAATGAAACGATTCAAGTTTGATGTTTGGTCAAATGATGTCAATCTAGCTAACCTGATGGAGCAGCTTGGTGTGGCAGGCAAGGTCCATCTGTCAGAAGCTACAGTACAGTTTCTGGGTGACCATTACCAGAGGGAGGATGGACAAGTGGCTGAGAGAGCTGGGCCAAGTGTGGTGGAGAAACTGAAGGGTAAGTGCTTCGCTTACTTCTTTTGTGGGTTCTCTATGTGATGTAAAAGTACATGTGGAATCAGACAAAGACATTTAAGTCTATTCTTCAGATAGAATTGCTGTTCTTGAAAACTGGCTTTAGTGATGGATGGTTAGTGCTCAAAATATACTTTTGCAGTGTGGAAAGTACATCAGGAATTCACAAAAAGCTAAAAATTTTAACAAAAGCTAAAATATATGTTAGCAACAAGGAGATGTTACATTTCATGTCATTCATGTAGAGAATAAATTTTAAAAGCATCGTCCAAATCTAGTCGCACTAGCATATTGTCATTAAGTTGAGTGATATAGGGTTAGGGTAAAATATGCTCTCTGACCAATTGGATGAAACAATCTCCCAACATAAGTAGGCTACAAGACAGATTACAATAAGAGGAAGACAGACACATTTTTGTTTGCCTATCTTTTCAGTTATTGACTATCAAATGCCACTGTCAAAAATGTAGAAATATTTTCAAGAACAACTGAACTAATTTTAATTAGAGCATTCAGTCCATTCATTTCATCCCAGAGATGCTAAAGGATACATATTAACCTCAACACCAGGGGTATAAAACTGATTTTCACCGAGGGCCACATCAGCATAATGGCTATCCTCAAAGGGCCAGATGTAACTTATAAATGTAACTCAGTGTAATGTAAAATAAACGTAACTACTACTTAATGATAAATAACTGAATTTATTACTTATTCAAGTTACAAACATTACAGTTACACAGAAAAAAAGATGGTGGTTTGTTTTTTTGTTATAACATAAATTCTTTTAATTGTTCAGATTATGATAAAACCCTCCCACAAAACTCTTATCAATCAGGGATCAAACTATCCAAGTGAATAAAGAAAAATAACATTAAACACAAATTAAGACATTAACTTTGTTCAAAATGTTTTTGTCAAAGTTAAAATGAGCTTAGTGACTGAATTGTGGGAAATGTAGTTTTGATCAAAGCACACTTCTGACCTATTTATTTTTAGACACTCTGACCTTTTATGCTCTTGCGGGCCACATAAAATTATGTGGCGGGCCACATTTTGCCCCCCGGCCTTGAGTTTGACACATGTGCTCTACACGATGACCTTAATAGAATCTCTCTCTCATTACCATTTTCTTATTTTTTTATATTTATTTTCCAAATTTGTATAAATTCATTTTCGAGCAGCTCACTAGAGATTTACTGAAGCAGTTTCATTGTCATTCAGATAACTCCAAATAAAACCAACAGATTTGAAATCTTTTCTGCAGATGCATGTTAACATTAACATCTTCCAGAGTAACAATATTAATGGATCCCATGGTAAAAGGGTGATGGGCAGGTATTCTTGTATTGTACAGCAGGGAACATATTTGACATTTATTCTAGAGCTTTTATCAGTGTTTTAATTTAAGTCATGATGGGTTAATGTTACTTCACAGATGAGGTTTTCTCCTGGCTTAAATACAGTTACCATGCAAACCATTTTGTCCCAATCAAAGTGTTTCATGGGCTGTCCTCAGTTAACTATAACAATCTACTCAAGGTTTGTTCCATATTTCTGATTGTATTTGTGGGTTGTTGTTTTAATTTGTCAGAATGTTGAACAAACAGACTGTAACAAAAATTTGACTACACTGTCTGCCTTTTGTTCAACAGCCATTGCTGGTATTAGTCCATATTCTTTTATACACATGAAGATGCACACACGCATGCACCTAGCACAGAGAATTCCTTCTGCTTTGTCAAAATATAGAGGTCTCTTGCAAAGTGACTCTCCTATTGTCATTGGAGGTTTACTCTTGGCTCTATATGACATCATCCATCTTTGTTTCCTGACTGGTGAGCAGTGACTGGGTGAAACATTGACTTGCAGCTTTTGTTGAAAGAGAGAAAAGGAGAGAATGGAATCTAGTTTTCAGAGAATGAGATGACCTAAATAATTTGCTTCATATCCAGATAGACAAAGGCTTTGCCAGTTTGTTTGTTTTTTGCCGTGGATGGATAGGCACATGTCCATCAATGCTTTATTAGGTGTATGTTGCAAAATCATGTTAGTTAAAGTTTGACTGGGAAGGGCAACATTATAAAAAAGGGTTTCTCAGTTTAATAAAAATGTGTTAATCACTCTATACTTGAAAAATACACTTAACAGATGACAAAATCTTAACTGAATAAATTCTGATGTATCAAACTTTTTACTCAGTAGTGATAATCAATGTCTGCTTTTAGGTTTAACAGTTGTTGTTTGTTTGCTGGTTTGTTACAGCCATGTCTACGATGGCTTGAACTGCCCATTTCTAACCACAAAAATGAACGCATTCTTCACTCCATCAGAATCTGTGACCAATTTAAGACTACCATTTGAAGCCTAAACACACTGTCTTTGCAGTTTGGTAATCTTTAGTTATTAGGTGAACCATTTTCTTGATTTAGAGCAGTGGTTCTTAACCTGGGTTCGATCAAACCCTTGGGGTTCGGTGAGTCGGTCTCAGGGGTTCGATGGAGACACAGGTCAAGACACAATGTGTCGGGTGTTTTTGGAGACGGGGCGCAGGAACCGGTTTAACGTCACGGAACCGAATTAACACCCGACATGATGTGTCGGGTGTTTTTGCCGAACATACACGAATCACTGTGTACGTTTGACACATCGTGTCAATTGGTGATGACACGCCCCCCCTTAGCCATCACTGGCTGCAGGTGATCACGTGAGGCTATATCGATTAGCCTACCTGTGCTACATGGGATTTTGCGCACTCAGTAGTCGATTTATGCCTGTCATGACGGTACGTCATCTGATTGCTTTCTTAATATTTTAATTCATAGTAACTATGTTGAACAAAAAAAGAAAGTGGTCGGACGAATATGTGTCAAGTGAGTTTACATGTACTGTATAACGGAACGCGATGGGAGTCAGTGTTCTGCATGATTTGCAATGTCATGTTGAGCAACTCTAGTCTCACACTGGCAAAAATAAAGGAACACTTCCTTAAGCTGCATGGAAAAGAAAAGAAACAGACTTTGCTGAAAATGACATAAGAGTTGCACTTGCCAAGGTGAAGCCACGCATATCTGGTCTCCCAATAACAACAGCAGAAGTCACACTGATTTGCAGGTAGGTCATTTCATGTGAGTTCATGCACTGTCTTGGTTTTGTTCTTTGAAAAAGGTGACATTAATGTACAATTCATTAAATAGACCAGCAAAACATATACTTATGTCTTAAATTTGAAAAGAATGTATTTTATTTTACTAAAGAAGGGTTCGGTGAGTGAGCATATGAAACCGGCAGGATTCGGTACCTCCAACAGGGTTAAGAACCACTGATTTAGAGCATAATTGTAGACTTACTGAGGTTGTTAACTCCACTCCTCATTGTATAAATTGACCCACCATCACTTCCCTTCCATCTATCTGTGTCATTCTCACTACCTGTTGACTTACGCTGTCAAAAATGACACTGTTAACTGATTCTTTTGGGTTCTCTTATCTTCTGTTCCAGTCAAAACTCTCAACATTTAATGCTTAGTCAGTAATTAAATTAAATATATTTGGCGACACGGTGGCATAGTGGGTAGTGCTGTCACTCCACAACAACAAGATTACAGTTATCTAGTCAAAAACAAAAGAATTGATGGACATTTGTGACTTGTTAGTGTCATAAATCAGTTTTTGTTTCTCTATGACATGTGTTTGTCCTTCATTTTTTATAGCCTAATCTCAGAGTGACAAATTGAACAACCTGAATGTCTTAAATGTCTCTATTCTCTATTTGTTAGCTCTACGTGTATCGGAGCGATCTGTGTTTAGATTTCATTCATTCATTCATTCATTCATCTTCTAAACCCGCTTCATCCACTGTCACGGGTTTTGGGCTGCTGGGGCCTATGCCCGCGGACTTACCGTTTCACATGGAAGATGTGAAATCATAAAATAATCTACAATTACTTAACAATACAATTAGAAAAATCAGTCAGCTGGGATAGGCTCCAGCTCCCCGCGACCCGCGACAGCAGATGATGCGGTTATGAAAATGAATGAATAAATGGTAGCTACAATTAAGATGTACAATTCCCTCATGCTTGACAGAGCTCCAAAAGTGGATGAAAAGTTTAAGCTAGTTTGAAGAATAATTATGAGATGTGTTCCTTTTGGCACTATTCAGAAGTTGGCCCATTCTTCATTGCTCAGTGGTTGAGCCATCAATCGATTTACTGCTGACTCAGTAAGCTCAAGTGTTTTATTGGTACCATATGATGGTACTGGCACCTTGTGAGCTTCAATCTGTGTGAGTTTGACTGTACACTTTGTGTGTAAGCATTAGAGATTTATTTATTAAATGATTTGTCCATTTCATGTACGATTATGAATGCAAGACTTTGTTCAGTGTTTCCCCCAGAAACACCAAGTACCCATTGAAAAATACCCTGAGCAGACTAGGTGGGTGCACAAGATAGCAAATTGACATCTTAGGATTCATACAGATGGCACAGGAGACAGTTGAAAATCTGTATTTGAGTTCAAATTTTACTGTATAGTCAAGGCTTAGAACAACGTGATAACAAGGAGAGAGATTTAATAAAGTGCCTTTTAGTTTAAAAAAATAACTCACCTGTCAATATTTACACTACATTTAGGCTTTATGCATACAGTGTGCATGGTTCACTGCTGCACTTCATCTTACTTGGTCTTGAGAAAAACTTCACAAAGGCATCCTTTGTCACAGGAGGACCATTTATGGAGATCACCACACAGTTCCTCAAGTGCACTCCCTGCAGCCTGTTACTATAAGTCAAACTGATTTAATCATAACTCAGTAGTGGCTGAAATTCATGTTATTTATGTAATGAAAAGACATTAAAAATATCACAAATAGTACAGAACATCAGATAAGGGAAATCAGCCTATTTATTAGAGATACGTTTGCATGATAGTGATTAATACATTAATCTAAGCACTAAAAATAAATTAAAAACACATCTTTATTATTAAATTGTTATTCGTTATAGATTCATTAAGAATAAATTCATTATTAATTGCTTTGTACTAAAACTTTGTACTAAAATGAAAAAAGTCATTTGTCACTCTGTCTTCTTGGGTGTCAGTGCACATTAAGCAGATGTAAGTCTATGTGCTCAGCCAGATTAATATGCTGTAAATGTAAATTAAAGAACCCTAACTCAATTTTTAATCCAATGAAGGATGTTTTCTTTGAGTGCCTTATAATATGTAAGTTGTAGCCTGGCATTTTGTGTGATGAAATCTGTTTTTCCTTCTGTTTTTAAAATTTGGTTCCAGAAGTCAGCATCAGGAAGTAATGGATAAGTGTCATTGCCATTTGTATTGATCATATTTACACTTTTTTTCCTCCCAAACTGCTATAACTATGGGTGGCAGGGTGGCACAGTGGGTAGCGCTGTCGCCTCACAACACGGCGGATCCAGGTTCAATTCCCTCTGTGCGGAGTTTGCATGTTCTCCCCGTGTCTGCGTGGGTTCTCTCCGGGTTCTCCGTCTTCCTCCCACCTCCAAAAGCCTGCGCTTCAGGTTGATTGGCCGGTCCCAAATTGCCCGTAGGAGGGAGTGTGTGTGTGCATGGTTGTCTGTCTTCGTGTGTGGCTCCACGGTGCACTGGCGTCGTGCCCGGAGTGTCCCCCGCCTCTCACCCTATGCCAGCTGAGATAGGCTCCAGCTCCCCGTGACCTGCTTCGACGGACAGAGCGGCAGAAAATGAATGAATGAATGAATGGCCATAGTTAGTAGTCAGGGTTCTTTAGTCCCAAATGGCATTTTGGGTGAAAAGTGAGGCTGTTGACAATTTTGGTTGTTATTGAGCTGTTTCTTCGATTTTTGTTTCTTAACTAATCTGTCAGATTTTCAGGAATGTCTGTTTGTAAAATAGAGTTCCTGTCATACTGCGCCCTCATAAGGCCAGGACTCTTTACTCAACGCATTGCTGCTGCTGGTGACATAGGCAACCTGTGGTCTATGTATACTTTCAGAATGACGCAGTGTTTAGTTTATTTTTTTTGTGAGTTTCTGAATGTCTTTTTCTTCCAGACTAAAATGGAAGTTTTATTTCAGTGACTGAAAGTTCTGTCAGCTACATCAATAATTGTGATCCTGGTGTGTAGCTCTTTATAGTGTGCTGCGGTTTGGCAGCCACCATCTTGGATCTTGCATCATAGAGTGACAGTGGCATCACATTATGCTCAAATCAGTGTTTTTATTTAAGGTAGTGATGACCTTAAAACAAATGAATAAAGCCCACTGTTGGTTAGTATTGATTTTTCAGTATTCATATTGACTTTCAATAAAGCTGTTAGTACAAAAACCAAGGGTCAACTGTAATGACTTCACTAACTGGACTTGCAGATTTGTCTGTGCTTCAGTTTGTAGTGGTGTGTGATGAACAGAGTGACAAGATTATGTGCAGTAACAGGAAAGGTCAACATAAAAGCAGAAGACACAATGGAGGGCTGACAGGAATTTATTGGTGAAGAACACAAATGTGTTATCACTAACTAACTAGGCTTGATATTAACATGCAATCATTTATTTTCTGCAACCCTGGACGGTCTATCCCAGCTGACTCTAGGTGTGAGGACATATCCTTTGCTACTACTTATGACACCAGTAGCGTTCTGTCAGTTTGCTGCTCATATTAACACTGTACCTGAGAGCATTTCTCTTGTCATAGATGAACCTGTGTACGGTAACAAAATTAAAAATAGGATGCAGATTTCGATTTGGAACTATGTTCAATAGTATAAGCAATTTGTCATATTTCAACTTTGGTTTATGAGTGTGATGAATTGCATTGTTTCTATGCATTTATTAATGTTAATCCTAATAAACATGCCATGTGAATGGTTTCTTCTTTTAGGTCTTCATGTATAAAGTGTTATTATTATGCATAACACATTTTTAAAGCATATTAAATCTATTTACCTACCTGTGAGGTTTATTTTACTTTCCACTCATAATGTACGTTATTCAAAGGACTCACTACATATGGTAATGATACCAACGAGTCATGATGACTTATAATAAAACTTCTGTGAATAAAATTATCATTTAGTTTACAAGTTTAATCATATTTGAAGACATTCAGTAAAGAACAAACAGTAGCAGTGCTGCTGTCTGACTTTCCTGGATGCACACAGGGCATTGGAGTAAATCAGCACTTACTTCCACAGTATTACGTTAGGCAAATCTTATTCTCTAATTTTTAGCGCATTCGGGTGTTTTAGATGAAGAGTACAGTCTAGTTGAGAAACTAAACCGTTACTTAATACTGACAGAAAGTGGTGATCTAACCAGCAGAGCATAAGGAGAGATCACAAGCATATATGCTGCAACCTTTCCAAAGTTATTTCTCCCTTGTCTGTCTTTCTGTATTCTCTCCTCATTACTTATGTCCTAACAGACCTGTAATTACCATTTGTATTACTACAAGTCTGTTACTACAGTGTGACGTGCTTTTCTCTCTTACATTACTGTCTTGTCAATTCTTATATAGAGGTTTGCCATTCGCCTTTATGTTTTGCTGAGTCTGATGTTTTATGTTTGTGCACAGTATTAATAAGCTCAGGGTGTGATTTCTCAAAAAAATCATTAAAAAAAAAAGCAATCAACAAGCCCAATTCTTTCTGACTTTAATGGTAGGCCATATGAGCCTCAATTCCAAACAGTTGAACATTCATATTAAATACAAACTAAAAAAGACACGAAACCTTTAACTTTCTGTTTCGTCCTTTTTTTCCCCCAAATCTTTGCGAGCTTCTCAGCATTGAACAAACACACAGTGTATTTATGTGAATCGTGATATTCGTCAACATCGAGACTGCAGACAATTCAGGTCAGATTGAATGTTCGTGCCAGCAATGTAATGTAGACTACAGGCTTTCTGTCAGAAAACTCTGTCATACCCTATCTGTTGTTTCAGATTATGTAAAATTAATGATCGGGTTGTCCACTTGGGGAGCTAAATGATATGTAGGGAGATCATTGGTGCTCAGGTATAAGTAGGAACCAATGTTGACTGAGTGAGCCCAGAAGCATTAGCAGTTTTTTTTAACTAATGAACTCTGAATACAAGCAAACCTCGGTTTCCGACCACAATTTGTTCCAGAAGGCTGTTCAAATACCGATTTGTCCGAATTCCAAATAAATTTTTCCCATTACAAATATTACAAATGGTCTACCTTTTTTCAACATAACATCCGTCCATTTTCTGCCACTGTATCCGCGTACTATATGTTCTTTCATAATGTCATTTATATATCAAATTCTGTAGTAATGAAACATATCAAAGAAATGTAAAAGAAAGAAGCAAACACACGAAAGAAAGAAAAAAACATCGACGTAATCAGGTTAGCCTAAGGTACGAATTACCGTTGTCTTTTGGACAGAAGTTTATTTCTGAGGTATCCCGCCACACCCTCCATTGCTTGTCGGCACAGAGCATTGCACCACTGTCTTGGACACAGAATGTGGCTTTTTGTGGCTTACTCAATTCTTTTACACTGAGCCACAGTGGCTTAGTCATACTACCTCCGAGTGCCAGCCCAGTCTTGATAACTACTGTCTGCTCTAACAGTGAAAAGTGTTTCCTAAATCAACCTGCAGAAGCAGCAACAGCCATGCCAAAGATTGACTGATTTTGGTGTTTATAAAGTTTTATTTCACCGTGACCCGATAAAATATGTCATTAGTGAAGAATCAATTGTTAGCCACAGGAAAACATGACAAGCATCTACTAGAATAGATAAAAATGAATTGATAGACTTCAAGTTGAGCTAATAAATGGATGTGGTACTGTGAGTTATTGGGTGGCATGATCGTGTACTGGGTAGCCCTGTTGCGTCACAACAGGAAGTTTCTGGGTTTGATTGCTTTCTGTGCTGAGTTGATATTTTTCCCAATGTTTGTGTGGGTTGTCTTTGTGTTCTCTGGCTTCCTCCCAACTCCAAAAACATTCAGTTTAGGTGAATTGGTCACATCGTAGGTGTGATTTTGTGTGTTTGTGGTTGTTTGTCTTTTGTATGTGTGAAAACAAGAACTGGTATCATTCCAAGAAGAATTATCTTTATTTATGGAGGATAGTAAAGACATGAAATAAGTTACTGACTTTACAAGTGACTTGCTCACATTCTGTGTGCCAGATCACATAGAATGGAAATCCTGATCTAGCAGGCTCAAGTTCACCATCAATCATTGTCATTATCTTTTCTTCTTCTTCTACTACCGCACCTTCTTCCTCTTCTATTTTAAACTTTTTTGAACTTTCCTGATTGCATGCATTTGGAAGTAAAGGAATGATGAAATTCATCCAGTCACAAACTCGATAAATGAAGGCATAGTGACAAAAGGTACAGTGACATTCAGGTGAATGATTTCCTGTCATGTTCTGGTCATTACAAAACTATGGATCAGGTAGAGATTTATATTGTGGTGAATGTGTTTTCCTTTTTAGCATCCTACGTACACGAGGCACAGAAAATTTTCTGCAGCTTATAAGTAATCTGTTTGTTTAGTTTATCAATTATGTTCAGGTTTACCATTGCTTTAAATTCTGACTGCTGCACAGTGAGTTTTATGTAAAAAAAAAAGGACATCACATTGTCTGTTCATTATTACTTGCAATCATATATTCTGTGTTATGTATGTTTTTCATGATAGTTGACTACCTATGACAGTTATCTATACCCATATCTTCTCTGCTTCAGTCAATTATTTCCCAGATAGCTTTACAATGTGCCCTTTGAGCTCAGTGTAGTAACGTGTTGTGTTGTTCAATGATTAAGATCACTGAAGTATGCCCCATGAGGTCGCACACTGGTTTCTTAAGAGCAATTGAGAAGCTGAATTTGAATAGCTCCAGATATTGCATCTTTGCCTGCATCTTTTTATTTCCCTGCATATCCAAAAGCAGACAGAGATTGATTATTGGTTCAGCTGAGGTGACCCAGAGATCAAGGTCAAAGCAATGAGGCTACCTAAGGCAATATATCTGGGGAGATTCGTAGTCATCCAGGTTATGGTAGATCTCAGTTTGAAAAACAGCAACTACATTTGTAGGACATTCTTGGAGTTGTTTTGCCTCTCATTCAGGAGGCTTTTTCATTGTCATCATCTGAATGGCTTGCCATGGCATTCATCACATAAATTAAATTGTCCTTCAGCAATCAGATTAGAAGAGAATTTTATTTCCCCACGGGGGCAATAAAGTAAATTAACATTTAACATAATGTCATTATATCATATAAATGTATTTATTTGTATAATATACATGAGATTACCATAAAGATAATTAACATAACCGGTGATAAAAGGCAGCCCTGCTGAAGTCCAACACGCAACTGGACCCTGTCTGAGTTACCACCGATGCAAACCTCCTGCTTCAGTCATACAGTGATCAGAGCTGCGGTTGCTTGTCGCCGTGGCAATCCCCTAATCCCTTGATGAATGCTTGAAGTAGAGCGTCTTGGTTGATGCCTCACATGGCAGTTGGGGACTACCTCTGGATTGGCAGACCAGGTGGTGTTCCCCCTTTGCATGAAAGAGTGACCGGAGGGTGTGGTCCAGCAATAGGGGATCATTCATCAAGGTCATGGTTAACCAAACTTGTTTAAGTCAGTCCACTGTACTTTAAGAAACTTTCTTGAATCCATTTCACCTCTCATCCAGAAGGTTTCCTCAATTGGTCTTGTCTCAGCTTTTAACCCTGTGAGATGTGGTCAGTTTTTTTTTTAGATGGAGGCAATTGATTCGCTGTAGCGACTCCTGAAGGGAAAAGCTGAAAGGAAAAGAAGAGGAGTTGTGGTCAGTTCTATTCATATTCCAACGACTACTACCAATACCTGTCTGACTTCTCAACAACAGTTAATGGGAATGCGGGGGGGTATCAAAAGGGGATTGTTGAAATGCGAGTTCCACTCTGCCTTTTTGTATGCTAAAGGTTGTCATTAGCATGACACACTTCACCTGGGCAAATCTGCTGAGTAGTTCTTTTGGGAAGTTCCGAAAGGAACCTGATTGTAAATCGGCGAAAGATGATGTTGCAGACCACCCCCCCGTTCAGAGGTGGCTTCTCCACTTTGAGATGAATGGCTTCTTTTATTCCTCTCTCAAACCATCTCTCCTCTATGTCCAAAATCAAAACATTGGTATCATGAATGAGTGTTCCCTTTCCTTAAGGTGAAGGAAAACTGCTGAATTTTTTCCCCTGATCTGATTGAATTGTATGTTATGACCCAAGTATTTTCCACATTCTAATGTAGAACAGCAGGGAAGGTTTGTGTGTGTGTGATTGTGTGTGTGTGTATGTTTGTGCGTGTGTGCTTGTGTTGTGGGGTATTACAAAGGCTTTGTGAATCTGTGGCATAAAGACGAATGAATCACTTCATGCATGACAATAAAAGTAAAATTAATACATGCAGTTTCATGTGAATTCATACATATAAAAAAATATATAAAGAGAAATCCTTATAGGAATAATAGATGTGTTACTCAGCTGCAATTTAATGCTGTGCACTGCGAGCCGGCCGGCCTGCATTCTTGGAGTTAATATTTTGTCAAGTGTCCACAGAGGAATGAAAAAAAGTGTCATTGGTGTCCGCTTCGCAACAACAAGGTTGGTCATTTCTTGTTCTCAAGGTCTTCTTTCTGCCACTGAACAATTGCCTCCCTTAGAGAAAGTCTGACTCTTTTTGAAGACACTAAAATGTCTTAACATCTGTATATGTATGTGTGTTAATCTAAGAGATGCAGTGACAGTTGGAATGCATCAGTGTTTCTGTCTGCCCATTGCACTGCATGTCACATATGCATCTATGTATGAAAAAGAGAAATGAACTCAAACACTGTTTTAAAACGATTCATTAAATTACAAGGTAGTAGATATGATACTAATTTTACTTTTTAGCCAGTAAGTTTTCAATAAAGCACTTTTTTCAAATTGTCCTTGGGTGGAATTGGGTTAGTGTTGTTTCCCGCCGCAAAAAGTTTCTGTGTTCAGTTTCTTTCTCTGTGGAGTTTGTATGTTCTCCACGTGACTACATTGGTTCTGTCTGGGTTCTCCAGCTTCCTCCCACCTCTAAAAACATGCAGTTTAGGTGCTTGGTCTCACCGTGTCTCATGTGTGGCTCCGTGATGAGCTGGCATCTCATCTGGTGTGTACCTCACCTCACCTTCTCACGCTCCAGCTTAGATATTCTCCAGTAGATTTATGACCTGCAAGGCGGATAAGTGGCTGTAGACTGGATAATTGTGAAAATGGATGGACGGACGGATGGACGGACGGATGGATGGATGGACTTAATTTCGGCTTATATCGTTATTTTTGAAGAACTTACACATGCAACTGAAAAGGAGCAGCACCAGTGGAAATCAGAAGGGGGCAGTGAAGAAATTCAAGCAAGACAAAGAAGGACAAAGAAGGCAAAAAGTGAAGTGAAAAAAAAAGAACAATTACAATATATTTCATGGGCTCACTCACCAAATCAAGTACATTAATACCCCTGACATTCTATTTCATTTTGTTTTGTTAGTATAGCCTCCTGCACTATTGCCTTTTTTTTTTTGATGAAACTTTTTACCCTATTGCCATGTATCTTTGAATGTATCAACTCCAACATACTAGACACATTGACATATCCATGTTTTTTTTTGGTTTTGAAAGTGGCGTATTTATTTTGTATTAACACTTCTGGATCTGATTCCATTTGGAACTAGTTCTTGATGTTCTGCCCTACCTTACAGATGATTTGACAAAGGTCTTGTGTTTGATGCAAACCTTGCTGTGCCATGGCACCAAATAGGGAACACGGTAGGAATAGATGGACGAGATAGTGGAATGATAGTGTATTTTAAGGAGAATCAAGTCAGTTCCATCAGTATGTCCAAATATGGAGCCATCTGCTATTGCTGGAAGACTTTTCTCAAGATCCGTCACTGACCAGGGTGAAAACTGAAGTCTATGGCAAGGATGGGGGTTTAAAACTTAAGAAAGACCAAAGGGAGAAACTTTAAGTGAATGGAAAATGGTTGAGAAAAAGACAGTGCAGATGATCTATTTGCTCAATGTTAAGCAAGGTGTTGGGAAAGAGTAAGAGATTTAAGTTTAAGTGAGATGTCAAGGTCGTGACCCTTCTGGGGCACTTATTGAAATATTTAGAAATTTAAAAAAATCAACCATAAAATCATAATAGAGGGTATCAGAAAACTTTATTTCTATTGTAACATTTAAAGAAAAATTTTCAGTGTCATGTACAAAATTGCCTGATGAAGGTTTAAAATAGAAAATGGATATATAAGAAGACAAATCTGTGAAAAGACAAGTTGATGTCTAATTTTATTGGTAGTGGTTGTTTATTTTCTAAGCAGCAACAATAAAAGTGAAGAATGAGATTATAAAGGGTTAGATAAAGCTCTGCGATGAAAGATAAGTCAGTTGTCCTGTACATGAAGCCAGTAGTCATTGGGATTAGATTGATCACGTGGTTGGAAACCACCGCAAGGGCAAAGGTCTTTTGTCAGGAAGTGCACAGTCCAGATTTGGACATTTCTCTAGAGATTGTCTAAAATGTCATCTTTAGTCTAAAAGTTTCAGCCAGACATTCCAGTGACTGAGCAGGGCCTGTGTATGCATACATTCTTGAGGGGCTTTCTTCATGTTATTTGTTCAAGATAGATAGATAGATAGATAGATAGATATATACTTTAATGATCCCAAGGGAAATTCAGGAGAAATTCAAAAGCCTTAAAGAAGAATTATCTTCTGTGTGTTGAGATGCCCAAAGATATGCAGTTATCCCTTCTTTATTTTATGGCCACTGAGTATGGTTTTGCATAATTAATGTAGTTTTACTTTTTTGCTCACTGCATAATAAATTACAGACTTAATGATCAGCATGTTTAAAAACAACTGAAAGTCAATGTGGTGTGTTTAGAAAAACGTAACACCGGGCACCCTTCACATTTGCCTCCGGAAGTAATTTGTGATATTGGCATATATTTGGAAAACGGGACTTTAACATCATGTGGCTGTTAAAAGCACACAAATGAGTTAATTGTCAACCGCAGTGACACTTCTACAAAATACAAATAAAAACCACCACAGACACAGAACTTGACAAAGTTTGTGATTAAAGATGTGAGGCCAAACAGAATCATAACCACAGATCTTAAATTAAAAGAACAAAGCATTAAATGAACCTAAATACATTAAAATAAACAATTTGCTTTAATTTAAATAACTTCCGTTTAAGTGTTTCACATTTTCTAAGTTACTAAGCAAAGTATTCAAATCTTGGAAAGTTTAATTCAATAATGAAAGTTTATATACTGTAATTGTTATTGTAGTACATAATTTAAGGATAATGAAAAATCACCACTTAAGTTAATTGCAAAGCAAAATTAAAGAATGTTCTAGGTCGTAATTGTATGATACGTTTTCATAATTTTCCGTCTGCGTAATATAAAAAACAGGAATTTTGGGGGAAAAAAATTAATATATCCACTGCAATAAATATTACAAAATTGTACAGCACTGCCAAAGATATTTGTCCAACCAGGGCTGGACAAATATTTTTGGCAGTGCCTGGTTTGGGGCAGGCTTTGTCACTGATTGGAATATTGTTTGAAGTTACTATAATTCTCTTTATTATGAGTCTAATGTTAGGATCTAAGGTTAGACCAGGCATAAGATTACCACATCTTTAGTTCTTCACTAATTTCTCATTAGGGGCAGCAGTAGCTCAGTCCCTTAGGTCTTGGACTGTGAAACCGGTGGTCGCCAGTTCAAGGTGGGGTGTGGACCAAAAACATTTGGCGTGTGAACTGACAGTGGGAGGCGTCAGTTCACCTCCTGAGTACCACCGAGGTCCCCTTGAGCAAGACACCGCCCTCTCACAAACTTACTCATTTGGGGCGCACCACGAAGGAGCTGCCTGTTGCTCTGCCTCCCATTTGTATGCTTACAGGCCCCTGGTGTGTGAGTGTGTTTGTTTCAGGGGCCTGTACACAAATTAATGCTCCAGATATTGTAAAAAGTGAAAAGATAATTTCCCTAAGGGGATTTTTGAAGTGTTTTGTTTCTTCTTCTTCTTTCACGTCTGTTCTGTAACATCACAAGAAAGTTTCCAAAATTACCAGCAAATCACACATTGCAAGAAACTAAATAGTGTTGTGGCTTGTTAATCAATAAAGATAGTTAATTCACAGCTTTGTATTAAGCAATATTTTTGTTTTCCTCTCAATTCAGGACAGATTTAATGTTCTTGGAGCCAAGTCTAGACTGAGATTTTTTGGAATGTTTCATTTGTTGAGCATATCTCATAAATTGTTTAACCTTCATTGGTATTTTCAGTAGTCAAGTATAAAAGTGGTTCCTTTTATTCTTTTTTAATAAACTACACAAAGTTGTACGCAAGCATTTATACACATCTATTTAAGAAAACACAAATGTTAAAAATATGTGTGATCAGGTTAACAACGTAATCATTTAAAACAATGGCCCCCAACCAACTGGTACCGGACTGCAGGCCTTTTTTCCAGTTTTTGTGACTGAAAAAGGTGTCAGTTCACCTCTGGAGCGCTGCCGAGGTGCCCTTGAGCCAGGCACCCTTTACAGGTTGCTCATTGCCATGAAGGAGCTGCCTGCCACTCTACCCCCCACTCACCTGTGTTCCCACAGGCCCCTTCTGTGTGTGTGTGTTACGGGCCTGTACACACTATATCGATGCATGTAAACTACTAAACCTGTGCGTAACGTGGAGTCTTAATTTCCCCTTGGGAATTAATACAGTTTAATAAAATAAAATATATTTAAAAAAAAAAAAAAATGTATCTGTGCTTCTTGTAAGGTCTAGGTCACTTGACAGGTTAAAATCCATTACACCAAGAATTAAGTGACCACAACTACGGCAGTTGTTGATAAAAGCACTGAGCAAAAAGCAGTTTAGCAATCTATCAAGCAAAGCAAATTATCTGAAAAAAGAACAACATCAATATGATGCCATGTTTTTCTGTTTTTGCCCTTCCTCAGGTCTGAAAACATATCTGATCTCTGGAAGGAAGTTGGAGCATGATGTGCAGTGTGGTTGCTCACAGTCTGGACTGATGGGTGAACAGGCCACTCTGTCCTCCTGCTCTCAGACTCACACACCGGACCTCATCCCTGGAGGAGCGCAGGCAGCTGAGGTCCTGTTCCCCCACCAACAACCAGACAGAATTGGAGTAAGTAAGACTCTAAAAGTTGAGGATAGAACCAAGACATAGATATCTCTACCATTCCTTCTTTGTTGTTTATGAAGTTTCTTTAAAAAAATCAGAATAATGGAAATTATTTTAACATTTCTTTGTGACGTTCGCGTTGCACTGGCATCGCACCCGGAGTTTGCCTCGCCTCACGCCCTGTGACAGCTGGGATAGGCTCGAGCTCCCCATGACGTGCACAAGTGGATGAAGAGGACTGAAAATGAATGAATTAATTTCTTTGTGACTGAAAATTGAACCATGCAACTAAAAGTGGTTGTTTTTGCCTTTTTTTCCTGCTTTTTCCATCAAGAAGTCTCTTACAATGAGATCTGGTCAAGAATTGCAGCAACATAGTATTCACTAGAACAATGAATTACTAATAACAGTAACCAAATAAGAGGACAATCAAGCACATTTACAGCCTACATTCAACAAAATTTATCATAGTTTTAAACTTCTCCGTAGTCACTAAACTTTGAAGATTATGATCTGTCTGCAAATGGTAGTACGACCTTGTTTTTGTTGTTTCGAGATACGTTGTTCTCGATTACGCGTCAGTAATACAAGGAAATATAAAAGTCAAGTTCACGTCATTTTACTCAATTATAAATCATATTAATTCCTGCATTTGTTTTATAACCTTAATAAAGCCTTTATTTTATCATGTATAAATAAAGCATTCATGATACATGGTAAATATCACCAAATTATATTTGTTGTGACTACCA
Source organism: Antennarius striatus (assembly GCF_040054535.1). NCBI lineage: Eukaryota > Metazoa > Chordata > Actinopteri > Lophiiformes > Antennariidae > Antennarius > Antennarius striatus. Next base: position 17,749,274 of record NC_090783.1, read on the forward strand.
AAGCCAAATTTAGTCACTGAGAGGAGAAAGCATGGCTCTGTCTGACACGCAGTCCAAGGATGAAAAATGAAATCATTACCGTAGTTGTGGATGTTTATATCACCCTTTCAATAAAAAACATACATTCTGTGAAGAGGGACTATGACTGGACTAGATGTAAGATGTTATACATTGCATATGCATGTATGTATTTACCATATGTGTGTGTGTGTGTGTGTGCGTGTGTGTAAAAAGGTAATACAGATATATGGTGGTTTAATATATATATGGGGAGAGTTCATAAATGTTTAAATTACCTTAAATAATAAAATAAATATTTTGTCCAAGAACGCCTTAACCACATGTAACGAGGGATTGCTTTACATTGTTTTTCGACCTACGTCATGTCTCCTGGAACTAATTCATGATGTAGGGTGATGTATACATGTATTAGGAACCTCTTACACAGGTTTGGTTTGGTTTCTGTTTTTTTTTTTTTTGAGAACACTAAAACACAACAAGTCATGAGAACAAATACTGTAGTATTTAAATTTAAAAGAGAACATAAATAAGAAGAGATTGTGCCAATAAGAAACCTGTAAAAAATCTATACCAGTGCCTAGAGCTGGGGACTCGCTACTCAACTGTCACATATTTACAGTTTTTGAAAAGGCTTAGGGTACACACTACAGATTGTGTCCGCAGATTTTTGAATAAGATGTGAAAGACAGGATAATGCAATTAATGACTGTAACCGATGAGGGATCACAGACTTCATGACTTATCAAACCAACTTAATTAACTGAATGCATCAAAGTCTTGCGCAAACTCTTGCAAGGGTGACAATTTAATGTTTAAACAAACATATCATGTGGTAGTATAAGACATTTATTGTCACTCTTCCTCTCTTGCTGTTCAAACACCTTGTTTTGATATTCCCAATACTTCCAACTATCTTCTGATGCTATTTCCCATGTCCCAGCCTCTCTTTTTTTTTTTATTGGCTATTGGCAACATGTGTTTGCAGTTGATAAGCAGCTCACAATACTTATTACATCCAATGTGGCTCAAAAAATTAAAACATATTTGATTGACTGCAGCTGAGATTGAGTCCGGTTTGTTCCCTCCACAAACTTGCACATTATTTTAATAAAGCATTCCAACTGTCCCCAGGTAGTGCAGAGTAGTGTAGTTTGATATGTAATTGTCAGCATTTAAATATTCAAGGTTTTTGTAAGTAGGTGCCATTGATGTTATTACAAGTTGAACTGCATTTGTGTGATATGCTTTAATGTGTCATCCTCCTTGACTCTCTTTCTCTTTCTTTAGCCTCCCCATGTGTCTCGCAGTCCGGTATTGTCTTCTGAACAAGGTGAAGATGTAGCTGTTCTGAATGGCTGCAAGGAAGATCACAATCCCACCAGTGCCAAGGTAAGACACACACACACACACACACACATGCTTGCATGAATAAAACAGAACCAATGAATTTGTCAACCTAAACTCAACGAGTTTGTTCTTTATGACCTTTCTTTTTGCCTTTTTGCTTCCTACTCTTTCAGTTTGTGGATCTTGAATCTGAATCAAATATGTTGTCTTCCTAACATGCTCCTTTCAATTTAGTTCACCCCCAGTCAAGGCCGAAGGACAGCCAATGGTCTTCTGAGTCCTCCACTGGAGAACACGGTGAGAGCCAGCCAAAGCTCCCTGTGTGACATACTCCAAGAGAAGGAAAAGAAGATCAGCACTACCACAAGAGCTGGTGCCAACCTAGGCATGGCCGCTGGTACAGCAGCAGGAGGTACAGGAATGGACCACTCTGCCCTGATCCAACTGCGTGCAAAGAACTTCAGAGAAAAGAGTGATGCCCACTTTGTGGATGTTATCAGAGAAGAATGGTGAGCAAAAGGTGGTAGAGTCTATAAAGATAAGAGTACTCAGGGATGAGTAATTACAGGTTCACCCTTTGGTTTTCCATGTGTTTAGATGCATGCTACAAACAGGGGAGTTCTTAAGAATTGAATGTAAATGCTTGCTAAAATCATTTTCATATGATAAAGTATAACTTTTTGCTCTGCTCTGGATGAGTGGATTAGTTTATAACACTGATTTTCCCTTTGGATTAGTTTAAATAAAGTTTGTGCTATGTTTCATCGTGGCGGTTCATCTTACCATTTTTAATTAATGCCACATGTTTGGAGTATATGAGGCAAAATGGTTTTGAACTGCCTGGCGGAAGAATCAACATAAATTTCTCAGTCTACTCATTGTTAAACTAGCGGTTTTCCTCATTAACGTTCCTTCGTTTGGAGCAAGCCATGTTGTCCTCACTTTCTCTTTTACTACCCTATTAACTCGAGAAGCAGAGCCCGCCATCTATAGCCGTGACTGTCACAAAAAATACTCCAAGAAAATCTATTCTCTTAAATTTATCAGAGAGTGGTCATGGGTCTGGACAGAACTATCACAGGGTCCAGTCCAGACCGCATTTGTCATTGGTAATGCCTGGTTTAATTCGGGAAAAATCCTACAACAGGTTGTCAGAAGATCAGAAAAGGAACAGACAAACAGGCAAAATCAGGAAACAAGCAAAATCACAAGGAAATCCAAGAAACCTTAAGAGTGGAATGACAATCTAGCTGCAAACTGAGGTCTGAGCTGAGCTTAAGTAGAGTGGAGCCTGATTGGAGATGGAAAGCAGGCGGCCGCAGCAACACCGTTGACAGGAATCAGTGGATGAAGTCAGAGGACAGGAGGGAACTGGAATTGAGACCATGACAATAACCCCCTCCCCCCAAGAAACGGTCCAAAAAATACTATCCCGGAGGAGGGTTAGGATCTTGATTCCAGAACAGCACCAGGCTCTTGGACAGACTTGGGTTCCAGGTTAAGATCAGGCTCGGACAGATTTGAGTACGGATTTGGTTTCAGCTTCTGGGACTGATTCGGGTTCAGGTTACAGACTGGGATCGGGTTCAGACTCTGGAGAAGGTTCAGGTAAAGACTCAGGTTCAAGTACGGGCTCAGGTAAAGACCGTGGAACAGATTGGGGTTCAGGATCAGATACCGACATTTGTAAATCAGATTTGGGCTCAAATAGACTCTAAAACTGACTTGGAATTGGGTTCAGGATCAGACACAGCCTCAGCTTTCGGCACTGTCTCCAGTTCAGGACAGATTCTGGTGCTTTCTCTGGCTCAGAAAGAGGTTCAGGAACAGGTTCCGGTACTTTTGATGGTTCAGGAATACGTACTGGTACATTATCTGTAGTGATGTTATGGTCTGTGTTGAGGCTTCTAAGTGTGTGTCGAGTAATCGGCAAAAATTCATGCAAAGTGTGTTTTGGAGCTCTGTTTGATGAGTTTATGCTGATAGTTTATGGTAATAGACAAACTGAAGCATGTGATTAGATATTTAGCACATGTCCTCCAAAATATTTACATTTTTTTGATCAAAACTTGTATATTGCTTTTTTTCAAATATGATCAAGCAAATTGCAGGATGGGTACAAATTAGGCTGGGTATTGCTTTAAACAAGGCAGGCTGAATAAATGTGAGCATTTACTCAAATAACAGTATTCAAAGTAAGGTTTATAATTGATCATTTGTTTGTTTGAAGGCTTCACTGTTTTTCTCTACTCCATTAGGTAGTATGGCTTTTTAGCAGTGTTTGTGTCCAATAGAAGTGATGAGTTAACTAAGGTTGGTCTGGTTACTCTGCTGTTCACAGTGTGATGAAGGACTACTTTTTCAAGCCACCCATTAACAAGATCAGCCTTAATTTTCTAGCGAGACCTCTGGAAAAGGCATATCGAAACAGCTACAAGGAGGAGGTATGTACATTTTTGTGTAACTGTTGTTGTACATCTTGCTGCTGCCTTAGTCAGCGCTAATCTTCCAATAGATGCTTGTGAAAGTGAGATATGCCTTTTGAGGAGCGAGACACTTCTCAGGACTCACCCTACTTAGTATGCATTGACTCCGATTGTTTTGGAGCCCTCTGCTGTTATACCAGTAAATCAGACTCGCTGATGCACAGCAGTCATAATGTGTTTGGATTAGGTTTTACTTCTGACAAAACATACAAGTGCCACTACCTCAACTCAGATTACTCTCTCTGCAGGTAAAGAATCAGGTTAAGGTGCAAACATTTGCAAGCTCCACCTTCAGTTCCTTCCTGGATGTTCTCCTCAGCTGTTTTGTGTTCTTGGCCCTGACGCTGTCTTGCTTCCTTGCACCTCTTGTGAGTTCGGCCACTGTGGACCTTCTGTCTCCTGCTGCCCTGGTGCTGGCTCCCCTGGCTGGTCTTTTGGAGCTAGCCTCCCTATTGCTGTCTATACGGTGAGGAGATATGGGACTGAGGGACTGTGTGGTTGTTTTTTGTAATGGTTTTGTGAGTGCACAAATTATAATTACAATATATACTGTATCTTCCTACAAATAGAGTTCAACAAGTATGGTTTTAAAGCTGATCGAAACACTTGTATTTGTAGAAATTTGTTGTATTAAACATTTTTTAATATATTTGTGTGGAAAAAACATGTTAGAATTCATGTGTTCCCCTGTTCTCGAGCAGTTTGGTGAAGATTTTCAAAAGTCTTTCATGCATTTTTAAAAAAAATGGCCATCAGAGCCCAGTAATATCTTTCCAGTTGGACATCTGCAGTGGGTGGTTAGTATAAAAGCATGAATGTTTTGAGATTCAATGGCGCAGAATTGAAAACCAATTATGAATCTTTTTGTATTACTACAACCAAACAGGTTAAACCAACATTATAGTATTTTATTTGGTGGTTTGCTCACATAACACAATTGACTGTCCCTGGTCAGATATTATATGTCTGGGAAAAATTGGTATAGGCATAGACATTATCAAATGGAATCATTTTATCAGAGTAAATCTGTCTGTTTGGATTAACATTTTTTGGCATTCTAATTGGAAAAGATGTCTTTTGTGCTGTGTTTGTATTGGCTTGAATATATCTCAGTGTGAGTACTACATTTTGACTTATTTCTTTGAAACTGGTACAATAATCCTATATCTCCTAGCTGAGAATATGGCAGCAAGCTTTTCTAAAAATGCATCTTAATAAAATACTGATCACAGTTTGGTGAATTTTTCACAGATTGAATAATGAACTGATATTTTAATTGAGCAGCTGGAAACTCATCCCCTGTTTTGCCCCACTGCTTTTTCCTCTTGTCTACCACAGTATGGCCTTCTATTTGGAGGAGGTGATGAATTGTACCCGCTCTCTGCTCTTGGTGGTCTCTGGATGGATTCCCCGTCACATAATTGGAGCTGTGTTAGTTTCTCTTCCTGCCGTATCGGTCTTGTCACACTTTACCTGCAGTGTGAACTTGCCATTCCAGGTAAACATGTCTGTTGATAGATGGTAGTAAAAAACTGGTAAAGCCTGTGTAGGAGAAGGAGTTAAAGCCAAGGGACAATGACAAACCAACTGGACCTACAATCTTAACAAATATTTCTCTGGACAAAGTGAATTCTTAACACTGTTTTTAGTTGAATTGGGTATGGCATAATTTCTAGTCTTAAAGCTATTTGTAGTATATCAGTCGAGAATGATTAACAAAAATGCTCCTCCTTCTATTATGGCTGCCAGCATTGTCACTATTAGTATTAGCACTACAGCTGTTATTACTTCTGTCTACTATCAGTATGATGCCTCTGCTGTCTGAACCTGCAGAGGCCACTCCCAATTATGATAATGGTACTATGTGTGATTTCTCACCTCTTGAATGATGTCTTGAAGCCAAAGTAAGCAGAGAGGAATAGTACAGTTTGTAACCTTGCCTATGGTGGCACAGCACAAGACAGGAAGGCACTCAAGTGGGTGATTAAGACTTCACAGCACATTGCTGGGGCATCCTTCCCCTCACTGCAACTTACAAAACCACACAACCTCATTAGAGATGGGGACACAATCACAACACACACTCTTCACACTCTTACCATCAGGCAGACGCTACAGTCTAGGAAATTAAAGCTTGCAAACAGCTTCCTACAGGCCATTAGGCTTCTCAATGAATGACTCACACGCCACGTGCAAGACATACATACATATAACACTGATCTTTTAATAGTTGCTGTTAATTGTTTATTGTTGTTTCTTTTGTTACTATATATTGTTTATCCTGTTCTTTTTCATTTTAATATGTCATCTTTCAACAGAAAAATAATTTCATTGAGAAGTATAACTACCTGTTTGCTGTACATGTGACTGTAAAACTCTTGAAACTTGAAGAATGATAAAAATCCTTAGAAAAGCCACAAAACCATGAGCTAGCATGGACCTTGGCACCAGAATCATTGACTTTCCTTCGTTAAGAGTCCTGCATTTTAGAAGAACAGGGCAGCCATGCTTCACTATTAGTGAATAGTGTTTTTGTCATTTTGAGACAAAGTTATAACTATCTCTGTTAAAGTGACTCTTTCCGTTCAGCTTGAGCCAAGAGCTACTTGTAAGATGCGTGGCATTTTGATATCTTGTTCTCCAACACCCTAAATCTGTATCTTCTTGCCTTGAATTAAATTAGTTTGCATCATTTTTTGCAGTGCAATATGCTGCACTATGTTGATATCTGAATTTTAGATACTACTTAAATGAGCAGAAGGAACAATATTTTTTGATAGTAATAGTTTAATGTTGAGTCAAAAGCATTATGATTAATATTAATAATTAATAGTATTAATTATTATTATTATTTGACCTGTGTTAAATGCTCCTGCAGAATTTAAAGCTTTTTCTGGAACTTAACAGGCTACATTTGATTTTTTTTTTGTGTGTTGCTGATATGTTGTTAAATGGATACCGTCTTTTCCCCAGGTTACCATGTTCTTGTGCTCTGCCACCATCCTGGCTATCATCCAGTACTGTAACTTCAGTCAGCTAAGTTTTTGGATGCGTTCAATCCTGGCCACTGCCACAGGAGTCGCCCTACTGCTGTTGCTTTACAGCCCCTTGCACAGGTACAGATACTAAATGCATTTGAATGCAAGATACATGTGACAGAGTGCATGTGTGTGTCTCTATATGTGCTTGTGAGTCCCTAGAGTACACAGACACTAATATTATACCATTTATAATGTACTGTTTGTGCTTGGTAGGGCATGTCTATTTAATCTATTTAAAGACTTGTAATAGTGTCGGAATTTTACCTTGAAGTTCACAAAAGTGAAATATGTAACACTGATCATCCTACTGTGATGTACTATAAAATCCTCCTAAGAAGGAGGCCAAGTTATTAATTTACTGAGCTTGCGCTCGCTATTCGCCACGTCGCCATAGGCGAAGTAAATTCCAGATTGGCTACAAGGTTTTTAGACTGTGTAGCCACAGTAGCGTTCTTATTTTTATGGAAAAAAGGCTAAAACTCAATACTTTTTCGCTCGCTAGCGCCGCTATTTCCGCCGGCGCCACTATTTCCGCATACCGACCGAATTTAGTCGAAGCATGCCGACGGAAATAGCCGAAGTGACCAGAACGCTCCCAATCATTAAATATGCACTCGGGTCATGACCTCCTCTCGTCCAATGAAAAAAAAAAGATTCTTTTTTTATAAGCTAAACCCGCAAATTGGTGTACGACAAGGCGAGGACAATCGATTGAAAGACAAAGAGAATAGTGTTTTATAGTAGATTTTGCGTTAAAATCCTAATTGAACAACAAATGGTGAATGCTGAGAGGGGGTAGGAGTGGTGACAGACCGATCAGAAGGTAAATGAAAGATATTATCAATACTTTTTTGTAGTCTTAGACTTTTGATCTCTATGACTGGCAGGAATAACCAGCGATGCATGCACATATGTATTCACTTCGCTTGCTATTTTATATGCCTTTTTAAATTGAAATGAAAAATCATATTATCGAATTTTTAAAAACAAAACAAAACTATGGCATACCAATGGTGTTGTCTAAGTCAAAGTTAAAATGTATTCTAGTCCAAGTAAAACTTACAAGTAAACATTGAGTAATATTTTGTATGACTGTATCTTCACATAGTGAGTACAAGTTTTCAATTGTTGAATCTCACATTCATACCTGCATTAAGTAGGACAGAAATAAAGATAGTTAAGCTTGACCTGTTGACTTTAGTGTATTTTTGTAGGTAAACTGAACAGAAGATTTTTTCCTCAGAATGCAGGAAAACAACCCAATTTTCTAAAAAATTTCCCGGGGGTTGCCCCCCGATCCCCCATGCGGGGGGGTATCCCCCCCACAACCCCCTATGACAGGTGTGGTTTTACACCCCCCAACAATTGAAAACTTGTATTCACTATGTGAAGATACAATCATACAAAATATTACTCAATGTTTACTTGTAAGTTTTACTTAGACTAGAAGACATTTTAACTTTGACTTAGACACTTTGATTTTAATAAATTTGATTCTTGGTATTACTCAATGTTTACTTGTAAGTTTTACTTGCTATTACAGCAAGCCGCTGTCGTGGACACAGAATGTGGCTTACTCAATTCTTTTACACTGAGCCATAGTGGCTTAGTCATACTACCTCCTAGTGCAAACCCAGATTTATAAATTGTATGAAAGCTTGGAATTAAAACACAATGTTTTACATGTAGACTTTAAGATAGATTTTTTTGCATGACATTCTCATCTGTAAACATATTATATTTTCTGCCCTACAAGGTGCACTTAAAAGCCTTTAATTTTCTCAAAAATCATTGGTGCACCTTTTAAACCGAAGCGCCTAGTGTGTGTTTAGAGTTCAAAAATTTTATAAAACTGTTGTTTTGCAATTTTAGTCAGCGCTCCACTAGACTGACTGACGGACCATTTTCCACCAACATAGGGATGTAATACGTCACTATGTACGCTGGCAGGCTATCATCAACTACAGGCTATCAGTTACGCAGTTGTGAACGGGGATAGAGCAGCTGCGAGAGTTGTGTTTTTTTTCCACCCTTCACCGTCTCTGTTGATCTGCAACTCCAAGCGTGCCCATATCGCCGCTACTGTGAAAAACCAAGTGTAGCAAATAAATTTGGCGTTTGCCATCATTCCGAGTGGATTAATAAAAGAACCCAAATCGCTGGACATTGGTGTAAACTGGATGGTCAAAGTGAATTTGCAAGCAATGAGACTGACTCTGACAATGACGAGAGGGAACTCGGCGTGTTTGATGACAAAAATTGCCGAGCTGTTCAATTCAGATACAGAAGATTAGGACTTCGATCAATTTGTAACAAAAGAAAATCAAAAAATAACCGAGTGTACTTTAAATGCGTATTAGAATGAAGTTCAACCAAATTCACTGTTTTACTTTCATTACCTTTTTTTAACATGCGCCCAATAATAAGGTGTGCCTTATTTATGATTGAAGTACAGAAATAGACCCTGTAATCAAGACTGCTTCTTATAATCCTGTGTGCCTTATGGTCTGTAAAATGTGGTGCTTGACAGTGTTATGTTTTAGCTGCAAATATTTATGTACATTTTTTCCATTCATGTAGCTCCACCGTTGTATAATATACCCTTATTCAGAAAACAAAGTGGATTTATTCTGATCTTTATTGTTTTATATGATTATTTTCCTTACTGACAACACTCCCATCATCTTCCAGCTCCCGTAATAACAGCCTGCCAGTTCAGGGGTGAGTATCTCCATTGAAACAGAAACAAAATGTGGATGAGGGGCATTTCAAGGGTCTATCTGGACCAATGGCTATAATTTATATTTTTGAAAATTATAGCTGTTTCTTGTTTCATCCTACTTTTTATTCCACTGTTCCCTTTGTATCTCTCCTCCTCTGTCTCTTTCTCTTTGTACACCAGGAGTAATGGCTGCTATAAACTAGTTGTCCACAACCCCTGGGCCACGGACTGGTACCAGTCCATGGGTCATTTGGTTCCGGGCCACATAAAAAGAAAAAAATAATTTACATGACTTCCGTTTTATTTATTTCAGAGTCTGAAAGATGTTTTATTTTGAAAAGTGACGTCTGTGCGGAATTACGCACACACAAATGAGTGCGTCTGTCCTGCTTGACGGTCATGTGACAGGTTATCAGCCCACACAATTAAGCGCCCGCAACCACGCTGGTGTTCTGGATTAAAGTCAAGGCAGATTATCCTGAGATTGCCCAAAAAGTATCGAAAACCCTGCTTCCATTTCCAACCTCCAATCTTTGTGAAGTGGGATTTTCTGCAGTGACCATAAAGAAAACCAAACTGCGGAGTAGACTGGACGTCCGGAACACACTTCATTGCCCCACTGGGGATTAATTAAGTATCTTAAATTAAAAAAAATCTTGAATCTAAATTGTTTTTTTATTGAATTTATATGAAACTCTAATTATCTGAAACACTGAATTTTGGGTTTTTATTAAGACCAAATAATCAAAATTGCTAGAAATAGAGGCTACAAATATTACACTTTGAGATTGGAAAGATGCTCTAGGTCGAGGTCAAGTTTCATACTTCTTACAGGGAATTTTTATGAGCCAGTGTTTGAGTCTGATGCTTTCCCAGTACAGTATTTATCAACAGACAACGTAAGGTTTCTGTGGTAAGGTTTCTATGTTGTGGACATGCAAGCCTTCAAACTTTTCCAGTAACTAGTTTGAGTCAAAACTGTACAAAGAAAAACTGACATAAGAAACATTTTCTTAGGAGTTTATATGTATTTTTTCCCACTGTGTTAATGCTTTATATTGAAAATACATTCTAAATGTTTTTCCAGTCAACAGCAAATTCTTTTCATCTAGTTTGAGCTCAGTTTTTGATTTTGCATATTACATCTTGTGTAATGCTTTTTGACATTGAGAATCAGTACAGTAGGAGCTTGTTATCAGGTTTAGTTGGATGTATTGGCACTGTGAAGTAAAGCTAGTTGTGAGCATTGTTTTTGAGGTAGTGAGTGAAAAAATGCTGATGTCCGAATTTATCAAAGCTGCATTACAAATATTCCATCATGATGTCATTTCATCTAGTAGAGTAACCAATTCGTCATAACAAATCTCCACCTTTGTACCTTTTGTGAAGGTTTAACTAGTTATTCATCCTTTCATCTTATCTTGGTCAGATTGAACATCTCCGCAGCCAGTGATCATGGTTCAGCAATGGTCACTACTAGCCGTGAACTTCCTCCACGACCTCTTGACCTTCTGGTTCCAGAGGCTGTCCTGGCCTTCTTCCTGCTTCTTCTCCTGGTCTGGTTCCTTAACCGTGAGTTTGAGGTTAGCTACCGTCTCCATTATCACGGCAACGTAGAAGCTGACAAACATCGCTTCAAGATCCAGACGATGCGAAACCAGGCTGAGTGGTTACTTGGCAACATCATCCCCATCCATGTTGCAGACCAGCTTAAGGTTTAGTTTTTATTTTTTATCCATTTTTATTTATTTTATTTTTGACTTACAAAGAACATTAAAACTGTGCTTTTTTTTAAAAATCCCAGATGTGGTTTATAAAATCTAAATTATGTTATAAATATTTTTTTCAATCAAATATAATCATGTATATAGAAAAAATTTAAAGTCCACAATACCCAGATTTGCAAACATTTGAAAGACAAACCATAAGGTGTAATTGTTATTGTTTTCTAGGTGGAAAAATTAAGTTATGGAGCTAATCCTACCAAAGTTAATAAATAAATGCTTAAAAAGAAATGGACAGAAAACACTGAGTTCATTTGAAGACAATTCTCCCATTAAATTTCTTATGTCTCATTTTACCCTCAGGTGACCCAGAGCTATTCCAAGAACCACGACAGTGTGGGTGTAATCTTTGCCAGTATTGTAAACTTCAGTGAGTTTTATGAAGAGAGCTATGAAGGTGGGAAAGAGTGCTACCGTGTCCTCAATGAGCTGATTGGAGACTTTGATGAGCTCCTTCGCAAACCAGAGTTTGAAAGTGTAGAAAAAATCAAGACAATAGGCGCCACATACATGGCAGCATCTGGACTGAATGTTCAGCAGCAGGCTGTGAATGATGACGACTCTCCACATGGTCACTTGAGGGCACTGTTCAACTTTGCACTGGAAATGATGGGTGTCCTGGAAGACTTCAATAAGAACATGCTTGGTTTTGGTTTCAAGCTTCGTATTGGATTTAACCATGGACCGCTGACGGCAGGGGTGATTGGCACCACTAAACTTCTCTATGACATCTGGGGTGACACTGTCAACATTGCCAGCCGCATGGATTCCACAGGTGTGGAATGTCGGGTGCAGGTGAGCGAGGAGAGCCACGCAGTGCTCAGTGCCATGGGCTTGGAATTTGACTATAGAGGTACTGTGAATGTTAAGGGTAAAGGTCAAATGAGGACCTTTCTTTACCCTAGAGGTGGGGAAAGTACATATTCAGATCGAACAGAGCTGGGTGCTGGTGTTGGACCCTTGTCCCTGGCATCAACATCCAAAACGACCTCAGGATCTGTTGCCCAGACACCGGCTCTCCCTCCATCTTCTTCCTTTTTTTTCACTTCTCTTCCCTCCTCTTCTCTTTCCACACTCCCTCCTCAACCACAAAGCGCTTTGAGATCTTCAAGATCAGGGTCTGAGCCTGTCAAAGCAAAGTCCATAGAGGTGAGAAAGGAAGGATATGGGAATGCTCCACTTATCTCTGGGCAGCGGCATGCCACAGACTTTCACCTCCCTCCCCATTCTGAAAATGGCCAAGAGCCTTGTGCTTCACCATTGACTCCTCAGGTGCAGGCTGCTCCTCTTGTACTCCAAGAGGAGGGGAATGAAGAGGAGGTCAACGAGTTAACAAAACTCAATGAGGAGTTTTATGCTCGTCTCTGATCCCTCCTCAACTCTGTCCCACTGCTACCCCAGCTACTGCCTCATCGGGACTGACTAAAGCTGTTGCCAGCATATCCCTCAATTTAGGAACGGGTGAAGTGTCTTTAGCATAGATGATAAAGAGAATCACTCAAGTACAAACTGGCTACATTGGCAGTAAGAGGAGTTTCTAAAGCCTTTCCAAGGAAGGATTGGGCCTGTGTTGAGCACAGCAGGAGAGAAGGCTGAATGGGGATCAGATGGAACGAAGTGTTGACTCGATTATTGTTGCTTTTCTCTCTCTTTTTTTTTTTAATTACATGCCTTCGGGACTACAAAACTGAACAAGTAATTATGATCAATGAACAAAGTTTTAACAATCTTAGACCATGTCTTTTCCTACTCTATACTTTATTCAGTATTTTTAAATGAATCCTTATTTTTGTGCCATATAATCTGTTTTAACTTAATCAAAATCTTAACCCTAAGGGAAAATAATTTAAAATTCTGTTCTGAGTGCCAGTGCAGCATGATTGGCTGAGGAGGGAACTAAGAGGAAAAAAGGGAATCAAATGAAGCAGTGCCGATTTATGTATTCTGCTTTCAGTTTGGGGATTTATATTCATTTCTGCTAGAGTCTCAGTAAAAGGAGACATGCAATGAAGCAGGCTACATAGATTTGAATTTATGTAATAGCTAAATGGACATTTTAAGCACTTCTTGCACAGTATTTTCTCAACCACTTTTAATCAGTAGCATTACCATGAAATAGTTTTTGACATAGTTCATGCAACGCTCCTGTCTGCCATAAGTGCAATCAAAAGCACAAAATCAAAAAAGATAAGGGACTTTAGTTTTTATAGAAAAAATGAGAACGTCACAAAACCAGGTATGTACTTTAAATAGAAAGTGATACTCAAACCAAGAGGAAACACTCCCTATAAGTTGTTTGTCATAGACTTTTGTACATTTTCATTATAGTAGATTAATAATAGGATATGGGGGGTACAGATGGGAAAAGATGTGACAAGGGTCCCAGCAGGCCATATACTGTATGAAATGGTGAATAGTCATTCCTGTTTGAATCTTGACCCTTTTGTCAACAAAGAGCCCCTGGGTGCTGTAGTTTTTACCAAATTTTTCTCACACAGGAGTACATTTTTGAGAGGAGTATCACAAAGACTGGGACTGTGAGGGACAATCACTGTGTAGTTCCTTATAGACAATAGATTGGTCTGTGTTGCTTTTGGTGAAAGCACAGGTCAACAAGTGTTTCTATGGTAATTCAATTATGTTCCACCTGTTGCCTTTGCTGATGGAAGAAAAAAGTCATTGTTCAGTCCATCAGTGTAGATTTATTAAATAGTGAAGTATTGTCTGCCTTTAACTGTGTTACACACTGTTGAAGGGATGGGACTATAAAGTCTATGCTACCACAGCTTTTAACAGAGGGAGCCCTCTACTGATCAATATTTTTAATTAAGTTGTGTCACTTTAATTGAGTGATCTATAGGTGCAGTGCAACCTAAACTAGGTGATTGTTTTGTGGTGCCTGAAGGTATGACTGTTTTTTTTGAGTATTTTGGTTTCCAGAATTTTTTGTTGTGATGTTTTCATGAGGATATTGTTTAGTTGTATGTTTGAAATAATGTGCATATTTTGCTACAGTTTATGTTAAATTTCATCTTTACTTTCAGCTTTTTTTTCCAGTTATGTCATAACTGTATGTCGCTATCTGATCACCTCAGTTAGTGTGATAGTGTCTTTCCATTGAACATCTTTGGTTCTCATTGCTCTTTTCTTTGTAAGTCTCTTGATTGCTCTTGTATCTTGTCTGTGTTCGTGAGAAAGATATTTAATCACTCAAAGGCAATAATACTAAATTAAAATGTGCTAAAAAGGGAAATAAATCTAAGAGACCGCTGATAAAACTCGTAATTCTCTGTCACAGCCTAATTTGTGTAGGAATTACAAATACAAAAGCTGAATGTTTTTGAAACTGGGAGAAAAGACGTTGTAGTCTGAAATATGTATACTGATCCCAAAAAATCTTATCACTGCCTGAGCTTGTAGAGCCATTACAAATTATGAACAATTGCTTTTTATGTAGCTTTCTTCATCTGCAGCATAAAAGAAAAACATCTGTTTACCTCTACTCTATGAGCATTTACATTTAGTGTCTTTTGAATCAGGAATATGTTAAGTCAACATGTATGAGCTGTAATTTGTATCAAATGTTAATGAGAGCTCTACTTACAGTAGCATAAGTACCCTGATAATCCAAAGATGTTTCTCCAAAAGCTTTCACTTCAGACTGAGACAAAAAAATAGCCCCACTAAGGTGTGAAAACAGATGAGAATATTGGGAAGTAAGTGTCTGACTCTCACTTTTTGATGATTTATAGGCCATGTCTCTTTAGCCACAGGATGGTGAACAAAACTGACAGAACTTAGTGATTAGTAGATTTTAACTCCACAGGTTGATGGGCACACCACCTCTCCAGTAATGAAAATCTAAGCACATATATAGTGAATGGCATGTTAAAATGAACACTGCCAGTTTTATAATGCTATCTGTAATGGACATTGAAATTTGAATGATTTTGTTTGCATGGGAAAGAATGAGCAGTGCTGTTTGCAAGGCACTCTGCATTTTTGGGTTTGGTTCTGGATCAAATTACCTTGCTCATATTTAATTTCAGTATCATTATTTTTACAATTTTTTTTTAACCATTAAGCATCTCCAAATCACAAAAATTTGTATATTTCAGGTAAGATGGATTTTATCCTCTTACTTTATATTAATGGATTATGTGTGTATGAAAAGTTTTATTTTAGTTTTGACAAAAGAAACTGAAGTGAGGAAATGGGATACAGGTGTACAGTGCTTAAGTACCACTTGTTAAAATTGCCAAAAAGAGTATTGCCTAATGACTCATTAAAATGGTGACATCACCAGACCTTTTAAAAAGAATTCAACCTGTATGTACTCTACAATACTGGGCCAAAATTAGACAAGAGTTCTATATTTAATCTTTGTGTATTGTTTTATGTTTATGAATTAGATGTATTATGTATGTTTTGTGCACATTACCCATGTATCACTAACACAAAACCATAATCTGTACACATTTGCACAAAGCACTCTGTTTATGCATTTATCTTATGTCACATGATTTTTTTTACATGTGTATGTGTCAGATTTTGGCAGGAAACAATGACAAATTGACATCACTCATGAAATAGATTCAATGTGTGTCTATTTTGTTAAGTGCGCTATGATTTCATTATTCTTTTTCAGTGTGAGAGAAATAAATTGAGAAAACAGTTGAGTGCACTGTGACCTTAGCTGGATAGTCAGATCAAGTAGTGCGTTTTGTCTTTTGGAATTGCTGATTAAATTGGAATGAGCTATAGAACCAGGCTGTCAAATTCAAGAAACATATTCACAGAGTCCCAGTGCTGTTATTAAAACAGACTTTTTAATCAACAAACTGATGCCCTTTCTACGCTATAATTTGCTAAATATTTCCTACCAGAGCCTGTAACTTTTGAAGTATGTAGTTACTCACTTTCTCACAAAAAGTTAATAACAGTAGTAGTGGTAGTTTTAGTAATATACATCCAAAGAAAGGCCTCAGTGATGGGGAAATTTTTTTAATAAATGATTGGGGGAAAATTTGATAAAAAAAGTAAGAAATTTTATGGCCACCTACTCCACTGTGTTATTTTTTCCCCTCATTTTTGTATCAAATTTGCTCATTTGCAGGAAGGGCAAACCTCTGCTGCTCTTACGTGATAAAGATAAACATATTTAAAATAAAATACAGATCCTAGAAAATAACATGGAACGTAGAGCTATAACGTTTGTGATGAACTATTTCATATTTTTACTGAATATTAAATATTTTTGTATCTGTATATTCATATTAAATTGTGACTTTTGAACTGACCGCTGAATTGCTTAAACTTATCTAGTACTGCTGCAGCGCCCCTGGTGGTCAACGGGAGCGCCTTTTTTCACGTAGGGCGTGATAGAATGCCCCTCCCCCCCGCCAGCCGATCTGGAAAAGAAAAAAACTTTTTTGTATCGAAGGAATCAACAGCCGCCATCTTGTCGTGGCTCGGATTAAGGATTTCAGTACAACTCGGGATTATACATAGAAATCGAGCATCATTATCGTGATATGACGACGTCCACCCACAGAAAACGACATCCTAACATCGTCTAGGACACATTTTCTACGAAAAATCGGGAATTGGATCTGTGGTCGTCGGGGAAAAAAGCTCCGCACATCTGATTTCCCCTTCGGAGTGCGGTGATTCAGCCCCTGTCGCCATCTGAGAGCAGTATTGTTTACCGGTGGCAAGGGAAAACCATATATTGACTTTCGAAGTGATTTACAAAAATATAGTATTTTCATGCGGTCGTGCATCTTCTGGGGGGCTTTGTGCGTTTGTTGCATGAAGAAATTAGACGTTACGCAAAATGGATACTTGGAGCATCTAGAAATTATGAACATTGCCAGGGAATGAGGCAGTCCACTTGGATTTATTGGATCCTCATTTCGCAGTCGGACTTTTAATGGGAAAGATATCATTAGGGGTTATTTAACGATGATAATGTGGGTGTTGGGTGTTGGATTATCATGGGGTGAATGGCGGTGGCGAAGCGGGGCGCTATTGCATCTCTTTTGAAAGACACTCAGCCAGAGCTAACAGTTAACTTAGCTGGTAGCAGGCAATTAGCTAGCTATTAGCCACCTAGCTAACGTCAGCTGGCAACTAACTTGTTAATGTGCTAACCGGGAAGTTTCAGGTTAGTATTTAAAGTTCCTTGCTATAAGGTAATCTTAATTGTCGACTTAAGAAACCAACCGGACAAGACAACAACTATGACTGAAAACCTGCTGGACGTCGGACCTCCCAACTCAAAGCGGCCAAAACTGAATTCACCTGCCTTGTCGGCATCTGATGGACCAGGTAAAGGCCTCAACACTATTTGCACGTGTAACCACCAATTTAATTCTTAGATACATTTAACTTTATTGAGTAATAGAGTTTTTAATTGAATTT
Source organism: Antennarius striatus (assembly GCF_040054535.1). Taxonomy (NCBI): domain Eukaryota; kingdom Metazoa; phylum Chordata; class Actinopteri; order Lophiiformes; family Antennariidae; genus Antennarius; species Antennarius striatus. The sequence continues at coordinate 17,767,098 of NC_090783.1, forward strand.
AGTCGAAATCTATGTAGTGCAAAGTAAAGGCAACAGGTAGATGTTACTTTGATTCCACTGTGTGCGTTACAGTTATTATTTCTATTGTGAGTGTGTACTTTGAAGAACCTTTCATGAATTCTTAAGAGATAGTTAATCAGGTGAACTTGATTTGTGCGTATGGAGTAGCGGGATGGATCCTATTCCGTAAAATATTGCGCTACTCAGTTCGGCAATCGTAAAAGTTATTTTACCCCAAATTAGCACACAATTCAATGCATTCTTTAAACCTCAATATTCCTTAACACACACTAGGAACTGTAGCACTGTGAGTGCTGTTGCGTTAATTTTTGACATGATGCACCATTCTGGAAACTGAGCACATGCATGTTTTACTGACAAACCATTTCTTATATATGTTCGACTCCGAAGACATCACACTAGCATTTATTGCTATAAAATCGTGGACAATTTGAGACCTTTTTTGTCCCGCCCGTTTTCAATAATGCAAAATACAGTATGTGTAAAAATTCTGAAAAGTTGGTTGTAGGTTGTATCGTACGTTCGAATAGAAATACTGAATGCATAAACAAATTTATCTCGTTATAAACAGTGCAATAAAAGGTCAGTGTATTTGGAATGGTTGAGGACACAATGGTTTTATATTATACTTGTGCAACAAGTGTTTGATGAATTTATCACACTACCGTCTATTGTTGACACCAGTAAAATATATCCAAAAATATAGGTGTCTCCTCTGTCTTGTGCTGTGATGTGTAGCTGCTGCTTGTCTGCTCTTGTTTTCATTGTGTTACTGTCTTATGTTAAGCTTACAGGCAGAGGCAGAACTGGCTAACTGTTGCTGAACTTGTCAGCTGTTCAATCTTTTCATAGCAATGAAAATTTGACAAAGCTGGGTTCACGGGTGCAATCTTTTTGTTAAAGTTTGTGACTTTGGCATTTTTTAAACACTAAGTACCTCCACCAACAAGAGATGAATTAGGTTATTTGGCTGATGCTTTGTGTATGAGACATAGACTTCTTTGTTGTGATTTAAGTGATTGGTTATTTTTTTCAAAATGAAAAATGTTGCAATGTTGCAGTGGCCCTTACAACTGTCCTTGTGTAAATCACAGCCCAGATCCAGCAAAATCCTCACATGACTTACAGTGGCTCCTCTGAGATTGTCGCCAAACCCCAAAAGTTCAGCTTTGGGGATGTGTGCAGTAGAAACGCATTACGTGAAAGCCCTGTTTCCACAATACTTCTATGCTGAAAATCATTGTTTTGTATGTCTTTCAAAAGCTTTCTACACTCATTATGGCATCGAAATGAGTTTCGAGGTCTGCAGTGGTAGCATGTTTTCTGGAGACTGAGGTACCTCAAATAAAGTGGCTTGCACTTTCTCCAGACCTTTCTACATAATCTGCTGATCCCATAAGTTTTATTTTGGATCAGCTGATTTACCAGGTAGGAGGTCGTAACTCTGTACCCCAGAACCTCAATGAGTTGAGGGCAGCACTTCAAGAAAATTGGGATACCATATCTCAGCAATAACTTGACTTATGAACAGCATAAGATGTCATTGTCAACCTTTAACTGATGCTCAAGGATACAGGACATGCTTTTGAGATGCTGGCATTTTTTGTGGTACCATGTGCACCGGTGTTGTTGACTTTTGTTTAAATATATTGTTTGAGATGGCTAAAATCACCATTGCATGCTTCTACTTTAGTCCCCACTTTCACGATATATCACTGCAGTGTAAACTTTTTTGTATTTCATAAATCTCACCCGAAAGCCAAATACAGTGCTCCCTCGTGCATTAGTGCATCAACGCTCGCGACTTTACCTCATCACGGATTTTTGGTAGCCAGTCACGTGATACCGTACACACAATTTATTAGCTGATGGCATCCGGAAGTGCGCTCCGTTCCGTGAATCTCGGACTTATGTGAGACACAAAAATGCTTTAAACAGTCGATAAGAGGGTGGGAAAAGGTAATATAGGTCGAAGGTGGTTTAATATCAGTATGGGGAGGGTCGTAAATGCTTAAATTACCGTAAATAATAAGATAAATAGTTTGTTAAGACATTTGTGGCTGATTTAGAGAGGTTTGGGCATGTATGGGCACAATGAGAAAGGTTTCCGCCAGAAAAATACATCAGTTTAACTTAGTTTTTTTGGTACCTTTGATATTTGTCTCTACCACATTAAAAATGATTTAACATGGTATGCTTAGTATGTTTATCTTCAGCACAACTTCAAAATGCACGAATCACGGTAAATGTTTGCATCACGTGACAAAATGCACGAATTGCGAGACCTGTTCGAATCACGTGAATAAATGCATCCCCGCCTGTACGATGGAGATAACTTGGATAGAAATATGGTGTCTGCCATCTGATTATACCAATAAAAGAAGCCATTCGAACCACTTGTCTTACATCAGATTTAAACAATCATAACTCTGGTATTCTAGGGTCAATTGGCTCCAAATAAAAACCGGAAGATAATTTCACATCTATACTGACGTACACATGCACCATTATTAAACCATTGTTACTGTCTCGTAAGAATGGTTTAAAAACATCATGCGCGGCCGCCATCATAGTGCTATAAGGGTTAAGAGAGCTGCTGTTAAAATGCCATGACAAAGCATCAAACAGGTATTGGCATTGTTGGTGCCTCTGGAGTTACGCAAACGTAAAGGTACAGGATGCTCTAGAGCAGCGCTTCTCAAATAGTGGGCTGTGACCCCTAAGGCGCCCCACTACTACTACCGTAGTAATTGCACATCTACTACAGTAGTTAGCAGTGGTGTTCTTATTGTTAGATTGTGTGCAGGGAGTATTAGCGCAATGGTGTAGGGTTAGGCGATATGAAGTGCAGTAAACAAACCCTCAAGAGACAACATGAAAAAGTTTTAAACAGAAATGCAAGAAAGGCGGAGAGAGACGAAGATAATAAGACAAAAGCAAGTCAAAATGACAAAGTGGCTGTAGGGCTTGGCTTCACTGTGACTCCAGTGGGAGATGAGGAAAGACTGGTGTGTTTACTGTGTCTTGAAATGCTGGCAGCGGACAGAATGAAACCAAATAAATAAAGGTGCCACTTAAAGACATTACGCCCCGATCACACTGATGTGCCTCTGGAGTTTTTTCAGGGAAGACTTGCCGAATATTGCCAACAATTATCCCGCTTTGTGAATGCCACATCAGTGAACCAGCGAGCTCTGCATCATATAAGGTGTTGTACCAAATTACTGCACTATAAGGCGCACTGGATTATAAGGAACACCTTTAATAAATTGTTAATTTTTTAATTTACTCCATATATAAGGTGCACCGGATTATAAGGCGCATATAATAAAAATAATTAAAATAGATGTTAAAAAACTAGTGGCTGTAGTTGCGTTATCCGTCCACTAGCTAGAGCATTCATGACTGTGAGTACCTTTAATCAACTGTGATTGACCCTATTGTTATTTCAATGAAGCCAACCTGAGCCTCATCAAGGAAACCTGATCACTTGATCACTTTGCCATCTTAGAAAGAAGTCAATACGCATATTAAAAAACCTGACATTAAAAACTGGTTAAATTCATTACATGTGGACCACTCAGTTCAAACAGGGCAGATTATTTCCTGATCTAAAGTTCGAAGCAGATATTTAAGCTCCAACGTTCGTCTTCGTTTATTAATTAAATATTGTTTCAATCGATCGGTAGTCCACTCGGAGGTGAGGTGCAGCTATTTGCTGCTGCACTGTGTGTCCTAAACTATTTTTTAACCAGTTTTTAATGTCAGGCTGCTAATTTACTGGCAAATATGACGCTCTGTTTTACTCGTAGACCTGACTTTAACGTCGGTGTCTCACCGCCGTGAATCTCACAGCACGTTGCTGCCATACAGAATACACAAGTTTAAATTGCGCCCCTCCGCCCCCTCCCCCAGAGCTATCAACTACATTTGCAAATCAGAGCAGCACACCACACACCTTTGTCTAGTCACTACTCTGCTCTTGAAATTTCAGAAAAGGCTGGAAGTTCAGCTTTAAGGGTCTTTCATTCGCCTTTATGCCAGTTTTTCCATGTGTTTCCGCAGACTAATAGAATGGACCGTTACTAGAATCCAGATTACAGCACAATTGCATTTTTTAGACCAATTAAGTTTAAAGTGGGTTATTTCCAGCGCCACAATGGTTGGGAAATACTGAGATCAGTCAGTCAAACTTTATTAATAGAGTTGTTGAAAATTCCCTATGTTTTGCTACGTTATCGTAGCCGGTCACCGGTGCTCTCCGCAGACTGCTCTGCCGTCAGACAGAAGGTCAGTGAGAGCGGTACTTTGGCGACGCCCCTTGACTACAGTTGTTAGGGGGTGTAGGCCTGTGCTTAGTTTGCATGTTCTCTTCGTGTCTGCATGGGTTCTCGCTGGGTTTTCTGGATTCCTCCAAAAACAAGCACTTCAGGTTAATTGGAAATTTCCAAATTGTCAGTAGATGTGAGTGTGTGCATGCGTTTTTGGCTGTGTGTCTCAACGTAGCTTCATGATGCATTGGCGTCGCGCCTGGAGTGTCCCCTGCCTCATGTCCCCGGACGGCTGGGATAAGCTCCCAGGTACACAGACAAAAAATTAACTTCCTTCAAAAAAAGGTCATGTCTTTGTGTGTTTCTGAAACGTTTGACGGTGCCTTCTTAGATTATATTTTTTTGTTACAGCTAAACTTTCTCCACAGAGAAGACGCATAGGTTTTCCATTTACCTCCATAAACATGTCCTCTGACTGCCACCTGGCCTAAAAAGCCCTGTTCTCAGCATCCACTTTCAGTTTAGCCATTTTTGAGGAGGGGGGAAGCTGAAAGTTTTCCTCTGCTCTGACGGCTGATGAATAATGAAGCAGAGGCCCGCTTTCTGTGCTGCGGTGACTTCACGTGCTACTGTTGCATTGTGGGAAATAGTGTTGGTGCGTGCAAAAGACCAGAAAGTGACTGTGGCCTGTGGGCCGGTTCTAATAGTAATTATTTTTTCTTTATTTATTTATTTGGTTTATTTTTTTCTGACATGTTAATATAACAGACTCCCCTCCTTCATCACATTTACAACATCAACAACATCCAATAAAAAAGGGCTGATGAGTAGAAGCCAATAGGCTTGTAAAATTCCCATCTCCCAGAATTGACAACATATTGTAATGAGAGATGTTTGGTAACATACTCAGACTTTAAATGTTTTCAACCAGTTCATTGAATTTTAACAGACATTCTTATCCACTTCCAGATATTAGTCTTTGTCCTAGATATAATTAAATATCATCCAGCCCTGGGTCATAGATATTCTTTAGGGGGTCGGATCTGGCCCCCAGGCCTTCGCTTTGACATGTGCTCTAGAGCAGTGGTCCCCAACCCCTGGGCCGTGGACTGGTACCGGGCCGCACAGAAAGAGAAAATAATTTACTTCCGTTTTATTTATTTTGGAGTCTGAAAATGTTTTATTTTGAAAAGTGACTTCTGTGCGGAATGACGCACAGACAAATAGCGCGTCTGTCCCGCTTGACAGGTCTCAGTCACATGAAAGGTTACCCCTAAATTAAGACCACAATTGCACCAGTGTTCTGGATTAAAGTCAAGGCAGATATCCTGAGGTCACTGAAAAAGTGTCGAAAACCCTGCTTCCATTTCCAACCTACTGTTTTTGTGCAGCGGGATTTTCTGCAGTCACCTTAAAGAAAACCAATTTGTGGAATAGACCGGACGTGCGGAATACACTTCAGGTGTCATTATCTCCCGTTACCCCTAGATCAGTGGTCCCCAACCACTAATTCTCATTATTGTAATTATTATTTGATTGACTTGTTCACCCTTTTATTGGAAATGATCAGTATTTCTTCTACGTTGAATGCACTGATTGTAAGTCGCTATATTTCAAAATAAACTTAATCAGTGCCGTCACTTCAATTGAGTTTTTAATATAATTATTTCTTACATTTATTTCATTTACAGAAATAAATGGTGGTTTGTTGTTTATCTTGTAATAAAAGAATCTTTTTGTTTTTCATTGGACGAGAGGAAGTCATGACCCAAATGCATATTTAATGATCGGGAGCGTTCGGGTCACTTCGGCTTTTTCCGTCAGCATGCTTCGACTATTTCCGTCGGCTGCTACTTCCATCGGCATGCCTCGGCTATTTCCGTCGGCCGCTATATCCGTCGGCATGCTACGGCTATTTCAGTTTGCTATTTCTGTCGGCACATGCCTATGGAAATGACGCCGCTAGCGAGAGAAAATTTTGTTATCGCTCGGGGATTGTCGCGAGTCCAAAAAAGTTGTAAGTTTTAGCCTTTTTTCCTAAAAATAAGAACGCTACAAGCTAAAAACTAAAAAAGCTACTAAACTAAAAAGCTAAACAAACTGAAAACCTTGTAGCCAATCTGGAATTTACTTCGCCTATGGCGATGTGGCGAATGGCTAGCGCAAGCCCAGAGTTCATACAGATTAGACGGTAATTGAAAGTCGCGCTAGCTGCTCTAATCGTGCTAGCTACACCAGTGAGGCTTGTCGTGATAGCCATGCTAGAAGTGCTAGTCGCGCTAATTATGCTTGCTGTGCTAATCGTGCTAATTGCGCTAGCAAGGCTGGTCGTGTTACTAGGTGTGCTGGTTACGTGCTGGTCACGCTGGTCATGCCAGCTGCTAATTGCACTGTCAATAATCGCGATGTGAATACTGTAGTTATTATCATTAGTCCAAACAAGTGTGTTCCTGTTTCAGTTTGTTCAACCTTATTAGGTGTGATATTATGTATGAATGGCCTGTCTGCAGGTCAGGTTTTCTTGTAGAGGGTGAAATTGGGACCGGGTTCAGGACCGGATAGCGCTTGTTGCTCTGTTGAAGGAGGACGCATCCATTGGATGGAGGCGATTCTGGAGAGCGCACTGAAATACAAAACCGAGTCACGAAATTATGTTCTGTAATGCTACAAGTTACTGATTACATGCCAGAAATCAACTGTTCCCTGTGTGGTGCCTCCTCTCTGACCGGAGTTATGGTTGTGGATAAGGTGGTTCCAACACACAAACAGTCCCCCCAATTATATCTCTAATAGATGGTAATTACACGAAGGACTCATTTATTAAAATAATGAAAACAAACAGTGGATACAGAAAGTTAGAGCTTCTCTCTGCAAAGACGGTGAAGGAAAGGACACGCAACATCACCAATCAGCAAATCAAGGACATTAATTCAACTCCAGTATACTCAATTAAACGTGATGAGTCCTGTGAGGTGATCGAAATTGAACAGACAACGCTGTTGTGCAGGTATGTAAACTCTGATGAGCCGCAAGAAGAAACGATTGGATCAACAGCTCTGCTTAGAACACGTTACCTAAACATGCACAATGAAAGTCCCCAGGAGCGGAAACTTTAGTCATTGGAGCTCAAGCTGGCCGTATTCATCAGGCATGTACAGCGAGGCTCCCTCTCCTCCCCTCCCTGAAAGAGTACAGAGAAGCAATCACCATCACACACTGAACGGGTATTACTGTATTTAGGAGCGATCGTCGATATGTGAGCTGCATTTGGGAACATATTTAACAAGTTCATCAATGCAACAAAACATAATACAGTAATATAATAATGGAAGATAAACTGAAAGCACCAACTATGGTACAGCAGAGTAGTCATGTAGTGTGTCATTCTCTCCAGGATGCGTTGCAAATAATCATGAATGTCATTATGTATTTGTAGACTAGTTTATCAATTTGATAGTAGGCTAACATAGCTAATATAGACACTTAGAGCTTGTGTTGTCTTCATATAAGGCTTATAATTTTTTTGCGGCTCCCGACAGGTTTGATTTGAGGTTTTTTTTTTGGTCTAAAATGGCTCTTTGAACGTTTAAGGTTGCCAGCCCCTGGTTTAGGCTTAGGACATTAGGCATTCACTTGTGTGCATGAGTTCTTTGGTAAAGCAAATTTTTTATAACCAAACCATAAGCTATTATCTCTAGATAGATGTAAAACTTAATAATCACTTGAAATATTTATTCATGAGCACTAATGTGGATGAATTCAATAATGTGGTCTGATCTGATCCAATAACAGCTATGGGTTCAGAGGTGTCTAGGTGTCTTATCCTCCACAAGGTTGTTAAAACAACTTGTGACATTGAGTATGCCGTTCACTTTACAAGTCCAATCAAAAAGACGGCAGAGTCCCCTCATATGTGTAGGAAGTAGGAGAGACTGCTACCTGTTTGCATCGGAAGTACAGTATATGGCCGCTGTACCATGGAGTTAGAGTAACTGAATTTCTTTTTAAACCTTTTTATGTACTTTAATTATCGGCAGCAGAGCATGGGCTGACTTCACCAAAAATGCCAATTTTTGACCAAACTTCAATTTATGTATTTTATTTTTTAATGTCTCAGCTATAGTGAATCTAGTGAGTCCAGCGGCAACTCTACAGTCCAGGGATTGCAGTGAAGGGGATGTGATTTTAAAGTTCAAACCTTTCTTGATTTTGTATTTTCTCACAATCGCGACACAAGTGTGACCTGCCTGAATTTCTCCCACTTACAAAGTTTGACTATTGTCTTTCTCGTCTCTTCTCATCTTCTCATAATACATGCTGATGTCATTGAAAAAGAAGTACTGCTGCCGTTTGCAGGGGATCAGTTTACTGTATTATTGTTGAAGTATGGCTTTGTTCAGGAGGTCCCCCAGACCCCGTTTTGCTCAAAACATAATTCAAAAGTTGGAATCCAACTGACGTCTGCAGACGTCAATAAGTTAAGCAGACACCACAAGCCATTTTAACAATGGCATTCAAGTTGGTTTCACAATATGAATCATCTTTCGTCACTGGACTTGCGCTAGCCATTCGCCACTTCGCCATAGGCAAAGTAAATTCCAGATTGGGAATTTACAAGGTTTTTAGACTGTGTAGCCACAGTGGCGTTCTTATTTTTACGGAAAAAAGTCTAAAACTTAAAACTTTGTCGCTTGCTAGCGGCGCTTGCTATTGCCGCTAGCGAGTGGCGCTAGCGCTGCTATTTCCGCATGCCGACGGAATTTAGCCGAAGCATGCCGACGGAAATAGCTGAAGTGACATGAACGCTCCTGATCATTAAATATGCACTCGGGTCATGACCTCCTCTCGTCCAATGAAAAACAAAATATTGTTTTTTTACAAGCTGAACCGGCGTATTTGTGTACAGCAAGGCGAGGACGATCGATGAAAAGAATCCAGTGTTTTATAGTAGAGTTTGTGTTAAAAGTCCTCATTAATAAACAAATGGTGAATGCTGAGAGGGGGCAGGAGTGGTGACAGACCGATCAGAAGGTAAATGAAAGATATTGTCAATACGTGTTTTGTAGTCTAAGACTTTTGATACCTATGACTGGCAGGAATAACCAGCGATGCATGTAAATATGTATTCACCTCGCTTGCTATTTTTCATGCCTTTTAAAATTGAAATGAAAAATCATGTTGTTGAATTAAAAAAATAAAATAAAATAAACTATGGCATACCAATGGTGTTGGTGGTGGTCAAAGTTAAAATTTCTTCTAGTCTAAGTAAAACTTACACGAGTAAACATTGAGTAATATTTTGTATGACTGTATCTTCACATAGTGAATGCAAGTTTTCAATTGTTGAATCTCACATTCATACCTGCATAAAGTAGGACAGAAATAAAGATAGTTAAGCTTGAACTGTTGACTTTAGTGTATTTTTGTAGGTAAACTGAACCAAAGATTTTGTCCGCAAAATGCACCAGAATGCAGGAAAACAACCCCATTTTCTAAAACATTTCCCGGGGGAGGCCGCCGGACCCCCTAAAGTGTGGGGGGGGTGTCCCCCCATGCCCCCTGCAATGAGCATTGGTCGTCCGCGCACTGCACCACTGTCTTGGACACAGAATGTGGCCTTTTGTGGCTTGCTCAATTCTTTTACACTGAACCACAGTGGCTTAGTCATACTACCTCCTAGTGCAAGCCCAGCGTCAACATTGTCATGGCTGTAATTGAGAAGGCAAAAGTTGCTAAAAAGATGGTTTTTGATAGGAGACTGTTCCACTTGCTTTAACCTGGTTTGGGCCAAAGTAAAAGCAGGTTTTATCTGAACAAAGCATCATAGAGAATAGGAAGAATATCAAAATAATTGGGAGTCAGCTGGAACAGGTTAATGCTGTGCTCCAGCTCGTCTTCCAACTCCTTGCCTTGTTGCCACAGAAACTAAGTTTCGTTTTCTTAATTTTGGTGCAGTTTATCCTTTTGCTTCCTCCACTTTCAAACCATAGATTCGTTGATCTTAAATTCCCTCGTGGCTGCTCTATTACCATTCACAACCACGTAACTGATATCCAGGAGTATAAATTTCGCTTCATATGTGTGTAATGAGCAGCACGGTGCGTAGTGGGAAGTGCTGTTGCCGCACAACAAGGCAGTTCTGGGTTTGAGTCCCGCTCTGAGAGGAGTTTGCATGTTCTCCCCGTGTCCGCGTGGGTTCTCTCCAGGTTCTCCGGCTTCCTTCCACCTCCAAAAACATGCGCTTCAGGTTAATTTGCCATTCCAAATTGTCCGTAGGAGTGAGTGTGTGTGTGTGTTTGTGTTTGTGTCTGTGTGGCTCCGCGGTGCACTGGCGTCGCACCCGGTGTTTCCCCCCACCTCACGCCCTGAGACAGCTTGGTTAGGCTCCAGCTCCCCTCGACCCTCGTAAGCGGATGAAGCAGTCAGTGAAAATGAATGAATGTGTGTTTCTTTGGTGATGCCGTTGTCGGGGGTCTTTAGCCAAATAAATGTGTTACAGTCCGGAGGTGTGGTACCGGAAGTGTGCCTGAGGTAGCTTTTTGTCATGTTCTCTAATTGTTTTATTGCTGCCGGTGTACGTAGTGACATATTACGTCCTACGTCGGTGGAAAATGTCACTCTAGCGGAGCGCTAACTAAATCGCACAAAAACATTTTTACAGACTTTGGACCTAACGTGTACACATTAGACATCTCGTTAAGACGCGCAGTGTTGATTGAGATAAAGTATTGACTTAGCCCAACAGTTCAATACACTTCACGAATACAATACGTTTTGTCTTACCTCTCCGGTAACATCCCATGTTTCATTAGACTGCGTTAGCTCCCTGGTGTTTCTAGCCAGCGATCTCTTGTTGTCCGTGATGATTGCAGGGAAACACAGCTTTAATTACCTCCTGTCCATGAACATCTGTTGTTGTCTCTACTGATTTTGTCACATTTGTAAACACTGTGTTTTAAATCCTTTGCGATGTTCAACGGTGATCTCGGTAGGATCAGCCCCTTATATTGTCGACACAATGAGCATCGAAATCACATTCAGCAGACATTCAGCAGACTGAAAAAAGTAAAGTAAGAGCAAAATAAGAAAAATAAGAGCAAAACACGTAGTAAAGAAGTTACTGAAAGTTATAAAAAGTTCCAGACTATGATGATCGATCGGTTGTTAGTGCGCACATTCATGTGGCGCATTCATGTGGCGCAAACAAAAAAAACAGGGGGGGTGTTGTTAGAGAGAGCTCCGAGGCACGACCATTATCACTGTGTGGAAGTGATTTTATCAGTGTTCAGAGTTATGAGGATCACGAATAAGTTTGGGGCAAGACATTTTAAATACAGTAATCCCTAGCTTATTCATGGTTCAAGATGCGCGGCTTCACTACTTAGCAGATGTTTAGCAGTTCCGTGTATTAAAGAAACACTTTTCTTTAATACAAAAGTGCTTTAAACATAAGAGTGTGGGAATATCAGTATGGGGAGGGATCATAAACTTTTTAATTACCGTAAATAATAAAATAAGTGGTTCATTGCTATGTTGTGGAATTTTGCTTTTTGCAGGTGGCCCTGGAACGCGTTAACCACAAATAATGAGGGATTACTGTACAGTGTAGTTGGACATCTGGCAGCTGAATAGCATGAATTAATAAACACAACCTTTAAGGTGGGAGAGGCCTTGAATTATTCTTTAGCGTATGTCAGGGGTCACCAAATGGCGGTCCGGATCCGAATCATGTGATGGTTCTGTCCGGACCTGTGACCTCTCCATGATAAATTCAGGAGAGTGGATTTTCTTGGAGAATTTTTTCTGACGGTTGCGGCTACAGACAGCAGGGGCTGCTCCTCCAGTTAATATGGTAATAGTGCCACTCAGTTCAGCCAATCAGATCGTTTCTTTACCCTGTCTGTCAGCGCACCTGGAAGTGAGACAGCTCGCTGCTGCTACCACTGTGAGTTTACCACTGCAGCGGAGCACAGAGGGAGGGAGACAACGAGGACAGAATTGCTCCAAACAAAGGGAGATTGATGATGAAAACCGCTGGTTCATGGGTCATTCTCACAAAATCTTGGTTTCAAAGATTTCAAGAGTGGAATTTTTAAAAATATCTGCATCAACAAATGTCTTTTTAAGGCATCAATAACAAAGTCTAAAGTATTTCTGATTGTTAATTAAAAATATTTTCTAACAATTGAAGACCTTTTTGAACATATTTTCTAAAACATGTCCATAAAAATCTCATTACCACAATGGACCGAAAACATCAATACCATAAAGAAAGCCAATTATTTTTCAAAATTTTAAAAGTTGATTTTTAAGTCATGCACAACTACTTGAAATTATGCTGTAATAAAAAATGTTAAATTTATATTTTTATATGATTTTGATGATGTATCTGCAAGCGTAGTTCTTGCTGTAGTCCATGTGAACAATTATCTCTTTCTGGGTCAGGGTCTCTCTCAAGCTCCTCATTCTTTCAAACTGGTGCCTAATATTGTAAAAATGTATGGAGAATTTTGGGAGGTGGTCCTGAGTGAGCTCCATTCAGCTTTTCAGTTGAATTATGCCTTTTATCCAGAAGAATATTATCTTTGTATTTCACGGTCAATAGCATAGATTTGGTCATCCACTCGTCCAAATGATGTTTCCCTATCTGGAAAGATCCAGTGTTATGTCCTTCCAGTTGAAGGGAATAACTTGTCTTTGCTGTATCACCTGTACATGCAAGACAAGTTTCTCTCACTACAAACACAGAACAACATCCCTGGGGATGACGTTTCAATAACCTCAAGCTGATGTCTCTTCTTTGTTTTCAGGCCAAAGTTGCGTGTGATTTGCCAGCGTGTTTCTCTATCCGAGATTCATCTCTGACCAATCCCAAAAAAGTTGGAGGAACTGGAAGGGCTGTGCATTGGATTTTCGGACAAATTTTTTTTTAATGAAGATTGGCTTTGGTCCGTCAAGGTTCTCCTCCAGAATGTTGGTCCCTTTTTCCAAATTTCTCCTGATTTCCAAATAAACACATTGGACACATCATTTCTGTGAAGGAAACTGCTTACAAGAGTGCTCATAAGTCTCCTCAGGCTGCTTCTGACAATGTTGTATGTTCGCTGATGACGCCACTTTTCTCTGCCTTTCATGTTGATGGTCACTTGTTTCTGCAGTCTTTTGAGTGTTTTTTTGAATATGTCCATCTTTTTTGTCTTTTCCAGAAGTCTCTCTTCTGGGTAGTGTAATTTTGGCCGCAGTTTTAGTATTTTCCTGTCTCTTCCTCTTGTCGTCTTTCTATTGATTTCTTGAAGTAGATGAAGAAGATGAAGTTTGGAAATAGTCATCTGGATCCTGCCTGGAGATTCATCCCCAATGAGGGAGTTTTTCTGCCGATGCTGTCGCATACGTTTGTTCTGGAGGGTTCTGTTGGGGTTCTTTGTCGTAAAAGCCCTTTGAAATATCTGTTGATGTGATTAAGTGCTTTATAAATAAAAGTTGATTGATTGGTTGATCTACAGTATTTTCTACACTATAAAGTGCACTTGACTGTAAGACACACATTCAGTTAATGGTCGAGCTATGAATGGTCCATTCCAAAACTTTTTTCATACATAAGGTGCACTGGACTAAAAGGGTTATAAATCGTTTTGGAGATTAAATTAGAGAGGCCAGACTAACATGGTTTGGACATGTCCAGAGGAGAGCGAATATATTGGTAGAAGGATGTGAATTTTGAACTGCCAGGCAGGAGGCCTAGAGGAAGACCAAAGAGGAGGTTTATGGATGTAGTGAAAGAGGACATGAAGGTAGTTGGTGTGAGAGGATGCAGAAGACAGGGTTAGATGGAGGCAACTGATTTGCTGTAGCGACCCCTGAAGGGAAAAGCCCAAAGGAGAAGAAGAGGACTATAAGGTGCACATTCATTGAATGGCATATTTCAAAACTTTTTCCATTTATATGGCACACTTGATTATAAGGCACATCTGATTAGAAGACTCTCCTTCAATGACTGCCTTATTTTGGAACTGTTTTCACCAGAATAGGGCGCACCTCATTATAAGGTGCATAGAATAGGAACTGCTGTAGTGGCTGTAGATTGAGCTGGACTACAGGGATTGCATTCACGACTGCAGCCTATTCTCAAATTGCAAGGGTCAAGTCATTGCTAGCCAAAGGTGCCTGGTATGCTACAATTAATTTGCAAATGTGGTTGACACCTGAAACAGCATGGAATTGTGTGGGGAGGTGGCAGCTTGTGTATTCTGTCTTGTGAGTTTTTCTTACATTGTTTTTTGTCAGAGTTGTTTTAAGTGGGCCATTTTGCTTTCATTTCTGACATCTGGAAAAGGGAAAGGAAGCATGCCATGAGATGAATGTCTCACAACACGGAACAAATCTGGGATTACATCGGACCTACAAGATATTTGAGATTGACAAAGTGTGTGTGTGTGCATGCGTGTGCCTCCTCACACTGTAAAATACTGACTTCCTATAGACATAAGAGTATTGTAACTTAAAGTATTAATTCATAATATATATTATAGTGTAAATGTAATAGCTTAAACTTCTCATTACCGAAATAGAAGTTCTCTCCACCGCAACTGGCCTTCAAGTCTTGCGGTAGGAGAGAAATGTGTTGCGGAGGATGAGGAAAACTATCAACAGAGATGCCATGATTACTAAGTAAATACTAACTTCATTAAATAAAAATGTTTTTTAAATAAGGAAAAAATGCTGTATCAGTAATGATAAGCACAACTGCTGTTTAAGCAGTCTTGCAGGAGAAAATCTAACTTTTAACTTGAAAGTAAAAGTTAAAGGTGCCATCTTGAAAACACTGGTCCATGTGTTGCTTTAGACAAAATATAATTTTATTTAAAGTTCTCTTGACATTTGTAAACAGTCCTTCAAATATGTTGTGGAGGATGAGAATACGTGGCTCACGGACACTTGATTTTTCTATGATTTCAACAATATTAAATATGAATAATTGATTATTTGTTTTTCAGTCACTTAAAATCCTCTGTTAAAGCATCCATGAATTTTTTTCAGCTTCTTTGTATTTTAAACTGTGAAAATAACAACATAAAGTACATTCAAACAGACCTAGATGCATTGCGGTAATGAGAATTTTGGCAGAAAACACAATAAATTATATATATAATTAATTTTTATCAGGAAATCAGTTGTTGTTCCAGGTAGAGGTCATTATCAGCTTTATTATTATATTTTGTTCAGTGACTAACTTGCATGTTTTATAACTGAAATTTAATTTCATGAGAATGACCCTAATAATGAGTACTGAGATATTTGTTTATTTTTCCATCAGGCAGTTCAAAACCATTGTGCCTTATATGGTCTGAACAGGTAGTATTTATTAAAAATTGTAACGTGAAGCGCCACTATGAAAGCACAGAACTTTTTAGCTTTTTAACTTTTTTTTAACTTTTTAAGTTATCTCAGTCCGAGCTGAGGGCAAAATAACGGAGCAAAATGCAAACGAATGTTCATTAAAGGCATTGTGGATTTTGGGGCAACATAAAAAATCTTGTAGTGGGATGGGACAGTGGTGAAGACGTGCTTAAATACTGTTGTTGAGACATTATCTGAAGGAAAACAAAGGCGAGCTGTGAAAAAATCAAACAAATCCAGATGTCAACTTCAACAGCAACCAGAAAAACATAAATATTAATAGCTTGATGCAGATATTCAGAGAGCACCATGCATATCTGTGGCCACTGATGAGTCTACTGATGTTACTGGTAATGTCCAGCTTTTGTTTGTGTCATGTTCCTTCACAAAGACAAGCTCTTTGCTGGATGTAACACCACTAACACACACAAGAGGAGGGGACACGTATGCAGCAATAAGATGCTGACAAAGAGGGACATAGATATGAAGCGGGTAGTCTCTGTCACCACAGATGACAGAGACCACCGCCCTCTTTTTTTCCACCACCATGTCATGGTGGGAAAAGAGAGGGGGGCTGTGCCAAACAGTGGGAGCTTTCCAAAACAGTCAAGGTGTGCTCTGTGCACACCTTGTGCACAAGTAACTTTGTGTCAGTAATTTACTTGTGCACAAGTAAATTACTGCTAGGCCACATGCCCCTTTCTCTCATGAAGAAAGTTCTGTTTGCATTTTTTCCCTGAAAGAGCTGGTTTTTATTCATGCTTTCTGAACATGTTAATGTTTTTTTACTTGAAGTATAGGCCTTCAGTTCTTTAGGCTGGGATGTGTTTAATTTACGAGAAAAAGGATTATTCAGCTCTTTTTGAAATTTATTTTTAATTCTGAGGTTTGTTCTCAAATCAAACAAAGGTTTGAAATTTATTTGGTGAGGTAAAAGAGCTAGCTGTGCACTCAGTTAAACATATCCTGCATTGAAAATTGATAATAAATGATAATGTGGACATAGGGGCTGGCTATAGGACACAAACTCGACTTGGGTTCGGACCTTTTAGTAAGAGGACATTTTTATAACTGGACCCCATGACTTTTAATTGAATAGCCCTGGCGTACATCGTGGCGTCTTTTTTGTCTTAAAAAATGACTTTAAGACATTTACGATGCTTTTTTTGTTTTATTCTGGTTGACAAAAAGGGGGAGAACAGTGCTTTTTCAGTGTGTGCTTTTGATTAGCTTAATTGTCAGCATTCCATAAGTAAAAGAAGCATGACAGTTAACACAATATCAGGACCAGTGCAACTTATGTTGAGCTTCACTTTGTAAAGAATTAAAGGTTCAGTTCATTGCTATGTGGGGTATATATGTTCTCTCTCTGTTTCCATAGGTTCTAGGTTATCCAGATTCCTCTCTCCAAAATTATGCAGCATTGGGGAATTGTCCCTAGTTATGAGCATAAGTGATTGTTTTTCCCTTGTGTGACTTTGAGATGAGCTGGTGTCTCATCCTGAGTGTACTCCACGTCCAGCAGACTTGTGACCCGCAAGGTGGATAATTGATCTTTTTTCTACAAGAAAATAAATGAATGGATTTTAATATAGAAGTTAATATGCAGCACAATTTACATATTCTACAGAGTAAGATCTGATTGATATAATCTTTTATGTAAGTTTTTTATGTTACAAAGTAGATTGGGAATGAATAGGTTGAATCTTAATGTGCAATTTTTTTCGTTAAGTTGATCAAATCCATATGTGATTTTATACATACTGCATTTTTACAATGTACACTTGCCACTGTACAGATAAAAGCAGGATTTTCCGATAGTTGGCCCACAATGCAGATGCTGAATAAGTCATTGATACAGCTGCTTACGTGAAGTGAAAAGGTGTATCACAACCTATTTTATTTGTATGTAAACCTTTATGATGCTATATATATCTTTTTTTTTGTACACACATATATATTACAGTAATCCCTCGCTTATGTGCGCCTGAAGATGGACGGCATTACTACATTGCGAATTTTTAGTAGGTAATCACGTCATCTGTGTGTGCGCTGCATTCTGAGACTCAGGATTGCTCTCAACTTGGACATGGTCCTCCTCACCAGAACAGTCTCCACAGAGTCCAGGCTCTGCCCGACCACAGAACAAGCCCTGAGAGCACCTGAAGGAGCTTGGAACAGATGTTGAAGGAGGCCAGCCTCCTCATAATATACATCCTTTAACCTCACAGGGCTTGCACTAGGAGGTAGTATGACTAAGCCACTGTGGCTGTGTAAAAGAATCAAGCAAGCCACAAAAAGCCACACTCTGTGTCCAAGACAGCGGTGCAGTGCGGACGACCGACGGCCGTTGGGAGGGTCCGGGGGGCCTCCCCTGGGAAATTTTTTAGAAAAAGAGATTGTTTTCCTGCATTCTGATGCATTCTGAGGGCAAAATCTTCTGTTCAGTTTACCTACAAAAATACACTAAAGTCAACAGTTCAAGCTGAACTATCTTTATTTCTGTCCTACTTTATGCAGGTATAAATGTGAGATTCAACAATTGAAAACTTGCATTCACTATGTGAAGATAGTCATACAAAATATTACTCAATGCTTAGTAGTAAATTTTACTGGTTATTCCTGCCGGTCATAGGGATCAAAAGTCTAAGACAAGTATTGATATCTTTTTTTGACCTTCTAATCGGTCTGTCTCCATTCCTCCCCCCTCGCAGCTATCACCATTTGTTTATTAATGAGGACTTCAACACAAACTGTACTATAAAACACTGGATTCTTTTCATCGATCGTCTTCGCCTTGTATTACATCAATTCGCAGGTTCAGCTTGTAAAAAAAACAATATTGTTGTTTTTCATTGGACTTCGGCTATTGCTGTCGGCATGCGGAAATAGCGGAGCTATTTCCGCTAGGGCCGGTCGCTAGCGGAAGTAGCGGGGCTAGCGCCGGTCGCTAGCGGAAATAGCGGGGCTAGAGCTGCTAGCGAGCGGCAGTAGCGGCGCTAGCGCTGCTCGTTAGCAGAGATAGTGAGTGCCGCTAGCGAGCGAAAAAGTTGTGAGTTTTAGCCTTTTTCCCACGAAAATAAGAATGCCACTGTGGCTACACTGTCTAAAAACCTTGTAGCCAATCTGGAATGTACTTCGCCTATGGCAAAGTGGCGAATGGCTAGCGCAAGCCCAGCCTCAAGAAAGTAGTGCATCCCTGGGATGTGCTTCAATAAAATTTTGTGCATCCCAACTTCACGTTTATGCAAACTATGTAAACTCTATAACTAGTTTAATGATTTTGTTAATAACATCATAACTGCTTAAGTAATGGGGAAAAAAGTAAAATTACATATTTTTTATCAAAATGCTACAGCCTGGTCATTTAAAAAAAGTTTTAGAAAAAAATATGTAATACAGTTTTTTCTCACTTTTGCTTTTCATCCAATAGTTTTCTTTGCCTTAAATTCATATATTCTCCTTTGGACACTGCACCAAGCTGAAAGATCCTTCTCCACACAATTATTTTTTTTATTATCTTTTTTGGAGGCGTGTTGATAATGTAGGACTACTCGTCGCTCTTTCACTTCAGCGTGTAAAACGAGCAGACATGTTGCCATTTGGTTGCGCAGGTGAGTCTAGTGATGAGAAACCTGCGTGAGATCAAAACATCATGGCGATTTCCGGGTTCGAAATTTAAGTGGTGAAATGGATAAATTGTGAATATTTTTGTTGAATGGAGGTGTATTTTTTCCCAAAATTAAATTGCTGAAAAAGGCGGTATAGATTTTTTTAATTGTAAGTATTTAAGGCTTGCGTCCCACATTGTCCGATGGTCATGCGTCCCTGTCAAAAAATGTGCGTCAAGAGCGCAAAGGATGCACTACAAACGAGACCACTGCATCCTACTCTGCCCTATCTTGTACACACAATCCATGTTGGTAGACCAATCCAGTCAGTTATCAAGCTGCAGTCCCAGGTATTTGTAGGTCTCGACCACCTCCTTCTATTTATTATAATTCAATGGATAATGCCAAGTTTAAATTATGCACTTGTTTGTTTTTAACTTTATCCACAAAAGTTTGTTTACATCCACACCAAAGTGTATGCACATAAACACTGCTGACAATATACAAAAAATTTAAAAGGTGTAATTTATTCCAGAGACGGTGTCACTGAGGAAACGATAGTAGACAGAGCTGGAGGTAGCAGAGATGAAGATGCTGAGGTTCTATTTGGGAGTGGCCAGGAAGGATAGGATCAGGAATGAGAACATCAGAGGGACAGCACATGTTACAGGTTTTGGAGATAAAGTCAGAGAGGCCAGACTGAGATGTTTTGGACATGTCCAGAGGAGATGGTGAATGTATTGGTAGAAGGATGCTGAGTTTTGAGCTGCCAGGCAGGAGGTCTAGAGGAAGACCAAAGAGGAGGTTTATGGATGGTGCGAGTGAAGAGGATGCAGAAGACAGGGTTAGATAGAGGCAATTGATTCGCTGTGGCGATCCCTGAAGGGAAAAGCATAAAGGAAAAGAAGAACATTCAACATTATCATTGTGATTGTGTGCAGATTTTTGGATAGTTTATTATATATTATTATACATTATTGTCACATTTTGCCGCTGTTCAATAAAAATATATTTGCATAAAATGTGCGTAATGCACAAAACATGATACAGAGGTTTCCTTTATTTTCCTCTAGACCATGGGTGTGCACACAGTATTGCTGACTGTATAAAACAGCATGAGCACCTGAAAGTAATTATCTTGCTTATGATCAGCAATTTGTGATCAGTAATTTGTGGAACCAGGGTTTGAGACAATACTTTTAGCAGGAGGCCCTCACATACTGAAAGGAAAAATTACAATTACAAATTGACTGTCATGTCTCTCAAATATATCATGGTTTTCTTGGCTCAGAGAATTATTGTCACACCTCTGGATGGCGTGACATGTACTTCCTTCCTACGGAGCATGACCACTGTATTATCACACTGTCAGCTATTAATGACTTTCCAATTATCAACATGTCTTATTTCTTGTAATATTTTGCTTATTATTGATTAATTGAGAATATTTGTGGGTCATCTTGCAATTAGGCATACATATTACATATATATTTGTCACCTCCTGTCATCTGCGGAGTGTGTATTGTTTATCCGGTATGTCAAAATATAAACTGTGACAGGCCTAATAGGTTTATATTGTATAGCCCTCTTTTCTGTTTTAAGTAGTCTGATCATTATCTTCACATCTATGCATCAATCTTGAAAATATTTTTCTTTCCATTACCTTCTCATTAGATTTGGGGTCACTGTCCTGGGATGATTTGGAGAATGATCTTCCAGATGAGTTGATTCCTAATGGAGGGGATCTGAGCCTGATGAGCGGGATGTCTTCAAATGGTGGAATAGCACCTGGAGCTGGTGGCCCAGGCGGTGGCGTCCCAGATGCTGCTGCCAAGCACAAGCAACTTTCAGAGCTCCTTCGAACTGGTAGCACCTCCGGGATCCAAAGCGCAGGGATGAACTCAGCTAGCCCTCAGCCAGGCATGGGGTCTCAGCTGGGCACACCTCTGGGAAAGAGCCCTCGGGGCCAGGGTTCACCCAACAGCCATCCATCTCCCCAGGCTCAAAAAGCTGGAACACCAACTGGAGTAGCAGGTCAAAACAATAACAACAACAATACTGCAACAATAGGCTTGAACACAACTGGCTTCAACCAGGCCATGATGAACAGTAACCAGGGCCATGGTGGGCTTCTGGCCCAGGGAGGACAGCCCCAGGCTGGCCAGGTGATGAATGGAAATCTTGGTCCTGAATCTGGTAGAGGACGGGGAACTGGGGTTTCGGGAATGCAGTACCAGGGGCCAGCAATGCAAGGAGCTGCACCAGGATCAGCAGGAGCAGGAAGCGCCTTGGCAGAGACACTCACTCAAAGTGGGCAGAAAATTGGGGCTCACACCACCCTTACTACAGCTCAGCAAGCTGGTAACTTGAACAAGGTGAGTCACAAGGGTAAGGCCAGCGTAAATACTTTCAGATCTGTCCAATACACTGAATTGACAGCAGCGACTGTCTACAGTGACTGTCTACAAATAGGAATGTAATCTGTTTACAAAATAATGTTTTTTTCATTAAATATAAATTTTGTACTTCTAAAGTTTAATTTTATAGTAATAAAATAAAAATGAGGCCCAGCATAGGTGGAAAGGATGAAAGAAAAGAGAAAGGATGGCAGGAAATACGGCACGTTTTTTGTCTTTGAATCCTGTCCTGCAAAAACAAATTGTGAAGACAAGGCGTGTTTGTCTATTCAAACACTTAAGGGACAGTAAAGTCAAAATGAACCAGGTCTGTATTTGAAGTACATAATTAAACAAAAGGCTTGGTGACATTTTTATTTTTATATGAGCAATGGGGACTTAGAAAAACAAAATTTATCATAAGTTATGGAGCACACCATGACAGGGATAGTGACGCAATTGTAGACATCATGGTTAATCCATATCAGTGCCGTTATATAAATATACAGCAAGCAACAACGTAACGAGCTGACAGTATCACATTTATCAGGACATCTAAAATCATATCATCAGATACTGAGGACGAGTTCCCTGTGAACCCACCTGGGGGTGTAATTATCTCGTACACTTATCACCTGATGTATGCGGAGGATGAGAGTTTTCAGACATCTAGCAACTCATGCCAGGTGGCTTCATCTGAATCAGTTTCTGATAGAGATATCGAACTTGTTATAATGCCCTGTTTTGGTTTACTGTGTGTATGTAAAAGTTAATCGCGTTGCCGAAGTTAACACGATTAACATTAACATTGAGCTAACCGCCATTCATCACTGTTGGACTGTGAGGAGTTAATAACAACTCTAGTTTATTTAACATGTCTTGTATTTACGAATGTATAAGTGTCAGGGGCTGACATACCCTGACACTTATTATTTCAGTTTCACAGATCATCTCAGTAAAATGACCTGTATCACTCTTGATATTTACTTTTTGCAAGTGCCATAGTCGCTTGATAATCTGTTTTAAAAAATTATACAATACCTCCAGTAACTCCAGAAATGAATTAGTTATCCACTAAACCTTGGGGATTCAGAGTGAATAATAGGGATTGTCCAAAAATGATATTACCTTCAAATTTCTTTGGAAATCTTCCGGTTGCTCATGACAGATTCTTGGATCTTTGGTCATTTTGACCCGGTTTATCCTTCCATTTCCTTCCAATCTTTCCAGAAGGTATTCTGAAGAAAGATCCTCAGATCCATTCACCTCACAGGTAACCTTGGCTTTATCAGTTTATTGCTTCAGTGATCGCACTGTGTTCTAATGGCTGCCCTAACTGATGAAGCGACGGTTGTCGCCGATGCCGTATGACCCCACGTGACCACTGGATACGGAAGCTGCTGCAGCACAAATTTTACGTTTTTCTGACCACAGGGATGATGCCAGACATCAGGAATTTTTTTCTTCTATTTTTAATTATTATGTTAAAACAAATGCACGGTGGTGCAATGGGTAGCGCTGTTGCCGCACAACAAGGCGAGTCCAGGTTCGAGTCCCGCTCTCTGCAGAGTTTGCATGTGCTCCCCGTTGGGTTCTCTCCGGGTTCTCCGGCTTCCTCCCACCTCCAAAAACATGCACTTCAGGTTAATTAGCCGTTCCAAATTGCACGTAGGAGTGAGTGAGTGTGTGTGGTTGTATGTCTCTGTGTAGCTCCGCGGTGCACTGTTTAGCCCGGAGTTTGCCCCGCCTCATGCCCTATGCCAGCAGGGATAGGCTCCAGCTCCCCATGACCCGAGCAAGTGGATGAAGTGGTCAGGAAAATGAATTAATGAACGAACCACAGTTACAAAAGCAACAAAACAAAATGATCGCGACTTGGTAGCAGGCCACGGACCATTAGAACCATTAGATACCGGGTGGCACAGTATGTTTGAATTTTTTGTTTTTATTATCAATCTATGTTTTATTTTAAAAAGTGACCTCTGTGTTGAATGACACAGAGACAAATGCATGTGTATTAGTCTCTTGACAGGACTTGGTCACGTGACATGTTACCAGTTGTTACCCCAAAATTAATCGCCCACAGTTGTGCCAATGTTCTGATATCCTAAGATTGCCCAAAGAGCATTGAAAACCCTGCTTCCATTTCCAACCTCTTTGTGAAGTGAGATTTTCTGCAGTGACAGCAAACAAAACCAAACTACGGAGTAGACTGGACGTCTGGAACACACTTCCGGTGTCATTGTCTCAATTATCCCTAGATGGGACTGGCTCGTTGCAGAGAGACAAGCTCAGGGCTCCCACTAATTCTCATTATTATTTGATTGATTTATTAACCCTTTTATGTACAAGTGATCAGTATTTCTTTTATGTTGAATGCACTGATAGTAAGACACTATATTTCAAAATAAACATCAGTGCAGTCACTTTTAATATATTTTTTAAATATAATTTTTATTAAAAAGGATTTTCTTCTCAAATAAGTTCATTTACTGAAGTATTGATTATCATTTTATGGAAAAGGTTTTTTATTGTCTGTTGATGTCTGCATTTGACATAACTATGACCACTGCAGATGATTTATTACTAGACTACAGCCGTCTTGGTGTCATTAACGGTTATCGAGCCAATAAAGGGCGGTCCGTGAAAATATTGGTGTAGATGAAACCGGTCCGTGGTGCAAAAAACGTTGGGGACCACTGATCTAAAACATTAAATAGTGACAAACATGTCAAAATAATAACTAAACAATTAAGAAAAAAACACTTTTTTGCACCACTTTAATTTTAAACAAATAACACAATAGTGAATACACTGTATTCTGGTTAAACACTTTTTGACATTTTGATGGTGTCAGTTTTTCACAATGGATTGCAAAGATGAAGATTTACATGTTAATTGTATTCACATTTCTTGCATGTTTCTGTCATTCCAGCTGGGCCTTGGCAGCAACGGAGCTACATTTGGGGCCCAACCTTATGGGCAAGGTCCTATGGGGCCCAACCAGCCGTTAAACACTCAGCAGCAGATCCAGAACAAGGCTCCCCTTGGCAACAGCCTACCATCTTTCCCAAATGAACTCAAAGGGGGTGCTGTCACTAGCATGCCAAACATGGTTAGATCTTGTTGTACATCTTCAAATATTATCATAGTCATAACAAATTGATATCAGATGCATATTCAGGGATAAAAAATTCAATTAGGCAAAAGTATTAGTGGAGGTATGTGCTCTGCACTCTACTGTGTGTCTTGTAAGAGATTTACCAGTACTAACAGTTTGCAAACATTTTTTTAAACAATATTTAAGCATTTACCTTACTTTGCAATTTGTTTTTTCCTAGCACTTACTAAAATTAAAAATTTCTTTGTCTTTTCTTTCCATAATATCAAAGTTTATGGAATGTTTTAAGCCTTTATTTCTCTTTTTCACTATCTCATACATGACTCACTCCCTAACAGAGAAATGTGTTGAGCAACTGCAGGAGCTAAAGTATTTACAACTTCTCCTTTTATGGTCTATTAAGACAAATTATCATAAATCAGTTGAAGACTGATACACACAGACACGTGTGTTTGTGGAATTGTTTCTGTGTCATCAGAAACTCAGGCCTGCTCATATGGCAGTATTTTCGACACTAACCTCATATGTACGGATCAGCAACAACAGTTGAAAATGAAGTAGTGTGCCTGCTAGAGCAGTGATTGGTGGTATTCCATTTCAGATCAACTTGCAGAGTAAGGTCACAGTCAAGGTGCAGCAATTGTGCAACAATTAATATTTTGGTCTCCAATAAGCTTAAGAAGATAGAAATGAGCTATTTTGTGCTGAACTACAAAAAAGTCAAAGCTAAAATTGAACTTGAGGTTAAACGCTAGAGTAATGATTAGCTAAGAAGATTTATATTTTTTACAACTGTAACATTATTGGCAAAAACAAATTGAATGTATCATTTTAAATCATGGTTTAATGTGTCTGTGTTTTGTCTTAATTTTGCAGCAGCTCCAGCAGCAACCTCAGCCGCAGGCAGCAATGCTCCCTCTGAGTGGTGGTGGAGGAGTGGCAGTGTCTTCAGCAGGCCCCACTGCTGACCCAGAGAAGCGCAAGCTGATCCAACAGCAGCTGGTCCTGCTGCTTCATGCACATAAGTGTCAGCGGCGGGATCAGGCCAATGGGGAGGTGAGGGCTTGCGCCCTGCCCCATTGCCGCACCATGAAAAACGTCCTCAACCACATGACACACTGCCAGGCTGGCAAGTCCTGCCAGGGTAAGATGAAGCATTTTAACATCCAGATTCATTGGCTGTCATTAATGTCTATAGGCAGGGGACAATCTGCTGGAGCTCTTTTATCAATATCATAGTCCTACACGAGTGAAGTCACAAGCCAATTTGCTTTGAATGCAGAAATGCTCTTTTTGGATGAGATCGGCATATATTGCATGAGAAGACAGAAGGAGATCCGAAAAAACAATGGCAAAACTTTAGAAGTCAGACAAATTTTTTGCAGCTCACAGACTACAGGGATTATGGAGAGGATGAACAGATGGAGCTTTGAATCACACTCCCATCACTACAAAACCTGGACCCCACAGTGCTGCCTCGAAACTCTTCTATAGTTTCAACGGCAAAAAACCCCTAAACAATCCAATATACGCTTTTTTCAAATATACTTATATATTTTTACTGAAAGAACGGAAAATGGGAAGAAAATGTTTACATAGTCATAGAACACAACTTTTTTGAGCCTTGAAACATTGGTCAAAATGCTTTTAGGACTCCTGGCAGTATGGGGTTGTCTGCTCTGAAAACAGTTGGCAGCCACGGAGTTAATGAAAAGAACAATAAATTTCCTGGTGTAAAATAGGTTGCACAAAACCATAGCAAGTGTGAGCATTAAAGTATTTAACCCAGTTTGTCTGTTTTTTCATTTCTCTTTCCTGCAGTGGCTCACTGTGCATCGTCGAGGCAGATCATCTCCCACTGGAAAAACTGCACTCGACATGACTGTCCTGTCTGCTTGCCACTGAAGAATGCTAGCGACAAGCGTACTCAGCAGCGTAAGTTTGAGTTGCATTTTCTGGCCTGCTTTTGTTTAACTTATATTTGCTGTACTAAACTACAAACATCATAAGAAAAAACATACAGCAGGGTTTGGATTTGTCTTGACTTGTAAGTTATAGCTTAATTACAAGAGATTGTGTTGGTATATGAAGCACTAATTATTCATAGTGGACCATTCCTCAAAACAGCCAGACATGTATGTCCAATCAGAATCGGAATACTTTCTTGATCCCCAGGGTGAAAATTGCTTTTTGTACAGTTACACTTCTCCAGCAAGTACAAGAGAGAATTTCAGAATAAGAAAAATTATCAGAATAAAGAGAAAATAACAGAATAAATAATGTCAAAGTACGGGTATATACATTAATCGGTGTCTGGTTTCCTTTCCTCGCCCTTCTCACCATCTGACTCTCATAGTGAGGTATAATTTGATGGCCAAAGGCAGGAAAGATTTCCAATGGCGCTTAGTATTGCATTTAGGAAGGTCATCCTACTCCTCAATTAAATTTTGTGTCAAATCAATGTACTGTACAGTGGGTGGTACACATTGTCCAAGATAATCCTTAACTTGGACAATGTCCTCTCCAACACAACCGTCACAGTCCAACTTTGCACTAACAATGTCACCAGCCCTGCGTATCAGTCTATTGGCACCTGCCACTGCCAGAGCACTGCCCCAGCACACCACAGAATAGAGGAGTACAGTGACCACCACAGACTGGTTAAACATCCTCAGCATGGTGCCGCAGAAGTTGAAGGACCTCAGCCTTCTCAGGATGAAGAGACTGCTTTGGCCCTTCTTGTAGAGGGTTTCCGTGTGCATCCCCCTTGCTTGTCAATATGGATCCCCCTGCCTTTTTGTCCTTGTCAAGTCCGCCACAAGTTGCTTTGTCTTTGTCATGTTGAGTTGTCCACATGACAACAGCCGTTTTCTGTTTCGTCACCCTTCCTGATACATCCAACCAATGCTGTGTCATCAGAAAACGTCTGAAGATGACAGGTCTCTATGCGGTAGTTGAAGTTAATGGTGTAAAGAGAAAGGAGAGAACAGTCACATGTTGAGTCCCTGTGTTGCCGACCACACTGTCAGACACGCAGCATTGTGCGTTGTATATACTGTTGTCTAAAGACCAGGTAACCAACAATCCAAAACACTAAAGAATGATCAACCTGCATAGCTGTCAAGTTCTTAGGCATAACATTTGGCTGGATGGTGTTTAAAGCACTAGAGAAGTCAAAAAACATGACTCTCTGACAGCGCTTGCTGCCTTGTCCTGTGAGAGTAAACACGATTCAACAGGTAGATAATGGTATGCTCAACTCTAATACAGTAGCTTTAGGTAGCTGATTGCAGAAGATCTTTTTTCTTTTAATTGGATTGTTAAACTTTATGACTCATAAAGAGGAATAATTTATTTATTCATTCATTCACGTTCCTCCCCAAAGACACCAACGCCAGTTCTGGGTCAGACCGGGATGCGCTGCCTGCTGGTGGGAGAACTCTGTCATGGGTGCGCTTGGTTTATAATACCAATACATTTGTTTTCATATGTTTGGTATGAAGTCTGATATTATTGTTTTATCGTGGAATTTCCACGGATTCCTGCTAGTTATAATATAATTCAACTAAAACAACAGTTTGCATCCTCATTCTGTAGAAATAAATTTTCCATGACACAGGTTAAAGTTCTCTCTGCATAGCTTACATTCATTACTGATATCTCTGGATGACATTCCTTCTCTCTTTAAAGTTGAGTTTTTTTTCACTTATCTCAGCAATGGCTGCGTTCAGACTGCAGGCAAAACGGATTCCAATCAGATTTTCTTTCACATTAAATTTTTTAGGGCTGACCGTCCACACTGTTTTTAACCAGTGTCCAAATGGGATCTTGACTTTATTCAGACTGCACCACATTATTGGCCAATCTGACAAATTGCTGTCGCAACGATGTAAGGGCGGAGTCGTTGTCCAGTGTGTGAGGTCATATAATTGCATCAGTGCAACAACAAGGAAGATGGATGTAGGTTACCTCACTGCATTAAAGTTATCACTGTCAAGTAGAGTTGATGAAAATCTCAGACATACCAGATACTGGCAACGCAAAAGAGGCTAGTATATTCACCACTGCTTCATGTTGCACTCAGTGCAGAAGTTTTTGTGCAACGACAAGTATGGCGCCACCCAAAAAGCTAAGACTGAGAGGTGTCCAAGAGTTCCACTCCCAGAGGAAGCTGGACTTGGACTTCTGATGCTGGACTCAACAGGCTCAGAATGTGGGTCATTTAGGAAAGCTTGGGTAGAGAAGTTCAAGTACAAGAAAAAATATGTAATGGTTGGAAAGTAACACTGACAGTTCGGTAACGTATGCTGCAAAGCGGGAAAGAAACGTGTTTCAGCATCGTTAGCCAACTCTACTTTAGGTGAGTAGATAGCGCTGGCTGCAGCGAACTTGCGAGTAAGGTAACTTTACTATACCTATACATTATCAGTATACGGCAGTTTACCTTGATAACATTAATGTTACTCGCCTGCATTGCTGCTGTTCAATATCTCCTCCCAGCCTTCTTTGTTGAATGCAGAGCTGTCGAGCAAAAGCAGTGGGTGAACACTTGGCCTGTCCGCAAGGATGTTGTCTAACATTTCATAAAGGGGTTACGACGTGTTACGACGTGCCCCACTTTCTTATTGTCATCTTTTATTTTTTATACTTGTTTTTATGATTTTTTGATCTTCCTCTAGCATTGTAAGCACGTCTGCCTGTTGCCCCTTTATTTCATTAAAAGTGAGATATTCTCAAAAACTGCTTAATTTCTATACATACCCTCAAGGCTTGTTTTAGTCGAGCTGTCTTCCCACAGACGTTTGAGGACCCCGGCTGGTATAGCAGTACAATGGGCTAGATCACATGTGTCAAACTCAAGGCCAGGGGGCCAAATGTGGCCCGCCACATCATTTTATGTGGCCCACGAGAGCATAAACAGTCAGAGTGTCTAAAAAATAAATAGGTCAAAAGTGTGCTTTTGACCAAATATTTCTCAAAATGCAGTAATTAAGCCCATTTTAACTGTGACAAAACCATTTTGAAAAAAGTTAATGTCCTATTTTTCTTTATTCACTTGGATAGTTCCATCCTTGATCGATGGAGTTATGTGGGTTTTTTTAACCTGATAAAAGGATTTATGTTATAACAGAAAAATAAACATCTTTTTTTTCTATGCAACTGTAATGTTTGTAACTTGAATAAGTAATAAATTCAGTTATTTAATATTAAGCAGTAGTTACATTTATTTTACATCTATCTATGGCATAATACATTGAGTTATTTTAGTTACATTTATAAGTTACATCTGGCCCTTTGAGGACAGCCATTATGATTATGTGACGCTAGGTGAAAATGAGCTAAATGGTCAATATTAGAGCCTGCTCATTGTATATTCACAGTAGTTGCAGTTGAACGTTTGTGGCTGACTTCTTGATTCATATCTCTACTCAGCTAAGCTCAGTTCCCCAAGTACTGGCCTCCAGAACCCAATGTCCTCAGTCGGTGTGGGCCAGGCCACTGCTCCCACCATCAATACCTCAACTCCCATAGACCCCAGCTCCATGCAGAGGGCCTATGCTGCACTTGGACTGCCATACAGCAGCCAGGCCCCTGGGCAGACTCAGACCCAGCAGACCCCAGGCACAGGACAGACGGCAGGACCACAAAACCAGCAGCAGCAGCTCCCACAGCAGATGAGACCCATCAATGCACTTGGTAAAGCAATAAAAACTGGATAAGCATTTGATTTTGTTTCCTCATCAAATCAAATTCTTTATGTGAAGAAAAACGTTTTTTAATTTCACAGATATTTCACATTTTTGTTAACCTTCAGTTCAACGCACAGTATTTTCTGCACTATAAGGCGCACTGGATTATAAGGCGCACCTTTGATGAATTGTTTATTTTATTATTTATTTCATCTATAGGGCGCACCGGATTATAAGGCGGATGTAATAAAAACATTGAAATAGATTTAAAACTAGTGGCTGCAGTTGCGCTATCCGTCCACTAGCTAGAGCATTCATGACTGAGTACCTTTAGTCAGCTGTGAATGGCTATTGTTATGTCAGTGAAGCCATTCTGAGCCTCATCAAGGAAACGTGATCACTTGATCACTTTGCCATCTTAGAAAGAATTAAACACGCATATTAAAAAACCTGACATTAAAAACTGGTTAAATTCATTACATGTGGACCACTTAGTTCGAACAGGGCGGATTATCCCCTGATCTCACATTCGAAGCAGATATTTAAGCTCCGATGTTTGTCTTCCGTTTATTAATTAAATATAGTTTCGATCGATCGGTAGTGCAGTCGGAGGTGAGGTGCAGCTATTTGCTGCTGCACTGTGTGTCCTAAACTATTTTTTAACTAACTTTTAATGTCAGGCTGATAATTTACTGGAAAATGCGACTGACTTTAACGTCAGTGTCTCACCGCCGTGAATCTCACAGCACGTCGCTACAGACAGAATACACAAGACGAAATGCGCCCCCCACCCTCCCGTAACGTGTTGTTTCAGGTATCAACTACATTTGCAAATCAATGCAGCACAGCAGACACCTTTGTTTAGTCGTGACTCTGCTCTTGAAACTTCAGAAAAGGCTGGAAGTTCAACTTTGAGGGTCTTTCATTCACCTTTACGCCAATTTCTCGGTATGTTTCCACAGACTAATAGAAAGGACCGTCACTAGATACCAGATTACAGGACAACGGCATTTTTTAGACCAATTAAGTTTAAAGTGGGTTATTTCCGGCGCCAAAGTAGTTGTGAAATACTGAGATCAGTCAGTCAGTCGAACTTTATTAACAGAATCGTTGAAAATTCCCTGCTTTGCTACGTTATCATAACCAGGTACCGCTGCTCTGCCGTCGGACTACTCTGCCAGCAGGCTGCTCTGCCATCAAGTCAGTGAAAGCCGACACTGCGGCAAAGCCCTTTGACTACCGTTGTTAGGGGGCGTAGTGTCTTCTGAGGGTGCCTCCTGGGGCAGCATGACTGCCTACCAGACTGCCGGCTGTTTGTCAGCGATCTTGTTTTAACCAATACTAATATTAATGTTAATCCATATACAAGGCGCATCGGATTATAAAGCGCACTACGGGATTATGAGAAATTATAGGCTTTTAGGTGTGCCTTATAGTGCGGAAAATACGGTAATCAGATGTATATTTTATTATAATTTTAAGATGGCATATTCTAAAAGCTCAATTTTGAAATTGTACAGAAGTTTGCCCACAACTTTCCATATTTGCAGGCAGCCAGATGACTCTTGGAGGTGCCACAATGGGCGTGACCACTTCAGACCAGACAAACCTGCACACAGACTCCCTTCCCAATGCACTCAGCTCTAACAAGTTTGTTCTCATTAATTTATAGATTAGATTTTTACATGCAATATGTTTTTCAATTTCATTAAATTAAAATTGGCAGTTGAGAACATACTGGTTTACGTTTATGTTAATGACACTGCTTTTTGGAACAAAAAACCCGAAGTATTAATGACAGAAATAAAAGCTTTAACTTATAACTCTTCTCTTCCAGTCAACTGCTGTCAGATGGATCAGCTGTGGGCTCGGTGGGCAACCTTCCCACAGCTGCACCCATCTCCGCCACAGGCACCAGGAAAGCGTGGCATGAGCACGTCACTCAGGACCTGCGCAATCACCTCGTCCACAAATTGTATGTACCTTTACCAGACATCTGTGCTTTCCTAAAATGTTTGGATGTCTTGTGACTTGTTAATCGCCTAACCTTGACTATTCTGTCAAAGCCAGAATTTTAAAGCAAACTGGTTATTAACATTGCAGCATAAATAATGGCCAGATTTTTTTAACTGCTGGGAACTCGTTTTTGACAGAGTACAAGCCATATTCCCTACCCCTGACCCGGCAGCTTTGAAAGATAGACGAATGGAAAACCTGGTGGCCTATGCCAGAAAAGTGGAAGGGGACATGTATGAGTCAGCAAACAGTCGGGTAGGTTTTCTGAATCATGGAACCGAAGTTGGAACAAAATCTATGACAGAAGTTGCAATTTTTGACCTTGTTAGGGCCATCCTATGAATGGTGTGCTAATTGTTTTCAGCATTTTTACTGTTTCCTTTTCTACCTCCAGGATGAATACTATCACTTCCTTGCTGAGAAAATTTATAAAATCCAAAAGGAACTGGAAGAAAAGAGACGTTCAAGGCTACAGAAGCAGATCATGAACCAAGCACCTTTGGCCGCCCAGGGGACCCAGCAGTCTAGCCTTCCCCAGACCAATGCCTTTGGCCCAAGGCCGCAGAGTGAGTGGACTCTTACTAAGACTTACAAAATGTCAGGGGAGTTTTTTGCAAATACTTAACTGCTGCGGTGCCCACCAAATCCCACAAGCTACTCATAGGGGGCTGTGTGGCTGCCCCTCACTCGGCCATCTCACTACACCACCCCCCCACTTCAACTTGCATGCTTAGAGGCCCTTTGTGTGTGTGTGTGTGTGTGTGTGTGTGTGTGTGTGTGTGTGTGTGTGTGTGTGTGTGTGTGTGTGTGTGTGTGTGTGCTCATGGCCTGTATATGTGTGGAATATGTGTAAGAGCAAAAAAAAAAAAAATTCCCCACGGGGCTCATTATAGTGTTTTAAAAAAAAAAAAAAACTTAATTCGGCAATGAGCTAAAATAGCTCATCTTTTGGATCGGACGACACAACCAGGCTTTTATCCCCATATTCACCAATGAGCTGCCCATGAACCTGTCACTCGTCCACCACTGCAGACTAGGAACAAGATTTGCAGTTTTGACCCACTTGTCCCATTGTCACACAATTTGGTCCTTGTCAAACTTCTTGTAATCGTTGTACAGTATTTTCCACACTATAATGCGCACTGGATTATAAGGTGCACCTTTAATGAATGTTTATTTCATAATTTATTTCATTATAAGGCACTTATAATAAAAATAAATATATAAAGAAAACTGTCGTGGCTATAGTTGCGTTATCCATCCACTAGATAGTCTCGCTAAAGGGACTGCATTCATGACTGTCAGTGTCAACACCTTCAGTCAACTGCGAACGCCTGCTCTTGTTTTGTCAACGACGCCATTCTGAGCCTCGTCAAGGAAACCTGATCACTTGAGCTCTTTGCCGTCTTAGGAAGAAGTAGACACACATGGGTTTTTCTCTAGTTGCTGAGATTTACTGATAAAAGTAGCACAAAATACTGCAGTTCAAAATTATCTGAAAAAACATAGTCAAATTAGATTTTATTTGTATAATGCCATATCTTTCCAAATAGAGCTGGTCTAAACCAGTTTCTCAAGCCTATCTACAGAAAGCCAACATAATTCTCCAGGCGCAAGCAGTAGACAGGAAAACAGCAGAGCCGATTCTCAGCGCTCAGTTATAACCTCAACCCCCACACTGTTACCCATCTGGTCATCAGCCCAAACAGAATACACAAGTCTAAACTGCGCTCCCCCCCCCACAGTTACCAGTTACCTGTTGTTTCAGGTGTCAGCTACATTTGCAAATCAATTGCAGCACACCAGGCACCTTTGTCTAGCAGTGACTCAGCCTTTGAAATTTCTTTGAAATTTTGTGTTTCCGCAGACTAATGGAATAAACGTCTCCAGATTACAGCACTGACATTTGACAATGGCATTTTTTAGACCAATTACCATATTGGCCTGAATATAAGACCACCCTGATTATAAGATGACCCCCTCTTTTTCAAAACTCTAGTTTGAAAAAGACTTTTTGAACACCAAATTTAATTTTTATACAGAAAATAATTACAGTCCATCTCCGTACATTACACTCTGTGATGCCATATTTCATAGCCACTTTGCAATTGTTTGAACACTCTGCCTCATTTATCACCATCATCTTGAAGTTTGAATCATAACTTCTCCTCAGCTGCCAGTTAACCTGGCCGATCTTCGACCCACTTTTCTCCAGACTGTTGCTACGTTTCTCCATTTTCTGTTTATCTCTTCTCTTATTCGCTTCTGTTTTCTTTCTTTCCGCTATTTTTGATTTTTTCTCCTTCGTGTCAGGGGTTCGCTTTTGCCTAGGGAGTTAAGTTCAGCATTTGTTTTAAACAGGGCTTTGAACCAGAATTTTTTGCCAATCGGTTGGTTCCGAACAGAAACGGAATTTTAAAGTTTCCGGTTTTGCGTTCCACCCATAAACTGACGTTCCTTAACCGGTTAGAACAAAAAAATATAGTTCCTGAACCGGTTAATAACATTCCTTTTAATATAAATATGTAGGTGCTGTAATTTGTGCACCACAAGACGCGTTTAAAAGCCTTAAAATTTCTCAAAATTCAATGCTGCACCTTTTAACATTAAGCGTCTTATGTGTACACTGAGTTCCAAAATCTGTAAAAATGTTTTTGTGTGACTTGAGTCAGCGCTCCGCCAGATCGACCATTGTCCACCGACATAGGACGTATTACGTCACTACGTACGCCGGCAGCGATTGACCAATTAGAGAATATGATGCGAGGCTACGTCCGGCACACCTCTGGTAGGTACCGGTATAGAGTATATGCCGGTACTGTACTGCAGGTATGCTGTTAACCACATTTGTTGGGCTAAAGACCCCCGACAATGGCGTCAGCGAAGAGACACGCTTACGACACAACATGTAAACTCCAGGCTATCAGTTCCGGTTTTTCCGGTTAAGCTGTGTGCATCTGGAGTGATGGATGAGAGACGTGAACACATGTTTACCAGGACTGGAGGCAGTGCCGAGCGAGTTACACCCCTACAATATGTGGTGGGTTGCGGATGCGGATGGACTAACGTGTCTGCTTCAACTTTTGTCCGATGTTTCGCTAAGGCAGACACCATTACCGGACAGACACCAGGAAACGTGACGGTCAGCGATAGTGAAATTGTCGAGTTATTCAATGCAGACCAAAGATGAGGACTTTGAAGGATTTAGCACAGATTTATCAAAAAGTAAAGAAAACATATTTAAAAAATAATGTCGGTGTATTTTTTGAAATTTAAATTCGTAGTACAACACAGTCCAACCACAGTCAGCTTTTTGCTTCCGTTAGCAAGCGTGCACCGAGCAATAACGTGTACCGTGTGTCCAGTTTAAGTACAGAAATAAACTCCGTTATTTAGACTGCGCCTCTTTGTACAATGAGCCAAATGGTGCGCAAAATACAGTAACTTAAGGACTTTTAAATTGGCAACTAAAGCAATTAGTTTGTATACTATAGACATGTCCCCTACCCTACAGTAAACTACCACAGCACTACACCTCTGCTTTATGAATGTTGTATCACTATAGTTAAGGCTTATGCCTCCTACTTAGACACTACATGAAATAAGACAAGAATAACTTCCACCATGTCATTTATTGCTGAACAACAGATCTTCATTGTACTTCTCCCATAGCTCAGTATTGCTACAAAGTGTTGGCAGTACATGAACACACTGCACTGAAAATGACTGCAGCCAATTAGTTAATGTCTAAATCATACATTTTTAAGATTGACATACTGCAGTGTTTACCTGTTATGATTAAATTGTGACTGGGAGACTGCCCTTTTCTTAACTGTTGCTGATAGCTGCTACTTCTCTCTGCTCTCATCCCGCGTCCAGTGAATGACAGGAAGTGAAACACGAGGTCAAATATTTCTTTCAAGAACGAAAACCCCCCCCCGGTATTAACCGGTTTACAATCATTTTCTGTTCCGATTCTGTTCCGGAACATTAAAAAATATAAAGTTTTCGGTTTCGTTTTCGTTCCTGCCAAAATACCAAAAGTTTCCGGTTTTCGTTTTCATTCCATGAACTGGTTCAAAGCCCTGGTTTTAAAGATATCTGGCGCCATCTAGCATTGTGAATGGGTACAATGTCTAGACCCCGAATGTAAGACGACCCCCACTTTTTCAGTCTTATTTCAATGAAAAAAACACCGTCTTATATTCGGGCCAATACGGTAAGTTTAAAGTGGGTTATTTCCCGCGGCACAGTGGTTGGGACTGGGGTCGTCCCCTGATGACTTAGTCGGGCATTACTGCCGGCCAGACTGCCAGCTCTTTTTTTCAGCGATCTTGTTTTTAACCAATATTAATATTAATCCAAATATAAGGCGCATCGGATTATAAGGCACACCGTAGGTCTATGAGAAAATTATAGGCTTGTAGGTGTGCCTATTGTGCGGAAAATACTGAACATTTTTTCTGCCTCTGATATGTAGGCTTAGAGGACAAAATGTACATCTAACTCTGTCACAGGTGCTATGATAGTGAAATAATCAGTGTTACAAACCTCACCTGTCAGCGATCATAATGTCATGGCTGATTGGTGTATAATGTGTGGCATTTGGTATGGTTTAAGTCAATCAACCAAAGTCATTTGCCTTGACCGGTTGGGTGGGAAACTAAATACAACGAGAATTTGGACAAAGAGAATGGCAGATAGGCCAGATGAAATTTGCAGTCCAAAGTACAGTGGTACCTGTATTTACGAAATTAATTGGTTCTGGAAGAGATTTCGTAAGAAGAAAATTTTTTAAGTAGACGCGTTTTCCATGCAAATGCCCTAATCCGTTCCAAGCCCCCCAAAATTCAGACATAAATGTTTTATAAAGCATAAAAATGCATCGATACATGTAGCCACAAGAGGACACAAGCCAGTGTCTTATTGTGCCGGTCCCAAGCACAGAGGGTTGCGTCAGGAAGGGCATCCAGCGTAAAACTTTTGCCAAATCAAACATGCGAATCTGTTCTACTCTTAAAGACCTGACCGGTACCAAAAAACCTTCATCATCATAGCAAAGACCACTAGATACAGTTCAATGAGATCTTCAATGTAAGAAGGAGCCTCACAGTGAGTAAGAGTTTAAACGTGATCATAAGGATCTGAATTTTTTTCTGAATTTTTTCGGGAGCCAATGTAAGGATTCCAGGACAGGAGATATGTGCTCACTCCTCCCAGTAGGAGTCAGCTACATTCTGAGCTAGTTGAAAAAGGCGCTCGAACAGCCCGATAGTAAGGAATTGCAGTCTAATCTATAACTGACAAAGGCAAGAATGATTTTTTTCTGCGCCCTAGAGGACCCACGGTGACACCGGTGTCACATGTCCGTCTCTTCATTATAAAGCTTAATGTCTGATTTTAACTCGTTAAGTCCCTAAGCGAAGTATACTCAACATCCTGGTATCAAGACTATGTGACAGTCATGTGTCTGTGACAGAAAGTGATCTCTCCAAAATAGTAATAAAATAATAGTAAAACTAAGTTTTATTGTTCTGTAAAAAACTTGAGAAATGTGTTCTATATGGTCCAGTTGGTCTGTGGTATAACCCACATTATTTTCCTGTAAGAATAAATGGGTGTGGGCTCTCTAGGGTTAAAGGATAAGAAATGTCTCATTTTTAGCAATAATTCGTAAATAAAAGGCTGTCCGAGACACAGAATATAGGAGTTAAAGGACAAATCTTGATCAAAAATCACTCCTAAGTTCCTGATATCACTACTAGAGGATAAAGCAATGTATAGTAATCCCTTGCTTATTTGTGCTTCAAGATGCACGGCTTCACTACATTGCGTATTTTTAGTAGGAGCTTGCTATTGGCTGACAGCATAAATGTGCGCACTGTGTTCCGAGACTCAGGGTAGTCGATGTTGGAGATAGCACAATAGGGTTGTTAAAAAAGTGCGTAAGATGGTTGTGGCTTCCGTGATACATGTACCGTAGACTATCCCCATCCGTGAAAACTACATCAGGTGATTTGATCACATGATCACATACTAGGGGACATTTACTCACTTCATTGTAAAATTATGAAGGTTTTATTCATGTAAAGGGAGTGTAAAGGCTAGAGCAGTTAAGAAAATATGAGGTGAGAATAACATTGCACTTATGGAGCAAGGTTTCATAATATCAGATGGTCTGCAAGAGACTGACAATATGCAGGCTATTAAAAGGCCATTCAAATTTAAGTGACAGCGGAGATTTTAAACAGTCCTGCTTCATGCCGTAGAAAACATGAGCACTAAGCAACATCTTTTGGTACTCCCTTGACAACATGACCAAGAACTTTGTGTTCACACCAGTGAAAATAAATAAATAAGTTGTGTTTTGTTTTTTTCTTACAGATGGACCTGTTCCTCTGCCAAACATGCCTAATCAAATCATGAATCGCATGCAGGTTTCGCAAGGTATGTTTTGTATGTTTCATGTTGCATCTACTATTTTCAAATAAGACAATGAGTGGCTCAGTTGGGCCAGCAGGTCATCCTATGATCACAAGATTTGCGGTTCAATACCCGCTCCCGTCCAGTCACCTCGGACTTTGGACGCAGGAGCTGCCCGCCACTCTACCCCACCCCCACCCCCCACTCCCCACTGCATACCTACAGGCCCCTTGTGTGTGTGTTACAGGGCCTGTACACACTATGCATGAATAAAAACTTCATGGTATGACCTAGAGTGTGATACTAATTTTCCTTTGGGAATAAATAGACGATATAATTTTTTTTAAATTAAGTTGCCATACACATAAAACAAGAGCTAGGACACTACTAAGACATGTCTTACACTGCATTGTTTGTTGTACCAGTAATTTAGCCTAACTGAAGTTTGCACTGTGTAGTGTAAGCTGCCTGAATACTGACACAAGTACATTTTTGACTGAATGGTTACTTATAAGATTGAAGAAGGAACAGCTTTCAATATTATCTTGACATTGTTTAGTTCTTTTTTTTGTTTATTTGTGTGTTTATCACTGAATGTTGTGGTCCACTCTTCTTTACAGGAATGAACCAATTCAACCACATGACTCTTCCCAATGCTCAGATATCCCAGGCATCAATGGGACCTCGAGCTGCCTCACCAATGAACCACCCTCAACAAATGAATATGAGCTCCATTCCAGCGGTGAGGGAAGACAGACGTAGAGGGACATGAGAAGTTAGAAGAAATGTGACGTACTATAACACTTAAATGCTAGAAAATTGACACAAACCTACTAATACTTACATGGATTTCATAAATATGGAGATGACTAAGTTTAGAAGGGGATGGGGAATGTTTTAATGACAAACAAGTAGAAACCCTGGTGTTGGTTGAAGATGATTTGCTTTCTGAGAGTGCACAGAATTTTGGATCACCTTGTAGTACAAAATAACATTATTCAATAATACTGTGTCTTCAAAGAAAACGAGCACAGTGACTATCAATGGTTTGTCAAGGCCATTTTTTTAAACTTCAGTCAGACTTAAATCAGCCAATTTAAAAAGCGCTCTATTAAGGATTCACATTTCTTGGAGTCGTCAGCCCCAGTAATAATGCGATAGTCTTAAAAATCCTGTGAGTGCAAATTCTTTTTAATGATCACAGTTATTCCAAGTCTCAATTTGCAGGTCATTTGGCTCTCCTGAATACCTAAAATTGGATATGATTAAATTTGCAGGGCCCTTGTTTCTAGTTTAATCAGTGTAAATGGTGCTAATAATAGTTTCCTTCCCGGTAGATGGGCATGTCTCCCTCTCGGATGCCACAGACCCAGGGCATAATGGCAGCACATGGAGGTGCAAACATGGTAGGCCAGACTCCAAGCCAGGGACAATTTTTGCCTCAGACACAGTTTCCTCCAGGTGCTGCAGTCTCTGCAACAAGTGCCATGAATGTCACTGTGGGACCTGGCATGGGCCAACTGCCTGCACAGGCTGCTGTCACCCAGGTGAGATATCAACAAGGACAATGGATTGAAGCTGTAGAAAATCAGGCTTGATCACTAATTTGAATTGTGCTATCTGTTTTGTAGTGACTACTAAAATACTAACTTCTTGAGAACTAAACTTAAGGTTGCTTGTGTAACCCTATTCTCTGAGTGCCACAATTGAGTTTGTCACAGGAGTGAACGTCCTCAAGAGAAACTCCTGTTGCACTCTGCCTGCTGGGATTGGCTGGAACTAAGCATATGAGTTTCAGGAAGGGTGGAGACCCTTTCTCAATTAAGGGGCCTAACAATACGCTGCCCATTTGTCGGAGAAACATCTTTTGATCAACAACATTAATACCTCTTTGCTAGGAAGAATTAGGAAGAAAGGTGGTCTGGTGAGACGGTCACTAATGCTTCTCAGAGAACCAGAGTTACGCAAGTACGTAAGTTCTCTATTGTAGCATTTGTTTTGTGTCTCACATTTGGAAAATACTGACTCCTGGATTGCTGGGCAGATGTTATCAGAGTATCAAGACTAACTATCCTGAAATAAACCCCACAAGAGAAGGTATGCCCGTGGGTAGACCATGTGTTGCTCCCAATACTCATCTGAGAAGAGTGATGGGGATATAGGGTGACAACAGATAAATCGAGGGGAAAATACCCTAACACCTTCAGCATAAAAGTCGGATCAGATTGGGCTCTAAGGTCACCCTTATATTTCCCGAGGAGAACTCAGCTTGACGTCTGGATAGCGTTGGTGGAAAAAGTCATTCTTTTGACCACTATGTACTTAAAGAAAACGATGACTGTAACAGAACACTGAAACAGAATTTTCGATACAAAATGAAGCAGAGACACGTGTGTTGTTTCCCGTATTCACCAACTTATTTCCATTTTAGCAGTCACCTCAGGTTCGACTTCAGGCCAATCACACTTAGCAACTGTACAGTTATGTATTGCAAGTCCAAATCCACAGAAGAAGTAGAAAATGAGCCATCTCCCTCCTCAGCAGTTTCTGATGGTTGGGGTTTTGCAACCTGGCCCGACAATCCTATTGAAGAATAATTGTTATTATCCTTGTCGGTCATGAGGAATTCTGACCCACCATCTGAGTCTCCATCCGCCCTCTCCACCAGATGATCGAGTGGGTTTGCCATGAAGACTGGCCCATCTAATTCTTGGAGAGATAATTCAGCAGAGCTGAGCTGACTCAGACTGGAAATTCTGCAACATTCAGGCAGGTGTTGTTACCGTGAGGTCGACTGTTGCTGTTCAGTTTAGATGTTGCGACTGTAAGGTCGGCACTCAGGCTAGCTGTTGAAAGACTGCTACTTCCCACGATGAGTCTGCCGTGAACAAAGAGCCCGACTGAGTTTTGCTCATTTCAGTGGCGTAGTTAAGCTAGGTCACACAGACAAAGTTAACTTGACAAAGGGAACTTGCTTCTTTTAAGAGGAGGTCTATGAATGATGGACTGGCCCCTTTATAGGGGGCTTTACATGCGCCTCACTCCCCTCCAAGGCATTCCTGGCGGGCAGAATGCAATAGGAGCTTCAGGTGAGAGCACGCCAATGGCTTTTGCAATGTGAGTCACGGAACAGATGCTATCAGTGAATTCCAATTACTTTGAGCAATAACTGCTCTTAAGTTGTACTCATACCAACCAGAGTGTTCTCTGTTAAATCGTGCATGATGATAAGCTTGTCTGTTTGAACCTTTGACTATGTGTGATCGTGGTATCTCGTCTACTTGTGCGTTTGTACTTTATATGTTCTTTTCTCAGCAGCAGCAGAGTGTGAACCTTCCCATGAATGCACTTGGCCCCTCGCTGGGCCCTCAGCTAGCCTCTTCTCAAACCCCCTTGCACTCCACGCCTCCTCCTGCTGCCTCCTCCGCCTCCACAGCTGGGGGGGTCACTAGCCTGCCACATCCCCAGCCCTCCAGCCGCAGCTCCACCCCCACTCTCCTTGGTCCTGCCCCAGCCCCAGGAGCCACCCCACCCCGCCCCACCCAACCCCAACCCCAGTCCCAGGCGGAAGTCCCTACAGCAGCACAGACGCAGCCCCTGCCACAACCCCCTACCACGCCGGTGAGACTATGACCCTCCAAATCACCTCAACTCTGACTTCTCCCGATTCCCATCTCTCTGACTGCTATGTACCAACCTGTCCCATCCACATCCAACTTTCCACCTCATAACTGCATCATCACCACATTTTATAGCACCTATCACAAAGAGAATATTACATCTATCATCTCTAGGAGCAGTAATATCAATATAGGTGGTGTTCTTCTGTGCAGTGGCTTCAGCTGTGCATGTCAAATGAAAGAAAAACTGTTGTGCCTCTCCCAGTACCTCATATGTGTTGACGTTGTCCTCTTCTATCACTATTCAAGCACTCTACCTCCCTTTTCTATTTCAGCTGTCTCAATCAGGGGCCAGTCTGGATAATCGTGTTCCTACACCAGCATCAGCTGCCAGCGCTGACCTACACTCACAGCATTTTGGAGCAGACCTTCCAACCCAGGAGGTCAAATCAGAGGCACACCTTGATCAACAGGAGTTAGAAACTGCTGATGGGAAAAAAGAGCCAAAGATGGAGGTTGGTTAAGGCTGTCCAAATATTTGAAACTTTCATTACTTCAAGTCAGTTAAATTTTTCAGTTTGGTAACTAAGGCTGCTGTTAAGTCAATGTTGCATTAATTCTCAAATAAACTATTTAAAATTAAATACTAACGGACTAAATAACGGACGGACAGACAAACACACAAACACTGACAATAAAAAGACATCACCGCTTTGAAGAAGGATGCAATAAGTTTACCCTGGCCTCGTAGCTGCAAGTTAAGGCTGTTTAGCATTTCTGTCACATCTGTTAAAAATGCAAGGTGTTGGGGGCGGCAGTGGCTCACTGGTAGAGCAGGCGGTAGAGCGGGTCATCCAATGTTCCAAGATAGGCGGTTTGATTCCCGCTCCAGCCCAAAAACACCTGGAGTGTGAGCTGACAGTGGGAGCACTGCCGATGCGCCGTTAAGCAAGGCGCTGCCCCCCTCACAAGCTGCTCCTTTGACATGCACCAAGAAGGAGCTGCCTTCCACTCTTATCTCCCATTGCTTGCTTACAGGCCCCCTTGTGTGTGGTTGTGTGTATTACAGGGGACTGTACACACTAATATGCATGTGTAATTGATTGACTAACATACTAGAGTGTGCATTCTTGATTTCCCTTCGGGGATTATAACAGTATATAAAATTAAAAAAAATAAAAATAAAAGAAATTACCATTCTGGACCCTTCAGCTCTGGAACTGTTTTGCAGAAGATGGGGGGCATTTTTTGGTCTTGCTCAGGGGCCGTTGCCAAATGTGGGGGAGGGCCGTATCTGGCCCGCAGGCCTTAGTTTGGGGACCACTGGTATGAACTGTGCATCATGTGACAGGATTAACCTCATAAATCATAATATCCACTTGATGTCCGTAAATATTTAACATTTCAGTTCAATCTAGGCTCTGACTCTATTTTGGGTATTTTTTGATACTTTTTATTTTGTCTCGAGATACCAAATCGAAGAATGTTTAACATACCCATGTGCGCAAACACACACACACACACACACACACACACACACACACACACACACACACACACACACACACACACACACACACACACACACACACACACACACACACACACAAAGTCCCTCTTACCCTTGTAGGGTGGTATCTGTGTGTCATACAGTGCCTTGCGAAAGTATTGGCCACCCACAAGATCTTTTTGACATTTTGCCACATTTCAGGCTTCAAACTTAAAGATAACAAACTGAAAATATTTTTCAAGAATCAACAACATGTGAGACACAATCGTGAAGTGGAACCAAATTTATTCAACATTTTATATTGTCTTTACAAATAAAAAACTGAAAAGTAGGACGTGCAAAAATATTGGTCCCTTGTTCTCTCAGCTCAGCTAACCGACTCCAGAAGTTCCCTGATGACTTCTGAATGATCCAGTGATCCAGAGTGCACCCGTGTGTCATTTGGTTCCACTTCACGATTGTGTCTCACATGTTGTTGATTCTTGAAAAATATTTTCAGTTTGTTATCTTTAAGTTTGAAGCCTGAAATGTGGCAAAATGTCAAGTTTTGGGGGGGCCAATACTTTTGTAAGGCACTGTATATATAAATTTATATATATGTACACTACTCAAAAACATAGGAAAACTTCAAAAACACATAT
This sequence comes from Antennarius striatus, assembly GCF_040054535.1. Lineage (NCBI taxonomy): Eukaryota > Metazoa > Chordata > Actinopteri > Lophiiformes > Antennariidae > Antennarius > Antennarius striatus. Next base: position 17,811,815 of record NC_090783.1, read on the forward strand.
CTAAAATGATCTTGAATATCTTTCCTGATAATAAGTTGGTGTTGTATTAGTAACAAAATGATGCAACATAATTTTATAGTAATGAAAACGATCACCCAATAGAGGGGGGAAATCAAAGACACCCCAAAAATGGAAGTGAAAAAATGAGGCAGCAGACTGGTCCATTTTGCTAAAAGGTCATTGTAGCAACTCAAAGTGATTCTCAGTAGTTTGTGTGGCCCCCACGTGCTTGTACACATGCCTGACAACGTCGTGGCATGCTCCTAATGATACAACGGATGTTGTCCTGGGGGATCTCTTCCCAGATCTGGACCAGGGCATCACTGAGCTCCTGTACAGTCTGGGGAGCAACCTGGCAGCGCCGGACGGGCCTAAACCTAATGTCCCAGAGGTGTTCTATTGAGTTTAGGTCTGGTGAACGTGAGGGCCAGTTAATGATATCAATGCATTCATCCTCCAGGAACTGCCTGCATACTGTAGCCACATGAGGTCGTGTAGGAGGAATACAGGTCCCTCTGCACCATCGTAGGTTCTGACAATGGGTCAGAGGATTTCATCCAGATACCTAATAGCAGTCAGGTTGCCATTTTCTAACCCGTAGAGGTCTGTGTGTCCCTCCAGGGATATGCCTCCCCAGACCATCACTGACCCACCACCAAATTGGTCGTGCTGAATGATGTTGCAGGCTGCATGAAGTTCTCCACACCCTTTCACGTGTCGCATGTGCTCAGGTTGAACCTGCTCTCGTCAGTGAAGAGCACAGGGCACCAGTGGTATAGTTGCCAATTGTGGTGGTCTATGGCAAATGCGAATCGAGCTTTACGGTGTTGGGCAGTGAGCACAGGACCCAATATAGGATGTCAGGCCCTTAGGCTACCCTCATGGAGCCTTTTTCTGAATGTTTGGTCAGAAACATTCACACCAGTGGCCTGCTGGAGGTCATTTTGTAGGGCTCTAGCAGTGCTCATCCTGCACAAAGGAGCAGATAATGATCCTGCTGAGGGTTTAACATAGCAAACCGTCTTGCAAGGGCACTTACTGGTGTGCCACCGTAGAGGAGTTTGACTACTCCTGCAACCTTTGTAGCATCCAGGTACCGCACCATGCTATGAACAGATGTTGATCCAAGCCGAATGAAAAACTACAGCAGCAGAAATTCAGTAAAAATCAGCCAAAGAGATGAGGAGGGAAAAAAAGTATCAGTGGCCTCAACCTGGAAAAACATTCCTGTTTTGGGGGGCCGTCTCATTGTTGCCCCTCTGATGCCCCTGTTGTTGATTTCATGAACAACAAAGCAGCTGAAACTGATGAACACCCCCTCTGCTATTTAACTGACCAGATCAATATCCCAGAAGTTTGACTGATAGGTTGCAATAATTTGATAAAAAAAAGTGTTCGTCTAATGTTTTGTATCCACCTTTTCGTCTCTCACAAGGCTGGGAATGAATGATAAATTGACCTCTTGATTTACACCTCGATTACTTCAGGTGTAAATCAAGGGTTTAGGTCAATTGAATGTAATTCTTGAATAGTGATAGTGAGTATCTATTAGGCTGTAAATAAAGGATGAGGCTGTTTGTCAATGAGCTGTATAGTTGGTTTGGATACACGCAGCTCTCAGATAAAGCTGATTTTATTCATCAGAAAAAGACAAGTTTTGATTTAGTAGCGTCTTCATCAGCTATGAAACTGGTTATGTGTTCGCTATGAAGCTGTGTGTCCCTTACGTACACACACACACACACACACACACACACACACACACACACACACACACACACACACACACACAAACGCACACACACCTGACATTTTGGATTGTCAACAGAAAGAGACTTTCAAGAAACAAACCTACTCATATGAAGTAATGATAAGGGAGTATATTTTCCTGTTTTGAGTCATTACTCTTTTGCCTGTAGATTGAGGAAGACTCCACTTCAGCACTGGTGAAAAAGGAGGAACCAGAAGAAAAGCTGGAACAAATGGAGGTTGATGAGAAAAAGCCGGAAATGAAGACCGAACCCAAAGAAGAGGAAGATATTGGAACCAACAGCACAACCTCCTCATCCCCCTCACAGTCACGTAGAAAAAGTGAGTCTGATGCTAAGTGATGAATAAAAGCTGTAGATACTTTATTTATCCTGGGGTAAATTGTGTATATCAGTTGCTCACAGACATAAATGCACACAAATACTAAATAAATACACAATATACACTTGAAAAAGTTGATACCCACTTGAAAACTAGCTGCTATAGATGTAAAATTAATTATGACAGAAAGTTAAAAGAATGTAACATTGTGTTAATGTGTGATTGTTTTCTGTTTAATTAAATCATTAGCTGTGTGGAAATGTTATTAAACACAAATCACAATATTCCCGTCAGTATATAATGTAGCCTTTGCACTCTGTTGTTCCAGTCTGTTGTCCACATGAAGCTCATTTAAATTTTTTGTGATGAATTTGTTTTTCATCGTGTCACAGTGGCCTGCCCCCCGTTCTACTTGTTATTCACTGCTGTATTATACACCTTTTCTAAAAATCAACCACCTACAATCACCATTCCATTCTTTATTCTTCAGTCTTTAAGCCAGAGGAGTTGCGGCAGGCACTGATGCCCACTTTGGAGTCTCTTTACAGACAGGACCCCGAGTCGCTGCCCTTCAGAATGCCAGTAGACCCCACAGTTCTGTGTATCCCAGTAAGTGGCAGATAAGCACTTGAATTCTTGAAGCATAATTCTTTTATTTGTATGTGCATGATACAGCTACATTGTTTAAAAATAAATTCTCCAATGCTTTGTCTTTCTCTCACTAGGACTACTTTGACATCATTAAGAACCCAATAGATCTGTCAACAATAAAGCGTAAGCTTGACACAGGCCAATACCAAGAGCCTTGGCAATATGTAGATGATGTCTGGCAGATGTTCAACAACGCGTGGCTTTACAACCGTAAAACATCCCGTGTTTACAAGTTTTGCTCCAAGCTGGCTGAAGTGTTTGAGTCAGAGATCGATCCAGTCATGCAGGGCTTGGGATACTGCTGTGGGAGAAAGGTAAGATGAAGGTTGTGGGTTACAAAGTGAGTTAATGTTATTATGAAGCGGCTTTTTTTGCTGGTAGTGAAACATTTATACAAAGTCAAAGTATATGCAATCAAGTCACTGAGCAAACATTTTCTCATTTTACAAATCACTTTGGCATTGAGTAATTGCATAAAAATAATATAGCAGAGGTATTCAATTAAAAGTCCAGTTATAAAAATTTCCTCTCCGTAAAAGGTCCGAACCCAAGTCTAGTTTGTGTCCTATAGCCGACCCCTATGTCCACATTATCATTTATCATCAATTTTCAATGCAGGATATGTTTAACTGAGTGCACAGATAGCTCTTTTACCTCACCATAAATAAAAGTAGACCCAGGCAAATAAATTTCAAGCCTTTATGTTAGATTGAAGAACACACAAACCTGAGACTTAAAAATAAAGAAGAAGATGAAGATATACTTTATTGATCCCCTCGGGGAAATTACATTTGTCACTCAGGTGTACATTTTGTTACATTTTTGTGTTAGTTTTTCACAGTATGTACATGCCCCTGAAACAACCACAGCACACAAGGGGGCCTGTAAGCATGCAGTTAGTACACACAATACACAACATCAAGCTGTACATTGGGAGGCAGAGTGACGGGCAGCAGCTTCCTGGAGTGCGCCCCAATAGAGCAGCACGAAGGGGGGACGGCGCCTTGCTCAAGGGCGCCTCGCTCAAGGGCGCCTCGGCAGTTGCTGGGAGGTGAGCTGACGCCTCCCACCGTCAGCTCACACTCCGGAGATGTGAGCTAAAGTGCAAAAAGAGCTGAATAATCTTTTTTTTTGTAAATTAAAGACATCCCAGCCTAAAGAATTGAAGGCCTACACTTCAAGTAAAAAACCATTAACATGTTCAGAAAGCATAAATAAAAACTGGCTCTCTCAGGGGAAAAATGCAAACAGAACTTTCTTCATGAGAGAAACGGGCATGTGGCCTACAAATACTTGAACACAAGCTGGGCTTGCGCTAGCCATTTGCCACTTCGCCATAGGTGAAGTAAATTCCATATGGCTACAAGGTTTTTAGCTTGTATGGCCACAGTGGTGTTCTTATTTTAAGGAAAAAAAGTCTAAAACTTACAACTTTTTTGGACTCTCAAAAATCCACGAGCAATAACATAAGAAAACAATAGCATGCGGCTATTTCCGCATTCCAACGGAATGACCCGAACGCTCCCGATCATTAAATATGCACTCGGCTGATGACCGCATTTCGCCCAATAAAAAAACCCACAGGATTCCTTTTTTAAAAGCTAAACCCGCGAATTGGTGTACGGCAAGGCGAGGACGATCGATCGAAAGAAAATGAGAAGAGTGTTTTATAGTGGATTTTGTGTTAAAATTCTAATTGAACAAGAAATGGTGAATGCTGAGAGGGGGTAGGAGTGGTGACAGACCGATCAGAAGGTAAATGAAAGATATTATCAATACTTTTTTGTAGTCTTAGACTTTTGATCCCTATGACCGGCAGGAATAACCAGCGATGCAAGTAAATATGTATTCACCTCGCTTGCTATTTTATATGCCTTTTTAAATTGAAATGAAAAATCATATGATCAAATTAAAAGAAACTAAACTATGGCATACCAATGGTATGATTTGGTACCAGCAAATCAGTGTGACTTCTGCTGTTGTTATTGAGAGACCAGTTCAGATATGCGTGGGTTCACCTTGGCAAGTGCTACTCTAATGTAATTTTCACAGCAAAATCTTGTTTCTTTTCTTTTCCATGCAGCTTAAGGAAGTGTTCCTTTATTTTTGCCAGTGCGAGACTAGAGTTGCTCAACTTGACATTGCAAATCATGCAGAACACTGACTCCCATCACGTTCTGTTATACAGTACATGAAAAGTCACGTTGCACATGTTCGTCCGACCACTTTCTTTTTTTTGCTCAACATAGTTACTATGAATTAAAATATTAAGAGAGCAATCAGATGACTTACCATCATTCATTCATTCATTCATTTTCTGCCGCTTCATCCGCTGTGGCGGGTCACAGGGAGCTGGAGCCTGTTGTCATTGTAAATCAGAATTGGTTCTAAATTGACTTACCTGGTAAAACAAAGGCTAAGTAAGATTAAAAAATAAATGTACTCCGATCTCCAGTCCTAGCCAACCGCTCATGAAACATGCCACAGTCAGCTGTATGTACTTCTGAAAGCGGTCAGCATCCCGACACAGCTCCTGGGACAGCTGTGGTATTCCTTGAGATCAGAGTGCATCTGGAGGATGCAATTTACTGTACAACCTTAAAGGGACTTCCACAACAGGAACAAGTTGGCTAAATTCACAGTATGAGCAGATAAAAATTGATCCTTTTCGGGATGCAGAAAATCTCAGGGAATCCCCAGGATAACTAGAATTACAAATCTATTTGGGTCACAGTGACCAGCAACTGCATCAGAGCAACAAATCGCTGAGGTGCTGAGTGACAGCGACATAAAAGACATGGCCCAGTCTTTTTTGTAGCTTAAAAAATGAAATCAAAGAAAAAGTGTTGATGTCCAGGATGTGGTTTTGGAAAAAATAGCTATTACATATGGATTGTGTATGTTTACCTTTTACTATGTGTTTGTCACCATTACATTCGTTCATTAAAGTTAAACTGAATTTGTTGAATGGTTTGGAGGTTTGACCTGTCATCTAACATGTTCGCAGTACGAGTTCTCTCCTCAAACCCTGTGTTGCTATGGCAAGCAGCTCTGCACTATACCAACTGGAGGCACATACTACAGCTACCAGAACAGGTATCCAAATTTGTTTGGATATATTTATATTTTTTGTTGTTAATCTTTACAGTTATAGCTGACAGTAAACTCCACAACTGATAAAATGACAGTTGCTCAAATTTTAATTTTACACATCGCTCTTTTGCATTCAGAGTTACTTTTTTTATTGGACAATAAATGCAGCCATTGTAACTGCATTATGCTTCTCCTGTATCCTGGGATCTGTTCCACCGTACTGTGCACCGCCTGCTGTATAAACTGTGTAACTGCAGCTCTTATTCTTATTTATGAATAAGAAGCTTTAAGATTGGAGCAGCACACCAAAATTTGTTACATAGCAAACCTGACCAACAACAGGCAGGTACGGTATAGTCAGTTTACTGTATACAACCAGTACTGGGTCAGGGATTCCCATACAGTTTAGGATGAAACATGAAAAACAAGTAGTATTTTTGTCACAGGTTTGTTGGACAGATAGTGAATTTATTCTTAAATGGCAGAGTAGAATGAACTACATGAACTACAATGATGAATGTTTCTTTTTGTAGATATCATTTTTGTGAGAAATGCTTCAATGAGATCCAGGGTGAGAGTGTGACATTAGGAGATGATCCTGCACAGCCACAGACGTAAGTTAAATGATTATTGATAAACCCACTGCAAAACCTTGGTTTTTAATAACCAAGCTTTTCCAGTGGCACATAATTAGTAGCATATTGTTTTCTGAGTTTTCTGCAGTTTCAATTGGTACTTGTCAATATTTTTTTGAAGAGCCAATGTTATAGTCCCTCAAACTTAAAACCATTCCCGTTCGACTTGAAATTGGCAGCAATGTTGCTGAATGTCTCAAGCTGTGAGCGGGATCTACTTGTTTTGGTAGCATATTGTTACCCCTGAAGGGAAAAGCCGAAAGGAAAAGAAGAAGAAGATTGCATAATATTAATTCAATGTCCAGATGTCAGGAGTTAATTTTCATGAAATGTTTAATTTGTTTCTGTCTGTGTCCAAAATAATGTCTTTAGATGTTAAATCATGTATAATTATTTGAGTTTCTATAAACAGTAATATTGTAGCTGAGACAGAAATTCCAACCAAAATGAGCAATGTCATGTTTTTTTCACCCGCACCTTCTTTCTTTTCTCTGACTTAAGGATGATCTCAAAAGACCAGTTTGAACGGAAGAAAAATGATGTGCTCGACCCTGAACCGTAAGTAGAAACAAAACTTTACAGCCTTTAACCTCATTTAACATCATTGGCAACTCAGCATACCACTTATATACAGGAACACAACTCTTTGTGTAATTGCTTTCAGCATAAGAGAATATTGGTTCTTATTCCTTTGATAGCTGTAGCGGTTTGCTTTCATATTTTCTAATTGTGACTAATTGTGCAAAATAAGTACCGTATTTTGCGTACCATAAGGCAAACTTAAAAGCCTTAAATTTTGTCAAAAATCAACGCTGTGCCTCTTAACATGAAGTGTCTGTGTACACTGAGTTCTAAAATCTGAAAAAATGTTTTTGTGCAATTTTGGTCAGCGCTCCGCCAGATAGGCCATTTTCCACCGACATAGGATGTAATACGTCACCACCTACGCCGGCAGCGATAAATCAATTAGAGAACATGATTTGAGGCTACCTCGGTAGCAGTATATGCCGGTACTGTACCGTAGATATGCTGCATAACCACTTTTTTTTTTGGCGAAAGACCCCCGACAATGGCATCAGTGAAGAGACACACTTAAGAAGCGCAATTCAAACTCCAGGCTATCAGTTACGCGGTTGTTGCGGTACAGTGCGCCCTCATTTTTTGCGGGCAATGTGTAACAGAAACCACAAGCGATTAATGAATTCCGCAATCAAGCGAATCAAACTATCTTATTATTTACGTAATTTAAATGTTTATGACCCTCCCCATACTGATATTGAACCACCTTCTATCTGTATTACCTTTTCCCACGCTATCTGTATTACCTTTTCCTATAGACTGTTAAGAGCACTTTTGTGTCTCACGTAAGTCCGAGAGACACAGAAGCGAAAGCACTTCCGGATGCCGTCAGCCAATAGAATGCACGTACGGTATCACGTGACTGTCTACCAAAATCCACAATGAGGTGAAGTAGCGAGCGTTAATGCATGCGCGAGGGCGCACTGTATACGTAAAGAGACTGGGTAGCTTTTTTCACGTTTTGCCGTCTCTCTTGATTTGGGACTCCATGCGCACCCATACCACCGATTCTGTAAAAAACCACGTCAAGCAGCTGAATTCGGAGCTTGCCGTCATCCCAGGAGGATGAACTAAAGAACTCCAACCGCTCGACATTGGGGTAAACACAGGGTTTAAAGTTAAGTTGCTTGCATCATGGGACCAATGGATGAGAGACGGTGAAACAAGACTGGGAGGCAGCTCCGAGCGAGCTACGCCACTATATGAGTGGATTGTGGATGCCTGGACCAGCGTGTCTGCTTTGACAGTTGTACGATCTTTGGTAAAAGCCGGCATCATTACTGGGCAGCCATCCGAAAAGGAGACAGACTCTTGACAGCGATACTGAAATTGCCGAGCTGTTCAATGCAGACCGAAGATGAGGACATTGAAGGATTTTCCACAGATTGATCAAAAAATAAATTAAAACATATTTAAAAATAGTGTCGGTGTATTTTCTGAGTGCTACACTCAGAAAATTTAACCAGTACTTAATGTCATGCTGCTAATTTCATGGAAAAGTGCGACAATGTTTGACTCGTAGAATTAACTTCAACGTCGATGCCGCACCGCCATTAACCTCACCGCACGTCACTGGTATGAGGAGGGTTCATAAACGTGTAGATTGCCGTAAATAATAAAGTAAACATTTGGTCACTGTGTTGTGGAATTTTGTTTTTTGAGGGTGGTCCTAGAACTCATTAACCACGAGTAACAAGATTACTGTAAGCCTCCCACAAAGATGAGATTGCATTGTCTGTTTTGTAAGTACATATTAACAGGAGGAACATATATTTCAATGGGTTATGTTCGTAGCTACACTATGGTTAACATATCAACAAGTCATAACGAGAGATTGATAATGTTGGATTGTATACAAAGGTGTTTTTAAATCACTTTTCGGTATTTGTTTTGTCATGACCAGATTCCAACACTGTTGATATTGTATGGTCGTGTATTTTATTTCTTCCTTCTTTCTAGGTTTGTTGAATGTAAAGATTGTGGACGGAAAATGCACCAGATATGTGTGTTACACTACGAGGTCATTTGGCCATCTGGGTAAGTGATTAACATCTACTATCAGTAGTAATTTTTTTTAAATCTATTTTTGTCAATCAAGTAAAATATGTTTCTTTTTCCAGATTCATCTGTGATAACTGTTTGAAGAAGAGTGGAAAAACACGGAAGGAAAACAAGTTCTCTGCAAAACGTTAGTTGCACTTGGTATATTTGAATTTTAATTGTCCCATCTATGAAAGTGATACCTTTTAATTTTTCATGCATTGCTCAAAATATCAGCATTTTGTCACAGTTGTGTTGTACAACCACCGAAAATACAGGATTAAAAAAAAAAATCGTATACACATGGGCATTATGTGTCTGAGGGGCGTTCCTATAATAGCAGCCTTGTCAATATACACTACTTACAAAAAAATTCAGAATAATTGGCTTTCATGGGAAATTTATGGAAAAAGAGAGATGTTCACACTGAAGTGATATTATGAAAGTTTTAAGGTAAGTTAATTGGCATCATCTGGTACCATGGGGCACTGTTCACAATGAAGTGCTCATCAGTGTGGGATGTGTCCAAAGAACATCTACTTCATTGCGTTTCTGTGACTCTTCCAGACATCCTGTTCATGTCACTTTAATCTCAGTGGCCACTTACATTTGATAGCATCCTGTTTGAAGCCTCGCAGTGCTGAGGTAATGTTGATCAACTGTTAGGGGTTGTGTTGATCTCCTTCCATCCATCCATTTAATTGAAGACAGGGCAACCATAATTTCTCATTAGACAGGAATTGAACCCAGAACCTTCATATTGTGATGCAATAGCGGTACCCACTGCTGGTCTCATGATGTCAAAATGTGAATAGCATGATGAGGAGGGCTGTTTATATAACTAATCTGGTTAAACCAGAAAATTTACTGGTCATGGATGAAACACTTGTGAATTTGGCATTGAGTTCCTTGTGAGAGAACGACAAGTTTTGCTAAAAGTACTGGAATAAGGAAGAGTTGGACATGTGCATTCAAATCCTTAGAGAAGGTCACATCAAGTTTTCCTGTAAAGGTTATAATGCATTTTACTTTCATCCTGAAATTTCACCTGAAAGTTAACTGTTTGTAAGTAGTGTACAGGTAGTCCTCAACCTACGAACACAATTGGTTCTGAGAGGCCATTCGTCAGCTAAATTGTTTGTACGTCAATATTTATAAAATAGCTATCTGTAATTGCCATTTGAGGTCATTTAAGTGCCATTATTACTCTAAATGCTATTCCGTCAGTCTGCCCCGGGCAGCTGTGCTACAGATATAGTTTACCCCATCACCAAGTATGAATGATGTGTGAATGAAGAATGAATCCACTTGTAAAGCAACTTTGAGTGCCAAGAAAAGTTCTGCATAAAATTAACCCATTATTATTATTATGATTATTATTATTAAATACCAAAGTACTACTGTATTCCCTAAGACTTATCAGAAACAATTACAAGACATAAAAATAACAAAAAACAAAATAAGTTACCGTATTACAACAATGCAACTTTTACGTCTTACACCTTGTAATCAAAAGTCCGACACGCCACTTTCAGCTTGATTACTTTGTTTTATTTCCATTAAATGATTCAGTTAATCCGACCAAATGTTAACATCAATTAACATATTTGTTCCTATATCATTTAGCTCCTACAGGGGGACACCCCTATCAATAATTTGAAAAAAAACAAACAAACCATGAAATGCAGATTGTGACACAGTATTTTTACAGGAAGCCTATAATCTACATTGCTGGCTCTACCTTTCAACCTAACTTAATAGCTTCTATTCTCGATGCACATATACAGTGTGCGTTTGGTCCCTGCTCAGAAGGTCACAGACATGTGGATAAAAGGACAATAAACTGCAGATGATGCGTTTACAGGAAAGCCACATGAAGTCCGACATCAGAGAAGACTGTTCACGTTGTTTTGTATTTGCAGTGTGATTTGAACATAACATGAAATCTTAATTTATGAGGTGTTAATTTTACGCTACTGGGCATGTGGGTTGCTGCAGAAAAGGGAACCGCTGAATTCAGATATTTCGGCGCGCAGTTGTTCTATCTACTAATGTTTGTAAGTTGGATGTTAGTATCTTGAGGACTACCTGTATATACATTGCAGATTAAGACCAACTGATTTTCTTTTGTCTGCGAGGAATTTACCATATAAATGTTTCTCCTTTTTTCTGCTGTAGGCTTACAGTCAACGCGACTCGGAATGTACATAGAAGATCGTGTGAATAAATTTTTGAAGAGACAAAACCACCCAGAGGCTGGAGAGGTGTTTGTGCGAGTGGTGGCGAGCTCTGATAAAACAGTTGAAGTTAAACCAGGCATGAAATCCAGGTAAGATTATCAATGAAAGGCAGACTTTTATGAATGAGTAAAATTACATTTCCATATAGCTATTTGGATCAAAATCCACCACTCCTCCCCAAAACAGCTTCATAATTCATTGGCGTTAAAATTGGTCTTTATTTCTGATTCATCAACCAAAATAACCTTTACCAAATAAATGAAAAAATAAATCAAGAGGATGAGGTATGAAGTACCGTTATTTCCAGACTGTAAGCCGATACTCTTTCCACATGCTTTGAACAGTGCGGCTTAAACAATGATGTGGCTAATTTACGGATTTTTATGGGTTAATGTGCGTCATGCCATAATTGGATGATAAAGATAGCAATCATTGACTTTTTCTGGTGGATAACTATATTTTTTCCAACCAGCCATTTTACAGGCACTGTTCATAAGAGCTTTACGGAAAGTATTTGCATATGTTACTGATACGTATTTAAAAGTAAAAAAAAATCTTTTTGTGTATCGTCTTTCTGTGTAAACATCTCATTTTACAAAGGGGACAACTGCGGCTTATAGACAAGAGCGGACTATGTATCTGATTTAGTTTTGTTTTTTAATAGTGGGTGCGGCTTACGTTCAAGTGTGCTCAGTAGTCTGAAAATTACAGTAATGTTGCAGACAACCAAATAGCACTCTGCCCTCTTTAATTAGTCAGTGCACCAACAGCTTTTTTTTGTTTGTTTTATTTTGGGGGAGGGGAGCTTATTTGTATTGTCCCTCCATACTATGCAAAGTTGAATGTACTCCATAAAGCTTTTATACCCAATCAGAGAGATTGTGAAACCGGCATGTTTAACAAGATAGGGTAGACAACCTCACTGATTATCTCAAAGGGTTTCATCACACAAGGTCAAAGTCTTGATATTCATGAAATCCTCTCAGGGAGGACTCCCTCATTTGGCAAATTCTTAGCTTTGTATTGATTCAGTAATACTTGACATAAATTCTCACAAATTCCACCATTATTATCGTATTGTTGCAGAATCCAGCATCATTTAATGAAATTTGTAATTCAGGGAATGATTTTTATTGTTTGATAAGACTTTGTTCTCACATAATCTAAAAATGTGACTTTTGAAATTTACACCTACAAGGTTTTTTGATTTTAATCTTAATAAATAAATTAAATAAATAAATTCTTTCGACAAGATACCCCTACAGTCTACATATAATTGTCATTTTCGGGAGTAACTCATGAGTTTATGAAAGAAAAATCTGAAAGTGTTGTTTTTAAAAATTTGCATTTATCTTCATTATAACAGATTCGTGGACACTGGTGAAATGCCTGAGACCTTTCCCTACAGAACCAAAGCACTTTTTGCCTTTGAGGAGATTGATGGTGTTGACGTGTGCTTCTTTGGCATGCACGTACAGGAATATGGATCTGAGTGCCCATTCCCTAACACTAGGTTTGTAAATCCTTATACTGTATAAAAGTCATAGCAATAGGCATTTAGCATTTCAGGTTTGTTTTTTATGGGTGATATTGACCATGTTTTTTCTCTCTACCTTTACAGACGGGTCTATATATCATACCTTGACAGTATTCATTTCTTCAGACCTCGGATTCTACGAACAGCGGTGTACCACGAGATACTTATTGGCTATCTAGAATATGTAAAAAAACTTGGGTAAGTCTAATTCTATCTAGCTTCTGCTGCTTTTTGACAAATGTGTAATGTCAGTCATTTTAAGTGAACATTTAGGTTTATCTTGCTGCCCCACCATATTTCTGTACTTATGTTGATAACATGAGGTTACTGTTATGATTTGTGAAGTATCTTAGATATTCACTATGCACTTAAGTAGATACACTTAATTGACATGCAGTTATAGTCTGTACTATATTCATAATTATTGCAGAAAGTCCACCCAATCTTTTATTTTGCACATTGTACACTTTGAGTCACTTTCAGTATGGAGGCCTACATTCTTTTTTTTTTTTTTAGTTGGCCACATTTAGTAATTCACATTTTGTATTATGTGTGCTTGTATATACTAATCATTATTAATTTTAAAGTAACTACTACATATTGTGAAAGTCCTGAACAAGAATTGTGGTTGTTTCTCTGTGTTGGTATAGAATCATGAATCAATCAAGATTCTCGTTTATCCATATATTAAAATTAACATGTTACAATGTGAAAAATAATATATTCTGTATGTATAATATTTAATCCAGTATACATAAGGTTATAATGTTCTTTATGCACATGTGTACAAACAACACTGAGAAAGAGCTTTAGGGCCCATTCAGACTGCAGAGACAACAGATTTCCTTCCATATCTGATTTGTAGGGAGTACAAATGATGAGATATTCGACATCAATCTGGAAGGGCTAAAAATCAGATATAGGCGACTAGTCTGAACAAGGCCTTAGATGGTAACAGTTTATTTACAAATATATAAATGTTCAACATCTACATTTGACAGAAACAATTTTTTCTAGTGAACTCTGTGGCATCTCATTGCAGTGAAGGGGATGTAATTCAAAGCCTCCTTCCTTTCTTAATTTATGTCTGTGGCCTCATCACATCAGACCAATGAAATTACCAAACAGGTCATGGTGGAGTAATTACATTTTTCGATATTTAGTTATCAATATTTATTATGTTCTAGCTCACTGTGGTCCAACATATATTTTTGAAACATGTCTGAAACTTTTCCAACCTCTGAACTTCTTTTGGACTTCCCAAACCTTTCTTCTGTTGACTACAGCAATCCCTTGCTTATTTGCGCTTCAAGGTGCATAGTTTCACAACATCACAGATTTTTAGTAGGTAGTCACGTGATACCCTACACACATGCTATTGGCTGACAGCATCCGTGTGTGCGCTGCGTTCCGAGACTCACGGAATAATTACCGTAAATAATAAAATGAATAGTTTGTCGCTGTATCGCGAGTTTTTTATGGATTTGTGATTGTCTTTTCTTCTCTGATTTACGTTGAATCAATTAATGTGCAGTGAAATGTCAAAGTGCTGTTGAAAGCATTTGAACTCAACATGGCTATTACATCATTGTACTACTGAAAATATTGTTTGCATTGGCAGATTTGAACTAAAGTTCTGCATTTTTGTCTCATTTGGTGTATGTTCTCAGATATGCTCAGGGCCACATTTGGGCATGCCCACCCAGCGAAGGAGATGACTACATCTTCCACTGCCATCCTCCTGACCAGAAAATCCCAAAGCCTAAGAGACTACAGGAGTGGTACAAGAAGATGCTGGACAAGGCCTTTGCAGAAAGGATTCTACATGACTACAAGGTATTCTTCTTTTATTTTGTTGTCTTTAACATTTTTTTTTCAAAACATAAAGAATCCAAAAAAAAAAAAGTACTAGAATTATCAGAACACTGAAATTGTCCTGAAAAGTTATTCAACATATTTTTCTTTTCAGTTAATTAATTTTTAAAGGTTTTATTATTGCTTTTCTTTGAGCCAAGTAAAATAAAACCCATTATCTTAGCCTTAGTAATTGAAATAGACTATCACCACATCTAAGTAATATTTAAATTTATGCCTTGAAGTTTGACTAATTTTGCAATCATGAGAAATAATTTCATTTGTACCCTCGTTCATTTTTCCAATAATAAAACAAAATAAAATCCATGCATCCTTCCAACTTCAACTGCTCATCTGGAGCCAGGTCACATCACAGACCAAAGAATCTGAGCAGACATGCCCTTGCTTCCCTGTTCCAAGAGACCTCATCTAGCTCTTCCAGGGGAATCCCAAGGTGTTCCCAGACCAGCCAAGAGACATAGTCTCTCCATTGTGTCCTAGGTCTTTCCCAGGGCCTCCTCCCAGTAAGACATGTCCGGAACACCTCCCTAGGAGGTGTCCAGGAGGCATCCAAAACCGATCCACTTCAGCTGGCTCTTTTCAATGTGGAGGTGCAGAGACACTACAACAAGTTTCTCCCTGGTAAATGAGCTCCGCACCTTGTCTGTAAGGCTGCGCCCAGCCACTTGATGGAGGAAACTCATTCCAACTGCTTTTATTTTATCCTTTTGATCGTGAGGTGAGAGTAGGAAAATAGATTGACCAGTAAATCGAGAGATTCGTCTTACGATTCAGCTCTTTATTTACAATGACAGACCTATACAATGACTGCATCGATGCGGAAGCTGCACCGATCCTTCTGTCAATCTAATATTCCGTCCTTCCCTCACTCGTGGACAAGACCCCAAGATACTCGAACTCCTCACCCCCCTTTTGTCGCATGTAGCTGTAAATTGCCCCAGTGCACACTGTAGGTCCAGGTTTGAAGAGACCAGCAGGACAACATCGTCCCCAAACCGGATTCCCTCAGGATCCTGGCTGCACCTGGAAATTCTGCCATGAAGATTATGAACAGAACCGGTGATAAAGGACAGCTCTCCCAAAGTCCAACGTGCACTTTGAATGGGTCTGACTTACTGCTGGCAATGTGAACCAAGCCTCGGCTTTGGTACAGTGCACATTCACACATCAACACTCACAACTTCACCTCATTTGGGATTTTTGGTTGGTAGTCACGTGATACCGTTCACGCATTCTATTTGCTGATGGCATCTAGAAGTGCGGTGCTTTCCTAGAGTCTGGGAACGCAGTAGCACTTGACAAAAAAGTGCTTAAAACACATGATAAGAGTGTGGGAAAAGGTAAGGACTACAAATTATAAGTAAAATTGTCAGAGAAACAATAAACCAATAAATGAAATATAGATAAATGAACATTTATGTAAATCTTCATCTTCATACGCATTATCCTGAGTCAAGTTGTGAGGGCAGCGGCTTAAATAGGGAGCCCTTCTAAAACTTCTCTTTCCCCGACCACAGCAACCAGCTCTGACTGGAGGATCCCGAGGCATTCCCAAGTCAGTGTTGAGATATAATCCCTCTATCTGGTCCTGGGTCTGCCCCGAGGTCTCTTCCAGCTGGACGCATTAGATGTCCAAACCACCTCAGCTGACTCCTTTCTACGAAGAAGTAGCAACTCTACTCTGTGCCTCTCGCAAATAGCAGTGTTTCTCACCTCATCACTAAGGGAGACACCAGCTATCTGTATGAGAAAACCCATTTTTTTCCACTTGTACCCATGATCTCGTTCTTTCAGTCATAACCCATCGTTCATGACCATAGATGAGGGCAGGTACAAAGATGGAATGGTAGATGGAATGCTTTGCCTCTCGGCATTTATGTAAATCTGATATCTTCAAAAAGTAAATCTTTTCTAATATTGCCCTGGTATTCAGTTTTAATTTTTAAAAAAAAGTTTTTCTGACAACGTGCTGCATTTTATGTATCAGTCAGGCCAGCTCATGACACCTAAAGTTTCATGATGTTTGATTACAGAAAACAAGTGTATTCATTTTTTTTTCTGCCCCATGGACTATGCCCATCTCTTAGGACATCTTCAAGCAAGCAACAGAGGACCGTCTGAGCAGTGCTAATGAGCTGCCGTACTTTGAAGGTGACTTCTGGCCCAATGTGCTGGAGGAGAGCATCAAGGAACTGGAGCAGGAGGAGGAGGAGAGAAAAAAGGAAGAAAACACGGCAGCTTCTGAAATGCCTGAGGTTCAGTCATATTTTTTTGATAAACCATTGATACGAGTTTTAAAAATTCATTCCCTGCTCAGGTTTATAGAAGTCTTGTTCTGCTGCGCCTTCTTGATGACCAGTCAACAAATTTTCTGATACAGTTCCTTTTAAGCCATCACTAATCAGCACAATGAGAATATATGGCTAAATTATATATATATATATATATATATATATATATATATATATATATATATATATATATATATATATATATATATATATATATATATATATATATATATATATATATATATATGTGTGTGTGTGTGTTTTTGTGTATATGTATGTGTATATATAATCAATCATTATCTCACAGGGAACACCAGGTGACAGCAAAAACGCAAAGAAGAAAAACAATAAGAAGACTAATAAAAACAAGAGTAGTGTTAGCCGTGCTAATAAAAAGAAGCCTGGGATGCCGAATGTAGCCAATGACCTGTCCCAGAGGCTATACGCCACCATGGAGAAGCATAAAGAGGTCTGACATATATATTTTTATTTTTTAAAGTAACCAGGATTTTCATGAGCATTTGAGCTAAATCTATTTTTTCCTCAATGAAAGGTGTTCTTTGTGATCCACCTCCACTCTGGTCCCATGGCCAATACTCTGCCACCCATTGTTGACCCGGACCCTTTGCTTTCCTGTGACCTGATGGATGGCCGTGATGCTTTTCTGACTTTGGCCAGGGACAAACACTGGGAGTTTAGCTCTCTCAGAAGGTGCAAGTGGAGCACCATGTGCATGTTGGTTGAGCTGCACAACCAGGGACAAGACCGCTTTGTGTACACTTGTAATGAGTGCAAGCACCATGTTGAGACACGCTGGCACTGCACTGTGTGCGAGGTGAGTTTCATTTACAACTCTTAGTGGGCTGTATGTTCTTATATGAGAGTTATCCTATGTTTGTACAGTTTAATCACAGTGTTAAAAGAGGTCGTGTAAAGGCAAGGAAATGAGCACAAATAGGAATTGACTAAAAATATAGATTCCATCCTTTTTTTCATAAAGAAAGTACATTTACAAAAATGTCTATTCTCCAACTTGCTCATTCTAATTTCTATTAACTCATCTACCTTATTCTGCAGGACTTTGATCTGTGCATTAGTTGTTACAACATAAAGGGACACGAGCACCAGATGGTGAAGTGGGGTCTTGGCCTGGATGATGACAGCAACAGCCAAAGTGGAGAGGCTTCGAAGAGCCCACAGGAGAGCCGGCGCTTAAGCATACAGCGCTGCATCCAGTCTCTTGTCCACGCTTGTCAGTGTCGCAATGCCAACTGTTCTTTGCCATCCTGCCAGAAGATGAAGCGAGTAGTGCAGCACACCAAGGGCTGCAAGCGCAAAACCAATGGTGGCTGCCCTGTATGCAAGCAACTTATCGCCTTATGTTGTTACCATGCAAAGCACTGTCAAGAAAACAAGTGTCCTGTTCCATTCTGCCTAAACATCAAGCACAAACTTCGCCAGCAGCAGCTGCAGCACAGGCTTCAGCAGGCCCAGTTGATGAGGAGAAGAATGGCCACCATGCAAGGCAGAACCATGCCATTACCATCTCCGCCAGCATCAGCTGCTCCCAGCACTCCCTCTTCCCATGCCCAGCCCAACACTCCCCAAACACCCCAGCAACCACTCTCAAATCAACCACAGACGCCCACTTCATCAGGTGTTATATCCCCTTCTTTCCCCAACACACCTCGCAATGTCCAGCCTCAAGCACCAGTGTCTCAGGGCAAGCCTGGCCCCCAAGCCTCCCCTCTACACCAGCAGCAGTCTCCCCTCCCCCAGCCAACTCAACAACCTCAACAGCTACAACAGCAGCCTCCCCTTGCTGCAGTCAAAATGGCACGGCACATTGAGATGATGGCACAGGCCCAGCAGAACTACCGAGTCAACTTGAATGGCTTACCAATGAACCCCCAGCAGCCACAACAGCGCATGACGGGACCAATGCAACCTCCAATGCAGATGGTGCCAGGACCCCGGGGTCCACAAGTCATGCAGGCAGGCATGGCCCCAGGACAGTGGCCTGGAGCTCCAGGACCCATGCAGACAACTCAGACTCAGCAATCAGGCCTTGGCCCAGGCCAGACCCCACAACAGGCCATGCCCATGCAGAGAGCCATGATATCCCCAGGACAGCAACCTCAACAGACTCAGAGGATGTTGATTTCCCAGCAACCTGGTGCACGGGTACAGACACCCCAGAGACCTGGTGCTATTGCACCCAATGCCCTGCAGGACCTTCTCCGTACCCTTAAGTCTCCAAGTTCCCCCCAGCAACAGCAGCAAGTTCTCAACATTCTCAAATCAAACCCTCAGCTTATGGCTGCTTTCATTAAACAGAGAACAGCAAAGTACCATGCCAACCAACCACAACAACAACAGCCACAGCAACAAGCAGGTCAACAACAGCAACCTAGCATGCCAACGATGCAGGCCATGGCAATGCCAGGAGGGGCCGTGCAGAGGCCAGGGATACCCCCTCAGTCCACCCAGCAGCCTTCTGGACAAGGCATTTCTGCATTAGCAGCTCAAGGGCAACTGATGAATGCAGGGCACAACACCAATCCACAGATTCAGGAGCTCTATCGACGACAACTTCTGAGACAACAGCAACAACAACAACAACAACAACAACAACAACAGGGGGTGATGCCTCAGGGTCATCCTGGTCAGTTTCCTGCTCAAGCGCAGGGTACAGCATCTACATACTCTCAACTCCGCATGCAGCAACAGCAGCAGATAGCAATGCAAGGAGGTGCAGGAGCAGCTGGGGGACCAATGGGCCAACTTCCACCCATGGCTCAGATGGCCCAGCCTGGTATGGGGATGGATGCAACCCAGAACCTTCTGCATCAACGAATACTTCAGCAGCAGCAACAGCAGCAACTTCCTCAGCAGCAGGCCATCCTCAAGCAACAGATAGGCTCTCCTGCCCAGCCCAGCCCCATGAGCCCCCAAACCCATCTGCTGGCTGGCCAGCCCTCATTAGCTAATGCCCTTAACAACCAGGTCCGTTCGCCCGCACCAGTTCAGTCCCCCTGTCCACCCTCACAGCAACAACCCCAGCAGCAGCGACCACATTCCAGTCCGTCTCCACAGGTTCAGAATCAGCCCCAACCCTCACCTCAACACCCACATCCACCACACACCGGTTCCCCCCACCCAGGACTTGGGGGCCCACTATCAGGGTCCCTGGAACAGGGACATCTGGGGACACCAGAACAGAGCGCCATGCTTCCACAGCTTAACCCACCCAATAGAGGGGGGCTGAACAGTGACTTGGGGTTGGTGGGAGATGCTACAGGGGACACTCTGGAGAAGTTTGTGGAGGGTTTGTAGCATTTCTGCTGGGAACTGAACAGTCATACTCCCAGGGACCCATCCGCCCTCTCCTCTTTCTCCAATTTTCTCTTCAAACTCTTAATCCCATTAGAGGGCTTTGTTTATTCTTTATAAGGTTGACAAAAGTTTTTGTACGGACATGTAAAAAGTTTCAATTGTTATTAGAAAAACAAAGAAAAAAGAAAATTAGTTTGAGGAAAAAGTCAAAATTTCTAGGGAATTTGTTTCCTAAACCTAATTGATGGGTGTTTCTTCCTTAAGATGTTGAGGGATTTACAAGTTGCTTCTTAAGTGAAATTGAAATCACATAAAGAGTATATTTTTGGTTCTGACCAAATATGTTCAATACTCAAATTTTGGTTTAACTTTGGTATGATTTCATGCCTTATTTCTTTTTTTTTTCTTAAAGAAAATGTACAATTGCATTATATTATTCATATCTTTTTATTTTGTACCTTTTCAATAAATTTAAAGCATTTTCTGTTGAAACTGTAAAAATACTTTGGGAATTGGGCCAGGTTTTTGTTCTTTTCTTAATCCGTTATTCCTGGCAATTGTAATTTAGTGTTTTACCATTACATCAAGGCGTTGCGTTTCAGGGACCATTCCCCTTCTCTTTGTGTGTATGAAGAGCACTCAGTTGTATTAAAATAGGAAATGGACTGCTTCAGGTTGTGTGTATAAAAAGCATGTACGCAGGTGCACATGAACACACTGACACACAACACCCCCCTCCCCTCCACCCCACCCCCCTCACCAAAATATATACAGGCCTCACTGGTTTACAACAAAAAAGGACTGCGTTTAATGTCTCAGTGGTCTGGAATTTGGAAAATCTGTCTTACAGGTGTAGAAAATTACGTGCAAAAAGAGTGACTAAAAGACCAGCCCCCTAAGCTGAGGTGGAATGATCACCACTTGTTGGCCACATCTCGGTTGACTCCCCATCCTCAACATTTCACACTTAAGCTGTGTTCTATTTGGAGATGGGGCACACATTGAGATTCACTTTGAAGAATTCTAAAGGTTATCATTCCTCATTCCTCTCACAGAAACTTGAATTAGGGGTATTTACTTTTTCTCCTATTGTATCAAGTTATTAAAATACTATAAATATAAGAGAATAAAATAACTGTATAAACTGGTTAAAGACTCATTTCTTATATACCTTATTGTTAAATAAAATGTGTGCAACAGACAAATTCAAGTACTCTGCTGACAAAATGAGTCCTGACTCCTGTTGGTTTGTGTTAATTACCCTCAGTTCAACATTTTTTCATCTGCTCACCAGCAAAGTCGGGTGGAACCTGTGACATCGATCAGAAGACAGTCCCCTTTTTCCTCCCCTGAATTTAGTTATTTTTTTAAAAGGTGGGTTATTATGAACTCGTAGGGTGTGTGTGATCTGTAGTGATGCAGGATTTTACACATGAAATTCATATTGTATTTCAGAAACACCAAAAGTTTATGCTGAAAGTACTTTATCAGTGACTAGCAGTATTTGGTTGAGGGTGGACAACTTAAAATTCATCTGAAGTGTCAAGTGTATTACAGTATAGTATTACTAACGCCAAATGACTTCATATTTTCAAGGTATTAATGCAGAGAGAAAATCTTGTCTGTTAAAGGGAAAGTAAAGTTAATTTTAAGTGATATATGTTATTCATCAGTATGAAAAATAGAAGAAAAAATAATTTTTGTATGTGTAACATCCGTTTGGTCATAAAAGCTTCACAATGCGCCGCAGCAGCTTCGGCATTCAGTGGTCACGTGGGCGTCATACGTCACTGGGGCCAAACATAGTTTAGCAGCCATAAGAAACAGGACAATTGTAGACGCGATTAGCACATATTTACACTCAAAAAAGTTTTTTTCTTTTTTAAAGCAAGTTTATTCACAAAAAAAAGCCACCTTCACGTGAAATTCATATTCAAAAACAATAGCAGGAAACAGTGACGTGCGGTGAGGTTCATGGCTGGTGAGGCACTGACTTCATCATAATCAGATGAAGATGTTCACACTCATACTAACCTACAGTGCAGCTCTTTCACCATTCAATAAGCAACGGTGAGTAGGTTATTTTTGAAGTCTCATAGAATTATTTACACATACAAACTGTAATACACAAATAAGCAAATTTAATTTAAAAAAACTTATGTTTTTACCTACACGTTTTTTATATGTTATGTTTACTTATAAATGAAGTCAATACACAGCTCCTTCTGAACAAAAGCATTGAAAAAAATTTTGAGTTGAAATATGTGAAGAAAAAGTGGGTGGAGAAGAGTGTCAGGTGTGTTTTAGAGTTTCAGCTAAAATAAAAGGAAAGGTGTAAAAAAAAAAACTTCAGAAGGAGCGGCGCATGGACTTCATTTATAAGTAAAGGTAACATATAAGCAAACATGTAGGAAATAACACGTTTTTTTTAATCAAATGTGCTGATTGTGTGTTAGTTTGTGTAAATAATTCTGCTCTGAAACTTTAAAAATGACATGTTGCTAATAAAATGATGAATAAGATAAACTGTAGGTTCATATTTTTGTAAATCTTATTATAAAATCAGGGCCTCACCAGCCATGAACCTCACCACACGTCACTGGTCTAGAGACAGTCACTGTTCTCTCTGGGAGATAGTGAATATATTGGTAGAAGGATGCTGAGTTTTGAACTGCCAGGCAGGAGGCCTACAGGAAGACCAAAGAGGAGGTTTATGGATGTAGTGAAAGAGGACATGAACTCGACTCAGACAGGGCAACAGAACTGATTCCGATTCTGAAACAAATGAATGACGTCGGGTGAGTTGTGAACCGGTGGTTCGACCAAACGATGCATTTCGGCGCGTGTGACGTCATCAACCAGCGACATTTGACACGCCCCCCGAACGGAACCTAGTGCCGAACCGCTCTGTTTCACAGAGGAAAGGTGATCATCAATGCGTCTGTCAATCCGGCCATCCCTAGTTCTTTTACAATTCACATACAACGTTACATTTAAGTAAAATACACGAGTATCTACTGCATCAGACTTCTAGACGTGCATAAATGACACTGAAAGCTCGACCTAAATCTTCGCGCCTGGGTGAGTCAAAAATGTTAGCATGACCAACTACAGTGGGCTCACTGCTTGTTGTCTGGCGTTACTGATAGTTTCACTACCAACTCTTACAAATATTACTCACAAATAAAGTGTTTCAGTCGAACCCGGTTTTGCAAACGCATGTTTCTTTTGAATGGCAGGTACTGTTCTTTTGGAGTGCAGCATTGACAGAGCTTTCAGGATTGCTAACACGTAGTTTACGAGGTGCTTGAGCAAAGTTAGCTATCGTAAAAGCAAGGCTTAACACCACTAAGATGGTCGTATTTTCAGGCAGAACGTTACCTCTGGGTCATATGGGTTTGGCATTTTAGTAAGTGAGACGTCACCATGGATGACTCGGCTCTAGATTTCGTCGATCTCCGCTCGAAGCTGCTAAAACGAAATCGCAAGAAACCCCTTGAGCCCAGACAGTCAAAGAAGACGGAGCACCAGTCCTGTCAGGCAGGTGATGGAGTCAAGAGGGGGAGAAGTAAAGAAGCTCGTCGGTCCAAGTGTGCTGGAACACAGCCTCTTTGCAGAGATGCAGAGCAGCCTGTGGTCTGTGAGGGGACTGGGTTTGATTCAGCGGAGGCCTGGTCGTCAGCAGGACTGAGAGCTGAGCAAAGTTTGATGGCAAAAGACAAAGTTCTTCTCAAAATGCAACAGTTCAGGAGATCCTCCCCACAGAGGTTGTTGCACACAGAAAGGAGCCTGGCTCAAAACCCTGAGGATGACAGCGATCCTTCATCACACCTGATACAGAGACAAGGTGAGATGATACTGCCTTGGTACTGATTTTAGTGTGTAGATTTACTGCCCAGTGAACAGTGAGAATATAGTTTTTTTTCTTTTTTCTGTGGGGACTGTGATTTGTTCTCTTTGTAATGTTATGCAGTACAGCTGGCTGATGTCGCGTCAATCTGAACATTGTCTTTCTTTTTACTTTACAGTTTTGATATTATAGTAATAAGAATATACTAGCAAAACAGACATTGTAATGATATTTGGTATTGATATGGTATGATATTTATTCTTTTTTGTTGTCTGTCTCAAAAAAACTAACTCCAGTTAAATATAACGAATACTGTCATAGTTACTATCAAATGAATTTGTTAGCTCAGGGATTCCTTTTCAGTATATCATTTGTTTCAACCATTTCATGAAGAATATATATATTTTAAAAGTACAGCCAAACTCAGCAATATTGATGCAAATAATGCAAGAGAGGAATGGTCTCGTTCACATTTTAAAATCTGTTTGGAAACCCCTGATGGAGATTCTATTTTGACATGTACCACCTACGTAGTTGTTGCACACCATGTGAATTCTTTCATGGTATTCCCTGATGGCAGTGGCCTCTTTTAACAGGATAATGCACACAAAGCAAAAATATTTCAGTTAAGGTGTGACAAACACAGCATTGAGTTTGAATCATTAACATCTACGTCAATTTAAAGCGCCTGCGTCAAAAGACTTGGTGGTGGATAAGACAGCAAACCCTTAGAGGTCTCAAGAGGTCCATGCCTTAACAGGTCAAGTCTGTTTTGGCAGCAAAAACGGAACCTACACAGTATTTGTCAGGTGGTCATAATACTGTTGTTGATTGGTATATAAGTGGATAAATGCCTGTAGATTACTAACCTAAGTCACTATTTTACTGAATCTAAGTCAGTAGCAGTGATCAGGTGACCTTATACAATTAGATTGTATTGAAAAAAGTCTTTGGTTTGCTATCAACACTATTGAATCTACGTGTTCCAATCACTTCCATGGCCACAAACCTCATATTAGGGGCGGCAGTGGCTCAGTGGTAGAGCAGGTCGTCCAATGATTCACGATCGGCGGTTCGATTCCCGCTCCCGCTGAGTCATTTGTCATTGTGCCCTTGGTATGTGAAAGACTGTGTGAATGTTACTGAGAGGGTTCAATAACGGACTCTGTACTGTACCCGAATACTCTAGAGTCTTTCAGCGCAGACATCAGCCCAGAACCAGAGGACAGTGACGAGGCTCTGGCCTTGCAGCTGCAGCAGGAGCTAAACAGGGAAGCAGCACAAGTCCAGACAGCGGACCTGGAGGATGAAGGCCTCTTCTTCTGTCATATCTGCCACAGAAACCTGTCACACATGACCTCCGATGGGCGATTACAGCACCTCAACAGGTTTTTACATGATGCTCATATGTGATTTGGATCAACAAAACTGAAATATCTTGACTGCAGTTACTTAACTGAGAGTGAGATTGACTTGTCTTTGCAGATGTTTGGATCACAGTGAAAAAAGTGCCTCAGCTCCCGCTCTTCTTCCTCCTCCTCCCCCTCCACCTCGTGTCCCTGACTGTCCAATATGTGGCAAGAACTTCAAATCCCAAAAGAGTCGCTTGACTCACCTGAAGAGATGTTCTTCAGACATGGGTGTGACTCCAGCTGTGCTGCTGCAGGCTTTACAAAGACAGGCTGATGAGACTAAGAACACAAACACACTGTGAGTCTAACCACAAAGTGCCTTTTATCTCTCATCCAGGACAATTTTGTATATGTTTGTATATGTTCTAAATTTGGTTATTATCATCCACACAATGATGGGTTTCTCCACATCATTTTATTAGATTTGTGGACAAAGACAATATAACTCACTGCCAATGGAATTTGTAGACCTCAATTACATTTTTCAACAGTCTGGAGGAGCTTTGACTGTGAAAATCAGGCTTCTAGTCATGGAATTTAGCTACGGAACATAGCATCGCAAATCAGATTAAGACAGGTTGTGGCAGTTTATGATGCAACAAAGTTTGCACCTACAAGCCAACACGGTGTCGCTTTGAATGAAGCATTTTTGCAATTGATCAAGAACAGAAAAGAAAAAAAACACCGATAAATGCCTAGAGCATCTGACAGTCCACCAACGGAGATCATTACCTTTGAAGCGCTGGCAGCGAATGAGTTAAATGTGAATCTGTTACCACATAATAACATTAGATTATCTGGCAGTATATGCAGTAGTATACTAATGTGAGGCCTAGTCATTCTGTTGTTCTCTTTAGTACAGAGATTGGAAGTGCTAAAAGAAAGAGACCAGCCAACCCTTCACAGAAGAAGCCCAAAAAGAAGGCTGAGCCCTTGGATGAAGACACTATGGTAGCCCTGGCTCTGTCTTCCTCCATGCTAGAACAAGAGAGAGAGCCGGAGAGACCTGTACAGAAAGAGGCTAATGCAGCGTTGAAGTGGAGGCCAGCTGCAGGTATTTTAACTTCATTCTATTATCAGTGTTTTATATCAAGTGTGTTTTTAATGAGTATTTACGTACATATCTGGGAATCTTCTCTCTCACTCTTGCAAAAAACAGGTATGTTATCACTCATACGCAACTTTGTAAAATTACTATAAGTGTTAAGTTATTTTTCCTCTGTACAGCAGCTTCTGCTGCCTCTTGTGACAAAAGCAGCTCAGTCAAAGATCCCTACTCATAGAATGATAACCACAATTTTGCAGATAAGGGATGTGGGAAGAGGAAAAGGCAAGCCATCTTCCGACCTCCTCCTTTCCTCCTTGTTCAGAATGCTGAGACAGCTCTGACAAAGCTGCAGGAACGTGTTTCTGCTCTTCTTGTAATCAGCCGGTCCCCCTCTCCTCCTACCCCAACCCGCTGCACCAGCAGTCTGCCTGGTTGGAGTGGATTTGCCCCCCTCTGGCAGAAAAGCACACTAATGGATGAAGGTTCCACCTGTCAGTCTGATTTCTACACCCCAGAACTGAGGGAGTTCATCGCTCCTTGGAAATCAGCAACAGTGAGAGAGACTTTGTTATATTATTTGTGCTTCTTATTCTGAATTCAAATTAGATTAAGTGTTAAAAAGTGTTTTAATCAAATTCCAAATAGAACAAGCACGCAGTATCTGGTAGCTAGAAATAAAATTGACAAATTAACATTAATCAGGCTTAAAACTGAAATGCAGATGTTGTGTTCTGTAATGTGTCAACGACTACCAATGGTTTTCTTGGATTCAGTCAAATTCCCTTGGAATTATTATTCCTGTAATACCGTATCTCTCTTTTACAAAACCAAGAGCAAGGATCTTTATGCTTGACAGATACTTGCCATAGAGGAAAACTATGTGATTGTGTGGACAGTGGTCACCGTGTTTTATCCCGATGGTTAGAAAGTTGGCAGTAATTCTGTATAAAATTAATTTTTTAATGGATATCACTATACTATATAATTCTTTTCATTGAGAGAAAAAAAATTGATAAAAAAAATAAAGAATTTTGACAGATGTGGTTATAGAATGGATACTTAATGAAAAATTAAGTCTTTGATTGCTGTATTCACTCACTCACTGGGTGCAGTTTTGTATTTGACCCAAATTTCAAATTGATCACACTGCATTTATTACTACTGTCCCTCCACTTCTAGAGTGATTCGTTCACATACGCAAACGACAAACATGAACCTGTTCAGTCAACAAGTGAAGGAACCCTTGTCGTAGGAACCATGGCATCCACATTACAAAATGTGGCATCTACTCCAGGGACAGCACAGCTTCCACTGAAGAGCCAGACACTCCGGCACCCGATGGAGCTAGCTGACCATAGCATGACACTCTCTCAGTGTGCCTACACTGATTCAAGGCCTGACAAAGGTAACACATGTTTAAAAGTGGATTGTAATGTTAAATACGTTTTCTGAGTATTTTGCAATACTTAATATGCATTTTAAATACATAGACAGAGAAGAAGTTGTTTACCTGTCTAAACTGCAGTTACAGGTCCAATTGAATGGAGGTTGAAAATATTAACAGGTGTTCTTGAGTTTTTTGCGCGGTATTATTTTACTTTTAAAAAAAAAATTATTCTATTTATTTCTGATTTTTCTAATTATTGTTTTGCTATTCAAGCATTAAATGTACATGTATTTAATAATTTCAATGGAACATTTGTTCTTTCAAATTATGGCAGTTTTGCTGTAACACTTATTTTGTATAATAGTATGGAATTTTTTTAGCTTTTTAGCTTATATGCTTTTATAATAAGTTTTTATTACTCATTGGAATGGAAAATTTTTCCTGGTTACTGGAGTTGACAAAGGTGTTGGTAGAGTTATGCACTCTTGAGAGCTTTTCTTTGTAAAAACAATGTCTTGCAATTTCTAACTCTTTATTTCATCTTGAAGCACTTTTTTGTTTTTCTTACTGAAAAATCTTACCTAAATGTTTGTACTTGGAGGGAAACTGGAGGGTTAAATTGTATTGATAATTTTTCGTCATTGTTTTATTCTCAGTCTCTTCTTCTTGCAGAAGACACAAAGGTGTTGAAATTTGGGGAGGATAAACTCTGGATGAAAATTATTTTCATCCAGAGTTTATTTATTTGTTATATATTTATTGTTTTTAAGCTTTTGATTCCTGCACTATTGTAACCATAGGAGCAGCTTTCTTATTTGTCATCAGTTTGGGTCCTAATTGTCTTTGTTCCCACAGAGCAGAACACCAGTTTGGTCCCAGACCTCGAGCTGAACAGCTTTGTACGGGACAAGTCACAGAAGCAAGCTGACCTCTGTGTGAGCAAGTTCCTTCCAAAGAACTCGTTCATTCCCTCAGTCAACACCAACCCCGAAACAAGACAGACTGATAAGCGAGCAGTGAATGACCATTTACGCCACCCATCGGTAAGACCAGTTGTCATCACAGTTTTGCCTGGATCACGGAACTGTCTGATACATCTTATGATATGTTAGCACACTTTTCTCCAGAATAACTATAGTCTATTTGATCTAATAAAATGTAATTGGAAATTAAACTACAGCATGACGTGTCTGGAGGGTAAGGGGATTTCATATAATTATAATTCACTAACTTGTTACCAAGCCTTTCAACTTTGGTTTTCAAGGATTGATTTGTAATTTTTTTTTGCATATGCAATAACAACTCAACAATAGGCTTCCCATGCTGAGACCATGAAGTATGTCAAGTCTTTTTTGGTGTTAATGTGTCCTATAGGTGGCGCTGTCCAGACTTGCATCAGATCTGAGCAGCATGGTGAACAACCCTCAGTTGTGTGATGTGCAGCTCCAGGTGGACACTGGAGAGGTCTACTTTGCTCATTCCTTCATGGTTTATGCTCGCTGCCCTCTGCTGGCGGAAATGGTAAAATGAAAACTAAAGCAGAATACTGTGCATCCTCACACATTTGCGCATTAACGCTAGCGACTTCACCTCATTGCAGATTTTTGGTAGGCAGTCACGTGATACCGTACGCGCATTCTATTGGCTGACGGCATCTGGAAGTGCACTCGGTTCCGTGAGTCTGGGACTTACGTGAGACACAAAAGTGCTTTAAACAGTCGATAAGAGTGTGGGAAAAGGTAATACAGATAGAAGGTGGTTTAATATCAGTATGGGGAGGGTTCATAAACGTTTAAATTACCGTAAATAATAAGATAAATAGTTTATTGCTCTATTGCAGAATTCATTAATTACATGTGGTTCCTGAAACACATTAACTGCAAAGAACAAGGGCGCACTGTACACTGATTTCTATCTGAAGTTCAGCTTTCATTGACAGTTGTATAGTATTTCAGTAGTGCAGTTTCAGGGTTGAGCAAAATCTTCCTAGTGGATATCATTTTTTTAAAAACATCTGTTTTTGTCAGTGAGTCGTGGACCTGGACTGATATCACTTTTTTTAAAAAAAGTTGGGACATTAAGAAGATTATTAATCCCTCAGAGGGGAATTTTTTTTTTTGCTCAGTATATTTTTACATGGAAAACAGAAAATGTACACAACAGACACAAATGTCCTGTACAATATGCAATTTAAGTGAGGGAGATAGTGAAGGAAAGCCAAGTAGCAGAGCCCTAGGGAGCTTGTGGAGTTTGGTGCCTTCCTGAAGGGCGACAGTGCTCAGGAGATGAACTGGTACCTCTCCAGCTACCAGTTCACACTCCATACTTATGTTAATGCTGATCTTGAATTGGTCACCCCTTATGTTATTATGTAACATGTCAATAAAAGCAATTCATTCATCATCAAATACCCACTTCATCTGCTGTCACGGGGTAATGGAGCCTATCCCAGCTGACTGGGATGCACTGGCATCCCACTCCGAGTGGAATGTTATGTTATTTATATATATATATATATATATATATATATATATACACATATACATACACATACATATATATATTGGTTGATGAATTTTGGTTAATGTCTAAAACCTTGTTTGATAGAAGAAGGATTATTTTTTAATTTGGATAAATGATTAGGTTGTGATAATTTATTTTCATCACTGTTTTATCCCTGCTTGCATTTTAACTCCTCACCATCGTTTCTTTGTTCCCCACAGGTACATGAATGTGGTTTTGGGGTGCAGGAGGATGGAATGCATGCAGCCCAGAGGGTGTTGATCAGTGAAGTACCAGCACAGGCAGTGCTTGCTTTTCTGCACTATCTCTACACAGCCAGTTGCTCGATCCCTGCATCCTTGCTGCCTCATGTCCTGGAGCTTGCATGCAGGTTGGTATACAGTGTACGGTCAGACAAGAATATATTCCAGGGCAAGCCAATTTAGATGGGTTATATAATTGTAGTTGGCATTTTTGTTTGTTCTGATTGGTCTGGGATAATATATTTTTCTGTTTGACCATTGAGCCAAAACTGCCCAATAGTTTGACTATGTAGGTTCTCATTTATCCAGGTCATGGTTATCCAAAGTTGTTTAAATCAATCCACTGGACTTTAAACATACAGTGGATTGATTTAAACAACTTTGGTTGCCAACAGTTTCTCTTCCTTACCACATTTTGGTTGCTATAAAAGAAAATAGTGCATCTTACACTCATATCCTAACCTTACTCATACTTCATTAGTTATCACATAAGTGATCACCTGGACTGCATTTTTTTTTTTTTACAACTTATGACTTCAGGTCTGATGCCATCACCCAGCATTCCTTTATATCACAATGTGTCACAATATTGTCATTACATCCCGCTTCAAAGCAGTGATGTATTATAATTGTCAATGTTCGTTCATCCGTCCGTCCACCAAATATCTTCCAACCGTTGCAAATAGAAAGATGAAACAAAAAACACATTGCTCGGGCGGCAAAGTGGTTGAAAATGAGATGGTGACCTTGACATTGAGAAAACTAGGTCAAGGTCAAATTTAAACTTTTGTACAGTCAGGAACCCGATAAGATACAAAGACGAGGGAGAAGGCCAGCGTGAGTAGACCATAGATCAAAGCTAGCGTTTTGATCTATGAAAGTAGGTCAGAGCACTAGCTTTGATCTTTGATCTGTATGATAGATAATGCAGAGGAAATAACCGTCTGATTGATTATCCCACACGGATAGTTTTCCTGTTAAGCTGTAGTGACTGAAGGTTCTCTTTTTTGTCTTTATGAAGGTTTGACTTGCAGGAACTTCAGCAGCTTTGTAGCCAAAATTATGCATCAACTTTTGGAGATGAGGAAACCTACCTGAACCAGGAAGACAATGTTACCAACCAAACAGACCAGGAGTTTATGGCGCTCCTGATCTCCATGTGGAACGAAGATGAGAGCACAGATGTAGATGAAAGAAAAGCTTTTGAAAAAGATTGTCACACAAATGAATTCACAACAGATGAAACGGAGATATGTGAAGAAAACGTGAACGAAGAAGAACTGGAAGAGATCTATGAGTTTTCTGCCACACAGAAAAAGAAAGGAGAAGAGAAAGAGGATGATGATTTGGTTGAAGATGAAGGTGGAAAAGAAGTGTTCACAACACTGACAGAGTCAAGAAGCAGCTCCACAAGCTTCCTTGTAAAAAAAATTCAGAACTGTGAGGATGGAGAGGCCTCGTTGCTCCACTCTACCTCTGGCCAGCCAAAGATGTATATCCCTAAATTGCAAAATCATCACTCAACTCAAACACCTTCATCTAAACTGTCTAACAAATCCTTAAATCATTCTTCAGCAAGTGCAATTGATGACCTTTCCGTCAGTCTCCCACCTGCATCCAGCCTGCCTGCTGCAGGTCTGTCCGTGGGTCAAGGTACTGCTACCTTGGACATGTCTAAAGGTCTTCCTTTTATGTCAGAATGCCAAGGTCCTCATTCTCCTGAATCACAGCAAATAAAGAAAGAACCTGAGCTCATAGTTTTGTCTGATTCAAGTGATGAGACTGATGTTCTACTTTGTTGCCACAGTCCTTCACATCATTCTCCACAAACTGTCAAGAACCTTCAAAGGCAAACCCAGATCAAAACTCAACCTGTCCCGAAACCTAATAAATCCTCCCATGACAATAGTTCCAGCAACTTAGAGTTTAGTCCTGAAACTCCATTTGCACAAATTCAAACATGTAATCAGAGTACTTTGGAATGTTCTCCAGAGCTTTCCTGGCTGATTCCAAACACACCACTCCAACATGGGCAAAGCACCACAACCAGTTCAACTCAGACGAGAAGCAGGATGTGTAGGACGAAGCTCTTCCCTCAAGGTGATGATTTACAACCGTCACTCTCTGTTTTATCTCCTCCTTTACCACTCAACAGACTTCAGACCTCACACAGTTCAACCACAGATCCGTCCCAAATCAAACCAACAGAAGACTGCATTCCCAGAATTAAATTGCAGGAAACGGTTTCTTGTTCCTCCAGCTTTGATCTAAGTTTTTGCCCAACAGTAACCAATAGCTGTGATGTGGCTGAAGTTAAACAAATTAATACACTAACCACAAGCCAGTCAAAGTTCCCACACCTGTCAAGTTCTACTTCCTCTAAGGAGGTCACCCCTTGTTACATACAGGCCCAGCCTTGCAGCAGCACTCCCCTGCATACTGAGCTCCACTTGTCCCCCGCTCCTCTTGCCACCTCCATGCTCAACAGTAACCTTGATAAGCGCAGGACAAGACAAGGGAGGGATAAGGTACCAACTGAGACCAGCCCAGAGAGAACAGAGTTGGGGAGTTTTCATCTTTCCCTGCTGTCTGACCCTTCAGATCAATCAGTTTCTTACTCGAACAGAGGTATTAAAATATCACAAAGGCACAGTGACTCCTCTCATCGAAGTGGACAATCAGAGTTCAGCAGTTGCGACAACACAGGGTCTAATCCAGTAAGGAGCGACATCACTGATGAATTGGGGCAGTCAGAAGCAGCAGAAGAAACCAGACTGACAGAACATGATGTCAGGCATAGTTTCATGACCAGGGATGACCCCCCCATAGCTTTCAATGACTCATGGGCCCTTGATGTCTGTTTAGATGCCAACCTGAAGGATGAGCAGGAGCTAAGTCTGTCTCAGCAACAGACAGACATGCTTTGTTCCTCTGTAGGCTTCCAGCCTTCACCACCTGGTGACAGTATCCCTTTATTGAATAGCTTGTGCCCTGTGGCTGACTCCTCTACACCCAAAGTCCACAGTTTACAACCATCCAGGCTAGTATCACCTGATCTGACAACTCAGAACACTCCAGAGGACAGCAAAAGCCTCCTGGACTCGAAAATATGGGACGCCTGGGAAGAAGAGGAGGTTGAGGAGGTGGAGACTCAAACTCTCCCTCTTTCGCAAAGGTTGAATCCTTCTGCTCAGCTCAAAACACCTGGTGAGTAGTGTGCTGTTTGACAAATCACAAACTTCCATCTCAGAGTGTGGAATAGCTGAACTTACCACCTTCAGTGCTCACCACACTGGCTACCCTCATAAATAAAACTACAAAATTTCTCATTCCATATTTGTTTTGGGTTATTGAAATGTAATTTCTTAGCTTTAACAAATAGTTGGGTAAAACAAGAAGTTTTTCTTTTTTTTTTCTTGCAAAAGTTTTCTGAAAAAATGTAAATATATCAGCCTAAACTAAGTTTAACACTTCACCACTGCTAACGTCATGCAATATAATAATGTCATCAGCAGTATGTGATGGTATCTGACTGAATTTGAATGTGTCTCTGAATTTGTCTTTTCATATTTTAAAACAGTTTGGTTTGGATCAGTTTAAACAGTAGCAAAGTCTAAACTTTTGATTTTACTGCATATTTTTATTTTTTATTTATGAAGCTCCCGTGCACAAATCCAGTGGTGAACACAGACACTGTCTTTATGATTGTGTCTCATCAGCATCATCTCACACAAAAAGGCGTACATTGGTGCCCATCACTCCTATGCCCCACTACTCTGACATGGACACGCCAGAACTCAAGAACAAACTCAGCAGGTCAGTCAGGATTGTCTACCCCATGCCCCAGCTTGAAGAGAGGGTGAAGAGGGTGATCAAATTAACACCTTCAATGTCACTCAACCATGCCTGTCTGGTTCAGTTTTCTGTCATTGGGTTTTCTCCACCAATTCAACTGTAAGTTCCTCTGTCCATCACAAAAACAATTTGCTTTCTTTTTTGTACAGATTCGGTGTTCGGCCTTTGGCAAAGCGCCAGATGATCCTTAAATTGAAGGAGATTCATCAGTACACCCACCAGCTGGAGAGTTCGGATTCTGATGATGGGACCTCATCTGCAGGCTGCACAGCCAAGATGACGCTCCAACCCACTAATTTGGTAATCGCTGGCAAGAAGCCACACTTCTGTGCTCAGACAATGAAGCTTAAAGATCCCATTGCGCCAGCTTTCACATCCCCTCTAAAAGACAAGGAGGAAGGCAATCAATCTGCCTCACAGTCCTTTGACACCGTTTCAAGTGGAACAATTGAAGAATCTGAAAGGTACCATGTTTCTTTCAATTCAAAATTGTAATTGCTTTTTTTTTCCACAATATTTTGACAAAGAATGTCAGAGTAATGAATATGGAATGAAAGTAATAGATTTCAGCCCCATATGGAACAGTCATTCATTAATTCAATAGAATCTTGTCGTATCATGAGCTGAAAAATGTTTTTAATTGTAAATGTTTTTGCAGCAATAGCACAGAGCTGAAAATCTCTACAAAATAATATAACACTCATGCCAGTCTCTTTCATTGTAGTTGTTCTATAATTTATTGCCACATAAATGTTTCTTGCTGCTTAAAATAACGTCCATAAATACAACTTATGGATCTGACCCCCTGATTCTCTCTCAGCAGGTCCAACCCTGAGCTGTGCCACTCCTCTGATGACGAATCAGAAAGTGACGTCACTCCCTCCCAGAAAAGGACATGCCTCCGTGCTGTGCAGTCCTTCATTCTGTCTGATCCAGAACTGTACACTCAAATCCTCCAGTACCAGCCTTTGGTTCTGTCCCAGCTCCACAAGCGACTTAAGGCATCCGGAATCCGCTTGAGTTCTGCCAAGTTGATGGATTTTCTGGACTCCCAGTGCATTACTTTTACCACTGCCAAACCGAGCCACTCTGCACCCGGATGCAGGCGAGGAAAGAAGATGGGCAGAGGAGCAAAGGCGGTGAATGAAAGTAAAAGATGCAAGGAAAGCAGTGTCACAGCAATCCATTGAATGCTGCAAGAAAGTTTTTTAAAGACTGAAAACTTTTTAGAACAATAGTATAAAAAGAGATTTATTTTAATGATTTTCTTTGAAATTTTATAAGTACATTTTGAATTTTTATGTCAAATGAAATATTTGGAGCACTGAAAATAAAACATGTAAATGTTGCTTATCTCTGAGAAGAGTTTCTAGTCACCTAAGTTCAAAACAAATCACCAATGAATCTAGGAAAGAAACAAAATCATCAGAAAATGAATGTAGTTATTGTCAGAAAAGGACTTTAGGAGGTCGCCCAACAATAAATTTCAACTACTGTATTCAATGTTTTTCCCAGCTGGCTTTGGAATAGGGTTTCACATTGAATGGGTTACTAGTCAGTCCAACATTGCTCTTCGTCATACTACCAGACTGTGCCCATGTCCACACGGAACCTGGCATTTTTTAAAAACAACACATATCTCCGTCACAAGTCAATGGTTTTTGAAAACACCGGCCAGAGTGACGATTTTAGAAAACGTCGGGTATGCGTTTGCGTGTGGAATGGACGTAGTTAAAGCATAAGTGCTGCTGCTTCACGTGGCGCACAGACGAAGGTCGGCTATTTTCTGACGTATAACCGCGATGCTGACAAACATGCTTGACACTTGAATATTTGTTCCTCTGTTTTTTTCTTCATTGGAGTCATAAAGTTTTATTTTTTTAAGCGGAGAAAATACTCATTTTTAAAAATACCCGGCTATGTGTGGACATGGCCTTGGACTTTGTCACTGTTGCTGAGAATACGTTCAATGAACAATAAAATTGTATGAGGATTCCTAAGTTCCAATTTCAATATAAGATAAAAAGATACAATAAACGTGCTGAGACACTAAATAGCTAAAAGGCACACATACAGACACACACACTCAAAAGTAGTGTAAGAAATCCGAAGAGGTATACCTGTAGTGGTGTCACATGAGATGACACCCACGCAAGGGGCATGTGGAATATAAAATAAAAGTAAATTCTGTATGTCAAGTGTTATTACAGAGTATCTCGCAAATTATTACATGAATGTATATATTGGACATCGTATGCTGCAACTAAATTATTGAATGACTTTTCATGAAATGTATGATATTTCACATTATATTTTTGCATTGAATGTTGAATGTTTTTCCATCTCACTTCCACAGATGCATGAATGTTAAGCATTGCGCATTATACTTTCAAAGATGTGAGTGAAGGATTCGGGACCAGTTGAGCACAGTTATGGCTCTGGAATAGAACTTTCCCTCAGTCCTTTTGTCCCTGCACCCTGCTGTATGTAGAGTCTACCCGAGCGCACAAGTTGGAAGTGACTATGCGAGGTGGGACAGATCTTCCAGGATGCTGTGGGCGCCCTAGAGACTGCAGGAGTTAGACAAGGTGTAGAGGGGGCTGCCGATGATACTCTGGCCAGCGTTTATGACCCTTTGGAGCGCTTGCAAAAAAATCACCTTGCAACCTAGGGAACATTTTCTTAAAAATATGAAATTACTACTAGTTTTAGCATTTATGTCAGATAAAAATATCTGCTATCCAAATTTTCACTGGTCTTCACGCTTTGGTACAGGTGTTACACAAGATAATCAAAGATACAGTGGTGTGAAAAAGTTTCCCCGCCATGATTTTTTTTTTTTTTGCATGATTGTCGCACTTAAAATGTTTCAGATCAAACTCATTTAAATATGTCACAGACAACACAAGTGAACCAAAATACAGTTTTAAATCATTTTTATGAAGGGAGGAAAAAATCTAGGCAAACACCAGTTCTCAAATACATATGAATATATTGAATAACAGAACTTGTATTTAACCTATTGAAAAAACGTATCTGAAGGAGTCAACATAAATTATTTTGAAAACAGTTGACACAATATAATACATTTCAAAAAAGGTGGAAAATAGTATTCAACACATCAAAAACGAACCTGTGAACAAAATAAAATAACTGAAAGAACCAAATTTACTTCTAATATTCAAAAACGAAAGCACCTGTCGGAGACAATGTGAATTTGGTCTCCTCAATTCCTCCTTCTGCGCCTCTGCTCCTAAACATAAACAATCACCCAATTTGTCCTCCACCATCTTTGCGGCGTAATTACAAGACCGGAATTAACAATTATGTCCCAGTAGGTGCCAAACTTTAAGTATTTACAATAAACTCATAAAAGAACACCAAAGACAAAGAAGAAGTGCAGGTAAAATAAGAACATTACTTGAATGTTATTTACTGGAGGTTACAACTCCAACAGCTCAGGGTTAAAAGGCTGAATAAGAAAATAGTGGAACAGCATTCTCACATACATCCTACCCTCAGCAATGCAGCACTTAATTGTGAGGGACAGACGGGAGGAGCTACGGTAGTACCTAAATTATTGCATGAGTGTCATGACATTGCATGCATTATATTGTATGCACAGATTGTTGTCATAAGTTCTATGATATTTCACGTTATATTATTGCATTGAACGTTGAATGTTTTCCCATCTCACTTCCACAGATGCATGATGTTAAGTTTTGCCCATTATATTTTCAAGTGTATGGAATGAAGGATTCAGGAAGCCATGAGATGCGCACAAGGCAATCTTCACCATAAACAGAAAAGCAAATAAGAACAACAATATTGAGATAAAATTCACACACCACCATTAATAAATGAAAGATAAAATACTCAAAAATAAATGACGTTTTAATGTCCTGGGTATGATGTTAAAGTGCATCCAACCTGGTAAGGGATGGCGATGCCAGGTTCAACTGCCCAAGACCATCCATCCATCCATTAATGTTCTACCGCTTATCCTGAGTCGGGTCGTGGGGGCAGCAGCTTCAACAGGTAGCACCAAACTTCCCTTTCTCCGGCCACATCCAATAGCTCTGACTGGGGGATCCCAAGGTGTAATGAATTAAACTCCACAAAATGACGAGACTAGACTCTGTCCTTGTACTGAGGCGGCTTTCTTTACTGAATCAAACAAGGGTTGGACATCTCCCAAAACAACTGAGTCTTCTTAGCTTGCCTGCTAACAACAACGATTCTTCTTCTACTTCTTCGCATCTAGTGCGTCACTGAAATCAAACCGCCATAAACAAGTAATCAATTTCAATTTTTAGCTCCTAACTTATTCCCCTTTTCCCTAATAAAAATACTATGAAATAAAACACATATTCTTTTAACTACATATTTAACATAGATGAACTGTCTGACATGAATTATTAACTTTTAATATTAATATTTATGTAGCAAAATCACATCCTTCAAATAAAGTCATAACACAAGGTGTTCCCAGGCCAAGACTGTGATATACCTCCAACCTTGTCATGGGTCTACCCAATACGTGCCATATAATGACAACCATGGGTCATCTGTGGTCGCCTAACTCCGTTACATGTGCTCATATTCACACTTTGGCTACATTCCTACAGTATACTGATAGTTTGTCATAACTGGTTTTGCCTATTTGGCATCTCGGCAGGTTAATAAAGCAGCACAATGGCCTGAACATTAGTTGAACGATATCTGCAGGTGGTTACAATTTATTTAAAGACGAGTCACACATTTTAAAGTAATATCAGTCGTTTTGTTTGGGTCTAGCCAGCATCAGTGGAATAATAGGTTTCAAGGGCTATAGGTGCCCATCACTCTCATGTATGTACCTGAGCACTCAAACATGTCTGTCTCAACACTATCATGAAAGGTGAAAAGGAGCCTATTCTATTTCTAATCAAAGCAATTAATCACATCACGTTGTGTTGCCATTGGCCTACCCTGTCTGACTCCACTGGCAAAGTGGTGAACATGAACAGTTAGTGGGTTGTTAATACATCCTGTCAACTAAAGACCAACTGGCATTGGTCTGGGTAATCTTAGATCCAGTGTTAAACCCTGATTGATGGACAGATTTTTTTGTAATTTGCAAGCTAAACTACCTAATTTACTCACCCTAATCTGTAACAAGGGATTTAAAGTCGGAAATAATAAGTCATGCAGAGCATTTTTGAAAAACCCTTTACTGTTTTGCTTCATAACAGATTTCTATTAAAAGATCAACAGTGACGTACAAGAAAAGCACACTTCTTGAGTAAGATAAAATCTTCTTTCCCATGTCATTCAAGTAGAGACGGATCCTTCATAGCACAACATCAAGGCAGCACTGTGAGCTCACAGTCAGGTTATCAGGGGGTGGGGGTGTTGTACAATGTTTGTACAACTTTTTCACCCTGCAGATCCTGGAAACAGATCATCTCCACCTTTGTGATACCTTCATTTGTGGAGCATCAACGCAGAGTTTCACTCATGACAGGTTGGCAATGTTGGCAAGGAAGCGTTGGGCCCACCACTCTTCCAGGTCAATTGGCACAAAGCCTGAGCAAAAAACACAGAGGGGAGAAAGAATTGGGGCTAATGGTGGTAGAATAATAGTAAGACTGCAAGAAGTATCTTGTGCGTATACGTGCAATACGAGCAATGGGTCAGCAATTTACAGATGCACACTTCTCATCTTTTTAAGTGCTTAAAAGTCAGTCCCTGTCACAAACAAACAAAACAATAACAAAATAACCACAGTTGGTTCAGCTCTCTGTCACCCCTTCACTTTCAGGTTCAGAAACATGATTCTGAAACTGGCATAGACAGGTTTTTCCAAAATAAACATTAGAAATTGACACTTGTGTGTCACAGCTGCTTTATTTCCATGTAAATTACAATTCTAACAAGGTTTAAAATATATAAATATTCTCAGTGTGATGGCAGAAAAACAGGCTCAGGGGGACAGCTGTAGCTCAGTCAACTAGTTCTTGGGCTGGAGACCCGAGGGTGGCCTGCTCAAGACCCTTGTGCACCAAAAAGTTCAGAGTGTGAACTGGCAGTGGGTGGTGTGCGAAAGGCATCTGCTATGTTACGAGAAGAAATAACTGTACATGGACTTCCCAGTTAACATAATTTTAGTGTGTCATAACTGTTCCAACCATTCTCATGTTTTTGAGCAGAGAGTCCAAACAGCGACGAATTCTGAGTAAAACTCCGACTGAAGGAGGGGAAAGGATTGCGTCACAAATAGAGAAGTGCTACTTAGCCAGAGCCAATGAATGCCAAGCACAAAAGGAAAATCACAAAGAAAAAGAAAGGTGAGGTATACAAAAACTATGCCATACATTCAGTGGGTTAAAGCCTATCAACCAATAAGAATTTTCCCATTTTTATGTACTATCTATCTTGCTCCATAGAATAAGGTAGCTATTTATTCTTTTCATGTTTGGTATGAAGTCTGGTATTATTGTTTTATCGTGGAATTTCCACGGGTTCCTGCTAGTGTGTGTGTGTTTTTATATAGAGTATACACACGTATGATTATTTAGAGAAGAAAAAAAGTGATTTTCCTCAGGGGATCATTAAAGGATTGAATATTATTATTAAACAGATGAGTTTCTGCATGAGTGTTGGAAAATAACAAATACTGAGTAATATCCTTTTGTATCAAGCAACAAAAAAAGCTGCCATCTGGTTTCCTGCAGGGACTGTTGGGCACGGGTCTGTTGTGATGTTGATAACTTAAATTATATTTTGTGAAGCCCAGCAGAAAATTAAACAATTATTTGCATGCAATTGCTGGTCACAAAACAGACTGTCAATTCAAAAGAAGTGTGTTCCTGTAGAGTGTGGTACTGTGGTTCCTCTCGTGAAAAATGTCAGAGGTAGATTCAACATTTTTTTTCCATATGCAACAATTTCAGCTAATGCGCAAGGCTTTAGTTTTGCACGTGGTTGGGCTTCAGAAATAATGGGTAAATTAATTTTTAATTGTTTTAAATTTTAATTTTGTTAACTGTTTTAATCCCTGAAGGGAAATGAAGAATCCACTCTACACACAGGTTTGTAGGTTCATGCTTATATAGTGTGTACAGACCTGTAACACACACGGGGTCGTAGGCATGCAGGTGAGGGGGAGGTAGAGCGGCAGGCAGCTCCTTAATGGTGCGCCTCCAGTAAGCAACTTGTAAGGGAGACGACGCCTTGCCCAAGGGCGCCTCAGCAGGGCTCGGGAGGTGAGCTGACACCTTTTCCTGTCAGATGACACCCCGAAGTGATTGGGCGGGAGCGGGAATTGAACCGCCGATCTTGAAACATTGGACAACCCGCTCTACCGCTGAGACACTGCTGCCCCAAATTAAAGTTCGACTTCAATGAAAAGTTGCAAGATCATTTATTGTGGCAAACACATGAACATCTGTACTAAACTGGATGGCATCCATTCAATAATGAGGTAGTTCACTTAAAATGTTAGACCTCTTGTTGACAAAAGAGTAAATGGTCACCACATGCAGTGGATTCCATCCCAGACCTTGAGAACAAAGATGTTATCTTGGTGGAACCACAAAAGGAAATATGGCAAATACAGTTTATAAAGCAAGACATTGCCTGTTTATTCTTAATTGAGTCTGTCATAATATTTCATCTCAAAAAAAGAAAGAAGAGATAACCAGGCACATGCAGTCTTGACTGGACAATGAGCTGTTACACCTGGCTTGTCTGGAACAGCCAAGTTTTTCAATTTAAAAATCAAACAGTTAAAAATTAAACCAAACTGTGACAAAAGTTGCCATTTGATTGCCCAGACAAAAAAACAATTGTCATGCAACTCCTGCAGTGAGATAAAAGCAGTTATCCAGCATTCCTGTGTTACATTTAACAGTAAAGCTAAAAGTAGGACATGATTACTGGTTTAGAGTGTAGTGTGGTGAAAAGCAGGTGCAGAGTTAAATGTTAAGACGTTACTATTGTGTGATATGAAGGTGAATGTTATTTAGTATTTAGTAAAGTATTTCAACTGGACAATGAATAGGACTTGAAAATATGGGAAAGCCATTGAAGAACCATATACTTACTCTTCATTGAAGTACTGGGATTCTTCTCAGAGTACTGAATAGGACCCAGGCTGTTAGTTGACTCCCGTTCTTCCCCATCACCGAGCTTCTGCTCCACTTCCTGCCATGCTGGAAGTAAACAACACAGTATAAGATGAATTAATTAGAAAACAGGAATCTGGATTTATATCAGAATCAGAATTGTTTATTAATCCCCGAAGTGGAAATTGCTTTTTGTCACAGTCACTCCGCAGTAGAACAAAGTAAAAAAGTGAGACAGGAGCAGATAATACAGAATTAAAAAGAGCAGATAAATACTGTAATTAAATAGACAGAATTAAATATCAACATACTGTATATACAGATACATAAAGTAACAGCATCTTTCTTTTACCTTTGCAGCTTGTTAAAGTAAGGCATTATACAGCCAGATGGCCAAAAGCAGAAAAGAGTTCCTATGGCGTTTAGTAGTGTATTTAGGAAGGGTCATCCCACTACTGAAGGTACTCCTTTGTCCCATCACGTATCTGTACAGTGTGTGAAACTCATTGTCCAAGATGGCCCTTAGTTTGGACAATGTCCTCCTCTCCAACACTACAGTAAGAGAATTATAGTTTCTGGATCCATGATTCTTTTCCCACTACTTAACCTGACTTCCTAAAAGTCATGCAACACTCTTCCTTTTTCAGCTTCCACCATTTTGTCCTCTGCTCTGCCTTTGTCCTCTTCATCTTCCTCACCACCAGAATCCCCCTATGTTCCTGCGTCTTCTGGAAGAAAGTATTCACTATAGCCATTTCCATCCTTTTTGCAAAGTCAACTACCATCTGTCCTGCGTTCCTCTCCTGGATACCAAATCTGTCCATCACCTCCTCATCACTTCTGTTTCCTGCACCAACATGTCCATTGAAGTCTGCATCAGTGGACCTCACTTCTAGGCATGCTCTGCATCAAT
Source organism: Antennarius striatus (assembly GCF_040054535.1). Taxonomy (NCBI): domain Eukaryota; kingdom Metazoa; phylum Chordata; class Actinopteri; order Lophiiformes; family Antennariidae; genus Antennarius; species Antennarius striatus. The sequence continues at coordinate 17,855,521 of NC_090783.1, forward strand.
TAATCAAAGTCCAACCAGAATTTCTCCTTCTCCTCCAGCTCACATCCTACCTGTGGAGCATACCCACTAACGACATTGAAGATCACGCCTTCTATTTCTAGCTTCAGACTCATCACTCTATCTGACACTCTTTTTACCTCCAGGACATTACTAACAAATTCCTCCTTCAAGATAACTCCTACTCCATTTCTCTTCCCATCTACACCATGATAGAACAACTTGAACCCTGCTCCTAAACTTCTAGCCTTGCTACCTTTCCATATGGTCTCCTGTACACACAGTATATCTACCTTCCTCCTCTGCATCATATCAACCAACTCTCTACATTTTCCTGTCATAGTTCCAAAATTCAACATCCATACTGTCAGTCCTATACTCTTGGCGTTCCTCTTCTCTCTCTTCCTACGAACACACTTTCCTCGTCTCCTTCTTCGACCAACAGTAATCCAATTTCCACCGGCACCCTGTAGGTGAACAGCACCGATGGCGGTTGTTGTTAACCTGGGCCTCGGCCGATCCAGTATGGAAGTCATAGGTTTGATTCGCATCTTTGATTTGGCAAAAGTTTTATGTTGGGTGCCCTTCCTGACACAACCGTCTGTATTTATCAGGGCTTGGGACCGGCACAATAAGACACTGCTTGTGCCCTCTTGCGGCTACATTTGCAAATAAAATGACTGCTTTGTCATTATATTAAAAAGGAACACTATCTGGTCCTCATATTTGAGCAGCTCGAATCAACAAATATCCAACTTTAATTTCTAGACAAGTGACTAATTATGACAGTAGTTTCAGATTCATTTTCTGTTTATAAAGTAAATAATTACGTAAATTATTATAGATGAAAATAAGAAAGCATTCTGTCAATCAGGTACAACCAATTTGTCTTCTTTTACATGTGCCAAAACTTTTAATTCACAGAACCTAGCCTATTATAAAACTGCTCAGTCGGGAATAAATATGTTCCTTTTTCGAAACTCTGACCCTTTCATATTGAAATAGAGAAAGCTCTAGCAACGTCCAGATTGGCCCTGGACGTCTTGCATTGTGACCCAAAGCCAGACATGAACTGCTCCTTACCTTCATACACAAATCTGACATTCTCTTCGTGTGCTGGGGTGAATCCACTGGCTGGGCTGGCACTATTCTGCGTGGCTGTATTGTGAAAACGTTTCCCATTCAGTCGACTGAACACAATCTTTGGGTGCGGAGAGCTGGAGAGATTAGATGGATTATTAATGTGCAAAGAGTTGACTCTCAAGACTAAGGAAATTACTATCATTGTAGCTGCTGCTTAACTTCTGGAAACTCAATTTCCTGACTGATCATCATGCATACAGCAATACATTTATGTTATTTGGTGGGATTTTGTTGTTCTTTTTTTAATTTGCATGTAAATAACTACATTTTACTATGAGCATTATGCTTTACAACAACTCACAGAAAAGTTAGTGCTGTAAGTTTATTAGCCACTTGTAGCAAATACTGGTGCATTCCAATCTAAACCTGCAAGAAGTTATCTTTCCTCCAGTTCTTTTTGAAACTGTTATTAAGACATTTAAAAAAGTGTAGCCATTTAAAGTCATGCTAATTATATTTAAATAGGTATTAAATCGCAAAAAAGTGATCTCAAGTTACTCTGCAAGAAGAGCAGGTCTGTATTTCACTCTTTATTCTCTAGAATCCCAACCATCACCTCTGAGCAAGCACTTTGTTACATTGGTGAGGAAGAACTGCCTTTTAACAGGCAGAACCCTTAAACAGATCCTAACTCATGGTGGTCGTCTCCCTGATTTAACTGGTTGAAGTGAGAAAGATGTAGAGGGACAAAATTGGGGATGTATATGGGTGGTGGGGTTGATCTATGGGGGAAGAGAGAGAGTAAGGGACACAGATGAGCAACCACAACAACAGCAGTTAATTTTTTTTACAATAGGTAGTATTACTATAGTGTTATTGTACTATTTATGATGCATACATTAACATTGTAGAAACAGTACTCATAATAGGACAAAAAATAATGATTACGATGTTAAGAAGAACTATCAAATAATATTTCTTTGTTATAAATCCGAGGAGCACTTGAAGCATATTAGCAGCAGGTAAAGTCCAAGGTAATGAACCACAACCACCAGTGGAAGAGTTATTTGGTGTTCATGCATGGTGACATGTTAAAAGGACCGAGAGAGTACAATGATCTACACAGACCCGTCACTTTAATTGTACATAACATACACATAGTCTTATAATACTTACTTAGGAAGTGGAGACATTGGTTTGAATTTCACGTCGTTGAGTTTGGTCTCGATTTGTTGCGTGGGACCTTAAAGACAAAATTAACTTTCATAGTTTTCAATCTCAATTAACACTTTAAGCCTTTAAAATCTTTGCACACACACACACACACACACACACACACACACACTGAATAATTTGTATAAAATGCAAAACTTTCTCTTTCATTGCACAAAAATCTGATGTTAGGTTGCATCATGCTTTAGATTACAGATCCATTCACTAACCCGTCCTCCGTTGTGTAACAAGTTTGCTGGGACCTCTGGTGATTGTGTACATCATGTGAACAACAGCGATCTCCACAGATTCTGTAACGTCCCTGTTCAAAGACGGGTGGCTTCAACACGGGACGAAATGGAGAACATCGCATATCATTTGCTCCCCAGGACCAGCTGTTCCTGAGTCCGTCTGTCGCCAACAACAGAGACGTTTTAACTTGTTTGATACATACCGTGCGGCTCCTCCTCAACAGTAGGCGCTCCGTTGAAGAACCGACGTGTAGGTCATCCAAGGAGAAAGCGGCTTCCGACGCTGGGGATCAGTGAGGGGGGCGTGTCCGAGCGCTTCCTGACGTGACATGCGGGTGACGCTCCGGCACGGACGCCTCCCTCTGCGTTCCGAGACGAGACATCGGTGATCCTCAGCATTCTGATGAGAACACCGGGACACTAGACCCGGTTTGCTTTTTTTGCAGGGCGACGTTCACACTGTCATGGTAGCGAAACGTCGAACGCTGGAGAAGGACGAACAACGACATCCGGTCGGAACCTTGAAAATAAAAGTGTTGCCAAATGCCAGTTGAGGTACAATCCTCTTTTTTTTAATTTTAAATATTAAGTCGGATCTGTGCAGGACAAACTTTCAATATTAACGTATATTAAATGATTACATAATACGATCATGATATTTTTCTTTGTACTACAAAGAAAAATATCTTTTTTATGAATTATTGTTTTTTGGTCAAATAATGTATATGTATGTACTCTTTTCAGTGCTGTCCTGTTTTATAGTATGCCTCATTTTTTAATAAATTTCTCAGATGTCATCATTGCCTGCAAGAGCAGTTTTTACTTAATCATGCAAAATGGCCCGCTAGAATTATCTTATTTAAATTACAAGGTTTTATTATAATCTTTGACGAAAGCCTTTTTTACAGTGTGTTAAAATTTTCTGCAAATTTTGTTTTATTACATCCCGCTTCAAAGCGGTGATGTAATTGTCAGAGTTTGTGTGTTCCTGTTAGTCCACCAAATATCTTCGCAACAGTCGAAGAGAGAAATATGAAACAAAAAGCACATTACTCAGACAGCAAAGGGGATGAATATGAGATAAACTTTGACAAAACTAGGTCAAGGTCAAATGTGAACTTCTGTACTTTCACAGAGGGGAGAGGTGTTGTGATGTGTCTCATGTAGCTTGAGCGGAGTGTAATAGGTTCAATTAAAAATATTGAACTGGATTTGCCTGTGGACTGATGAGATTAATACTGTGATGATTTATGGAAATTACTCCAATTGTCATCATCATCATACTATTAAGATCTACATCCGATTTGCTTTTTATACTGATTTTAACATAAACTGCAAGGTGATTGTTTGGGATGGAGGAAATAAGGCCTTTTGTATGGTGTAAAGCTTTACTAAATAAGTGTTCTTCTAGTGAAGATTCTCGTGGAATATGTGGAAAATCTTTATAGCTCATGTGCACCCAGTGTCTGATTTGAAAGTATTTGAATAGGTTGTTTTTCATGAGATAGAAATTTATAGTACATTCATCAAAGGTGGTGTGGTCACACCATTTTCCAATCATCCAGGCATTATACAGGATGTTGGCTCTGATAGCTGTGCTTTGATGAAAACTAAGAGTCCCACTGGCAAAAATAGGCTTTTCTGGCCAATGAGAGAGGACATAATCTGATACCAACCTGAAAATATTCTGAGACTGGCCCCAAAGCCTCAACTAGTTTGAATCCCACAGTTTGGGCAGAGATATACTCTGCTTTTGATTATCATGGAAAAAGGAATGAATCCATATGCAAGTTTGGTAGTTTGTTTAAAAAGATTAAATCACTAATTACAGAGCAATCAATGAATGGTTGTTTTGCTTCCAATAGCCAGTCCTAGTTTTACAACTTGTAGGTTTCAACACAAAAAGGAGCAATAGAATAAGTATATGACCCCCTAGGTTACTGACTTCTTCATGAGCTGATTGGATCCAGGAATCAGCCATTTTGCAGAAAAACATAAGACCATCTGTCCACCAACTGAATCTCAAGAGAGAATGGGTGATCAGTGAATGAATCCAAACACTCACATACTTTTGCTACCTGGCACTCTAAATGTCTGTAAATGTAGATAAAAACAGGATGATGGTAGAACAGTGGGCAGCTCCAGGTGTGCCCCAATGAGGAACTTGTTTGGGGACATGCCTTGCTCAAGGACACCTTGGTGCTTAATGGGTGAACTGGCACCTCTTCAACTTCCAGTTCACACTCCAAACTTTTTGGTCCATGGGTGGGTCTTGAGCCAGCCACCATCCGGTCCCCACGACAAGACCTAGTGGACTGAACTACTGCTGCCACTGTGCAGAAATCCAAGTAATCTCAAAGGGTTCAAATACTTTTTCTTTCAACTGTGCGTGTCAGGTTCCTTGGTGTCCCAGTTACCTGTATAAAACCTAGTCTGGTCATGGTCAGTTTAATATCTCAAACATACTACCACACATACTTGCAATAATGGTGTGCATGAGACTACAAGATTCCTCCTACATGCCACATTAACATACTTTTCTTTTACATGGTGTCTTTCTAATGTGCATGTGCACAGTAACCAGAGTGCTGGATATATGTATTTCTCAGTAATGGGGTTCACAATCTTCCACAAAGCTGTCTGTGATGTAGCTGACTTTCAGCAAATCCTGGTAATAGTCTTTCTCCACTTTTGTGTTGACCGTCCAGACTACGATCTCCACCCCCCTCTGGGCCCAATATTGGATATAGTCTCTGTAGACAGTACACAGAAATAGAGTTATTTTTTTGGTGCACACAACACAAGAAGTGACAGTATTTGAGTGTTATTAAGTCATTAGATCTGAGTGTGTCTACACTGAATTATAAATTTTATAGAGCAGTAATGAGTGTATGGTCCCCGGTGCAGAAACTCACTGTGAGACAAAGTTCTTCTGCACAAGAAACACAGAGATACCACAGAGCTTCCATAATACATTATGGTGTGCCCAGTCCAACGCAATGTCCATTAGAGTTAACCACTTGTGTTTCCATGGTGATGAGGAACGCGGGGTACCATCTCCAAACCGACTGAAGCTCCATGGCCGGTGGGTCAATGCAGTAATCACTTCAGGATCACTCTGTCTCATCTGGGCCAGAGGTGAGTAGAAAACGAAATGAAGCGAAGGTGGTTAGCTATAGGATTACTATACACAACAGAAATGGGGAAAAACTACTGCAGGTTATCTATTCTGTATCAGCATGTCAAATACGAGATCATAGGTGGAGATAAGCAAAACAAGTGTGCTGTTCCAGTTTGTTTTGTTTTATGTTGGATCATTAACACTGGTCCGGCAAACCAGTTTTAAGGAAAGAATTCTTATTTGAGAGATTTTGAGCTCGATTTTTGCTCAGTTCAACTCATACAAAGTTACATGTGTCTGAATATGGCAAAAAATGTGCAAGGACATCCCTATACTGCAAGCTCACTTTCTCACAGAGATCCAAGCTTCACATTCATAGAAATCATGGACAATGTCTTAAAAAAACCAAGTGCTTCAGTTCTACAATAATTATGCAGGCAGTGGGAAAGCATGTGAACCATACTTAAACAGAAAACAGTCTGCATGAAATCTTTCCCATTTTTCCTCAGTAGTTTGACAGTCCTGCAGTGAAACTGGCTCACTTCTAACAGTCTCTTACCCTGTAGATGACTTTTGGCTCGAAGGAGCAGACAATGCTGCTATTGTAGAGGACTGGATCTTTTTTATACAATTTTGTAAGTGTTGCAGCTGCCTAGGAGGGAAGTACAAAATACATGGTTATTGTAGGACAGTCTGTTATTAGAGTTCTGTGTTTCAGCTGTTACATCACTGTGTGTGCTTTTATCCAACTATGTCACCAGCGGCTGTGTGTGTAGCCACACTGCAGTGGACCTTGATAAAGAATCACCTGCACTGCAGCATTTTTTTTCTAAGCTAAAATATATTGAGTATTGGTTTGAATTTGTCTTATGCAAAATGAAGTGCTGCAAACACTGCATTGAGTATGTGGCCTAACTACAATCACCCTGTTGGACCTATTCTGGGTCAGGTAAGTGTGCATTTTAGTGACACATATTATAGCATTCCAAGCAATAAACATTAAATATTACCGTACTATGTTTCAATGCAAACATATTCCAAAGCACTTACAATATAAAAGTTTATATTACTGTAGTTACATTTTGATTTCACACAAATAATAGACAAAAAATGTCTATAGAAGGGCACATGAACCTAATAAAATAAGTACTGAAATTACTTTCCATCCAGTCAGAAAGAGATAGTAGTTACAACTGCGTAAATTCACACACACACACACACACACACACACACACACACACACACACACACACACACACACACACACACACACACACACACACACACAAGTCTGCACTGTAGAGATTACACTCTTCATTATGCAGTATTGACAATACAGATTCATTGTGACAAACACTGAATGTGATCAAGTCATGAGTCGTTCATTTCATTGATTGCACCTCATCTGCATGACCTTTGACATCAAAAAAAATAGTGAGCTGAAGCTTGATGCATTCCTCCACTGCCTCCTCCAGAGTTGGGATCTTCTCACCAGCAAACTTGTCCCTGATTAAAAGAACAAATCCCAGTGTGACTTCAGAATCACATGTCAACATTTTTTTTCTTCCAAACAAATTATCTTGGCTTACCTGGGAATCTGATGCTGTTAATGATTATAAAATCTGTTAATTAGAATGTGTGCCCTACAACTAGCAAAAACAGAGTTGGTCGTTCCTTAAATCAATTGTATAATTGCTTTACATGGAAGGTGTTTTTGTATCAGGTTGCAAAAGCCCAAAGCAAACAGAGCAATCAGAGCTTAGAAAATAAATATTAACTGCTCATTAGACTATGTTTGCACTCTATGTGTGATGGTACCTGCTTTCCTACCTGAGTCTATGTTTAGCAGCTGCGTCCAGTTTACCCAACTCAGACAAATTTGCCTGACTGAGTGGTCCTGAACCATTGGTGGTCCGATCCAAAGTATCATCATGCATTAGTATTGGGATACCATCTGCTGAGAACTCAAGGTCCAACTCCACACCTGTAGCACCATTCTTACTAGCCTAGAGTATAACAAATAAGACAAATAAATAAGACTGCTGGAATAAGAATCAGAAGGGTTTATTTGGTGACCTATATACCAAAGAGAAGATGCATTAATGTGGTATAAGTGGGAATGTGGGTAGTCAGTGTGATTTTTTTTAAAAATGATGGGAAAACACAGGGTAAAATCTGTGGCAACCCCTAACTGGGAAAGGCCAAAAGGAGAAGGGGAAGTCTTTCTAAAGTCTGTATTGTATTAGTTTCCAGTGTACATTACACCTAATTGGGGAGGGGTGGTGGTACCCCTTGGCCCCCATGGAAGACAGGAAAAAGTACTCCAGGACATAGCACAAAGACTCCGTCAGTCTGCCTCTCACCTCCCGGATGGCTGCTAAGGTGTTTTCTGGAGCATCGTGCCCACCGCCTCGGTGACCGACCACTGATACTCTGGGAACGCCGCCGGATGCACTCTTGGTTGGGCGCAGCAATTGCTGGACTCGGCAGGTCGGTAACTGGGGGAACCGGAATATCACCACGAAGAGGTAGAAGGACGCGGTGAGGAAGGTTGCCCACAGAGCACTGCGGCTCCCCAGCAGGACGATCACAAAGACAACCGAATAGAGAACCACCTCATCTCCAAACTGCATGGTGCCTCCTCTTCCTTGTCTGATAAAGAAGCAATAATAAATAAACAGGAGCTAATAATTCTGTTACGTTTACGTTCATTTGATGCCTCGTCGGACATATATACGTACTCTCACCACCGATGTGACACTGACTTCCGCGAAGAAGAAGAAGAAGAAGATGATGATGATGGTGATGATGATGAAAAAAAGATTGATTTGATTTTTTAAAATCACGTTCATTCATAAAAGTCGAAATACAAGATAGTCATGTTGACTCAAAATCCAAAAAGAGATTTAGGTAAACAGGAAGTCACGTTTCAAAAGCAAGTAATATAATCTGGAGGAACATGAGAAGAAGACGTAGAAGAAGAAGAAGAAGGAAGAGGAAGTACATCCGGGTCGTGTTCATCATGGCTACAGCTGTACTACACTCACCGTTTTTGAACATTTATTCTGTATGTCGTGATTTTCTTCTCCCATTCAGCGCGGCGCAGTCATGGCAACGTTGTTTCTGAAGCTCCTACTTAAAAATTATTCTTCTACGAGACTACAGAAAGTAAATGGACAGCTGAAGTATTAGCTACCTAAGCTAGCTGTAGTACTGCTCCTGGGATGCATCGCGGATGTAAAGTTATGTCGTTCAGATTTGGTCAACGCTGCTTCATTGACACAAAATAATGGACAATTTGGCATTGCTGGTTCGGTTGATAAATTTCCGCTTAGGTAGAGAAAAAAAATCACTGGTGTCTGCTTTATTGATCCCGATAAATTGCTCCTACTTTTTGTCCGCGACCAGGCACTATGTAACAATTAGATATGTAACAATGACCTTTGACACTTAGGAGATGGCCAAAAACAACCAGCGCGTCAATGTTTCGCAACTTATGGAACATTTATGTTACAGCTTTACAACTTTTGGCTATATAGATGCTGAATTACATTAATTTCATGAAATATTAAAGGTGCAGCTCATTATTATTTCTAATCAATTAATATGCTGATAATTTTTTTTAAATTATTGGATTTGTTGAAATATCACTAGTGTTTTTTTGTTATATTGTCTTATTCAAATCAGTATTTGTAAATTGTTTTTAGTCAATACATTTATCTGATTTTTCTACAGGTAAGGTCAGTGTTTCTACAAAGGTTGATGTTCCACATTCCGACTTGTACTAGAGGACCATGCCTGTTCACCGAAGGGAGACCTGCAGTGCGTTGCAATTCAGAAGGTTCACCTATCAAGAGTTTAGATGGACCCCTTGCACCTAAAGTCTCAGCCCTGGTCAGGTCTTCGGACTTGGAGAAAAAGAAATTCACTATGATATACACACTACCACATATTAAGGTCATCCGAGTGTTGTCTAGGCTCAAACTGCTCCAAACTGGGATCACCGTGGTAGTTTTACCTCCGGTGTTTATACTCTACCACATGGGAGAAGTCCCTTTCTTTCTTGTGAGTTACACAACAGGGTTATCACTATTTGCTTGTGTCATGTTATATGCTACCAGTCACTTCTTCAGGAGAGTTGTGGGGATGATGTACCTGGACTCATCCCAGACGACTCTTAAAGTGTCCCACCTCACATTCTGGGGTAGGCGCCATGACATCTACATGCCTGTCTCTGATGTAATGACCTTTGGCGATACAGGAGACTCTGTAAATGAGACAATTTTGAAATTAAAGAGACACGGCAGTCCACAGACATTTTATTTTTCCACACGATTTGGACTGGTGGTGGATAAACAGGGATTTCAGAAGGTGTTTGGAAGTTTAGAATAATTTCTATAATCTTGATTGGTGAAAATAGTGGATTACCCTAAAGTAATGCCTGTGCCCTCTTGTGGCTATGTTATGTTTAAAATATAATGTACTTGAATAAAAATGATCTAAATGCCACGTTTCTAGTATATAATTTCTTACTGAACTTAGCCATCGTGAATGACTCCAATTTTTTAAAGGGGTTATTCAAAATGAAACCTTCATCTTGACAGGTCTTAGTGGTATTACGACTAGATTACACTTATATAATTGTAACTCCACGTGTGGAGTTAAAAGAATTCTTGGTTTGAATTGTTTTTTCTCTCAAGTGCTGTATTTGTGGTAAATTTATGCAACTGTAAAAGATTTTAGTATGCTGAAATAAGCTGTTGATTTATTTGGATAGAGAGTTCTTTGTTCAATGAACATCTGAATTCACATTGGGGAAAAGTTATCGTACCATGAACAAGTAAAATATTGTTCAACTCTGGATACCAATTTGGCCGAGTCAAATATATATTTAAGAATATATATACTTAGAAGTATATATATTGAGTTTTGGGGCAGCTCTGCCATGAACTCCCGTTTTTTAATGGGTGGATCTGCCTCAATATGCTGTCAGTGAACATATTTCCACAATGCTTTCATTTTCTTAACAGACAAGCTACACCTCCCAACAAAATTATGAATTGTTTTTTTTTAATTGTCGAATGTTAACACACAACATCCCACAATAGCAACAACAATATTCCAAACCTTAGATTCGGTATAAAAACCTCTGCTTCTGCAATGACATCAGTTCCAAAACAATATATTGCAGCTGATAAACAATTGAATATATTTTTTTAATTTTTAATATTTTTTTTATTTTATATACTCAATCCTGAAAGGGAAATTAGTGGCACACTAGATTTAGTAATTCATACGTGCATGTATCAGTGTGAACAGGCCCTGAACACACACTCACACACACAGGGGTCCCGTACACATGCGGGGGGGAGTGGTGGGCAGCTCCTTTATGGTGCGCCCAAATGAGCAACTTGTAAGGGTGCCGGCGCCTTGCTCAAGGGCGTCTTGGCGGTGCTGACACCCACTGTCGGCTCACACTCCGGGTATTTTTGGGTGGGAGGGGGAATCGAACCGCCAATCTTGGAACATTGGATGACCCGCTCTACCACTAAGTCACTGCCCCCCGGCATACCAAAAGGTTCTATCCCAGGTGCATCGCCTTGATTTGCTCTTTACTGGAATGCTTTTGAATGTGAACATTGCACATGGACATAAAGTTCCCAACCAAGACCTTTTGTGTACATTTTGCAGGCAATTACCATTAAAACTGAAACATAAAAGTCTATGTAATTTTTGAAATGTCAACAATACCCAGTATTTTGAAACCTGGTGTACTTTGATTGACTGCATGTACCTTATGAAGTGAAAACAATAATTATTGTTTGACACAGTAATTTCATTTTGAGTCGAATATCCAGTGTTTTGGTAAAGTGTGTGTACAGACAAAGATGTATTCTATTTTGAAACGGAGAGTTGGTGTTTATTTAACAAAATGTGTTTTTGAGAAGAAAATTAACCATTTGGTCAATTGTGCTTTCTAGGTGTGAGTCTGTGTTAAGAGTTTGGACAAACACTTGTTAGCGACTGAAAAATACAGTAAAAAAAATAATAAAATGAGTACAGTGCCCACATTTGTAAATGATTGAAGGAAAATGTTTAATTTTTCATTCATTTTCAATACCTGTTTTTCCTGCTGTCGCAAGGTTGCTGGAGCCTATCCCAGCGGACTGGGGGCATGAGGCAGGGTATACTCCAGACACGATACCAGCGCACCGCAGTGTTAAATTTCATCCTAGACAATAAATTCAATACATATTTTTGTCAAAATGCACAACACAAACATGGGGTGTGGAACCAGAATTGAGGGGGGGGGGGTTGCTCTATTTTTCACCTAATATTATGAGTTATGGTGAATTTTTCAGTTTTTTTTTTTTTCACTTTGACAACACTAAATCTCAGAGAGACTCTAAAGTCTATAGAAAGTCTAAGTGGTAGTATAGATATAAGATTAATTATCAAAATTGGCAAAAAACCTTTTTCCACATAAAGTTCCAGTCAGCCACACTAAGTTTTATTCTTTGTCAGAAAAACATTAACAAGAATACAATCTACAGTAAAATACCAAGATCAGATTGACAGGTTAAGTGACAGGTTAAGTGCTTTTAAAAGCATTTTTGTTGGCAGAATATACATAAAGTCCAGTCAGTGGTGCGACCTCAAGCTCAGATATTTTGACTAATTCAAATGATTTTGACATTGTTTTCTTGAAATGCACAAAAATTAAACTCCAGAGGACATTTGTCATATCATCAACACAATATGTGTTTTAGAAGAGGAAAGCCACACTCTTAGATTTAATGCTCTAAATATTAACATTAGTATATATGTATATTGAATTCCTATGTAAGAGGACCATTAGAGGCAACTAGACCCATGAAAAAATATGATTTTATGCTGGAGCCGTCCAAGCCTAAATCAGAGTACTTCCCCACCTAATTCCATGCTCTTATCCACTTTTGCACAGTATTAGGTTTCAAGGGAGCTTATTCATGATACTATTATATACTGGATGTTCCAGGGTCATGAAGGTCAAGCGGAATGTTTTCCTGGCTGCTCCCCTCTGGTGGCTGGTTGCCAAGTGTCACTATGTTACCCTTTCACTGCAGACGTAAAACCACTCCATTCATTCATTCATTCTTTACGGCTAGTTCTGCTTATGATGGATCAAGGGGATTGCTGGAGCCTAACCCAGTTTATTTGCGAGCGAGAGGCAAGGGACACTACAAACATGACGCCAGTGCGATGTGGAGCTGAAGGACAAACAACCACACACACATTCACATGTATGGGAAATTTAGACTGATCAATTCACCTAAGATGCGTGTTTTTGAAGGTGGGAGGAAGTTTGAGGAAGAGAACATACAAGCTGCACACAGAGTTTGTATGTTCTGCTTGTAAACTCTAACTTGATACTCACTTTTCGGTTTATATCTTGCCCGATGTAAGGTGGGATCAGCTGTCGCAATACCCGTAAGACAGACGAGCGGTTGTCTAGTCTGCAAGACAATGGATAGATAGATGGATGGGATAATTTTTACTAAACAAATCCCAACTTTTTTCTGCAGTTAAGGTAACTGTAATATGTATAGGCCACCAGATGTCACTAGACTCCATATACAATGCCTCAAAATTCCAAAACTAATAACTGGGAAGCTGAGTCGAGTGTCAGCAAGGAAACAGAGCAGCAGTTTGTTGGGTCACTTCAAAAACTGCACTGGTGAATATTTTCAATTCAAAAGCTGCTTTCCTGTCCAATTAGAATGGGGAATTGATGTTGATTTCTGTAATGAAATTTAACCGTCGGAACTTCACAACTGCAGCTATTCCCATCTATTGCATTGTTTGTTTATTTAGCATATATCACATTCTTTGATTTTTATTGCCTCTTCAGCATTCTGGTACAGACACAAAGACAAAAATAAGTGTTCCTCTCTGGCACCAGCTGAGAAAGCAGAGAAATGTTATGGCTTACTTGACATATTTGGCATGTTTTTTCTTATGCTGTGCTGCCTATATGATTTTGTCCCATTAATCTACACATTTGCTCAGCCTGACGTGATCTTAAGGACTGGATTGAATTGTGTGCTTGAGGTCACACCCTGGATAAAAAACACCCTTGGTTCACCTATGGCTCCTAAAAGTACACTTCAGAACAAGAACAAAGGAACAAAGGTCTTACATGGCTGTTTCTTCCTCCACAAAACCTCCGTGAATTGAAAGTGATTCTGGCAACCTTGAGTGCTTCTTTCATGTCCAGAAAGGTCCCTGGAGCACTCTATTCCACTGTAGGAAAATCCCACTTTTATTTGTTGGTATCTTAATCCAAAATGTCTTTCTAAAGACCCACCTTTGTTTGTTTTTGTCATTGTTTATGGCCAAGACAAGGTTCCTATGATCAACAATATTGTATTGACCACAAGTCCAGACCTGTCTGAGTGATTTTTCTTTTATATTCAATACAATTTCCTGTGCTTATGGAGAATTCTCCGTCTTATTAAGCATTAACAATATGTAGGAAGGTGTTTATATTTAAGATCTGACTCCTTGTGCTTTTCCAGTGACAAATATATAACAATGCAACGTGGATACCACAGTGTTTGTGTCATTCCCTGTAAGACCTCAACTAAGGCCATTGCTCTCTGGGATTTATTTATATGACACCATTATGAATCAGCCCAGTCATGCCAGATTCTGGTAATCACTCATCAGTCATGCAGGTATCGTTTCCCCTACATTGTTTAACCTTCCAAATTATTTTAACACAATATTTCAGATGTTTATTATACGAAAGGGATGCAATCCTGTCTGTGAAGGATTTCCTTTTTTTTCCACAACACCAGTCAAAAGGCTCATGCTAAAGTGTTCCAGAGTTGGATTCTTTTTAATGTACAGGGTAATTCAAAAATTATTTTAAACTTGTTGAAAGTATGACTAATTTCCTCATTGGTTAATATGATGTCTCACTATGTTTAAGATATATATAAATGGTGGCACAGTTATGCAGTAGGTAGTGCTCTTGCCTCACAGCAAGAAGGTTCTGGATTTGATTCCCTTCTGCGTGGCATTTGCATGTTGTCCCTGTGCTTGCATGGGTTTTCTCCAGGTTTTCCAGTTTATTCCCACCTCCAAATACACGCAATATAAGTAAATTGGTCACACCAAAAAGCCCGCAGGTGTGAATGTGACTGTGCATCATTGTTTGTCTTTCTTGTGGCCCTGTGATGAACTGCGATGATCTTGTGCACAAGAAGACTGATGGATGGATGGATGGATGGATGGATGGATGGATGGATGGATGGATGGATGGATGGATGGATGGATATGCATACATATAACTGATTTGATTCACAACTTTACCTAGATTTTTTGTGTTGACATTTTGAAAAATATGTTAATTTCTTTAATTTCCCAATCCACCAAACGTCGTCACCAAGTCCAAAAGCATTAAGATCTTGGAAAGAAGTCAGAATGCCTTGCAGAGTGCAAATGCAGATCATGCAAACTTCATACAGAAAAGCCTGAAACCAGGATCAGGATCTAGACCAGGATCAGGTTGTAGACCTGACAAGGATCAGGTTCTAGCCCTGAAACCAGGATCTTCATATTGTGACATGAGATGATGGTGACAGAATTAACTACTACATCACCAAGCCATCCCTTTTTGTGTCATGTGAAACATAAATTACCCGTTTGCTCTTCATGGACTCGTCAAAACACAACAAACAATCGTCATACAGCAGATCGTACTTAGTAAGCTGCTTAGATGATTGAAAGACTAGTGACTGCTGACTATGTTTTTGTGATGTACACTTTGATCTATTTAAAAGTGTTGTGTCTCAGCTGGTTTCCAACAATGTAAGTCCAGAGCTTGGTAAATCTTGCTAGATGTGGTGGCCTACAGACTCATAGAGACTGCTGAACCTTGTATTAGGTTTATAAATAGAAACACTTGTCTATGTTCAGCTGCAGGAAACTGCCGGGGACTTGGTGTCTATATGAGACTTTGGGCTGACAAAGAGAGGAACGTGTACAAATGGGGCAGGCATGCGGTGTGATTACAGTCTCATATTTGAGTGCTACGATCACTTCATTTGATTGTGGGCAAGGCAGGGTGTAGACATTCTATGAGACAGGGGAAAGGAATGAACATACATTTAATAGACATTCCAGTTCGACACCATTAGACTATATGGCTGTGCTCTAGACAAAACTCTACAGGATAACTCAGAGTATAAGTGATGCGATTTTACTGTTGGCTTGCATTTACAGTACTCTGGAAGAAAGATGACCAATTTTTAGTACATCTGTGAGCTGCAACAGGTTTTGCATTTCAATTAATATTCTATAGAGAAATGTTATTTTACACACAGACACATGTGTGCCGAATTTTTTTTGAATCAGCAGTGTGACTGTTCAGCCTTTTGTTCAAACTTGACAGAGCAAGTGCTCTCTGAAACCTTTCTTTTTTTTGTAATATGGAACACTCATATGAGCATATACTATAGCCTAAAGCCACAATATTCACTGATCCCCTGCATATCAGTTATTCTCTGTCTCCAAGGAAATCCAAAACACATGAAGTTGGGACAAACTGTAAGCCTCTTTAAAAACCTTGTGTATTAGTGATGTGAAATTCTATTTTGTAAGTGAAAACTATTATACTTGGGTGACAGCAGCAAAAAGCAGGAAATGTTGCCTCTCCCTCCTTAAACAAAATACATGAAGTTCTTAATTTATGTAGTTGCAGTAGCAACTATTAAAAAAAAAAGGTGAAAGAGCCTGATTAAAAAAAGGAAAAGGAAAAGAATAGGAGACGTGCTTTTTATACATGAGTAGTTTGGGAGACCACATTCTTGGACACGCTTCACACTAATTACTGATTCATCATATGTTCTCAGGGCATGCTCCCTAAAAACAAACACGCGGCCTGTCCCACCCTGGCAAACATAGGCCAAGGTCACACAAAAACCCCACTAGTGGGATGTCTTTAAAAAGAAATAAAAGAGTGAGAGATTCCCTGGCTCGCTCAGTGATTTACTTTTTTAGTACTAATGGTGATGGGTTGTGTTATTGGATAACATAGTATGAGGTTGGGGGAATCGGACAATTGACAATGGATGAGCTCAACACCCAATATGTTCTGGATTGAAATGTCTCTTAGGGTGATACATGGAGTCCAAACATTTCCTCTTTTGAACCAGAACCAACATTCCTTCATTTTATCTATTATTATAATTTTTTTAACACTGCATTATTCTTTCATGAGCAAATTCACAACAAATGGTTCTTTTTTTGTTTCTGCTTATTGCGACAAGACTGGTGGACATTTAAAAGTATTTATTTTAAGTAAAAGGGAAAAGTCATCAGAAAAAAAAAACCCTCCCACAATTTGGATTTAATATTTTCTGACTGCACAGAATTTTAAGTGTACTTTGTTACCCTTACATGGCTGAATAAGTATACTGAATAAAGACTGTATGATAAGTGACCTGATGGCTGTGTTTCTGACAAGGATGCGGGAAAATTTCTTGGATAAATGCGTGTAAAGTTTGCTTCTTTTTTTCACGTGGTACTTTCCTCAGTTGAAGTGAATGTTTGTCCTGCTTTTGCCCTATAATACAGTGAAGCCAGAGTGTGAGATTAGTTCTCACATAGACGATCCTTGTGGGCCCTTCTATACATTTGAATTCTTTGAAAGTGAGGCCTCACCCAGGGGGGTTTCTTCTGAAGAGGAGCACTGCTCAGACTCATGGACTAGCTGAATGTTGAGAAGGAGACTGCTCTGTTTTCAACATTATGCCTCCTATAACCCCAGTGTCATTCCAAATCCAGTTTCACATTCCTGATTACTAATAAGTGAGAATAGCTTGACCTGTCATCAAACAGGTGTTAGATGGGCACAGAGAAACAGAGAAGACTGACTGGCTGATTAACTGTGTTTACCTTGGCAGTTCTTTTCAGACTGACAGTCTCCACTTCAGTGGTGCAGAGGATTTCCTAAGGGTCAGTCTCATTAATCTTGAACAATGCCACATTACTGAATGAGGAAAGAGGTATCAGAAGGAAATGAGGGTGGAGGTGAAGTTGGGTAGTAGGTGCCCTTTGGGTGCTGAATGATGTAATGTTGTCAGTTATAACACCACCTATTGAAAGTTCAGCAAGGATACAGACATTAAATAAGTCACAACAACCAAGACAGGAAGTTAGTGTTTTGTTGTATATCAACAGTTGGCAGATTAATAGCTCAATTATAACATTATCGGTAGCTCCTTTATTTACACTAACGTTTATAAGATGTAGTATATAGTTTGTACGGAGGGGAAAAAAAGTAGAAGCTTTTCACACGGAGAATAGGTAGTAAAATGCACTGGGAATTCAAGCAATGTAGACAACACCACTGCTGCAAAAGTTATTAGGAAATCCTAAATTAGGGCCTGGAAGTTTTCCTGATTTATTGTGTCTCGCATCGTCATCAGGCCGGCCATAGTTTACAGTGTTTTATTTGAAGTGCACACACCGACGATTGGGCCGGTTTGTGACCAAAACTAATTATATTTTGCTTAAAATACTATGACTATTGCAAGAAAACACCTTATATATCCTCACTCCACAACAGTGTTTACAGTTATGTGATATTTATTTAAAGTTGAGATTGAATTTAAAAGCAATCGTGACTTCACAATTAAATCTATTAATCTTTTACTAATGTTTCAGGATTCCAAAAACACTGGTCTTTGATTCAGCTGAAAAATACAAACTCCATCTGATGTAAATGTAATTAAAAACTGCACTTAATAATTAGTAATAATATTGTCTCAGACAATCATATATAATGTGAATGTTTTTATTCATGAATCCATTCTGGAGTTAATGGTTTTGGTTTAGATCCAGAGGCTCCCCGCGACCCACTACAGCAGATGAAAGCAGCTAGAAGATGAATGAATGAATGAATGAATGAATGAGAGTTACAGCTCTGGTTGATGCCCCGAATTCTGATTGTGGTCTATTTTCAGTTGTTCCTCATGATCTGATATATACTGAATGTAGCCAATGCCATATTGAGAATTGAGTCTGATTACAATAGGTGGCTTAAAATGGAAGACTCATTTAAACCAACGAGAAGGCAACAGATACTTCAAATTGACACAAGTGACAGTCAAATAATGGTAGGCGACAGAGACCTTCCCCCAAGACTACAAACTCTTTTCCAAGGCAGCAAGGTAAAAAAATGCAAGCGTTATTTGACGTATTAGGTCTCAAATGCCTGCAGGAACCCTACAGAGGGGCAAGTTAAATGAAGCTAGAGCACTCACCACACTCCATGCTCAACACATTCAGAGAAAGTAACACAGTAAAAGTAAAGCAACATGCAAGAGAAAAAAATATAAAATATGAAGTGTGTGCACAAATTACTACTACTTACACACTAAGTAGAGTGTGAAACTGGGTTGAGGAACCCTGACCACCAATTGTTTTACTGTCCAGACAGTCACATTATTACCTGTAGCACTCACGCAAAAGAAAAGACTGTCAAATAACGTGTTGAAAACCAGCAGGACCGCTTCCACGGTCGAGTATAATTGTCTTGGGGTAGTATTGTCATGGTTGTGTTTTTGCTCTGGTCATGTTTCTCTGCTCTGCTCTCCCTCTCTACAGTGCAGGAGGCGGGTCTGGGCTCATGGGCGGAGCCTGGTCTCCACACCTGAGCTACATTGGGCTGATGACCTGGGGCCTATTTAGCCATCCTCTCCCTTTTGTTCAGTGCTGAAAGATTCCGTAGTCGTGCACTCTGTGTCTCGCCACATTAATGACAAGACACAGAGTGCATTTAAGATGGAATCATCTTAAAAGAACTGCATTTCTTTTTTACTTTGGCTTGGTGAATGGATGTCGCTGTCCATTCGTCTATAGTCGTTATCCTGCACGGCGCGTATAGCAGGGCACACATGCAGGACCGTCAATGGTCTGATTGGCTGCATAGCGTCAGTGAACCTTATCGTATCATTGGCTGGACACCTGTCACTGAATGAGTTGCAATGTAAAATGGTACAGAAAATCTTGTATTGGTCTAATACAGTATTGGATATTTCTTAATACGTTTGTATTAATTTTTTCTTTCTTGTGTGTTGAGAATGTGTGAGCAGTGCGCATTTGCACACTCGTACAGCTTACAGGGTGTTACACTGGTGTTCCCTGAAGATCTTGAGAGAAATGTTGTCGGGAGTCTTGTACTCTTGATAGGTTCACCCAAGGCAAAAAGGTCTTGGGTGAAGGGCAAGACAAAGAATGGTTCTGAAAACCCTATTAGAAATAGAAGAGGAAACATGAGACCATGCCCAGAGGCTGCCATATGGTCCCGACGGACCTCACCTGGATGGCAAAAGTTGGCTCAGGGGATGTGGAATGTCACTTCACTGGCAGGGAAGGAACCAAAGCACGTGTTGGAGGCGGAGTGTTACCACTTGGATCAGGTGGGGCTTACATCTATGCATAGCCTCGGTCCTGGAAGAAACTCCTGGACAGGCGTTGGACCCTGTTCTTTTCCGGAATTGCATCAGATGTGAGGTGCAGGCGGGTTTGGTATACTCACAAACCCCCGGATGAGCGCCGCTGTTTTGGAGTTTATCCCGGTGGATGCAGTGACGTGCTGTGAGGTTAATGGTTGGTGAGGCAATGACTTCATCATAATCAGATTTACAAACATGATCCTACAGTGTAGCAACAGTGAGTGGGTTATGTTTCAAGTCTAATTGCAGAATTATTTACACATACACACAAATAAGCACATTTGATTAAAAAACATGTTACCTAGATGTTTATTTGTTAAATATTTGGGCTTATACTTATAAATGGAGTCCGTAGGCTGCTCCTTCTGAACAAAAGCATTGATCAAAAGCAGCAATTTTTGAGATGAAATGTGTAATCCTCTATTTTTATAGTAAGCAAGGCGAGTGTAAAAACCAAATGAACGGCTGACTATAGATTGTAGCTTGCTGTCACTTATTCTGCAGCCGAGGACACCCAAGAAGAATCCCTGGGATCACCGGTGCCCCCTACCATGAGGCAGGAGAACTGTATGCCTCACTTAGTGCCTCTTCCCAGCCGTTTTAAGATCGTTCAACTTAAGACAGACGTCACAGATATATAGCTGTTGATAAAAAACACTGTACATTACATACATTTGCTAAATTATAGAAGTTTAGCTATAGCAAACATGTTTGAACATTTTAATAGTGAAATATGGAGATATAGCATTATGGTCTCACTGTATCGCATGCCAGTGCGGTTAGCCGAGTCACTGCGCAACATGGTGAAGCTCTGCCAGCTGCTGACAGCCCAGCTTCAGGTCTCTTCTCAGTATTTCAGCGGTAAATGTGAAAATTCAGCAATTTTGAGTAAACATAATCTAAAATTGGTGACGTTAATGGAAAATATCTTTATAATACATATCACTAGATAAATAAAACATTTTAATTTATTTCTCCCATTTTCCATTTTTCTCTATCATGATGGCAGGTGAAGCCATGAATTTAATTTAATTTAATTTTATACTGTTTATATTTTAATTTTATACTGTTTATATTTTAATCTCTTTAGTATATGTGCTGTTAATGCTACATGTGTCTGTTAGTGTAGTGTATGTGTTGTGGTATGTCCAGTTTTTATTTCTGTTTTTTCCTGGTGTTTGGCTGAGCAGTGGATATGCGCAATTTCCTCCGGGATTATTAAAGTATCTATCTATCTATCTATCTATCTATCTATCTATCTATCTATCTATCTATCTATCTATCTATCTATCTATCTATCTATCTATCTATCTATCTATCTATCTATCTATCTATCTATCTATCTATCTATCTATCTATCTATCTATCTATCTATCTATCTATCCTCTAACTGCACATCACTGGGTGGCCTCCCTACACTTTAAGGCTGTGGGGGGAGAGGGGGTGTCTTACTTTTCTTTGTGTGTATGCATGCATTAAATAATAGCCTTCTTTGCATCCCTAAATGGGGTCCTTTATGGGATCCCTGAAGGGAATTCACTGTTCTCCTGGGGGACTTCAATGCACATGTTGGCAATGACGCAGACAGCTGGAGGGGCATGATTAGGCAAAATGACCTCCCTGATCCAAACCCGAGCTATGTTGTTGGACTTCTGTGCTAGTCATGGATTGTCCATAACTAACTCCATGTTCGAACACAAGGATGCTCAAAAGTGTACCTGATACCAGAGCACCCTGGGTTGGACATCAATGATAAATCTTGTGACCGCACTGACTTACTTAAATTTTGTCTTATTTTTCACTTGATTTTACACATTGTCCAGGTTGTAGGCTTCTTCTGCTTCTTGCTTTGACCTTTCTCACTTGAAAATGAAAAAATCTCCCCAGGTTTCACTGCTTCTTCTTTTATTTGAAGAAGAAGAAGAAGAAGTATACTTTATTGATCCCCGCAAGGGGAAATTACAAAGTCACATTTGCAAGTACTCCGACAGCCATTTGAGCTTAAAAGAACTGCGTGTCCTTTTTACTTCGGCTTGGTGAGTGGATGTGCCGCTGCCCGTTCATTTTGCCTTGATTGTAAAGTGCTTAACAAATAAAGTTGGATTGGATTGGATTGATCCGGGTAAGCATTTGCGTTGCACTGTCATTAGCTAGCTAACCTGCATGGCAGGGCGCACATGCAGCACCGTCAGTGGTAGGATTGGCTGCGTAGCATCAGTGAACCTTACTGTTTTTGTTCATTCTTTATTGTAAAATCTTTTCTTTTCTCCAAAGAAAAAAAATTGAGTTTGTATCCACAACCTATTTTTTATAGAAATCAACCGGAGTCTGTCGTTCATAATTTCTGATATAAACAGGACTGCAAGAATTGTTATGATCTCCATCGTGTCAGAGCAATATGTCGCAATGACAACTGGAATTAATTTCTTGCATTCATCATCAACCACTTAATGCAAAATGTGAGTCACAAGTTATGCTGGAACCTATCCAAGCTTTGAATTGTGGAACACAAATGAATGTTCCCATCATAATGAACAACTTTGTGATACTTTTAATTTTGCATCATTGTTTGGTCATACTACTTTGGTTTATTACTAAATACTTGCAAAATCTAATGATTTGAGCCTTCTAATAATAAGTAGAAAATGCTGGTAGTTATACCTAAATACACAGAGAGTAAGAAAGAGAGAGAGAGTGTGAGAGTGAGAGTGAGAGAGAGAGAGAGAGAGAGAGAGGGAGAGAGAGAGAGAGAGAGAGAGAGAGAGAGAGAGAGAGAGAGAGAGAGAGAGAGAGAGAGAGAGAGAGAGAGAGAGAGAGAGAGAGAGAGAGAGAGAGAGAGAGAGGGAGGTCCTCCTCCGGATTCTACAGCCCTTAAACGTCTGTCTCGGTGGCAGAATGGACGGTTCCTGTGTTTGTGCCTGTTCCTGTCTCCCGCTGTCACTATGAAGCACGTCCCCATTGTTTCCACATTGAGCGCTGGGGGCCAAGGCAGCTCCTATACTTTCTCTCTCTCCTTCATTCTCTCTCTTAGGGAGGGGAGCTGGGAAAGAGATGGAGGACAGGGTCCAAACAGAGGTGGTCACACCTATACAAATCAGAGGTACAATCAAATGACTGGCCGCTGAACTTCAGTGTTGTTTGTGCACACATGTATACACAGCTTACTTGTACATGAACACATCCACCTTTTGTTGTTCAGCAGGGGGATTCCAGGCTTTCTGGTAAACACTGTGCAGGTAAACAGAATCCTTTTCCAGATTAGAAGCCCAAGACTTTAATAGATATAGGCCTGTTTTCCCTGCTGAATACAACTGTCGTGCTTAATGTAGTTGCACTGTTCACAATCAAATAATCGTTATCTCACCTAAGTGATGAATTTAATTTACATATACATGTGACTTTCTATTGCACACTAACATCGCATTCTATTGTATTTTCTGTTATCACTGGTGTGATTCTCTTCTCCTCTTTTCTTCTTTAGTCTCCTACGTATCCAATCTATCATACAGGGCTAAAGTTGTATAATTTTCAACTGTCTGAACAAATTCATGATCTTCAAATATCATAGAAATTTGTTTAAAACTAGACTTCAGTCTTATGCATACATAATGATCAGAAATGACATTATGACCAATGACAGGTAGAATAAATAACACTTTTATTTCTTTGTCATAGCCCCCGTTAGTGGGTGGGATATACACTGCTCACAAAAATTGAAGGAACACTTAAAAGGAACACATTAGATCCATCAGATCTCAATATGAAGTTGGATTTCTATACAAATAACGACAGGGCAATGTCTTAGGAACAAAAGGATGCCAAGTCTTTTAATGGAAATAAAAGTTTTCAGCCTACAGAAGGCTTATTTTTGTAGACACCCTAAAATCAGAATGAAATGAGGATGTGGCAGGCTAGTCCATTTTTTCAAAAACAATTTCTGCAACTCAAAATGCTTTTCAGTATCTTGTGTGGCCCACACGCGCTTGTATGCATGCAAGACAACGTCGCAACATGCTTCTAATGAGACGGCGGATGGTGTCTTGTGGAATTTCTTCCCAGATCTGTGTGAGGGCATCCCTGAGCTGTTGTACAGTCTGAGGAACAATCTGGCGGCGCCTAATGGACTTCGACATAATGTCCCATGGATGTTCTATTGGGTATAAGTCAGGTGATCGTGAAGGCCATTCAGTTGTTTCAATTCCTTCATCCTCCAGGTACTGCCTGCATACTCTTGCCACATTAGGGCGGGCATTGTCGTGCATTAGAAGGAAACCAGGACCTCCTGCACCAGCGTAGGGTCTTACAATGGGTTCAAGGATGTCATCTTGATACCTTATGGCAGTCAGAGCACCATTTCCTAAGCAGTAGAGGTCTGTGCGTCCCTCTATGGATATGCGTCCCCAGACCATCACTGACCCACCACCAAACCTGTCATGTTGAACAATGTTTAATGCAGCATAACGTTGCCCTTGTCTTCTCCAGACTCTTTCACGTCTATCACAGGTGCTCAGGGTGAACCTGCTCTCGTCTGTGAAAAGTACAGGGTGCTAGTGGCAATCTTCTGGTGTTCTTAAGCAAATGCCAGTCAGCTACACGGTGCTGGGCAGTGAGCACAGGGCCCACTACAGGATGTCAGCCCTCAGGCCACCTTCATGAAGTCTGTTCCTGATTGTTTGGGTAGAGACATTCAACCAGTGGCCCTCTGGAGGTTATTCTGTAGGGCACGAGCAGTGCTCAGCCTGTCCCGCCTTGCAGGAAGGAGCAGGTATCAGTCCTGCTGATGGGTTGAGGATCTTCTACGGCCCTGTCCAGCTCTCCGAGAATGGCTACCAGTCTCCTGAAATCTCTTCCATGCTCTGGAGATTGTGCTGGGAGACACATTAAACCTTGCTGCAGCATGTGTGGATGTGCCATCCTGGAGAAGTTGGACAACCTGTGCAACTTCTTTAGTGTTAAGGAATCGCCTCATACTACCAGTAGAGATGATTACTCAAGCCAAAACTAGCACGAATAGAAAACCAGCCAAAAAAGATGAAGAGGGAGAAACTTGAGATGAACTCCACATGTGAAACCAGTCCTGTTTTGAGGGTTTTGTGATTGTTGCCACTGTAGTGCACCTGTTTTTAATTCCATGAACACCAATACAGCTGAAAGTGATTAACGATGCCCTCAGCTGCTTAACCAAACAGAAGATTATCAGACAGGTTTAACTGATTTAATGCCAGGCCCAATTAAAAAGTGTTCCTTTAATTTTTATGTGCAGTATATTAGGCAACTAGTGAATATTTAGTCTTCAAAATTGATGTGTTAGAAGCAGGACAAATGGGAAAACATAAGTATAATAGCAAGTTTGACAAAGGCCAGTATATGATGGCTAGATGACTGGGTAGTTGCTTCTCCAAAACTTCCGCTCTTGGGGGATGTTCTCAGCCTGCAGTGGTCAGTATCTGTCAAAAGCTGTGTCTATCAAAACCTTTTATAGGTAAAGTCATTGGTGGCCAAGGCTCATTGATACACATGGGGAGTTATCACAGTGCATCACAATTTGTCATGTACAGGGCTACGTAGCTGCAAACCACTCAGAATAACCATACTGACCCTATCCACCACATAAAATACCAACAATAGGCATGTGAGCATAAGAACTGAACCACAGTGCAATATAAGGTCCTGGTCTTATATTTAATGTACTGCTTTACATCACGTGAATGGCTAGGTACCTGTGTGTCACTTACCTGAGGGACACATAACACCAGGATACAGTATTAAAAGAAGGTAAACCAGCAGAGGTAGTAAGATGCTTTGGGCAATGTTCTGCTCCATGGAAAACCTGTGGTCCTGGCATCCATATGGATGTGACTTACACACATACCAGCATTGTTATAGACCCTGCACATACTTTAATGGAAAAGCTATTCCCTGATGGAAAAAGTCTTTTTCAGAAGGATAATGTACCTTGCCACAAAGCAAAAATTGTTCAGGAAAGGTTTGAGGAACACAACAATGAGTGTGAGTCATTAACTTGGCCTCCAAATTCTACAGATCTTAATCCAATCAAGCACATTTTGGATGCCTTGGACAAACAAGTCTGCTCCTTGGAGGCCCCAACTCACAACCTAGATGACATAAAGGATCTGCTGGTAACATCTTGGTGCCATATACCATAATAACCTTTTCGAGTTCCTGTTGAGTACAATGCCTTTATGAGCCAGGGCTGTTTTAAAAGCAAAAGGGGGACCTACATTATATTAGGCAAGTGTTCATATTGTTATGTATCCGCCGTGGCGGGTCACGGGGAGCTGGAGCCTAAATCAGCTGACATAAGGCGTGAGGTGGGGGACACTCCGGGCACGACGCCAGTGCACCGCGGAGCCACACAAAGACGGACAACCATGCACACACACACCCAGTCCTACGAGCAATTTGGGACCAGCTGATTAACCTGAAGCACATGCTTTTGGAGGTGGGGGGAAGCCGGAGAACCCGGAGAGAACCCACACAGACACGGGGAGAACATGCAAACTCCGCACAGAGCGGGACTCGAACCCGGACCTGCCGTGTTGTGAGGCGACAGCGCTACTCACTGTGCCACTGTGCCACCCTCAAATAGTCATATAGTTTGTAAAAATTTAAACCTTTTTTAAGTTAAAGCACAAAGACATCTGTTCTTCTTTATCATCATCTTCCTTTATGTTCAGTTTTAAACTGGGTATTTATAATAGTTTAAGGACATTCCCAATCTAGCACATGAAGCTTTGGCATTGTTATGCAGGAATGGAATGCTGTCAATGTGTTTCCCACCTGTGCTTCTCAACAAATCTGGTGATTTGAACTTAATAATAATAATAATAATAATAATAATAATAATAATAATAATAATAATAATAATAATAATAATAATAATAATAATAATAATAGAGTATGAACTTGAATTTTTTTGGTGTACTTTTTTGTCACTCTTTTATATAGTCCGCAGATATACAGGTCGGAACTCATACACACACACACACACACACACACACACACACACACACACACACACACACACACACACACACACACACACACACACACACACACACACACACACACACACACACACACACACACACACACACACAGCTGATATGAGTCTATATGAATTTGTGTAATGTGATTTGGTGAGATAGAGCTGGCTCAGTGAAGGTCAGCCACGTAGGGCCCAATGAGCAACTGGTGGGTTTCAGTGCCTTGGTCAAGGGCACCTCAGCAGTGCTAAAGAGGTGAACTGGCATCTCTCCAGCTACCAATTCACACTCCACAATTGATGTGCTGAATTTTTTTAGTAAATATTCTAGTTGACCCAGCCTTTAAAATTTCTGTAGATTGTTCACAACATCTAACGAGACGGGGTCTTGATGTTGATTCAAGTCTAAAACATCATGCCAAGTGCATAATTTCTTGCTTTCAATGTAGATTTGATATGATTACATAAAT
This sequence comes from Antennarius striatus, assembly GCF_040054535.1. Lineage (NCBI taxonomy): Eukaryota > Metazoa > Chordata > Actinopteri > Lophiiformes > Antennariidae > Antennarius > Antennarius striatus. The sequence continues at coordinate 17,883,168 of NC_090783.1, forward strand.
GTATAAATTCATTTCCTATAGGAGTTCAGTGTTCATTTTTGACCACTTAATAGTTGCGTCCTGACCTTGTGCCTATACATTGTATTTAACATAGCACCTACAAAATGAGGCCATGTGAGACAGAAACATCTGAAACACATTAAAGAATTTCCCTTTGCCCTCTCACCAAGTAGTACAAGTTCATGATTTGAAAAGATATGGTCAAACAACGAAGTCCAGTCAAATATAACATGACATCTTATTCGAACAACCATACTGTGAAGAAAATGTTGCTTGTGTTCTACTTTAGCTTTACACACTATACAGGTCTCATCTTTTGATCTGACGCATAAAACTGTTGGTCTTATTTGAACTGACAGGGTTGGTAACATTAGAATTGATTTCCACTGGAAGTAAACCAGACTGAATTTGAGCCAAAAGAGCTAAAAACTTTACCCAGAAATGCATTAGTATGTAAATTTTCTTGAAACAAGTAAGATGATAATTAGTATGTTGACATGTAAACCAATTTTCGTGGTGTAATTAAATAAATCAGGGAAAAGCGACAGGCAGACGCAAGTACTGGCAAAGATACAATTAGGGAGGGGAACCACCAGCATTAACACCACTTATTAAAAAAAAAACTGACAAGTTTCAAGTTTATTTATTCTTATATAGCCCAGATTCACAGAAAATGTCTCAAAGGGCTTTACAATCTGTACATGGACGATATCCCTCTGACCTTTGTGTACTGCGAGCAGTATGACCCACACATCAGATAAGGAACAACTCCCCCCAAAACTGTTTTAACAGGGAAAAAAATGGATGGGAGAAACCTCAGGAAGACTACAGAAGAGGGGCTCCTCTTGAAGGAGCGGACAGATGAAGCAATAGATACCGCATGTACAGATTAACAGCACAACAATAACAACAACAATAACAGTAACAACAACAATAATAAATGTATGACAAAAGCACACAGATCCATCCAGTAGAGTGAGTCACCACCAGCCGATGAAGCAGAGGTCACCAATTGCCGAGGATCCACCACTCTGAGGACAGACCAAATAATGCCCAAGTTATTGTTCTTAAAAAAGTTATGATTACCCCTGCCAAAACCCCAAACCATAGCTGAACCAACTGAGATGGAACCAGACTCCCCTAATGGATGGTGATGCAGGTCCATTGTGTAGGTTTTGATATTGCCAGCCAAGGAAGCAGACAGAGGACACTGATTGTCGATGATCCACCACACAAAAGCCTGAGAGAGAAAACAGGAGAGGGAGGGAGAGGGAGAGAGATAGAGAGAGTAGGGGTGACAGTGGTGCTAGATGGACCAAAATGGCAGAGGATTTTAATGGGAGACAGGGGCCTAAGTAAGAAATCCTACGGCTTGTCGGCAGGACTTGGATAAACCTAAACACTGACAAAGCCACTACGATTTGAGCACATGAGCAGATGACCCAGAGACAAAATTCAGGTAGACAATAAGCAAACAAAAAATAAAAAAATAAAAAAATACAACTTATTTACGGGGCTGAACGGTGGCACAGTGGGTAGCACTATCGGTGCACAGCTTGACGGTTCCACGTTAGCATCCCGCTCTGTGCGGAGTTTGCATGTTCTCCCTGTGTCTGCATGGGTTCTCTCCGGGTTCTCCGGCTTCCTCCCAACTCCAAAAACATGCTCTTCAGGTTAATTGGCTGGTTCCAAATTGTCTGTAGGAGTGAGTGTGTGCATGCGTGCGTGTTTTTCTGTCTATTAACAACAGAAAAACACTCATGCACACCAGTGCGCTGTGGCTCCGCAGCATACTGGAGCTATGCCCGGAGTTTCCCCCGCCTCACACCTAAGCCAGCTGGGATAGGCTCAAGCTCCCCGTGACCGGCCACAGCAGATAAAGCAGTTGTGAAGATGGACAGATGGATGGAAGTTCTTCATGTGAAACAGTGGCTGGCCTGGACCTTTTTGATATGCTCAACTATCCCATCGCACATTTGCACAGAAGGAGTCTTGGTTCACGTTCTGTCACCATGCAGCCCAGCTGCTCAGGTCTCAGTGACGCGAAATCATTTACAAAATCCCATGCTTAAGCCTGTGTCCTCCATTAAGCGACAACTACCCTGCAGAAAAGGGAGCCCAGCACACACAACTAGCGACCAGAAAACACAAGGAGTGAGTAACTTACATTCAACCAACATACAGTATATCTCTTCCTCATTTGACCCAAGACAACATAAGTGGATGTGATGCACCTGTGTTGTGTACCTGCCAGTGTAGATCCCTACAGTCACTTCTTCCAAAAGGGGTTGTCGCCCCTGATGACCAACCCTCATTGGGAATGCAGCTGCCCTTATCGCTCCCAAATTGACATCGGATACTATGGACCTGGGTAGATTGTGAGGGTTCTTGTGTCCTGGTGGGTACCCTCCTGGTGCGTCTAAGATCTGGCGCCTTGATGTGAAGCTGGAGGTTCTCCTCATTGTCATTATCACCATCGTCATGTGATCTAAGATCACCGTTACCATTGTCCTCATTTGAACTGTCATTCTTGCCCATATGCACTTCTGACACTTCGTTGGTGGTCACTGGTGGTGAATCTGGATTGACAGTGGCTATTGGAGTAGGTCTGGATTCTTCTATCCAGATAATGACCTCTTAATCGCTGCACATTGAATTACTTCCTGAGTGAGTAGATTTTGTGGATGGCTGAGGGACTGTTGGTGCTGATGGTATACACAATAATAATAATAATAATAATAATAATAATAATAATAATAATAATAATAATAATAATAATAATAATAATAATAATAATAATAATAATATGTTTTATTATTTTATTTTATTTTAGTTTTATTTAAAGGCGACTTTCTTGACAGTCAAGGACACCGTACAGAATTATACAAAGTCCATTTAAGAATCAACAATAACAATAGATAAAATCAATAAAAAAAGAAACAGGTTTCAGCTGGAATAAGCAGTCTTAGACAGATGTGTTTTTAGTTGTGCTTTGAAGTGGGGAAGTGAATTGATGTTTCTAAGTTGGGGTGGCAGTGACTTCCAGAGAGCAGAGCTGCTGAATGCTCTGCAACCCATGGGAGTGAGATGGGCTGAAGGGACAGACAGGTGTAAGGAGGAGGAGGATCTGAGGGAGCGGGAGGGAGTGGTAACATGAAGAAGGTCAGGCAAATAGAGGAGCATGGTTGTAGATGGCCTTGAAAGTTAGGAGGAGAATTTTAAAATGGATTTGGAACTGGACTGGAAGCCAGTGAAGTTGTTGGAGGACAGGAGTGATGTGGTGAATGGAGGGGGTTCGAGTTATGATGTGGGCAGCTGAATTCTGGAACAGTTGCAGTTTGTGTAGGGATTTGTGAGGGAGCCCGAATAGGAGAGAATTGCAATAGTCGAGTCGAGAGGTGACAGACTGTGGACGAGAATGGCGGCAGTGTGGGGCGTGAAGGAGGGGCGGAGACGATTGATATTGCATAGGTGGAAGTAAGCAGACCTTGTGATGTTGCTGATGTGTGATTGGGAGGATAATGTGTTGTCAAGGATGACACCCAGACTCTTAACCTGGGGGGAAGGCAAAACGGTGGAATCATCCATGATGAGAGAAGCTGTCCATTTTGGAAATGGTGGAGTTAGTGCCAATGAGGAGGACCTCGGTTTTATTGCTGTTTAATCAGCATAACAGTGGAAATGAATGTTGAATTTATGAAAAATTTTGCCAAGGGGAACGAGGTATATGATGGAAAGGAGAGGCCCCAGGACAGGACCCTGGAGCACGCCTGAAGTGACGGAGGTGGGGGAGGATTTAACAGACCTGAGTTGGATGAACTGAGTGCGGTCAGAAAGGTAAGATGAGAACCAGGTTAATGGAGTGTGGGTGATGCCAATAGAAGATAGTCTGTTGAGGAGGGTGGAATGACAGATGGTATCGAAGACTGCGCTCAGGTCAAGGAGGACGAGGATGGTGAGGAGTCCAGAATCAGCTGCCATAAGAAGATCATTGGTGATTTTCTTGAGGGCAGTTTCAGTGCTGTGGAGTGGGCGGAAACCAGACTGGAACTGTTCATACAAGTTATTTTGTGAGAGGTGAGAATGGAGTTGGGATACAACTGTTTATTCAAGGATTTTGGAAATGAAGGGTAGATTGGAGATGAGATGGAAGTTGTTGAAGTGAGAGAGATCGGCGTGAGGTTTTTCATTATTGGGATGATGGCAGCAGTTTTGAACGAAGTAGGGACAGTTCCAGTGGTGAGAGAGGAGTGAATGATGGAAGTGATGAAAGGGATCAAGGAGGGGAGACAGGCTTTAACAAATTGTTTAGATAAGGGGTCCAGTTGACAGGTGGATGTCTTAGTATTTCTGATGAGTTTTGTTATTTCTGAAGGAGTAGGTAGCTGGAAGGAAGAGAAAGATTGTAAAGGTGTGTGAGAGTCAGCTGGGATGCAGAGGTGGGGGATGGATCCAAGATGTTGGTGGATGTTTTTTATTTTGTAAAACATTCGGGTGGATATCTTTGATTTTGTCATTAAAAAAAGTCATGATGGAGTTGCAGAAGGAGGTTGTGTTTAGGTGAGGGGCTAGAGAGTCCTGAGGTTTGGTGATGTTATTAAGTAGGGAGAACAGTGACTTTGAGTTTCCCTTGGCGGTGATTATACTGGTGTAGTATCGGGTTTTGGTGTGGGCAATGGCCTCCTTGTAACTTCAAACACGGTTATTGTATAATCCTTTATGGATAGTGAGACCGATCAGTTTGTGTTTTTCAGACTGTGCATGGTTTATCTCCAATCCCCAAATTCCAGTGTATAGAGGGCCAGTGTGACCTCTTATTTTTGAGTGGTGGTGTACAAATGAATTGTCTTTCATTGTCTCCTTGAGATGGTTGTGAGTTCCAGTTTTTGTTGAACCAGTTGTTTTGTTGATTTGAAACCAACACACACCCAACTTTCATTGGCCCAATAAACTTAATAGTCACGATTGGCATGCAATTTTTTAAAATTCACTTTGGTTAAGAATATTGAACAAACTTATTTTAAGGTCCTCTATGTTTCTGTGCTGGTTTGGATTACTGTAACAATAAAAGAAAAAGCGTATTAGTAAGTATTCAGTACATATGTAAGTCACTTCCATCACCAGGTCTTAGCTGCCTAAGCATGGTATAGAAATCCCATAATCATTTCTGTATGTTCCCAAAAGCCCCAAGCATACAGTTCTCACTTTCCAAACACTGTTGGGTCTACATCCATGCCATGTCTCATGTTTCTTACATATGTCTTCACACAGATCAGAGGAAAGAGCTGCACAATGAAATTAATACATTCTACGTGATTTTATTGAATTAAACCTGACAGTTTTTCAAAGCTACATGCTGAGGATGAGTAATAAACAACCACAAATGAATTATTTTGCAACCTTAGGTGTTACACCATACATGGGTCTTAACGGGCATTTCATGTGACTCTCCACTTTCCTCTTTTAATGCAGTAGATTGGTCTATAGGTGTAGTTATAATGTGGAAAATAGGAAGTGATAATCATGAATATTTATTGTGCCTCAAATGGTCTTCTCCTAGATAAGACTGTGAGGGTTAAGGTTGATGATGGTTGTCCTTTTTAACAAAAATCTGAGAATCTGCAACAGGAAGTCCAGTCTCCTGAGATTTAATTATTGTTGTAAAAAGAGAGGTTATGTGGTCTGTGCTATAGCAAATCCCACCTGTCCAAGGTATGGAGCAGCCACGTTTTATTATCATCAGAATGAGTATGTAATGCTTCATGACAGCTGTTGAAAGAGAGATATTTCTCACTTTTGCTTGGCATATTCAACAGAACTGCCAATAAAACAAGCCCAGGTAATGTAACATAAGTCACTCATACTTCTAACCCCACCAAGAATCAACACAAAATGGTAAAACCGTGATATTGGACACCCTGGGAATGGGATCAGACTCCTACACATATACTTTACATTTATACATTTATGTACTGCCAGTGTATTATCTTAATGGCAAAGGGTTTTTTTTCTTGAGAAGGATACTACCAGTATTTCTTTTTTGTAATGCTCCCAAATTATAGAAAAGACATATAAACTGAAAGGTTTGCTCTTTATTGCATTTGACTTAATTGAAGAAGAATTTGGGTATCATTGTCAAAATATGCCTTTTGTGTTATCAGCAGTGATAAAAAATATGAAGCTGCCTAAAATTATTTCACATTATCTTATTTTGAACTCCAAAGCAGAGCTTATGGACCAAATAAGCAATGATTATTGATGAGAATATATTTTCTAAAATGTGAAATGTTTTAAAATGCACAAGTATAGAAAACAGACCACTGATTGAGTCTAATTAACAGATTCACCAACATAAACTAACAATGAAATGAATAATTGCTGATAAAGGCATTGAAGTTTCAGCATCACAAATGCAATCTCGTTTTCATTCATCAGAAAATAATTATGAAGTCAAAAAATTTATAAAAGTGACAAAAGTAACAAAATGTTATTTATAGATGTATTTCAACAGTTATTTAAAAGCTATGAATGGATAGCTGTTTTTCAATAAATTTAAACAAAATGATCATCATGTGGAATAGAGCTCTGTTAAATAAATGAAAATTTCCTACACTTGCAAACCTCTTATTCATGATTCAGCAAATAGTGAATGTAACTAAAGACCCGAAAAATGGCCACAAACACCGAGCTTTCATTATAAATTGCACATACACACATACAAAAAAAACAGACTGTAACTGCAGCATGGCAGCAGTTGAACGAGGGTGCATTGAATGTCTAGATTGAAACCATATGTGGATCGCTTGGATCTAAACTCAAATTTTTCTTCTGCTTGGGCTCAGCTGCTCTAGTGACACATCATACATCATCCACAGTTAAATTGAATCACTTGTTAATAAGGATGGCTGTTAAACTACGCTGAATAAGTTTGTGTCTCATGCAACATAATAACAGCAGCTTTTCCTCTTTTATTTAATTCACCTTTGTTACAGCTCAGATTGGATGATGAAGGAACAAAAAATGAATGGGTGATATGATTTTCTACTGGTAATTTGTACACATAAACACAATGATTGAAATAATGTTGCTTCCTTTGGGTAAAAAATGTGTTCCAACTAACAAATTTGCCAGCATATCATTATGTACAGTATAGGGGAAATGTTACATTTTAAATATTGAAAATTAAGTTGTTTTCTGTTGCATTTTATAGGCTAGCCTTCATCTACTGCATACATTACATAAAAACAAAAAATTGCCTTTAAACATTATAAACAATGCACAAAAAATTAAGAAAAATTGATAATAAAGTGGCTCTTATATAAGATAGGAAAATAAATCGTTTGCCACTGGGTGTATTACTTTTCTCCAGACAGATCTTAGTATGAAAATACTGCATTTTAATTACAGTCTTAATACGATGTTTACCCCCTTTAATGCAAATCAGTAAGAATTAACATAATAAAACATTATGTTTGTCAGCAAATGAAAACATAAGTATTGATTTTGGAGTTCACATCTTTCTTCATGTTGCACATTTTACTGCATGCATACTTGGTCTCTGTTAATATTAAATATAAAATATAATACAATTTGCATTGCTAAGTGTTTAATTCCACTTCTTCAGAATCAACATCAGTACAATGTGGTCTTAGCAGGTCAAAGAAGGTCCCATACTAGATCTGGTGTTAATTGTATGTAAATAATTGTGTATTGCTAACCCCTCATATTGAATGTATAGCATTACTGTATATATGATAACAATAAAACTAAAATTATTAAAATCTATTGAAAAAGTAATTTACTTCTCTAAATAATTAACTGTAAATACAGTTTGTCAAACCACTTTAAGGCTATCTAATCCACACCTTGAAATGAAGTTCTTTGGAGAAGTGTATTTAATTGTTTCAGCTGCTCTTATTTAGAAATGATTTGAAAGAAAATGAAAGAATTGTTACAACCAAAGCCTTGTGGGAGACAGAACATTCAGAAAACAATTTCTTTTGTAGCTGTGTTTAAAGTGGAAAATACAGATGCAGAGTTTGTTCATGTGACTCCAAGTTACACAAATTCTTTCTCGTCTTCTATTGACTCAACACACACGCTAACATTATATCTGATTTCAGCATGAATCTATTGATGTAATTATGCTTTGGTTAAAATGGACAGTTGGATTTGATTAGGAAGGTGTCTGGAGGGGTTGGTGGTGAGGTAGAACCGGGGGTGAGCAGTTCAGAAGTGAAGTACTAGTTCTATAAATGGTCCAGGGGTGGAAAAGGCACTTATAGCATCTTTACATACATCCATAGCAGTGACAGGGAGGTATACAGGTATGACCCAGGAATGGTAGGTCTGACAGATAATGTCTTCCCTTTCGTTTAGTTTTTCTTGTTATTGCGCCTTCTGTTTTTCTTCACCCTAGAGAGAGAGATTCAGAGGGATATATTATTTAAATAGCTTGAAAACATAGAATAATCACTTTATATTTTTAGATCACATCAAGATTCTAGTATAAAAATAATGTTAGTGATATTTTTTCAAATCAATTTGGGATCTCATAGTTTCAGCATGTCATTTGAAATGCATGGAATCATTTTATCATTGCCTTTTTCACATTTTGAAACAAGTTGGATGGTGGTGAGCTGAAGGCACTTTTTGTGCAAACCTAAAAAACTGACCGACCAACCAACCGTTTGAGGATGCGTCGGGTCTTTGCAGCAGTACCATGGTAAACATAGAATATAAATGATATTTTCAGGTACCTCCAAATAAGCACACACACACACACACACACACCCCCACACATCCACACACGCACACACGCACACGCACACACACAGACACACACACACATACACACACACACACACACACACACTGCATTCTTGCACTTAACTGTTGACAGGCAAAATATAGTGTGCGTATTGTTAGCAAAAGTTAGAAAGCACTCAGTGAAAATATAAATCTGCAATGCTATTATAATTAACACTTGAATATAATAGAATAATTACCCTTACCAATCAATCAATCAATCAATCAACTTTTATTTATATAGTGCTTACTCACATCAGAAGACATTTCAAAGCACTCAACAGATAGAAAGCCAACAATGTCAAACTCAAAATCTAACTGGAAATAATAAAGTTCCAATGGAAAACCCATTAACTAACAGCTAAAAGATTAGGCTAAAACACATCATACAGACATTTCTATTCAGAGAAATGTATGTATGCATAACATTGACTTTTTAATGTTAAATTTCCCATAGTTCATTTTAGTTCTAATAATAAAATCCTACTGTAAATAAAGACTCAGTCATTTCCACATTTTTGTTGCATGTAAAGCCTTGTGAAAAAAGCTCAGAAAACCCTAACAAAATGTGTAAATCAAATCTGAATCTCACTGAACACAGCAGGATTTTTTTTTTTACCAGCAAGAATGATGTATAATGGAAACCTGTTTCTCTATAAACAGTAAGAGGCACATACAGAAGACAGAATGTCTTACACCCTGAAGGACTTTGCGGCGGCACAACATGTCCACCTTCGTAAACTGTGAAAACTCCCTGGATAAGATCGCTCAAAAAAATTTTATGTAACTCCTCTTATTATTCAGTATAAACATTTCATAGATTATGAGAAATTACTGTTTTCTTTTTTTCATGCTTTAAGCAGACATGAAGCCTGCAAAAAAAGCAAATACTAGGGGCATTTCTTATGCAAAATGTACAGTACAGATTTGAACCATTAGCTCATTGAAGCCTGAATAAACACTTTGTTACTATGAAAAATAGTGTCTCCAACAATACCAACTGATGCATCACTATTAATGACAGATACGTGGAAATTACTTAATAGAAATAAGGACAAGTTGTGTTAAACATAGGAATTGTTTCATTAACTATCATGAAACAATCTGAGACAAAAAGGTGACATCTGGACAGGCTGAGGTCTCAAAAGCATACTGATAAGAAAGGAGGACGCACCAAGGCAGATTTATCACTTTTCTTTCTGGATTTTAGTTATCTCACAGATAATAACTCAGCTAGTGACATCAACCACATCAGTGATTTCAGAGACTACTTGTCAGCAGGAAACAGAAATGGCTATTTGTAGCAGTGGTTTATTTCTTCTTTATAAGATATAAACACAGCGGAGAGAGGGGCTGTATTTCATTTCTTTCTGTCAGTGTGTCTGTATTAAAGAGAGGAGAATTTTTTCTTACTTGTTAATGGCATTCTTTAAGTATTGCTGCAGCCACTTGGTCTCTGGGTTGATGCAAACTTCTCTGTTACTTTTCAGCTTGGCACTGTGGGAGAAAAAGTACTTGCAAATTAGAGAAGTGTCTCTGCTAACTCTTAAAACTGTGATTTTTATAAAAAGTTGTATTTCAAAAAAAAATTCTTGTTAAATCACAAAGTACACATAGTATATGCCATCCAAAAAAAGTCTACTGGAGAATATTCTTCATAAAAATGAAAAAAAAAAGGAACAACAAACAAACAAAAAAACCCCATAATTTAAAACAACAACAACTATGCTGTAAGATTACTCAATAACAGACTGACTTTCATTTCAGTGAACACAGATCCTCAGAAGAGCTCATCTGAGTTCCTTAGTTGCTTCTTTGTTTTTGCAAAAAATACTCCAGGACACACAGATGTTTTAGCAAGTCTTACTCAAGAGTAGATGGTGTTGCATTATCTGTGAAATTGTGCTCTACAAACAAATTTGATTGATTGAGTGAAAGATAAAAGTGTATTTTACTGCAGATGAATGTAAAACAACTGTAAAAGAAATCGGGTTCTCATCAAAAACGTTTGTTATGTTAAACATCATAGGTTATAAATGGTAAAGGCTCATGCTTTAGTAACTATAGACATAAAAAATAATCTCCTACTTCTGGATTCATGACAGCTTCTGCTTTACCATATAGTGGAGGAGGATTTCTCAATGTTTCCCCCATTCAATCAACTTGTGGAATTTCCTTGACAAAAGCAATCTATCTATCACTTTCCATTTTTCCAATTCTGAATTATGGCCATGTGAGAATTTTTTTTAACCTTTCTTCACTTGTTGGGAGTGCTTTGAATGCACCTGAATCATTTTGCAGGCCCAAGTTGATAAATTGTTGACAATAAAGCATTACGTAGTAGTGTCTTCAAATCAGAGCTAAAAATGTCCAAAAATAAATAAATACATTTTTGCAAAGCAAGATTATTATCCAAGTCATGTATGTATATATATACACACACACACACACACACACACACACACACACACACACACACACACACACACACACACACACACACACACACACACACACACACACACACACACACACACACACACACACACACACACACACACACACAGAGTACATGTATATATCATACATATATCTAATAATTTCACACAGGTTATGTCAACACCATATTATTGAAGAACCCAAATTCCTTTGTATTATATACTTTAAAAATTTGCACTCTATTTACAGATGGATCTGTGATGTTGTAGGAGCTCATTATGTCATGATAAGATCTAATATGGTTTAAGCTTTGAAACACCACTGCTAAGCTCTAAAAACTTCAGCACATCTCACAACACATCTAAACTTAAAACCAGAGGATTATTGAACATAACAGGATGTCACCTTCAGGTCGGTGGTGAAGAATCACCACACTCTGTTTCTACTCAGGGACAGCTGGAGCCGAGGCTCACAATGTGGTTCATGCTGCTGTACAGTCTCTACACAAAAACATGCTACCTCAAGAGTTTTAGTAGAGTGTAGTGCGAGGATTTTTATTTGTAATCGATTAACAGCGGCTACTAACAGTCCTACATTTTTTCCAATAGAAAATATGCAGTCTTCCTGAAAACAATGTATATTCTCTGAAAATATGAAACAAATGTCATTAATCTAATATGACTGTTCATGAAAAATGCGGGCAGCAGGTGGGGCAGAGTGAAGTGCTGTCGCCTCACAGAAAGAAGGTTTCAGGTTAGACATTATCATATTTTTGTAACCTGTCAGTCACAACATAAAAAAAGAAACAATGACTGGACTGTCTGTAGGAGAGGACTGTTTTTTTCTGCTATCATAAAACTGTTGGCATTGTACTGAAAGTGACATCAGTCCATGGAAGGATTAATCAAGCAAGAACATCAAATGAAGCAATAATTCCCTGTTTAGGTTGCCTCATAAAGCTCCACTTTCACCTTAGATTTTGTAAAATGTCATACCACAACCTCAGGCTGAGGTATTTTAAGGGGAAAAAACACTATGTTTATCACACTGGGTATAATTCACTGAAATTGAAGACGGATTTCAGAATGACACCACATAGGAACAGCTTGAAGTTGCACATTGTATGTTGTACTGATTAAAGTCCTGACTGATGATGGAGAGCTCAGCTAAATATTTGGGAGAGGATTTGTTGTATTATAGGAGGATGCATGGTGGGTTTTAGCTCTGTTGGAGCAATCAAGGGACAGATAACGGTCTGCCCCTGTCCAAACATGTGGATCTCACACCTCAATGGCAAAAGGTCGCGTATGAGATTTAACAGCTCAAGAGGTGTCTCGCCTCACTGCTTCTCTGTACTCCCTCACACATCTTTGCCAATCGACACACATTCCTCTCTGCCCGTTGACTTCTCTCTTCTTCAGTTTGACCCCCCCCCCCCACAGCCCTTTAACATGTCACCTCCTCTATTCCTCACCACACTAATTTGCACATGCAAATGGTGTCTTTAGTTAGAAGAGAGCAGCAGTGGCATCAATCTAAACATCATCCATCCAAATCCCTCAAATTAATTTATTAATCAAATGATTAGACAACTCAGTAACAGGATCTCTGTTTGCTTTTCCTTGAGATATTTCCCATTCTCTTTCATAGTACTATGGGTGGCCAGCTCATCTGCTTGGGAGCCCTCTGCTGTTTACATGTGCCTCCCTTTATCCTGTTTATCTGTCTGCTTGTCTCAATGACCAACTGATAGCCTAAACACAAATTTGTAGGATTTTTAGGGCTGTAGTTCCATAAGCAGCAGGTAGTAATGACTTCACAGCAAGTTAATACCAACAGCATGCTGGGAAAGGAGGGGATGGAGTATTTGGTGGGATACAGAAGGCAGGGGGGTAAAGAGGGTGTAGTGTTACTGGTTTTCTTTCATCTACCTCAGTAGAAACAGCATAGATCTTCTGCAGACTGCTTGTCTGAATGACTTCTTGACTCAACTGAAAGTTTTTAAGAGGGAGGTTATAGAGAGTTTATGGCCATCCCAAAAAACTGTTCTCTGTGAACTTATGCTATACCCACTGTCAGACCCCTTCTGTTTTTGACAATAGCCCCACAGCATTTTAGCTGTTAGATTTCTGTCATCCTGTTTTGTGTTACAAACTGAATCAGGCTTTTCTGGTGTGTTCCACACCAAAGACAGTATACGCAATGTTTCTATGTGGGGAAACTATAAAAAGTTGTTACTGGCACATAAGGAGTCAACAGAAATATAATGGCAATCAGTTTGACCTTTAATCAATGTTTCCTTTCCCAAGCATGAATTGCCCCCTTGAGTGTCTACTGTTGCTGCTTTCCTCTTTCTGAGTGTTGTGTTGTTTTAAACTGTCATCAGGGAAAGAATAGGAAGATATGATCATGATACTTCACACCTCCGTATATACACTCATTAAATCTGTTATTTAATATATATTGGGATTATAGGGATTAATTTATCCCAAACTAATGGTGAACAATTACAGACTTGAGAAAATAATAAATATAAAAACTAAAGATAATGAAATACCAGTGTAAGAGTATGTGGTAATACAGCAATACAGTAATGCAGTACAGAACAATTGAAAGTCATGTTTGAATGATGAATGACTAAAATTCTGAATTCTCATTTCCATTTCAATGATACGGAAATGGGACAGTACAAAAACGCAGTAAGTAGAGCTGTTGCCTCACTACAAGAAGGTTTCATTCCTATCACAAATTAGAGATCATCTTGATTCCAGGTTTGGCAATAAAGTAAACTTGAAATTCCAAAAGACATAGAAAAGTAAAATCACAACCTTAGACTTGGATATTTGGATATTTTTAGCTTTTCCTGATAACAATCGTTGTCTTTGGAGTTAAGCAGACTTTATTCATGACCAAGACACAGAAAATCTTTAAAGACACCAAAAGCAGTGGACAAACCTAATAGAGCTATGGTTTCAGAATACTTCAAACTACCTTCAGATGTTTGTTTACTTAATCACTGCAGTAATTATACAGTCAATAACTTACATGACTTGGAAGGGGCAATTGGGTGTATGGAGGAACTTGAGCTCTTTGATGGAGCGCTGAGGAACCGTACTTAGAGTGGAACGACACCAGCACCGCTCAACCAGACTGATAGGTTTTGCTGCAGATGCAAAAAAGCAATGAAAACAACAAAAGAAAGAAAGAAAAAGGTAAATTATAGATTGTTTATCATTTGTGAAAAAAAATAGTCACAGATTTCTAAAGAAAAAAAAACACCAATGAAATAATATACACAGAACACTTCACATCATTTAAGAAAACAGTTTCAGGCTTATTTAAGACTAATATACAGTATTCTACTCTTGACTATTGAACCATAACAAACTCCATTATTTTTAGTAATGATGGTTTTCATTGATTATAAGTGTACTTATGTGGCAAATACTTACATTGATACCAGTCCTAACACTAACGCTCATATCACTACTACTGCTGCTGCTACTACCTTCTACTACTAATAGTCATGCTGCTACTACTACTACTACTAGCTGGACCTTCTGGCAACGGTGGCAGAGAAGAGAACCTTGGATAAACTGCTGGACATCATGGAAAATGTCAGCCACCCTCTGCACACCGTTACCAACAACCAGAGAAGCCTGAGAAGCCCGAGCAGCAAGAGGCTGCACCTCCCAGCATGCAGGACAAACAGACTTAAGAACTCCTTCATCCCCAGAGCCATTAAACTGTTCAACTTCTCTCTGGTGGAGATGAAGAAGAAGAGTGTCCACATGAGAGCTGAGGGATGACACACATAATACACCATAAACAATACAAACACTATAGACATATCACTCTACCCATGCCTAACTAGGCCTATTTATGCCTTTTTATTACTATGCCTATTTATGGCTTTCTATTTGTATATTCTTGATGGGTTATTTATTACTCTTTCTATTTTGTGTTGGTACTACTTTCTAAGTGCTGGTGCTTTCTGTGTATTTGTGTACTTACGTACTGTGTGTGACGGAGAAATTAATTTCCCTGACAGAACCTCCTTAAGGTATCAATAAAGTTCAACTCTACTGTACTGTACTGTACTGTACTGTACTGTACTCTACTGTACTCTACTCTACTCTACTCTACTGTACTCTGCTCTACTCTACTCTATTCTACTCTACTCTACTACTACTTCTTCTTTTTCTTCGGCTTCTCCCTTCAGGGGTCGCCACAGCGAATCACTTGCCTCCATCTAACCCTGTCCTCTGCATCCTCTTCTCTCACACCAACTACCTTCATGTCCTCCCTCATTACATCTATAAACCTCCTCTTTGGTCTTCCTCTAGGCCTCCTGCCTGGCAGTTCAAATCTCAGCATCCTTCTACCAATATATCCACTATCTCTCCTCTGGACATGTCCAAACCATCTCAGTCTGGCCTCTCTGACTTTATCTCCAAAACCTCTAACATGTGCTGTCCCTCTGATGTACTCATTCCTGATCCTATCCTTCCTGGTCACTCCCAGAGAGAACCTCAGCATCTTCATCTCTGCTACCTCCAGCTCTGTCTCCTGTCTTTTCCTCAGTGACACTGTCTCTAGACCAAACAACATCACTGGTCTCACCACGGTTTTGTACACCTTTCCTTTCATTTTAGCTGAAACTCTTCTATCACACATCACACCTGACACTTTTCTGCACTTTTTTCTTTTCCATCCTGTCTAGACAGGCTTCTTCACCTCTTTTCCACACTACCACTATTACTACTACTACTACTACTACTACTACTACTACTACTACTACTAATAATAATAATAATTCAGTTGTATATGAAGATTTCACATTTTACTTCAAATTTAATTAAAATCAAAATTCAACCTAAGGTTTAGTTTTATGATTAAATTCATCGCTTTCTTCAATGAAAGCACATGTAATCTAGAAAGCATGGGAACATGTGAATTTATCTGCTATCGCTTTTCATTAAAAAGAGATTAGCCACTTTCTCTCTCTCACTTTCTCTCTCTTTCACACACGCGCACACACACACACACACACACACACACACACACACACACACACACACACACACACACACACACACACACACACACACACACAAGCAGAATTTGTTTTTCACTCCGAGAACATGGCTGACCATTCTAACGGAAAAGGGTCTTTGACATTCAATTTCCAATATTTGCCTCTTTTATAGAGGACCACTCTATGGTTCTGATGACCTCTGTGAAAAGCACTTCAAGTACATTCTTAAAGTGATTACAAATCACCCCTGTGCATCCATGGAGCCTTTGAAGGCTCAGATGATCATACTAATTACTGCAAGTTCACACAATTATTAAGAAAAATTTTTTAGCTCAAAAGTTTTTCAAAAAGATGATAGTGATTGTAAAAGTATCAGTGGTAAGAAGAAGACGAGGGTAGCAGTAGCTCAGTCCACTAAGTCTTGGGCTTGGAACTGACCACCAGTGTGTGCTATAGTGGACTAACAATTTCCTACAGGATTAATAAAGCTGATTACATGTACAAGGAAAAGAGGAAGCCTGACGTACAGTAAAATGTAACTTTAGGATGTACAATAATATTCAGAAAGCTGCAGACTACTTTACTAAATTTATGGATAAAAAATGTTATTGAGTTGTGTCAGGTCATTAGAATAGTTTTAAGGAGCAGATTCTGATTTGCAAAAGTTATTTCCTCCAAGTTAAACACAGACATGAATGAAATCAAATGTGTCTCTTGTAATTCTATATCATGGAGTGTAGCATATTCCTACTGATATGCACGTTAGTTTGTAACACCAAAAGACCCAACACAAATGGCTGTATCCTCAGAGCATTCAGGCTTAGCATTGGACTAAAGATTCACACCTTGCCAGGGTATTTTCGCATGCAAACTAAGGGATCATTATGCAGCATGCAGCACCAGATCCTGAAGTGAGCATTCACTGCTATCACCACAGCATTGTTTATTTTCAACTAGAAACTAATTAAAACAAAGCAAAGGGAAAGGTAAATACACAGATTGAGACATAACTCTCTGCAACCAGAGTTTTTACCAGGGCTAAAGCAACACGCTTTTAATAATAGAGACCAATCGACCTAATGGCCAGGCTCGTCTCCTATCAAACAACAACAATAACAACTACAAGAAGATTAATAATAACAATCATCAGCATCATCATCATCGTCATCATTCCATCCATCAATAATTTTCTTTTCCTTTCGGCTTTTCCTTTCAGGGGTCGCCACAGCGAATCAGTCGCCTCCATCTAACCCTGTCTTATGCATCCTCTTCTCTCACACCAACTACCTCCATGTCCTCTTTCACTACATCCATTAATCCATCCATCAATAATAATAGTAATATTTACAATCTGACATCATTCCAAAAAAAATTTTTTTTTAAATGTAAAAAGTATTTACAGGAGATTGTTGATTTATGTCATATATTGCACATCTGTACAAGGAATCTTTGTTTATATTTTAGAAAAGATGACAAATGTTTTATCAATTAAAAATTTTAGCCTGTGAAACATCACAATGCATACATTTCCACAATCGCTAACTCCTAGTTTCTTATTTTCAAATTACAACTAGAAGTAGGGCATGACAACAACTAAATATTGTTCTTTAACAGTATTAAGATTAAATTTCTGTGGGTTAAATGTAATTACATTAAATGTATAGGTTGTTTTGTACTCATCTCATCAGTAAATATTAATCGTCAGTTTTTATCAACTCACATTTTCTACACCTAAAATATAGCATTTAACAAAAATAAAGCTTTAATGACTGAAAGGGGAAAACATGAAACCTAAAGAAACTTCTACACTGATACTGTGAAATAAACATAGAAATTTAATGGCAGTTCCTAACAGAAATAAAATCAGTAGCCTTACCAAGCTATAAATGTCTGTAAGATTAAAAAAAATTTTTTTCCGAAATTTCATTAACTGATTTAATCCCTGAAGGGAAATTAATAATTTTGCTAGATTTCTTCAACAAAAATCACTCTAAACCCCCACAAACAGTCTGAACTATTAAATATCATGCCTGATCCCTCTCAAGCACTCACCATCAGACACTGGTAGATGTGTGGCCACTGTCAGTAGAGCCATCAGCGCCAGTAGTTTGACTTCCATGGTGGTGGGCTAACTGACTGCAGGAGAGCTTCTCTCTCTGTTTCTGTCCACTACAACTCAGAAAGTAATAGTGAATGCCAGCTTTCCTCTGAGCTGTGTTAAATCTTCAAATGGGAGACAGACTGAGCTGAGAGGGAGAGGGAGGGAGTCCCACTTTCTCAGGAAGGGGGGGGGGGGGTTCCCCCCCTTGAGAAGGGGGGAATGAGAGGGGGGGGCAAGGAGCGAGCAGCAGCAACCAGTCAGTAGGGACTTCCTCAATTGTAAATGTGTTGGCTGCGAATCAAGGCAACAATCTGACTCTCATTTCATGTCTATTTCCCACTTACGTTGTTCTGCTTTGTCTTTGTCTCTTCTGGATAAGTTTGTGATGAAACTGTTTAGAACTCTTTAGACTTCACAGCTGAAACATTAAAGAAGAGGAAGACATTGAGAAAAATGTAGATTCATCAAGAAACTCATTTTGAACTGATATATATTTTGTTTATCATTATGAAAAAATGAAAAAAAAATCCTGATGTCTGGCATCATCCCTGTGGTCAGGAAACCTTAAAATCTGCGCTGCAGCAGCTTCCGTGTCCAGTGGTCATGTGGGGTCATACGTCATCAGCGACACCCGTTGCTTGATAAGCCAGGACAGTTGTTACAATACAATACGATCATCGAAGCGATAAATTCGATAAAGTCATGGTTACCTGTGAGGTGAATAGTTGTTCCAACAACACAGAACTTAAACACAAAGAGAAGAACATATCTTTCTCCAAAATACCTTCTGGAAAGATTGGAGATCAATGGAAAGCAAGGATAAACGGGGTCAAAATGACAAAAGATCCAACAATATGCCATGATCACTTCAACCCGGATGATTTCCAAAGAGATTGGAAGGTAAGATTATTTTCAGACAACCCATATAATTATTCTGAATTACCAAGGTTTCGAAGATAATTAATTAGATCCCACTTCAAAGCGGTGATGTATTGTAATTGTCAGTATTTGTGTTTGTGTGTTCCTCTGTTCGTTTGTCCGTTCCTTCGTATGTCCACCAAATATCTTCGGAATTGAAGCAGGTAGAAAGATGAAACAAAAACCACATTGCTCAGGTGGCAAAAGGGATGAAAATGAGATAATGACCTTGACCTTGATAAAACTACGTCAAGGTCAAATTTCAACTGTTGTACACTCAGGAACACGATAAGATAGAAAGACGAGGGATAAGGCCAGTGTGAGTAAGACCATAGATCAAAGCTACTGCTTTGATCAGTGACAGTAGGTCAGAACACTACCTTTGATTTTAGACCTATGCAAGACGTGTTCTTTCCTCGTTCATCAACTCTTCAAAGTACAGTACTCTTTCTAATTTCCCATCACAGTACTGACACCTGTCAATAGACTTCCATCCATATCCTTAATCACCCTAACCTGCTGCATGTCCTTCCCATCTCTGTCTCTGTCTTGCCAACCTGTATAGATCAGTCTCTCCCTCCTTACTGTCCAACCTAGCATACAAGTCATCATAAACCCCTTGCTTGGCCTTTGCTACCTCTACCTTCACCTTACGCTGCATCTCCCTGTAGTCCTGTCTACGTTCCTCATTCCTCTCAGTGTCCCACTTTTTCTTAGCTAACCTCTTTCTCTGTATACACTCCTGTACCTCCTCATTCCACCACCAAGTCTCCTTATCTATTTTCCTTTCAGATGACACACCAAGTACTCTCCTACCTGTCTCCCTGATCACATTAGCTGTAGTTGTCCAGTCATTTGGAAGCACCTCCTGACCACCCAGAGCCTGTCTTAACTCCTTCCTAGAAGTCATGTAACGCTCTTCCTTTTTCAGCTTCCACCATTTCGTCCTCTGCTCTGTCTTTGTCCTCTTCATCTTCCTCACCACCACCACCACTACTTTGCAGTCACTGATCTCCTTCAGATCACGCTGTCTACACAAGATGTAGTCTGCCTGTGTGCTCCTACCTCCACTCTTATAGGTCACCCTATGTTTCTACCTCTTCAGGAAGAAAGTATTCACTATAGCCATTTCCATCCTTTTTGCAAAGTCAACCACCATCTGTCCTGCGTTCCTCTCCTGGATACCAAACCTGCCCATCACCTCCTCATCACCTCTGTTTCCTGCACCAACATGTCCATTGAAGTCTGCACCAGTGACAACTCCCTCACTTTTAGGTATGCTCTGCATCACTTCATCAAGGTCCGACCAGAATTTCTTCTTCTCCTCCAGCTCACATCCTACCTGTGGAGCATACCCGCTAACAACATTGAACATCCCACCTTCTATTTCTAGCTTCAGACTCATCACTCTATCTGACACTCTTTTTACCTCCAGGACATTCCTAACAAACTCCTCCTTCAAGATAACTTCTACTCAATTTTCTCTTCCCATCTACACCATAATAGAACAACTTTAACCCTGCTGCTAAACTTCTAGCCTTGCTACCTTTCCTCCTGGTCTCCTGGACACACCTTCCTCCTGTTTCTACCTTCCTCCTCTGCATCCTGTCAACCAACTCTCCACCTTTTCCTGTCATAGTTCCAACATTCAACGTCCCTATTCTCAGTCCTATACTCTTGGCGTTCCTCTTCTCTCTCTTCCTACAAACAGTTTCCTCCTCTCCTTCTTCGAGGAGAGGAGGAATAATAACAATCATCATCATCAGCCTATGCAAGTAGGCAAGGATAAAATTTTGCACTCGGGTGTCACGGGATGTTGCAGTTTGGGACTGCTTTGGTTCGAGTTTAAGTTAATGTCTGGAGCTACAGGAGGTATTGCATAAATATTTTTATGACCAGATTATCATGCGAGACGGGTTTCAACAACAGTCGTTGGAATGTGAATAGCACTGACCACACCCCACAGGGTTAATAAACTTGGACAAGACCAGCCACCTTCAGAATTGAAGAAGTCTCTTGGATGAGAGACGAAACATCTTCAAGAGCTTTCTTAACGTCCAGTGGATTGACTTCAACAGCTTTGGATAACCATGACCTGGATAACTGAGAACCTACACAGCAATACAAAAACAGCGTGTCAGGTCCTGATCCTTATACATTCGTAAATACACGATATATTAATATAAACTAGAGTTGTTATTAATTCCACACAGTCCAACAGTAACAAATGGTGGTTAGCTCAATGCTAAAATAAAACTCAGCATCCTTCTACCAATATATTCACTATCTCTCCTCTGGACATGTCCAAACCATCTCATTCTGGCCTCTCTGACTTTATCTCCAAAACCTCTAACATGTGCTGTCCCTCTGATGTACTCATTCCTGATCCTATCCTTCCTGGTCACTCCCAGAGAGAACCTCAGCATCTTCATCTCTGCTACCTCCAACTCTGTCTCTGTCTTTTCCTCAGTGACACTGTCTCTAGACCAAACAACATCGCTGGTCTCACCACAGTTTTGTACACCTTTCCTTTCATTTTAGCTGAAACTCTTCTATCACACATCACACCTGACACATCCTGCCTTTACACGCTTCTTCACCTCTTTTCCACACTCTCCATTGCTCTGGACTGTTGACCCGAAGTACTTAAAATCCTCCACTTTCTTGATCTCTTCTCCCTGTAACCTCACTCTTCCACTTGGGTCCCTCTCATTCACACACATGTACTCTGTCTTACTGCGGCTAACCTTCATTCCTCTCCTTTCCAGGACAAACCTCCACCTCTCTAGCTTCTCCTCCACCTGTTCCCTGCTCTCACTACAGATCACAATGTCATCTGCAAACATCACAGTCCATGGAGATTCCTGTCTAACCTCTTCTGTCAGCCTGTCCATCACCATAGTGAACAAGAAGGGGCTCAGAGCTGATCCCTGATGCAGTCCCACCTCCACCTTGAACTCCTCTGTCACACCCACAGCACACCTCACCACTGTCTTACAGTCCTCATACATGTCCTGCACTGCTCTAACATACTTCTCTGCCACTCCAGACTTCCTCATACAATACCACAGTTCCTCTCTGGGCACCCTGTCATAAGCTTTCTCCAGATCTACAAAAACACAATGCAGCTCCCTCTGGCCTTCTCTGTACTTCTCTATCAACATCCTCAAAGCAAATACTGCATCTGTAGTACTCTCTGTATTTATCTGGGGTGGGTCCGGCACAATAAAACACTGGCTTGTGCCCCCTTGCGGCTACATTAAACTTGAAAAGGTGTTTAGTATTAATTTGATTTAACTGCCATTAACAGCTGGGAGATGAAACCGAGAAGTTAAGAGACTGATATCAAGTTAGAACAACAGAAATGCCCTTTTTCTTTTGATTCAAACAATCTGTTTTTCTTTAACAGCCCAAGTAGGATCACAGATGTCACGTTAACTAACTGTCTCATGTACAGCAGTTATTAGAATAAAAATGTATAAATTGTGCCTGTCATAGCCAGGTTTGAAGAATTTTGCTGTGGTCCTGACTTTTGGGGGTGTAAAAAGTTAGTAAAATCGTCTCTCCTGAGAACAGGCTGTTTTTCTGGGCTGTACCATTAAATACTAATGAGCTCCATCAACACCTGTTGGTTTAGTGCTCATGTGCCACTGTGAATGTCGCCTGTTACAGTTGTTCCGCTTATTTTTACTTTTTTGTTACCACTAATTTTTTCTAATTTGTTTTACAGATTCTAGGAGATGATAGGGTTAGGGAGGACCTCTATATGTGTATGCTTATTTAGAGACTAGAAAATGTGATTCTCATAATTGACCCCTTTAAAATAATCACCACCATTTCAAAAAGATTAGTACATGCTTGCAAACCAAAGAGCTTGCAATGGAGGCTGGGGATACGTTTGGCATGTTTACTGTCAGTCTCTGGGACAATGCTGCCATTTGGATGACTCATTCGGTCACAGGTAAATGTCTCATGTGACTGTATTGTGTTACAAACAATTAGGACTAGGCCTTTGGTCTGGATCAGTCTTGACAGATGTGCCTGCACAAACGGTTGCCAGAATGAGAGGCTTGATGTAGTGCAGACAAGTATTTGTTCTGGGTGGATGGTTGCATCAGGTCCAAATATTTGGCACTTTAAAGTAAGATATTGCATAAATGAAGATTTTTACAACATGCATTTCTATTCACACAAAAAATTATGTGTGCCATTGTAAACACAACAGGATGTACATATAAGGATGTGGTTAAATGGAAGCAAAAAAAAAGTAAAAAATCATCTGTCTACCATTCCTTGTGACACAATCTGCTGGTTGTATCTGTGATTTAGCACATGATTTTTTTGTGAATTTGCAGAAAAAGTTCTTAATTGTACTCAGGTCACAAACTGCCACGTAACTAACTCAAGCTCATTGTGAACATTTCTAATGCCCATCTATGTAAAAATGAACCAAATAACTAACTGTAACTAACACTGTCATTGCAGATCCTGACCTTTCTGTCAGCATATCTGTGAGGAGCTTGTGCTTTGATTCAGAGTTCATTATTTTTTTGCAAGGGGAGTCTGGTGCAGGCTTTTATTTTATGGTGGCAGGCACATGAAAGAGTTCCCTCCAGTGGGCTTGGATAAATAGCAGTTCAAAATCACAGTCGGGGCCATGGAGAGGCTCAACATGTCTCTTGTAAACACACATTAATCAACATGTGGAAAATTTCTCAACAACACCGGTTGGATGGGTGCATAGATCATAAAAACATTCAGTCAAGCCTCTGTCTGAATTGTCTCTATAGCATTTACATTCAGTTTACAGTGAACAGAAATAAAAATATATTGGAGATATGTATATGTGTGTTGCCCACGTGTCCTTATGATGGTGATTAGAAGCTAAGGTCTTTAAACCAGAGTTTTGAGGTGTTGAAGTTGACAGATGTGTGTAAATGTGTAACAGATGAATGAGATGTATTTAATTAGGGTGTTTATATTCGTTCGCAGCGGGCATCAGCAGCTGATTTCTCAGTGTGCACACGCACGCACGCACGCACACACACACACACACAACACACACACACACACACACACACACACACACACACACACACACACACACACACACACACACACACACACACACACACACACACACACACACACACACACACACACACACACACACACACACACACAGACAAAAACTTCCGTCTGTTTGGTCAAAATGGAATCTTCTTGCCAACCTCTGACCTTGCCACCATGGCATGTGAAGAATTTTCACATACCTGGTTAACAAGCGAGTTTGACATGTTTTTTACAGTAATCCCTCACTTATTTGCCCTTCAAGATGTACTGCATCACTACACTGCGGATTTTTAGTAGATAGTCACGTGATACCGTATATTATTGGCTGACAGAATCCACGTGTGTGCTGCGTTCCGAGATTCATGGTTCCTCCGGTAACTTTTCTTTAATACAAAAGTGTTTTAAACAGTCTATAAGAGTGTGGGAAAAGGTAATACAGATATCAGGTGGTTTAATATCAGTATGGTGAGCATAAATGTTTAAATTACCATAAGTAATAAAATAAAGATTTGGTCATGAGCTATACAAGTTATGGGAAAGAGTAGTCGAAGCTAGACTAAGGACAGAAGTGAACATTTGTGAGTATCAGTATGGTTTCTTGTTGAAAAAGAGTACTACAGATTACATTTACAGATAACATTACAATTAATGTATTATTAATGTATTATGTATTAAAACACAATGGTCTGCTTTGCACACCAGGAACACACTTTTACAAATAATACACCATATAAGCACCCAGAGGGGCAGCAGTCTGGTATCAGTCTAAAAGAAAATATTTAAAAAGTAAAGAGGTATTGGCTGGGCAAAACCCCATTGAGTCTACCTCTTGATCATTTTAATCCTGGTTTTGCTATAGACACTTACAGCAAATACAGTCAGAAAGCTCTTGAATACAGAGCATAATGATGAAGACATTTCCATTTGAATAAAAGTCTGGTCTTTGGGTAGAAATGTTCTGAATGTGTTTGAAGTTTTCTGCTCTCCTTTAGCTGTCAGTTGTATGAGAAAGGCCTCTCAGACTTTAATCCAGTAGACTTTGTGCCCATTTGTGGAGGACAGAATCTGGAATCACACCAAATGTCACTCAATAGATGCATTCCAAAAAAAATTGGCTACCTCATCCTCTTCACTCCTTCACCCTGTAACCATGGTTTCAGCTTTTGTATGTTTACTTACATATTACGGGATGCTAAGAAAAGAGAGGGCAGACTGGAGTTGTGGTGCGCTTTGGAAACATTTGAGTGTGTGAAATGTTTTCTTTTCTTAATGCTCTGTGACTGTCGCAACTTTTCAGAGAACTACTGAAAACAGCAGCTCACAGTTACATGTCCCGGGTGACACAATCTGTTGTTGGTATAAATCAGTGCTTCTCAATTATTTTCTGCTGCACCCCCCATAGCAAGAAGATAACAATTCATGCACCAACCCCTACTCTTCGCTACAACTATAAATAATATCAATTGTCTATAAAATTGTTAAGTACACCTCTGTATAACATTGTATCCTTATTAACATTAAAGGAAACAAAAAGAAAAAAATATATAGTTCAATTCATAACAAAGACTAATTTTATTAACATTATTTGTCTATAACAGAAAAGTTAGTAAGTGCATAAATTTGCCTTTAATTAAAAAAAACCATTGTTTAAACTGTAAACATTTTTGACCAACTTATTGCACCATTTGATACTGAAAAATAAATTAACTAAAAACAATAAATAATAAAAAAAAATGGTAGGTGGTAGGTGAGGCACAGCCTCATAAAAGACAAAAATGGAAGAAATAAATTAAATGGTTATATTTATCCAATGATGTGAATAATATTGGTATTTTCCATTTAACGTCACCAATATTAGGTTATTTTTACTCAAAATCGCTGAATTTTCCCATTAATCGCTGAAATACTGAGAAGAGACCTGCAGTGAGGCACCAGCCAGTCGAGCCTCACCATGGATAGCGCAATGGCTCGGCTAGCTGTGCTGGCATGCTATACAGTGAGACCGTAATGCTATCTTTGTATATGTAGTTATTAAAATGTTCAAATACATTTGCTCTATGAACTAAATTTCCATAATTTAGGTCATTTATATAATGTACAGTGTTTTTTGTCAACAACTGTATGTGTATAACGTCTTTCTTGAGTTGAGTGGTCCTGAAACCGCTGGGACAAGGCACTACGTGAGGCACACAGTTTCCGTCCCTCTTGGTGATCCCAGCGCCCCCTTCGGTCGAGGATTAATCTTCCTCGGCCGCAGAAGAAGTGACAGCAGACTACAATCTATAGTTAGTGAGTCAAGTGCAGCTATTCATTTATTTTCTGCTCGCCTTGTCTTACTATAAAAATGGAGGATTTCTTATCTCAACTCAAAAGTTTTTGGATGCTTTTCTTCAGAAGGAGTGGCGCATGGACTTCATTTATAAGTAAACATAACATATGAAAGAAAACGTGCAGGTAGCAAAATAAGTTTGTTTTAATCAAATGTGCTTGTGTGTGTAAATAATTCTGCTATGAGACTTTAAAAATAACCCACTTACTGTTGCCTATTAAATGGCAACAATAAGTGGGTTAGCATCGGGTATGTAGTCCATCAGCCAAGTCTCAGAAAACACTAACAACCCCAGGTTCTTCTCTGACCTTCGGCGCAAGCATTTCCTCTTTAGAGTACCTTATCACAATACTGTCCATCGTGATAATAGAAGACATAAACATGATAGCATATAAAAAAAACAATAGAATTCAATAACATTCTACAGAGCAGACAAAATAAAAATCTGCGGCCTGCTTGCGCGTGCGCAGAAGATGCCAAGACAGGATGTAACATGAACAAGGAGTTAACGCTGATGTGAGGTCAGATGGTGACTGTAAACAAATGTGTTTGTCTGAATGTCAAGGTTGCTCTTTATAGAGCCTGGTGTGAACAATCCTTCAAAAAATACAATGAGGTAGACCAGTACCCTTGATCATGAGAGAATTTTATCAAAATCATATTTTCTTAATTAGGTTTTCTACATGGTACAAGGGAGATTTTGTTTCATTTGTGAGAGTTTACGACAAAGGACAAAGTGTCAGGATCCTCTTCTTGACTGCAGTTTTTGTCTCCCTCAGCCTGCTGAAATGTGAATTCTGGACTTGCTTAGTTTTTTTAAGCCATGTGTTTTGTCATGTGCCCATAATCACGCCCGTGTTCTCGTTTGATTAACTTACTGTCTTTGTTCTGTTCCCTCCACTTTCCCTGTTCACCAGTCTCTCATTTTGTGTTGATTCAATTAGTAACTTTGCCTTTTTCAGATCAGTTTGTTAGATCATCATGTTATGTACTGCTTGTTAACTGAATGCAATGTGAGTTAAAGAATTTGAAGTTTATGATTGTTTCTCCCGGTGTTTCATTCTGCCAGGTTTTTTGTCTATCTTACCACCTAGATTCTAAGAACGGTAAACCAGATGCCCCGTCTCATCAGTTCCCAGAGTCCGATCCTGCCTACCTCTATAGTATGAGTATAAAGAGATATGGACCGTCTGAACAGACTCATCCGCAGAGCGGGCTCAGTGGTCGGGCTGAGCCTGGACTCTGTGGAGACAGTTCTGGAGAGCAGGACCATGTCTAAAATTAAGGCTATAATGAACAACACCAGGCACCCCCTACACACCACCTTCTCCCAGCAGAGAAGCACCTTCAGCGACAGACTGCTGTCACACAGCGCCTCCACAGAGAGGCTGAGGTCCTCCTTCGTGCCCCGTGCCATCAGGGGGTACAATGACTCTCTCAGGAGGAGCGGGGGGGGAGGTGGCGAGGTCAGCACGGGGTTGAAAATGGATTTAATTTAATTTAATTTAATTTAATTTTAATTTAATTTAAAGTTTATACTGTTTTTATATATATATAATTTATTTATTTATTTTTTATACTGTTTTATATTTTAATTAAATTTTATACTGTTTAGATTTTATTTTATACTGTTTATATTTTAATACTGTAATATTTTTAAATTTTATACTGTTTATATTTTAGTTATAGTTTAGTATATAAGTCCTGTTAGTGCTGCATGTGTCTGTCTGTTAGTGTAGTGTATGTCTTGTGGTATGTCCTGTGATGTCAGTGTTTCCTTTTCTCCTGGTGTTTATCCAGTATTATTTGTTAAGTAATGCCTGAGCAGTGGATATATGCAATTTCCTCCGGGATTATTAAAGTATCTATCTATCTATCTATCTATCTATCTATCTATCTATCTATCTATCTATCTATCTATCTATCTATCTATCTATCTATCTATCTATCTATCTATCTATCTATCTATCTATCTATCTATCTATCTATCTATCTATCTATCTATCTATCTATCTATCTATCTATCTATCTATCTATCTATCTATCTATCTATCTATCTATCTATCTATCTATCTATCTATCTATCTATCTATCTATCTATCTATCTATCTAGTACCTCATAAGAGCTGCCAGTTGGAATATTGACACCTTCATCCGCACAGCCCTGTATGATGGGTCAGGCCCCAGTGTCACTCCAAGTTGTCATTTTTAAATGTTACCAGTCATTTACTCTAGCCATTTACAGATCATACTCATCATGTTGGCAAAGCATTACAGATTGTCTTCCATGAAAGCAGAGAAACTGCAGCATAGAGACTTGATACTGGAGGATATTGGGGAACTCTAAATGCACACACACACACACACACACACACACACACACACACACACACACACACACACACACACACACACACACACACGCACACACACACACACACACACACACACACACACACACACACACACACACACACACACACACACATACACACACACACACACACACACACACACACACACACACACAGATTAACTACCATTAACAGTCCACGCCTCTCTGTATTTTCAATCCATGACTTGGTGACTTGGCTGTGAAAGCATGACTGGAGTCCTCTCCCTTTGTCTCTATGCTCTCTCGACAGAGGGATGACAAAATGGCAGCTTTTCAATCTACTGAAGTCAGAGTGAAATGATTTCCAGATGGAAGAGACTTAAGAATCCTCAATGTATGTTATGTGATGGCTCGCCACAACTCACTTTCCTTTGAAACAATGGCACAGGGCATACATTCAAATAAAAATGGCATTGAATTTGCTTTCCTTGCAGATGTGGACAAAAAAGATTTAATGCAGTCACACACCACAACACAGACAGTGATGTCTGCCATGATGTCAATGTGCCACCAGCACACTGGGAAATCTGTATGTGTCTGAGCCACAGATACTCTTTGAAAGTTAATGACATCATAGACTTATAAGCTTACAACCCTTTTAGACTTATGTATGATAATGAGAGACGGGCAGCAGTAGCTCGGTAGGTAGAGCAGTCGGTAGATCAGTGGACCGATTCCTGCTCCTGACCAGCCATCCTCGAAGTGTGAGTTGACAGTGGGAGGTGCCAGCTCACCTCCAGAGCACTGCTGAGGTGCCCTTGAGCAAGGCGCTGTCCCCCTACAAGCTGCTCATCTCGGTGCGCACACAGAATTTGTTGCCCATCACTCTGCCTTCCACTATGTATTAACAGATCTCTGGTGTTTGTTCTGTCTTTGTTTCAGGGGCCTGTACTAACAAATACTCTAAAAATGCATGCTCATCAGTAAGAGTGAATAGATAATTTCCCCAAGAGGGACAATAAAGGTGTGTTTCTTTCTTTCTAATAGCAGTTGTAACTTTGAAATGTATTTCTAGCACAAAGAGCTTTATGCGTAGCACAAAGTGCATGCAATTTTAGCAAGAAAGCAAACCTGTAATGTGGCAGCAGTATCAACAGATTTTTAATGTCATGATTGAAAATTAACAAAGGTCAGATCATGAATTTAATGCAAACTGTCAGATTTTCAACAAGTCGAACCAAGTCAAATTTATTTATACAGCTAAGAATTACATACAATGTCTGCCTGAGTGTTGTGTCATCATCCCATTTTAAGGTCAACTATTTCTTTAATATATTCACCAGTGAAATCAAAAGTCCATAAATGTAGGTTTTAGTCTTTTTTCCCATTTTCTCACACACTCAGTCCATGTCCTCCAGTTGTCCTTAAGATGCAAGTCTTAAGGAACAATTAAAAGTGGATGCTTTTAGCAATAATTGTACAGGGAATTATCACACACACACACACACACACACACACACACACACACACACACACACACACACACACACACACACACACACACACACACACACACACACACACACACACACACACACACACACACACACACACACACACACACACACACCAGTCTCTTTTGGCATCCTGAGAATTTTTTAGCCCCTTCTTCACACCCTTTTTCTTTCTCAGTTTCCATTGAAGCCACCTCTTCACCATCTGCTTTTCCATTCACTGGAGTCCTCAGCTCCAAGCAAGCTCTAATATTGTGTGCGTCTGTGGACAATGACTCAGTTGGCACAGTCACACAACATAAACTTCAAACACAACCCCCCCTTACATCTTAGGCCTCGTTCAGACTAGTCGCCTATATCCGATTTTTAGCCCATCCAGATTGATGTTGCATGTCTCGCGTGCAGTCTGAACAGACCCAATCGGATTTTTGCGGGACGGTTTGAAACTACATTCGGGAGGTAGTTTTGTTTTGGATAGGGACAGAGGCGTCTGCAGTCTGAAAAGCTCCTAACACTCCGATCGGATATGGCAGACCACACTGAACAGAACCAGATCGCATTTGGTCACTTGCTAAAAACAGTGTAAACAGTTATCCCTAAAAATCAGATATGGAAAGAAATCTGATATGCCTGCTGTCTGAACGGGGTCTTAAACCACAACCAGTCCAGTTGTATCTGTATCTTTCAAGATTGGTGATAGGTGAGAAAGGGAGATGGCATGTTTGTGTCGACAAGTTTGAGTGTGTATTAAGTGTGTGTTTTTCTACATATGGAGCCTGACTGTCTCCATTATTATTATCTATGAATTCCTTAGAAGCAGCACAGATTAGCATTTTATCAATAAAGGCTTCTGAGAAGTATCAAAATTTGCTTGTCTCCAAAGCATAATTGTTGTGTAGGTTATTAGAGGAAGGAGGTTATTAGAGAAAGTTTTTTTGTTGCTGCCATTGCAAGGTGTGATCAGTGTGTATATACTGTATGTGTGTGTTGAAATACACACCTATCTGCTGTTACATGTATACACAGGAGGAGAATCTGGTAGACAGGATGCCCTTCAGCTCATTCCACACACAGGAGGCACTTAGCTTCACAAGACAAACACTGAAGGGTTTGTGGGGTCACCACATCAACCATGACTTAGTGGACAAAAGGAGAAAATGCTGAAGGTTCACACAGCAGCCGGCAGAACTGAAGACTGCACTTAAATGAAAATGGAAGGTGAGATGAGATGTGATGAGATGAGATGAGATGAGATGGTTTTTTATTGACCCTCATTGGGACTCGCACAGCCTACTATTGGGGAGTGCTGATGATGGGATGTTTCCCTAGTAGGCAGAAGGTGGGCATCAACTTTCTTGCCTTTTGTTACTGAAATGTAAGTGTAAACTGTTTGCATTTTATTTTCACCAGTTGACAGTGGGTAGCAAGAGTCAAAGTTTTAAATTACAAAATACTTACTCTGTTGCAGCAGGTTGCAGCTTCAGTTTACTGTTGTACTTAGTGTTAGTGTCTCAGAGGCAATGGAGTCAGCTGGTTCAACTCTGATTTATTAACACAATTAAAGCCACTATTATGCTTGATCTTTACAATTCCACTCTCCGAAAACAGTCAAGACGGTTTCAACCCAGTTTGTCATTTGCTGAAGCATTTGTATGTTCTCATGCATGAGACAATTTTTTTTTTAAAATACAGAGTATACTGTATATACATATATACTGTTATACAGAGACTGAAGTCAATCTTTGTATAAGGGATAAAAGAGTGACAAAATGATTCATTGAGAAAGTAATGGTGCTGCTGTCTCCACTGGTGACTCAAAATGATTAGCCACAGAAGCTCTGGTGCTCTGGTTCCCATTAACAGACATTGTTTTCCTTCTGACTTGGCTGGTGCATGATATAGGTATGGGATAGATTTAGCAGTCTGGGTGACTGTGAAAAACTAAATGGGGTTTTTATTGTTGTTCTTGTATTTTAAATTAATTAACTGTTTTTTTTTGACAATGTTAGTGGTCGACAAACAGATGTCATTATGTAATTGTCTATACAGCGTGCTGGATAGGTCTGCCTCTGTGTGCTCCTGTTCTCTGTGACAAAAAGAAAAATGAGTGACTTTCAAGGCAGGCTGATGGCCATCCAACTGATCAAAATTGAATAGGACCTTAAATATAATATAGTGACTAATTCAGTGATTTAGCATTTCTGCTACGGAGACATCCCCTTAAGACACTGGTGCTGGTGGGGAGTGCAGCTTGATGTAAGGAGGACTTCCTGAAGGGGACTACTGATAGGGAAGATTTGGTTGGAAGAAGAAGAAACTTGCGTTATCAATCCCTGTGGGGATATCTAATACCTGTCTGTCTGTCCGTCTGTCATGGTATGTAGGTACAAATTTTGTCAAATTTTTTTTTGCTTTTCAGTTTTCTCAATTGCCAACAATCCATAATATAATAGCTATTTTGTTTTGTTTATGTTTTATCTATTTTTGAACACAGACGTTTTACTGGTCATCTAACACACGTTAGCAGAAAGCAATTGAAAATTATTTACACTGTAGACATGTTTTTCTAACAGCTATAAGAATTGTAATATTTTAGTTCTATTTTGACAAGACTTTTTGCAAATATTTTGCTGTTATTTAACAGTTTTTTGTTAACATGCTTTTTCCCTTAGAAATTAAACTATGAAAAACTTGCAGATTTCATTTGGTTTACATTTGTAAATTATATATTCTTCTGAACATACAATTGCGATTCAGATATTACTTTGAAATGTATTTACCAGTCAATTAAAATAGCACTGTGACTGTCTGGTGTAAACTTATGGAATGTGGACTGGTTTTGGCTTGAGTGACACTTTTCCAGGGCTGTCCTTTATGACCCTTTGGAATTGTATATAATCCTTTAATAACATCTGACCAGAACCTACTTTGTGGTTGTATTTATGCATGGCAGGGGTCAATACACTTAGCACTAATCTCTCCTCCATAATTTCTTTTTCATTTCCTCTTTCGTATGGTAATCAAGAAGGCATAAAATGACAGCATCTCTTGTTTCCACAAATTATATATCAGATGAAACAAGATTATTTTCTCTGAATGGAAGGCATGATGGTTATCAATAATAATATTTTCATCATATTTCAAATAAAGTTATCCAGAAATTTTATAAAAAATATCTAGGTTCCACATTTTCTTTCTGTTTTTCAAAAACCTGTCACACAATTATGTGGTCAATAATCAGCCATACATGATATCAATTGAAGACACATGTATCAATTCCAACATTGCAAGCATCGCTCACAACATCAATTTGTTTCATGTTTTATGTTTAGCAAGTGGAAGGATTCATTGACCACCATTAAATGTTACTTTGGGATGATTAAATTAAGGCTCCAGATGAAAAATTCAGACCCAGAAATTTTCAAAAGAACCCAAGATAAGTATGGATTCTCATGTGTTCTAAACTATTTATTTGATTGTGTTTCTCTGCCAAAATAATTTCTGTATGATTACCTTTCACTGGAAACACTCGGCTGCATCTTGAGCTGGTCCAAGTTGGTTTAAGGACTATTTGAAACATCAACAAAAGAGATTTCACACTGCTAAAAAAAACAGGGGGGAGGGATGGAGAAAGGTCGAATTGGTGCTCTGGGGCTGGGGAGAGAAGTAGAGGGGAAGGGGGGGAGGGGACTGCAGGCATATCAAATTTCCTTCCATATCTGATTTTTAGGGATGACTGTTCACACTGTTTTTAGCAGGTGTCCAAATGCGATCTTGCTCTGTTCAGACTGGTCCACATAATCGGCCGATTCGACAGGTTGCCGTAGCAACGACGTCGGGGCGGAGTCGTCGTTCAATGCACATAATGTGTGAGGTGATATAATTGTGACGGCGGCAACAACAACAATGACGCCGAACATGAAGTTTTGTTACCTTAACGTATTGGCGATATCACTGTCTGGTAGAGGTGGGGAAAACAAATACACACCCGACATTGTCAATTTCTTCTTCTGTTCATCAGTCTGGATGGGATAAAAATTAGATATAGGCGACTAGTCTGAACAAGGCCTTTCCTGCTGTGAAGGGGGGAGGGAGGCCATGGAATAGGGAGGAGGCTGGTGAGTTCCTGCAGAGGTAGGGAGGAGGGGTTATTTTTAGTGGGGTATTTTTACATGACTTGAGAAATCTTAATCTATGGGGAGTTAGAGTACAGACCGTTCACTTTAGGCAAAATTGTCTTTTCTTGTTCATGTGATCATCCCTTATCCATGGTCTTGAAGCCTACCAAAATTAGTCCAACTTCCACATTGTGACCAGCACAGGAAATTATATGCGTCATGTCTTTTGTCATTTGTATTTTATATGAATATTTAACAGGTTCTTCCAAAACAGCATTAAAATCCCTAGGACTTCTAAAAACAAAATTATTGGCTTCTATGGAAACAAAATGGTGTTGCTGTTTAGTTTTTAAAGAAAATTGCAAATGCAGTCCCTGTTGCTCTTGTTTTCATTTTTCATTTCATTTTACTTCACACAAATGGATAGCCATCATTCGAGACCCATCCTGTTCCACTGGCTGACTGACAAAGGCTGATAGGCCTCCATTGAAGAACAAAAAAATTGCGAAGAATTGCCTTTGTTGATGGTTTTAATGAGTGGCATTCAAAATGCTTTCGAGTGACATTGAGGTCCAAAGGCCAGGAAAGGTCACCTCTTCAAAAATTTGTCATGAAAAATTTAATTGCTCACCCTCCCATGTTTCTGGATGACCATCTTTTTGCTCAGCACCTCAGAATTGTCAGCTTGTCCATGTTCACTTCTGTTTGGAGTAACACTTGAAAAACTGCTTTCCATGCGCAGATGACATATGGTGACCTTTTTCCCATAAAAGATAAACATGAACAATTTCAGTGATTTCAATGAATTGTGCTGCTGTAAAAGTGTTCTTGTTAGCATGTGTCGGGCTCAGCTCGAAAGGACAACGTGGGCCCAACCTTCGGTGGACTCACCACCTGCTGAGGAAACCGTAGGGGATGGGTGCAGTGTGGATTGGGTGGCAGTTGTCAGCATGGGGGTCGACGACCCAATCCCCAGACAATCCCTAGAGTCTAGCTCTAGGGACACGGAATGTCACCTCACTGGGGGGAAAGAAGCCAGAGCTTGTGAGGGAGGTTGACAGGTATCAACTAGATACAGTCGGGCTCACCTCCACCCACAGCTTGGGCTCTGGAACCCAAACCCTTGAGAGGGGCTGGACGCTCCCCTTTTCTGGTGTTGCCCAAGGCGGGCTGGTGTGGGTTTGCTCATAGCCTTACCTCTACCGTCATATATTGGAGTTCACCCCGGTGAACGAGAGGATCGCATCCCTGCGCCTTCGGGTTGGGGACAGGTGTCTCACTGTTGTTTCGGCCTATGGGCCAAACAGCAGTGGACTCAATCCATGAGATTTTAAAAAAATGTCATCAAAAGGGAATTTTTAATATAAGAAAGGTAGGAGACTCATCTGTGGAGTCCAAATTCACAACAGCGGTTGTGGTGGTGGACATTTGTAGACCCACTCTGGAAGATGCTGCTGCTTTGTGCTCAACAGACATTGATAAACTTTCAGTTAGTCTTTTAAATCTAGAAAATAGCGATCCCCTCCCTCCCTTCTGTTCTCACTGTCCACTGTACATTTTTGAGCCTCTGGCAGTCCAAGATGACTGCCAGAGGCTCAAAACTGTTACTGATTTTAGAGAGAATCTTTTTCTCGTTTTGCCTCTTTTTTAATGGCCTTTTTTAATGTCCTCTGTTCACACTGGGCCACATTATTGGCTGAGCTGACAGGTTGCCATAGCAACGTCGTCGGGGTGGAGTCGTCGTTCAGTGCACGTAATGTGTGAGGTCTTATAATTGCGACAGCGGCAACAACAACAACGAGGAATGTGAAGTTGTGCTACTTGAGTGTATTGGCGATATCACTGTCTGGTAGACGTGGAGAAAACACACACACACACACACACACACACCCGACATTGTCAATTTCTTCTTCCGTGTTTTACCACTCCATAATGCGAGCCTCTCTTCCGTCTGGCGCCTCCCTCTCGCGTCGCAAATATGATGCGGTCTGCCATATCCGATCGGAGTCTTTGAAGCTGTTCAGACTGCAGACGCCTCTGTCCCTATCCGACACGAAACTACCTCCCAAATATGGTTGCAATCCGTTCCGCAAAAATCAGATTGGGGCTGTTCACTCTATACACAAGATACGCAACATCAATCTGGATGTGCTAAATATCAGATATAGGTGACTAGTCTGAACGAGGCCTAAGCGCCCCATTCACCAGGTGAAACAGTTCAGTGGTACAGATCAATGGGTTATCCGAAACACCGGCTGGTCCCAGTTGTGTTAAAATTGTCTCAATATCCCTTGGATTGATCACATTAATGTTTGCTGACCGACAGTTTGCGTTGTGATTACTTTACAATGGATCCCAAGTCTGAGAACATTTTGAACTGGTGCCGCCGAACAAAATACATTTTAATTTCTAAGAAATTTCGTATTTACAAGCTCTGTTGCTCACACAGTAGAAAATAATAAACCACACACATGCCATTTTTAATTTACAGGTCAAGTGTTTGCCTTGTTCCCAGCATCTGACGTACATTTACAACACGTCAGCAATGATGAGGCGTTACCGATCCAGACGTGAGAATGAAGCTGGTGGTGCTGCTGTGATGACGTCTCAGAATCCCGACTTTTGTCTCTCAACATAGACCTTGTTTTTTTCCAATGACACTAATCATCCAATATAACGCACACAAACACATATGTATATATTTATATTAAATACACATGCATGAACATGTTATATATATCTTGTATTGCTTTATTGAACCCTGCAAGGATCATGGTCAAAGCGCTGTTTTCATTGACCGTTGTGTGGTTGCAGTACAGACACCCTGCCAAAGAGGGTGCCCATGTTCTCAATGAGGGGGGCACCGAGTAATGAAACAGTTTTCGGAACAATTGTCGCAAACGGTTCGAAGCCCCATGGGGCGCCATTTGGACATTACTAGTTGAGGCAGGCAGGCGGGCTGGAAGGGTAAGAGGCATCAGGCAACAGACTGCAACTGGTAACAGAGAGAGAACAGAGTTATAAAAGTCAAGGGTCTAGTAACAATTGCCCCAGTGCTGATACTGACTAGCAGTACAAACAAACTGGCAATGTATGGTGTGAAGCTGGTCCTCATGAAGGTCTGGAGATTGGTAATGGAAGCAGGTGTGCCGCTCTGCTGCCAGGAGTGGCCACGCCCAGGTGGGTGGGACCTGGGTGTGACAGGGAAGAGGAGAGGGAGACCAGGAGCAGCTGCAAATCCTGACAGACAGAGAAAAAAAACGATTTGACGGTCCCAGAGCTGAGGTCTATATTTATTTTGACAGCTGCATGAAAGGAAGGGGAGCACCCAGGAGTGAAAGAAATTCTTTTAAATATTAAATCATTCCTCTGCTAAAAGTATTGGGTCTTAAGATGTTGACCTCATTCTGTAAGGCAAAGATAACAGGTGAAGTGACATTCTACATTTACACCAGCCAGGGATCGACTAATAATGTTAGACCTCATGCAGAGGCAGCATACATTCTATTACTTCAGCTCATGAACTTTCTGTGTATGCCATTGTAATCCTTCAGCATTGTAATCCTTCATTGTAATCTTTCAACACTGTAATCCTTATTGAGACAGAGATCCCAAAGCAAATCTAATCATTGGTAAAATTATTTATTCACATCTCTGAACTGCTTTGTATTTACAGTTGTACTTTTTGTACCAGTTTGTACCAGATATAAACAAGAGCATGACCATGTGAACATTGTTCCTAAGAACAATGAGGTTTGTTAACATCATAGATGGTCAAAAACAAGAAGTTGACCTTCTATTCTGATTCTGTTGTACTGATCCTAGGTGTAGTAACAAATCTGTCGATGAATAGCAGTCTTGTTCTTACACTCGTAGAATTTTATGAACACTGCAGGTGGTCTCCTACCCCCAGATGGTAATGGATAACAGGTCTCGATCTGGTCCGGACCTATAGTTAGTTCTAGATCTCTGATTTGAGAAATCACCTGTTACTCCACCGTATCGGTGTCAGCGTTGCACTCAGTTCCCTCTCCACTTCCCCTGGCCACAGCATCTGCGTTATTATGAGACTTGATTTATATGCTAATGATAATCACATCATTGATGCAAATTCTTTGCTCCAAATCATCCAATCTTTGTTGTCCCTGTTCCAAAACAACAATGCCCCAGTCTTTTTCTACCATATCTTTGCGCATTTGCTCCATCTCATTCCTCATTTCTCCATGCCGTCCCGTATCGGCTGAAGTTAATTCTTTAACTCTTCTTTAACTTCCTTCTTAAACACTTCTATAGAAGAGTCTTAAGTTTTAATCATCTTCTTGTCTTCTTGCTCCTCCACTTTTCCTTCTCCTTTTTGTTATTACAGAGAGTTGGTGAGAAAGCCAGAAAATTCCAAAATATGATTAAGAAAATAGAAAAAACTTTCAGTTTGAAGCCTTGTTTCAGAAGAGTAATCTTGTTCTTACTGTTGTAGAATTTTATCAACATTGCAGGTGGTCTCCTACCCCTGGATGGCAGTGAATAACACATCTGGATGTGCTCCGGATATAAGATTATCTATAGATTTCTGAGTTGGGAAATCACCTGTTGTTCCACTGTGTCAGTATCAGCGTTGTACTTGGTGGCCTCCCCGCTTCCCCTGGCTACAGCATGTACAGGCTTGCGTCACTTCTTCCAAAATCTCCTGAAGCGGCTTCAGCTGCTCCCAAAGCGACTTCAGCTCCTTCATGAATTCCTTCTGTAGAAGCCTGTATCTCATCAAACTTCTCTGCATTTCATTTTCCTTTTGTCATTTTAGAGAGAGTTAAAGCAGAAAAACAGGAGGCAAAAGGGATGTCTCTCCTCTAGTTGAAAGCCGGAAGTGATTGATTTTCAGTTGTATTTTGTACTTTCAGCTGTATTTTCTGTCCCTGATCATTTAATTTCCACACTTATTCTCAAATTTATACTGATTACCTCAATTTGACTCTTTTCTTTTCGTGAATTGAAACAAAAGAATGACAAAAACTAATAAAAAAACTCTGGATTACAGGCAAACCTCGGTTTCCGACCACAATTTGTTCCGGAAGGCTGTTCGAATACAGATTTGTTCTAATTCCAAATACATTTTTCCCATTACAAATAATGTAAATGGTCTTAATCTGTTCTAAGACACTAGAAAACCACCTTTTTTCAACATAATATTTTATATCATAATGTCATTTATATACTGTATCAAACTGTATAGTCAGTCAGTCATTTTCAGATAACAAGCCTATCTCGGTGGCATAGGGCGTGAGGTGGGGGACACTCCGGGCACGACGCCAGTGCGCCGCCGAAATTGTATAGTACTGAAACATATCAAAGAAATGTAAAGGAAAGAAGCAAACAGGAGAAAGAAAGAAAGAAAAAAAAACCATCAACGTAATCAGGTTAGCCTAAGATACGAGTTACGGGACTGTAAGTTGTACAATAGGCAATGGAATGCAAATTAAGTGAAACATTATTGAATACAGTAAACTAAAATAAAAAGCACATTACGGTCATGTTTTACCTCAAATTTTCTTGCCTTTGTCGCGCTTGGAGTTGAGAAAAAGGCGTTTGTTTCACGTTTGACTTCCGAATTTTTTGGACAAATTCCAATTTGTTCGATGTCTA
Organism: Antennarius striatus; assembly: GCF_040054535.1. Taxonomy (NCBI): domain Eukaryota; kingdom Metazoa; phylum Chordata; class Actinopteri; order Lophiiformes; family Antennariidae; genus Antennarius; species Antennarius striatus. Next base: position 17,923,478 of record NC_090783.1, read on the forward strand.
AAAAAAAATAAATCAATGTTTACTTGTATTCCATCTATTCATCCATCCATCCATCCATCCATCCATCCATCCATCCATCCATCCATCCATTTTCTTGAAGATGAGCTTAATCATCTCATTTTCAGATGTTTTTCTGACTTGCTGTTCATTGGTTCTTGGGTGGTGAGGTAAGCCCCAGACACATTGCCAGCATATCATGGGGCAACACAAAAGAAAAACAACTACTCACGCATGAACTCATACGAAGCCAGAATAATCTTACTGAGAGGTGACATAGCTACCCACTGTGCCACACCAACATCAGATTAAAATTCGGAATAAAATTAAAATTTTAAGGCTGTAGCTATCAAGAATTTATATAATGTCAGATTAAAATAATTTACTACAGCTTTGAAAATGACTGTAAAAGAAACAAGTAATTCTTAAACATCCTGTCACTCTGGCCAGGTTTTGGAAATATAGTTAATGCATTTCAAAAGAGAACAGAAAAGCACACTAAATTAATATTATTATCTACAATGTACACATGCATAATATTTCAAAGAAAACTAAAACTATGTCAGATTTCAAACTTTACTGGTTCATACAGTAAAAATAGCAGTACATTTAATTTTGAACAGATGAGTATTCTGTGAAGTGCCCTCTTACGGAATGACATTGCACTGTATGTTACAAAAGCATCCAACATGTTGGTGACCCTTATAACATCACCATAGCACACAGCACAAATTGGTTCATTAATTACAAACAAGGAATGAAAATGCAAAAGGCAAAACAGAAACGTATGAAGTGATGGCTCCTCCTCACCTCCCTGGTTGTGTGGGAGACATGTAGATTTAGCTGTATCTCCTCCACCTGTCATGTAAACCATATCCAGAGAACATCACGTCAGCTTGTGTCACTGACCTCAGTCATTGCTAATATGGAGAATCCTGACCATGGTTATCTGTCCAGGCTAAAGCTGTAATCACCAGCTTGTGCACAGGTAAGAAAATAGCAGATCATGTTGTCTTTGATGGGCATTCTGAACAAGAAAAACTTCAATTATAATCATCAAAAGAATGTAACTAGTAAGTGTAAGCAAAGAAAAATGATTTGCATCATGTATGTTCTTTAGAAAAAAAATTTAAAAAAAGTTTTTTGTAAGCCAGACAATGAAACAAAAGATAAAGCCAGAAAGCCAAAGAACTCCAATTGTGAACCCATACTTAAAGAAGCAACCCTTTCCTTCTGTCTCTGTCTGAACAAACAGTACCATCTTTACTCTTTGTGATGGATGTTCACTTGACACTGAGTCATTAATTAAAACCGTAGCTGTACATTTTTCTTAGCCTTTTTATCAGGTTACTGCTGACTGGACACTTTAGATGTTGTGTGGCTTTCTCTATGTGTAAATGAGCTTCTGCATCACTGTCATCAGCTGAATCAACCATCTGGATAATATGGTTCCTGATGAATAAAGAATAACATTACATGTGAAAATGCTTGCCATGCAAGTGAGATAAAACAAAGAAAAGACGTTCTCAGAAGGGGTGCATGTAAAAGTGATGCTTTTAGCTTCAAGATTTCAAGTTGATGGTCCATATGAGCTGTGTAAAGTCATTAAAAAAAAGGGAAACATTTTTTTTGCCATGGCAGATTTTTTTTATTACAAATGAGATGATATAAACAGTTTGGCGTTTTCTTTCGTAGAATTCATTAATGGCGTGTGGAACGCATTAACCGCAAAGAACGAGGGCGCACTTTATATAGGAATGATAATATCCCTGGGGGTTGGTTTGAAGGATTGATATGAGCTTTTGAACCCACAGCAGCTTGTTATAGGTCACCCGTAAACCTCTGGTGATCAGGCCTAACAGGTTAACCATATAACGCCATTTAAGTGCATCCAGAAACGCTCTAAGCTGAGACTGAACCTGGGTAGGTAAAAGGAAACTGATGGATTTGACATATTTACAACACCTCCACCCCTCTTTAAAACAGAGAGGCTTTTATCTGTTCCAGAAAAGAGAGGACACATTTCTCTTTCTATCTAAACACAGCATTCCAAGCATTGGTGAACCAGAACAAGTGGGATCATTGCTTTTCAGTTGACCTGGTCAGCTGTAGAGGAGTAACTGAGTCAAAGTGCAAGGATGGAGAAGAGAAAAGGCTCAACATGTTTACCTCCACACACAGGAGGTAAACATGGCTTGTCAGTTGACTGAAAACCTTCAGGATGTCACAGTCCAACTCTCCGATGGCATGCTGTTTGTTTGCATATATAAAGGTGCAGGGGGAGATTTACATTATAATGTTACAAATTACATTTTCTTTATTGCTGTTATAAGTCATAAGTAAATGTAGTCATCTTGATGGTTTCCATAACAAAGGCATTAACCCTTGGATGCACAAGTTACCGATACATCCCCTCTTCCACAGGGGAGGTCAAAAAATGACCCCACGGATTGTTTTTCTTCAACAGCTTCGAAAGGAAAAGTTACAATACATTCCTATTCTGACTATTCACAATAAAACATGTTTGTGACACAAAAACATTTGAATTAGTTATTTTTTCCATTTACTGAAAGAATTTGCAGCATAAAAAAAACAGATCTCCTCTCACTCTGTTCATCCGACACAAACTACTTGCTTCTGGCTGTGACCGTTGCACACAGGGATACTGCATTTGACACAGCAATCAACGGTTTTGCAATCTTTCTTTCTTGGACACAACCTCCACCTCTTCCGCTGGCAATGTGTGTCTGTTCCCTGTGGATGGGTCGCAGCAGTCTTTGTCAATCCAACCCTTTCCGTTGTGGCTGTGATGTAGGCTGGTAGGTTCGGGGTATCTTCCAGTCGACTTTTCATGTGAAGTGTCACAAGCTCCGTTGAGATGTTCTGCAAGAGGCACACTGGTGAAAAAGTTGTCAGTGGTGATGTTGTGACCTGTGTGTCTGAATCCACTGCACAACTGACAATGTTATTACCCAGATTCTTCTGGACGTGTTGTCCTGGTGGTTTCCCTAGGTACACAATCCCATCAATTGCATGTGGGGTACGTGCATCACAAACACAGAAGATCTTTATGCCGTACTTGGCGTGCTTGCTTGGCATGGCCTACAGAAGCTGGGTCCTCCCTCTAAAAGACATGAGTTGTACATCCACCATCACACAATCACTGTGGATGAATTTGTACCTGTTCCCGTGACCAGGAACAGGCCCCATATGTAGCAAAAAGCTGTCATGCAAGCTGTCATGCGATCTGAGAAATGACTTACAAGTCATACAACTTGGCTGTGGATATGGAGGATGTGCGCGGTGCAGCAGAGGTCGTTCAAACTCGCTGCAGGCTCCAGTTGTGTGTGTAGAGGCGTTGCTGGATGTTGCGAATGCCTGCCGGGCTGCTCGAGGCTGGGAACGGGGGGCGCGAATTCCCGCCATCCTGCTGAAGGCTCGGGTTGTGTGTCTGGAGGCAGTGCACGAGGCTGCTGAAATTGAAAATGGCCTCACGTCACAAACATATTTTATGTGAAATACCTGGATTATGACTATATTACAAGCTTATATTTTGAAGCTGCTGAAGAAAAACAATCAATGGAGTCATGACTGATGCCACATGTGCATCTAAGGGTTAAAATCCAAAGTGGATGTGCTGATATGTTATTGAGTTCTCACTGAATATTTTCACATCTAAAGAAAAAAGCAGCTATGTGCATTCTCTGTGTGTTTACACTTACTGGTTAGCAGCACCTTCACCCCTCAGCACACACAGTGTCTGTTATCCTTTAGGTGCATTTGAATGCAACCAATAATAAACTTGTCTCTATAGTTCAAGCTCTAAAGGAAATTATTTATTGCACTAAAATGTGAAACATCTCTGTGATAATGTCAGACATCATTCCTCTCAGGAAATGCTGTTATCTAAAGAGGATCATGAGAGAAAACTAACATTCACTACTTTGAATGTTATTTATGTCCCTGCAAATAATTACTTGTGTGTAATAATTTACACACAGTGAAGAAACACTTTTGCAACAATTTCTGCAGTTAATCAGAAACTTATGAAACAACATTCCTGTTTATTTGTGCCTCCCCTGACCGCATGTCTCTTGAGTGTACATGTTGTATTTGTTCGACTTTCATGTGGTCCCGCGATGAGCTGGTGTCTTATCCGGGGTGCATCCTGCCTTTCACCTGTAGCCAAATGGTATAGGTTCCAGCAGGCCCATGGCCCTCAAGAGTGACTAATGGTCATTGTCTCTTCTACAAGAAGAAGAAGAAGAAGAACTGTATTAATTCCCTTTTACGGGGAAATTACTATTTTCAATCTCTTTTTGACATGATTTTTGTGTTACATGCAGGATATATACAGTATATTTGTGCAGGCCTGTGAAACACACAAGGGGCCTGTGTGCACGCAGGTAGTATCACAGCACAACAGTATCACAGCAGTTAGTATCACAACACATCACAGCATATGGGGAGGCAGAGAGTGAAAGGTAGCCACTTCAGGTAGCGCCCCAACTAAGCAACTTGTAAGGGGATGCCGCCTTGCTCAAGGGCGCCTTGGCAGTGGTGCGGAGGTGAGCTGATACCTCCCACAGTCACACTCCGATGTCGAAAGTCTGGCGGGAGTGGGAATCGAACTGCCGATGTCTGGGCGATGTCTGGATGGAAGACGTCTGCTCTACTGCTGAGCCACTGCCGCCCATTAGAATATGGAACATGGATGGATGGAATAACCTCACAGAAATGTAATTTTGGCTAAGTCAAACAGACTTATTTTAAAGATACTCCCACAACTGAAAAAATAAGCAAAATTGTTTGTCTACAAACTCTATTTTAAGTTGAATGCTGTACATGATTTAGTTAGTGAGTAATGGAGGTTGACTGGGGCATTTGGGGAGGGGGGCGTATTTGTATTAGTAATATGTTCATGTCAGGAAAGGAGTGCATGTGTTGTTTCACACATATTTAAGTTTGGGAAGTATAAGATGATAGAATAAGAAAGTATGGAAGCTATAATCTGAGTTATCTAAAAAAACATTTCAAATGATCACATTATTTGTTACAAAAATTATTCATTACCCCAAAATTCATATAAAAAAGGTGAAAAGTAGCATAATTTGAACATGGGTTATTAATTAATCAATGAAATATGGAGTCTTGCTTGAAAGGCAAAAATAATACAGGAAAATTAGCATGTAGACATTACATTACTTTTGTTTCAGTATTTACTCAACACGGCAACAATCTGCACAACATCTGTACTGAACTATTGAGGGAGTTAGAAAAACCAAAAATCCTACAAAAACAAAACCAACCTAAAACCAGCGCTCATTATGTTTATCCTAGATAAGGGGTCTCCAAACTTTTTCCTTTAAGAGCCACATAATTTTCCCTTCTCTGATGGGGAACTTGGGTCAGTTAATATCAGAAATCGCAGGGGCACCTAAGTGTACACATTTATTGTCTCCCAGAAAGCCACACATTACCAAATATTAATAACCCTGACCTAACCCTAACCCTTCCGGGTTCCAGTCCTGCTCTGTGCAGAGTTTGCATGTTCTCCCCGTGTCTACGTGGGTTCTCACCGGGTTCTCCGGCTTTCTCCCACCTCCAAAAACATGCGCTTCAGGTTTATTGGCCATTCCAAATTGCCCGTAGTGTGTGAGTGTGAGCATGAGTAGTTGTCCGTCTTTTTGTGGCTCCGAGGCGCACTGGCGTGGCGTCTGGAGTTTGCCCCGCTTCATGTCCTAAGCCAGCTGGGATAGGCTCCAGCTCCCTGTGACCCGCTATGGTGGATAAAGCGGTTCGGAAGATGAATGAATGAAAAAATACTTTAATAATCCCTTTGGAGAAATTTTTCAACTCCATGTTTTACACACGTAGGTATACAGGCCCTAGCTCACACACACAAGGTGCTTGTAGGCATGTGAAGGAGAGAATGATGGTGGAGTGGCGGGCAGCTCCTTACTGGTGCGCCCAATGAACAACTAGTTTTGTGGATGGTACCTTGCTCAAGGGCACCTCAGCAGTGATCAGGAGGTGAACTGGCACCTCTCAAACTACCAGGTCACACTCCAGATTTTTCGTCCACGGGTGGGTCTTGAGCAGGCCACCCTCCGGTCCCCAGCCAAAGATCAAAATGACTGAGCTACTGAGGTCTTAGTATATCCCTCATTTCCTCTTACCTCTAACCTTTGATCCCCACAGTGTGTTCATCACAACTTTTTGATGACCACGGTTTTAGCCCAGTGGTCAGTAGGGACATCTGCAGTTCCTATGAGGTCAGAGGTCAAGAACTTAATGTAAACTTCTCTGAGCCAATCACAATGTCTTGTTCCCTCAGGAACTCAAATGAGCTTTAATCTAAAGTGTGTTTGGGATCACTAAATGGAGCAATTCTTCTCTGGATGATGATGTCAGGCCTGAAATTGAGACAAGAGGGATTATGCAGTATATGTAGTTGAGTTACTTATGTAATAAAGTCATACCAGACAAAGCACTTGGAGTTTATTTGATTTACAGCCTCATATGATGTCATATTTAATAACTTAGATGCTTTAAAAGCCTGTATGTCTTTTTTTTCCCAACTCACATATAAACTACATGTTACTTAAATATTGCTGAGTTATATTGAAAGTTTTTAAAATGTACACATTCTGCCTTCACTTTAAGCTTCTTATGATGACAAAAAATAAGCACATAATCAAACCAGTACAGTGTTTTTTTTGGGTGAAAACTCAAAGGGAGTCTTCCTTAAAAGACTTAAAAGATCTTAAAAGATCTTTCTACTATTTAGTGCAAGCCTAAAACACAGGATTAAGTTTTAATACAGACGATAAGTAAATAAATGTCAGTGAAATATCTGGCACACATTGTGACTATGAGAATGAATGCCTGCAATTTTGTAATGCAGTATATAAATTCACTTTAGAGAGTTTTAATAGAAAACAGCTAAAAATAATGTATTTTTATGGATGATTAGGCATGTACATGATTTACTACAAGTCTGAACCAAATTTGATGTCTCTTAAGGTAAACACCATGATGGGGGTAATGTAGTTGAATTACAATAGAGAAAGATGCCAGAATCTACTATTATGGGAACTTAGTAACATTTAGATGTATATATAATATATAGAAAAGTATATACATCTAACAGAGATTAATGCACACCCTCTGTCAATTTCAATGGAACAAGCAACAGTCAGAGGGATTTTAGTTAAATAGCAGATCCCTGTTAGCTCAACTCTCATATGAATGGATGAATTAATGAAATGTAACTTGATTAAATTTGAACAGAATCTGTTTGTTGAGACATGTTTCTTGCAAGATTATTGACGCATATCCATCATCATGTGTGTCCAAAACAAACACTACTAACCCTGAATGTTTGAATATTTACATCCTGCTTCAAAGTGGTGTGTTATTGTAATTGTCAGTGTTTGTGTGTTTGTCCATGTGTTCGTCCGTTAGTCCACCAAATATCATCGCAACCATTGCAGATAGAGAGATTAAACAAAAGCACATTACCCGGGTGGCAAAGGGAATGAAAACCAGATGATGTCCTTGAGAAAACTAGGTCAAGGTCAAATTTAAACTTTTGTACACTACATTTAACAATAAAGTTGACTATGACTATGACTACAACTCAGGAACCAGACAAGACAAGGGAGAAGGCCAGTGTGCGTGAGACCAAGTAGGTCAGAGCACGAGTTTTGATCTTTGACCTACCTATGCATGTAGGTCAGGGTAAAACTTTTAATTCATGGTTGTCGCAGAATGTTGCAGTCTGTGACTGCCTCGGTTCTAGTTGAATTTGTTTGTGTGTGTGTGTGTGTGTGTGTGTGTGTGTGTGTGTGTGTGTGTGTGTGTGTGTGCGTTAAAGACAGTATCTCATATGGAAGTGATTGAGCTTGGAGTGCCTGTTTCTTTACAGAAGGTAACAATTCCATTTGTCATGATTCATAGCCTTTGATGGATGTCAGGTGCTTTAAAAAATAAAAAAGATTTTGCTAGATATAAATGGTAGACAAGAGAATAAAGTCCTTGAGACGACTACTAAGCAATATACTGCTATTAAGTAATCTGGAGTTCCCATTATTAGACAAAAATTAGAAATTTAAATAAAAGAGAAGAAATTTAAAGAAAACTATTGTAAAATCATTTGCACAAGATCTTGAGATTATAAAATAGAACAAAAAAATGCAAGAATAACATTACTGTTGACTAAACTTTTAAATATTTTGAATCTAAGTCTTTGACAAATAAATGAAATAGCACAAATGCCGTGCAAAATAAATCATAACTCTGGGCTCAACACATAGAATAGAGGCACTGCTCAATATTAATTTGCTCATAGCAAAGAATAATATATGACTTTGCACAGTGAATAAAGTCATCACCAGCTACAGCATCAAAAACAATTCTTGAGGTGTTGTGCACCTACCATCATCTAAGGTTGTGACTAAGTAAACCTGTCCCAGATGACCTAAGGGGTCTGGAGGCTTCATAAGGAATAAACAAATCTTGCATGTACTTTGGTCCAAGATCATTTAGAGATTTGTAGACCAGCAGTAAGATTTTAAAATCTATCCTTTGACTCACAGGAAGCCAGTGTAGCGATTTAAGGACTAGTGTGATGTGGTCCAGTTTTCTGGTGTTTGTAAGGACTCTGGCGGCAGCATTTTGGATCAGCTGCAGCTGTCTGATTGATTTTTATGTAGACCTGTAAAGACACCATTACAGTAATATATCCTACTGAAAATGAAAGCATGAACAAGATTTTTTTGTGTCTTGTTGAGACAGAAACCCCTTAATTCAAGCAATGTTTTTCAGGTGGTAATAGGCAGATTTAGTTATAGCTTTTAAGTGGCTGGTAAAGGTCAGGTCTGAGTCTATCATTATACCAAGATTTCTGGCTTTATTTGTAGCCTTCAATGACATGAGGTCAAGGTGATCATTGATCTTTGATCTTTCATTTTTGGGGCCAAAAACAATCACTTCTGTCTTGTCTGGTTGAGCTGGAAGAAATTGTGTTCCATCCATTCATTCATTCATTCATTCATTCATTTTCCAACCCGCTTAATCCGCTAACGCAGGTCGCGGGGTAGCCAGTGCCTATCCTGGCAGTCTCAGGGTGTGAGGCGGGGGACACTCCGGGCACGACGCCAGTGTACCGCGGAGCCACATAGAAACAAACAAACAACCACTCACACACACACTCACTCCTATGGTCAATTTGGGACCGGCCAATCAACCTGAAGCGCATGCTTTTGGAGGTGGGAGGAAGCCGGAGAACCCGGAGAGAACCCACGCAGACACGGGGAGAGCATGCAATCTCCGCACAGAGCGTGACTTGAACCCGGGTCCGCCGTGTTGTGAGGTAGCAGCGCTAACCACTGCGCCACCGTGCCGCCCCACATCCATTCATATATTTGTTTAATACAGTTGAAAGAAAGAAAGAGACCATAGTCTTGTGATGACACTGAAATGTACAGTTGTGTGTCATCTGCATAAGTATGATAGGAGATGTTTTGGTATTCCACAATCTGAGCAAGGGGCAGCATATAGATATTAAATAGAAGTGGTCCCAGAATGGACCCTTGTGGAACCCCGCATGTGATCTTTGTCCGCTCTGACTCATGACTACCAACTGAGACAAAGTAGTCCCTATTTTGTAAGTAAGACTTGAACCAATTTAACACAGTGCCAGTAAGTCCCACCCACTGTTCTAGTCTGTCCAGCAGGATGGTATGATCAATCGTGTCAAATGCAGCAGAGATCCAGCAGTACCAGGACGGTGGTTTTGAAGGTTTCATTATTCATGTGAATGTCATTTAAGACTTTAATAAGTGCGGTCTCAGTGCTGTGATGTGGTCGAAATCCAGACTGAAATGCATTAAAAAGATTGTTTTGCATCATAAAACTGAATCTGTTGAAAAACTGATTGATTGTTGATTGATTGATTGATTGATTGTTACCTTCTGATTGAAAAACTGATTAATGATTTTTCCCCAAAATGGAAGCTTTGATATGGGCCTATAGTTATTTATTGTTGAAGCATCCAGGTTGGGCTTTTTCAGAAGTGGTTTTATTACTGCAGTTTTTAAGGGCTGGCGAAACTACCTCGATTGTAGATAATTATTTACTATGAGTAATATGTTAGGAGCAATGCATTTAAAAACATTTTTTTAAAAGTTTAAAGGCAGCCCATCAAGGCAGATCTGTTGTGTATTTTAACTTTAAAACTGTTTCTTTCAAGGTTGTGTAGTCTAGAAGGTTAAAATGTTCAAGATGAACTGGACAACAAGATGGCACAAATGACATAGTGATTTTCCCTGAGAGAGAGCCGCTAACTTTTTGTCTTATTTGTAATATTTTTTCAGCACCATGCGCCATGTTATGTAGAGTCACCGCTACCCTCCCTGTTATTATGCTTCCTCGATCCCTGACGAGGAAGCAATCTCCCAACCCTGTGCTCCTGTGCTACCTAGTGTGGAATGTGGTGCATTAAAAGTCTGAAGGAAAGCCCAGCACTGTCGAGACTACTCCAAACATCGCAGGGCCCCCTCCAAAGTGTGTGTGTGTGTGTGTGTGTGTGTATGTTGCATTAAAATTGGAGGATGGGGGGGGGGCATATATGGGGAGGATGAAGCGCCCTAGAGCACTGCAATCTGCCCTCACCCCCATCCATTCCCAAAGCCCTAAGTGTGCCCTATATGTGCCTAAAAGTTAACATGTATTGTGCAGTGTGAGATATGTGAAGTAAACATTAGGAGGCAATCTGGTGTGGGCCCGGCCCACATGAACAGGGCTGTAAGGGGGACCAGGATCACAGCCAGAATAAAGCATCGGGGTCCCCCACACGACAACGTGAGGTCCTTCACAATCAAAGAATATAAGCCGCTATGTTTGACGAAGCCAAAACGGCTCCATAAGTGAGACGGCGGCCAAAACTGTGTGTTTGCATTATATGTCAATAGATATTAAACAGAAAATAGAGTATTTTTTGTGTTGTTACAGCTGTTTATTTAATTCCATGATGCTCTCAGGACCTCTTCTACACATGATTCCTTCTGGCAGATGCACCGTGATTGGTTGATTGGTTGGGCATAAGTATTTTGTAAATCCAGTGTTGGCCTATTCTAGGGAAACCTGGATAGAAGTTCATAAGATGTGTGGCATTATCACATCTAAGACAATTTATGCCTCTAAGAAGAAGAAGATGGCACAATACAACCATATTGATTCGGAAGACTATTTTCGGGTATGAATGGTTTAGGAAAGGAATACGCAAGCTGAGTGACTTGTAGACAGAGGAAGTGTTTGTGTCTTTTTCCGAACTGATACAAAAATATGATCTGGCAAGCAAAGTAAACTTTTGGAAGTAGTTGCAAACCAGACACTGTATTAGGAAAGGACAGTTTGATCAGGATAAAAACCTAGTAATGAAACTGTTGGAACTATCTGATACAACACATAGGGCATCTGTATTCTACAAAGCCTTTACTAGGTTGCATACAGATGTTTGTGGGGGTCTGAGGATCACTTGGTAAAAGGACATAGGTTATAATCTAAGTGAAGACGAGTGGCTAAACATAGTGGCAAATTGTGGGAAAGACATAAAAGAGGCCAAAGGAAAATTAATTCAGTGTGAAGTAATACATAGATTTTCTTTTGCACCTTACAGACTATATATTGGTTTATGAACCAATAATCTATGTTGGAAATGCAAGAATGAAACAGAAACATTTTACATACAATTTAGTCATGTAAAATTATTTATATATTTTAAGAAAAGTAATAGAAAGCATATGGAAATGGCTAAATGTGACAATATGTGTATCACCTAAAATAGGTCTACTGGGGGATCAAACAGAGCTGAAAAGGAGAGGAAACTCCTCTAAATCAAACAGTAAAGCAAGATTGTTTGGGTGTTAAACAATAAACTAAATTTGTCTGTTGAGATGATTTATGACTTTAATTGCTTAAGTGTGAGAAATGCTTTATGTTCAGTATGTAGGACCACTCAAGCAGTTATTGCACAATGTTCTCTGCACATTAAACAGATACCTTTGTGGTTGTTGTAATCATAAATTTGCAGGCATTGGGGAAAATGTATTCTCTTTCATAGATTAGTGAAACAAGTGTAGAGCTGCTAAGGGCCAAATGATGACGAATTCCACATAGTGCGTTTATTTTGAAAAGCTAAGGTCAAAAAAAGAGTCATAGAGGCTAAATTCCACCATGAGCTCATAGCTACACTGGCCAAACAAGATTTGGCATGACAATATGTTGTCAATCCAGATGAAGCTAGCATCTGCTAAATGTTAATCATTCATTCATTTATTCATTCATTGTCTACCACTTCATCTGCTGTATTGGGTCACGGGGAGCTGGAGCCTATACCAGCTGACTGAGGGCGTGAGGTGTGGAAACTCCGAGCGCGACGCCACTGTACCACGGAAATGTGTATCAACTACATACAAATGCAACTGCATATAAGGAAGGAATAATGAAACATGATTTATCTTGGACAAATTAGCAATCATACAGATCATCACCTCTTCTGAGAACAAAAATGTCTACCCAAGCTAGTCTCGGAAAACATAAAGCAGGTCCTCAAACCATACATTTAGTCACAAACACACCACTAGAATGCAGGAAAAGCAAAATCATGAACTCTCTAAGAGTCTGATCACTGTACAGCGTAGCAGAGCTAAATAAATTTGTTTTTAGTTTCTATCTAAATGCAATGATCATGATGTTCATGTGGAAACTGTATTAACTTTACCACACCCTCCTCCTCATCTACATTTAAAGTTTATTATTTCAGCCCAATTATAGCTTAATCAATTAATAGGGCCCTCTTTTACCTTTACAAACAAATATAGAATTTATTATTTAATTCATAGGAAGGCAAAATGGCTCATTAATTATTTTGTTGCTCCAGTAAGTAACACTTAACTCTTTAAGTTGCCTGTAGCAAACTCCCCTTACATACAGTATATGCACTTGGTAAGCCTCAGTGGAAACAGGCTGTTTCCAGGGAAATATTATATATTAGTGAATCCCAACAAAATCCCAACAAAAATAATCTCCCGCATTTTGAAACCTTTTAGGAGTTCAACATCCCAGTCTTCACAAGGACTTTAGCAACTTTTTTCATTTGAGGGATTTACATGACTATAACCCATCATAGATTTTGCTGATAAGGGGTTAATTACATCATGCTTTACAGTATGTTGTACTTAAACAAACAAACAAACAAAAAACAACAACAACCTAAACCTTCCCTACCTACAATGACAGAAAAATTAAATCCAGCTGGGCTCCCCACAAAGGTAGCACTTTAAAGCTTACATAAACCTTTTGGTGCTGCTCATAGCAGCAGCGACGATCATTATATGGAACTCTCTGATTTAGATTCCCTAATTTCCTCTGCTAAACCCACCACCTGTCTACTAGACAAAATTCCAAGTACGCTCCTCAAAGAGGTGTTACCATTAATAAATAAACCTGTACTATCCATAATTAATCAATCCTTAAAAATAGGTTATGTACCGCAATCTTTCAAAGTGGCTATGATCAAGCCCCTCCTTAAAAAAACAAGCATCTTAGAGATGATGTCTCTAACATTGCAATTCACTTAGATAGCAATGCTCTATCCTCCACTGATGAAGTCAGGAACTTGGGAGTGATTTTTGATCAAGATCTGTCTTTTGATTCTCATATCAAGTCTGTATCCCGGACAGCCTTCTTTCACTTGCGAAATATTGCTAAAGTTAGAAATTTCTCATCCTTTAAAGACGCAGAAAAAAATAATTCATGCCTTTGTTACGTCTAGATTGCACTACTGCAATTCCTTATTATCGGGCTGTTCTAGCTCCTGTATTAGGACTCTACAGTTAGTTCAGAATGCAGCTGCCAGCTTACTGACTCAAACTGGGAGGAGAGAGCACATCTCTCCTGTCCTAGTATCACTCCATTGGCTCCTGATTCATTATAGAATACAATTCAGACTCCTTATGATTACATATAAAGCTCTCCATAAGGCTCCATCTTACATTGAAGATCTTATTGAAGTGTATCACCCACCCAGGGCCCTTCGATCCGAGGATGCAGGATGTCTGGTGACCCTTCAGGTTTTTAAGAGTAGAACACGGGGCAGAAGCTTCAGCTATCTGGCCCCTCTAGAACAAACTCCCAGCCTCACTCCGTGGGGCAAACACTCTCAGCTTATTTAAGAGTAAACTAAAAACTCTCCTCTTTGATTGAGCCTACAATTAGAAATAACACACCCCACTACATATGCTGCTATATGCTTAGGCTGCTGAGGGTATTTTTCTCCGTCTCTCCCACTAAAGAAAGATACTCTTGATGCTCCTGTCACTTCTCCTTGTCTTTCTTTCTTTTTCTATGATCCTAGAAGTTATTACTACTGTCAAATCACACTCTGTGTCTGCACGACACTGCCACTGTCTTTGTGCCTCTACAGGTGGAGAATGCGGATGGAAGACAGGATATCCAAAGACCTGGAAATCCTGCCCCCAATTCAGCGATAGCTCACTATGGACATTAAACTCAAACTGGCCTATCTGCCACTCTCTCTCTCTCCCTCTGTCTCTTTTACTTGACCAATCTCTTTCCCCAATGTATTTGTCTTTCCCAACCAAAAGGTCAAGGCGGATGACCGCCCTCCAGAGCCTGGGTCCTGCCCAGAGTTTCTTCCTCAATGAGGGAGTTTTTCTCACCACTGTCGCTTATGCTTGCTCTGCAAGGCATTGTTGGCTTTCTATCTGTAAAGCGCTTTGAAATGTCTTCAGATGTGATTAAACGCTATATAAATAAAAGTTGATTGATTGATATAGTGAAATGGTGGTTTCTGGGTCTGTGTAACTCAATTATTGAAGTCAAGGGCTCAGGTCAACCTTGAAGTGATCTTGAAATTAAACCACGAAGAATTCTTTGACCTCTGAATTAATACTTTGGTTCATTAAGGTGGAATTTATTTTAAATTGTGCTGAATGTTATTGTTAATGGGGTCTGTATCATACTGCCAACATTTACGTTTGTCATGCAGAAGACATTATGATAATTATAGTTATAGTAAAGCTAGTGGAAACATTATGAACCTGCCACATATAGATAAATAGAAAATCTACAGAGATACAAGAGCCACTACCAACAATAGAAAATATAATATAATTGTCTTATTTTGTCCACTTTGTTAGACTGCTGTAAACATTTGTTCACATTTCAGCATTCCCTTTTTTCAGATGGAGCTTAGAGTGGTGTTAAATTCTCCTGCTGCAGCATCATTGAATATTTTGATTGTCCTCAAAATACAGTATAATAATGTGTAAGTGGAAATTTATAGGGCTTATCATCAGTGGCTTTGTGATGTTTAAAACAGTTTAATACAGTGAAATGCGTTTGTGTAAGTAGTCAAAAGTTTGAGTCACCTTATATAAAGAATTGAAATAATGGATCATAACTCATGTGACTGTACAAGGGTGAAGTGATTTTTAGTGATTTCTCTTTCCCATGATGAAAGACATCCATTAGTCACTACCACATGATAAAACATCTCCACTTACATCATTTGACACTGTAATTGATCCCCTACAGCCGGAAGTCACTGAAGAAAACCAAGCCTGGGCCCAGAGAAAGAATAACTGAATTATTTTAAACAAATTAGACATCAAGTTAAATGTGTGCCTTCCCATCTTGGATACCATACGCTGCCTTAAACTATGATCACTGTAAATAACTAGAACTAAGGCAGTCACAAACTACATCTCGGGACACCCTTGAATTCAAAATTTTACCCTGACCTACTTGCATAGGTCAAAAATCAAAGCTAGTACTCTGACCTACTTTCATATATCAAAGCACTAGTTTTGATTTATGGTCTTACACTGGCCTTCTCCCTCGTCTATCTTATCTGGTTCGTGAGAGTAGGAAATTTTAAATTTGACGTTGACCTAGTTTTCTCAAGGTCAAGGTCATCATCTGATTTTCATCCCCTTTGCCACCCGTGTAATGTGCTTTTGGTTTAATCTTTCCATCTGCAACGGTTGTGAAGATATTTGGTGGACTAGCGAACGGACGAACGAACGGACTAGCTAGTGTTTTGATTTATGGAAGTAGGTCAGAGCACTAGCTTTCCTCTGCAAGTGTGCGAGAAGACTGCAGTTTCCCCTGCTCTGAGAGAGTTTGTTGTGCTTAATTTTGCGTTTTTTTCTGTGTTTCTGTGTATATTATTTTAACATAAATTTAGATAATGTATAGCACTACGCTAGTGTAGTCCAGGGAGGAGTTGATGTCTATGAGGGTCAAAGGAGACCCAGCATATCGCGGATGCCAAGCGGGTTGCGTTGAAAGGGCTAGAATAACGGCTAGAGCCGCAAACTGGAGGCGAGTCAAGCCCTCCGTCCCCTCCGTCATCATGGGGAACATGAACTCACTACCGAACAAGTTGGATGAACTGACGGCGCTGTGCAGGACTGAACAGCGTTACCGGGAAACCAGCTTGTTTGTGTTCTCAGAGACTTGGCTAACTGGTGACGTTCCAGATGCTCACGTCAGACTAACAGGCTTCTCCTCTGTATGAGCGGACCAGGACACTAACACCACCGGTAAGAAGAAAGGAGGTGGATCAATCATCTATACCAACGATATATGGTGCCATCCGGGACATGTGACGGTGAAATCGACGCTGTGCAACCGTGATCTGGAGCTAACAGCTGTTAGCATCAGACCCTACTACCTCGCGCATGAATTTTCACACGTTATTGTACTCGCCATCTACATCCCTCCACTTGCGGACCCTGAGACTGCACGAGAGAGAGACTCCATCTCTGCGACCACCTCTGCGCTTCGGACCCGGACCTGCTCTATCACCAGATATTTTGCTCTTTTGTTCATAAAAGCATACAGTTCCTCATTAATTTAATTTGTTTCATACTTTTTTTTAGCAAGAACCCTGCCTCTCTCCTGTATCCATCCTATGAAACAAGCTGATGGAGTGGGAGAGAGCATTCCTTCTAACCATCTCCATTCAAGAGGTCTGGATGTATTTTTGGGCATGCACGATTCCCCTGGAGTGTATGGTATGCACGATTCCCCTGGAGTATATGGCAACATCTTTTTCCCAGAGATCTTGGGTTTGTCTTAATTGTCATATAAGGACTAGAGAGACGAGGGAAATCAAATGTGTAGTTGAAAGATGAGGTTTGCTTTGTTTAATCAACAAACTGCCATGCTTGCCAATGACAATATTAGTGGGGTTTAACATCTTAGAAAAATAAATCAGCCATAGTCATTGGTTAGATATATTTGAAATGTTGTGGCACAGCCAAATATTTCTGTTTACTTAAAATCACAATCAGGTCTTAAACTGTTAAAAATAAAATAAAAACTACATAT
Organism: Antennarius striatus; assembly: GCF_040054535.1. Taxonomy (NCBI): domain Eukaryota; kingdom Metazoa; phylum Chordata; class Actinopteri; order Lophiiformes; family Antennariidae; genus Antennarius; species Antennarius striatus. Next base: position 17,940,899 of record NC_090783.1, read on the forward strand.
TTTGTCAATAATAGAATTATTAGTTGTTTATAATGTACACTAATGTGGTTCTACATAAAGTTCTCTTTGAATCAATTTCATGTGATGTTTGAGTCACTGTGTATTGTCTCCAGAGGCTAAGGGTGGAAAGTCTCACATCGTAAGATGAGGTCTTAATCCATGTTTCCTTGTTTTCTAAACACACTGACAAATTATTCTGTGTCATAAACCACTAAGGGTCAGAGATGTTCAAAACACATGTAGTTTGAAGAAGTGTGATTTCCAACAAGTTCTTAAATTGAGACAGTCACACATTTCAAGATTGTAGTCTCTGCTGCAATGAAATGCAATGAAAAAAAGAGACTGCAACATCCTGCGACCCCCCCTAAACCTGACCTACCTGTCAGGGTAGGTCAGGGTAAATCGCAGGATATTGCAGTCTCTGAATTCAAAATTTTACCCTGACCTACTTTCATAGGTAAGGGTAAATCAACACATAGTACATCAAAGCACTAGCTTTGGGTCTAGGGTCTTACTCACACTGGCCTGCTGCCTCGTCTTTCTATCTTAGCCAGTTCCTGAGTGTACAAAAGTTGACATTTGACCTTGACCTAGTTTTCTCAAGGTTAAGGTCATCATCTGATTTTCGTCCCCTTTGCCACCCAAGTAATGTACTTTTTCATCTTTCTATCTGCGACATTTGCGAAGATATTTGGTGGACTAACGAAGGACGAACGGACGAACGGACGGACGGATGGACGGACGAACACACGATCACAATACATCACCGCTTTGAAGCGGGATCTAACAAAATTTCGAAATAGAAAAGGGCTTAATTAGTTAAAAAATTGTTCTGTTAATATTTAGCCACACTGGTCTACATATGACTACATGGATGATGGATGGATGGATGGATGGATGGATGGATGGATGGATGGATGGATGATAAACAGACAGACAGATAGACAGACAGCCAGATAAGATGCCCACATGGTGGGCAGGCACGTCCACATCCTTCATGACATGGTCCAAGACATGTCATCTTCCCCATGAGACCCTGGTACCACCCCAGTAGATCTCCAGTCCATCACCTTCTCCCACTCATTCGCAAGTAGATGACCTCCTTGACCTTGATGCCCACCTTCCACCTGAAACTTTCATTGATTTTACCATCTGATGGCACAGGACACAAAGGAGGTCCTCAGTCTCTCTGTGGAGGAGCTCGGTGACAACTGAAGGAGCTCCTCTGCTGGGAGAAGGCTGTGTGCAAGGGATGGCTGGTGTTCCCCAGGATTGCTCTGAAATTGGACATATCCCTCCCCTCCAGAACTGTCTCCACAGAGTCTGTCTCATTGTGAAACCTGGGCCTTTTTTATTTAGAATATGATATAGCAATCAGGCTTGAAAAGCTCACCTCACATTGTCGAACATGGGAGCAATGTTTAAATAGCTTTGTCTGCCAGAATGGGGGGAGTCCTTGGCAGCAGTCAACCAAAAACTGTCCAAAGGTTGATTAACTAAGCACAGCTTTAAACTATGGTTTTGTTTTGGTTCAGTTAGTTCATTCAGCAAGGTCAAGCCCCTTCCAACAACTGATGCTGAACTACATGGGCCCTTAAGCCATTCACAGCATTCAGTGAAGGGTGATCAGAAATAACACGCAATGCAGCAGTGTTGACATCTTGCCATTTCTGTCTGAGTGGGAACATGTCAAGGTTGGTATGTACCACTTTGTTGCCTGAGGTGCAATGGTATCCATTTATTATATCTGTGTTTGTTATTTGGATTTTACTGCGGCCTTGCATTTGTGTGTTCAGTTTATTGAGATGCTGAAAAATATATACCAGGTATGCTGGCCTTGCACAACACTCATCACTTGCGTGCAGCTTGTGATGAGTGCAAGTGGACCCCTCATTTGTCATAAACACTAAAATTCCTGCTATAGCTCATAAACACAGGCTAACCCAACCCAACTGTGGCTGTATCAGCAGAGACAGTTGGGTTGGTTCTCAAATGTAAATATTCTGATATGACCCAATGACATCAACATTTTTGATAGATAGATATCTATCTATCTGAGACAGTTGGGTTGGTTCTCAAATGTAAATATTCTGATATGACCCAATGACATCAACATTTTTGATGTCTGCAGACATGTGATCAATAAATCTGGTAATTGCGTTGTCTGAGGGACTTCGGCTATTCCTTTTACCATTTCAAGGCTGAGCATCACATTGACAATGGCTTTGATGGCAGGTGGCATTAACAGCTCTGCCACAGCTTGGGACATTTTTGTTTTAGCTACAAATTCAGCAAGTTTCATTCACCTTCATCACATTTCTCATAAAAGTTGCCTTCACTCTGTGTGTGATGGAATGGCTGTCGGAGAACATGATGTTTGAGTCACTGTGTATTGTCTCCAGAGGCTAAGGGTGGAAAGTCTCACATCGTAAGATGAGGTCTGGATCTTCTTAATCCATGTTTCCTTGTTTTCTAAACACACTGACAAATTATTCTGTGGCGTAAACCACTAAGGGTCTAACACAAGGATGTGTACCATAATTGTACTTGATACCAGAGCACCCTGCGTCGGAGGTCAATGATAGATCATGTCAATGATCATCTGACTTTCGTCTGTGTGTTTTGGACACTCGGGTGAAGAGAGGGGCAGAGCTGTCAACTGATCACCACCTGGTGGTGAGTTGGGTCCGTTGGTGGAGGAAACCTTTGGATAGACCTGGTAAGCTCTAATGAGTAGTACAGGTGAACTGGAAATGTCTGGAGGAGGACTCTGCACACGAGGCCTTCAATTCACAACTCCGAAGGAGCTTCTCTTGCATCTCTGAGGAGACTGGGGACATCAGACCTGAATGGTCAATGTTTAAAGCTTCTATTGCTGAAACTGCAGCTGAGAGCTGTGGTCTCACGGTCTTGGGTGCCTCAAGGAGTGGTAACCCCTTGAACACTGTCGTGGACCCCGGTGGTCAGGGAAGCTGCCCGACCAAAGAAGGAAATTTCAGGAACACGTTGTCCCTGGAGACTCCTGAGGCAGTTGCAGGGTACATATGCTCATTCTATTGGCTGACAGCATCCGGAAGTGGGCTGCGTTCCAAGACTCACGTAACGCAGCGCACTTCCGTGTATTAAAAAACACTTTAAAGCACTTTAAAAAATCTGTAAGAGTGTGTGAAAGGGTAATCCAGATATCAGGTGGTTTGATATGAGTATGAGAGGGTTCATAAACGATTAAATTACTGTAAACAATAAAATAAATAGTTTGTTCCAATATCCCGGAATTTCGTTATTTGCGTGTGATCCTGGAACGCATTAACCACGAGTAATGAGGGATCACTGTACTTTATGCCATACTATAACAATGTACTTTAGTAACATTATATGATAAAATACATGATTTTGGTACATGTATGTGGGTGTAGTTAGTGAGTGAGTGGGTGAGTGGTCTTCTCTCAATACAATAAAAATTCAGGAGTCACAAGCTTGAGAATTGTTCATTGTTTGTGTTTGTCATTTTACCTATATTTTTCACCAGTTTTACTCTGATGTATACTGTATCTTTGGTATACCTAGATCTGAATAGAGTAACACCCCTTCGGCACTCACTCTGTGTGTCTATGTGGATTAATCGTGTAACTTCACAAGTTTTACTGACAAGCATAATAAATCAAAGCGGGGCTTCCCACTGAACCACGTTAAAACAAATGGATGAAGCCAGAATGCTATTTCCCCACCACCCTCTCTATAAACACAGAGAGGGGTAAGTGGAGGAGCAATGTGGGTGAGGAAAAGCGAGGACGGGTGAGGAAGGGCAATGAGGGATGGCCAGGAATTTACTGGAAAATCAGAATGAGAGGGAAGGATTGATGGAGTTACTGCTTATTACAGAAAATATGAAATGGGGCATTTTATTGCCTGTTACTCTCAGTGTAACTACTGCACACATATGTTGAATGCGTAATTACATTGACAAACAAAGCCATCATTGAATTTCATATTCTTTTTCATTAAAAAACAAACAAATAATGATCTTTTATGTGAAGAGCTCACTTCTTGTAACACAGAGAGAATAACTATTAACCAAAATAACCACAAGTAACTGAGATGAAGAAGAAATTTAAATCACACCTACTCAGTCACGAAGGCTCTGTAAACAAAAACAACAATAATACAGTATGTCTAAAATCTGTCTGAGAGTGCCTGATTAGGGATGTTGTGTAAGGGAGATAAACTTTACAAAGTAGAGCAGGCTTCAATACATGACTTAAATATTATATTTGGTGTGTTTCCTGAAGTTGGAAACCTTACTAATGTAATTATTTGCTCAGGCACCTTTCAACAGAAGCTGTAAGATGTGGCATTTGTTAAAACTTTACAAGGTAACATATTTCAGTCAGTCAGGGGTAAAACCTGGGGTAAGACAGGTTTTACCCGACCTAACCAAAATTGACTCAAATGTTCAAATGTTTTAGTTTAGAGTCAAACAAAGTTGTAACATTCCCGATGTCATTCCCATGATTGCTGCCACAGACTGAGTTGGTTTATACATACCAGCCTGTCCAAAAAAAACACACTATCTTAATGCCACACATACTGTACATCCCAGCCTAACTGCAGAGAAGCAGAATGTGAACATAAAGAAGTGTAAGGGGGCAAATATTTGAGAATTTGTGAATTTGTGTGACATGAACTTTCCCAATCAGCCAATCTCATGCTGTCATCAGACTATAACGGCTTCCACTGACTCAACAGGACTAACTGTCACACTAATAAATAACACATAGGGCTCCATTCACTGAAAAATGTTGTTTCTAGATGGAGAAATATGCATACTGCATAGTTGAGATCTTACACCTAGTTGATTAATTGATTGGTTGATTAAACTATAAATGTGTTCATTTTTGCTTTTTGCAATTTTTATAGTGGTGCTTGCAAGCTGAGAACAAGCGAGCTCTTTGTGTCGTTACTCTGAGTTGAGCTCAAACAGCATGAAAGTCATCTATGTGTCTTCAGAAAGAAAACATCAAACACAATAATGAGCAATAAACAGGGGGAGTAGTAGAGAAAGGGGGGCAACTTTAACTGAGATGGTGACAAAAGAGGGGGTGTGTCCATGGCAACCAAGTTAAGTCCCTTCAGTCGCATTGTTTTGCATTGAAACCCAGTGAGATGAAGACTGAAACTCAACCCGTAATCCGTGTGTTGGAATCCGATGGAAGTAATTTGAGTGGAGTCCAAGCTGTAGTTCTGTTTAGAGCTGTAGTTCAAAATAGAAATACAGCTATGAGACTGCACAACCAAGACATAAATTCAACTCTGTTCGGTATGTTGTACTTACACAGAAGTTTTGCTGCTTTGATAAAGAGTATTCAGTTTAATTTGGCAAATGAGGTTTTAAGAAATACTCTTACTGACTCTTACGCTTTCTCTTTTGAAGCTGCTCTTTTGAGTTCAGAACGGTGGATATTTTCATCATTGTCCTGGCTTTGTGTATCATCACCAGGCAGCACCAACACAGCAGGTGAGGATAAGTTATTCCTTTTCTCTAACACTTTAGACACTTTAAAGTCACTAAGCTGCTAAATAGTAGTCTTTTGCACTCCTGTGAATTAAAATATATCACTATGTGAAATTATTATCTTCTTCACTAGACTGTCAAGGAAAGCTTGAGTCTATGAGAACACAGTCACACAAGCTTAGACACTGGACCCCATGGCCATCCAAGTGGTGAAGAGATCAACACGATCAACAGCCCTCACCTTCCTCAAGAAACCACATAAAGCAAAAGACAACTCCTTGATCTACTACATGTATAGTAACCCTGGGACTGATAGAGGTGCAGTGTAACAAAGATTTGGAGGGACAAACTAAACCTTGTTGCCTCTGTCTTTTCAGATAAGCCAATGATCCAAAAAATGGTGTCATCGTTTAAGAAGGTGGCAGCGTGAGAGAGGGCAGATAAAGGCACCTAGCAGCACAAGGCAAGCTAATAAGAGACTTCTTGTCCTTTCGGCTTTTCCCTTCAGGGGTCGACACAGCAAATCAGTTGCCTCTACCTAACCATTTCTTCTGCATCCTCTTCTCTAAAACCAACTACCTTCATGTCTTCCCTCATTACATCCATAAACCTCCTCTTTGGTCTTCCTCTAGGCCTCCTGCCTGGCAGTTCAAAACTCAGCATCCTTCTACCAATGTGTTCACTATCTCTCCTCTGGACATGTCCAAACCATCTCAGTCTGGCCTCTCTGACTTTATCTCCAAAACCTCTAACATGTGCTGTCCTTCTGATGTACTCATTCCTGATCCTATCCATCCTGGTCACTCCCAGAGAGAACCTCAGCATCTTCATCTCTGCTACCTCCAGCTCTGCCTCCTGTCTTTTCCTCAGTGACACTGTCTCTAGACCAAACAACATCGCTGGTCTAACCACAGTTTTGTACACCTTTCCTTTCATTTTAGCTGAAACTCTTCTATCACACATCACACCTGAAACTTTTCTCCACCCGTTCCATCCTGCCTGTACACGCTTCTTCAACTCTTTTCCACATTCTCCACTGCTCTGGACTGTTGACCCTAAGTAGTTAAAATCCTCCACCTTCCTAATCTCTTCTCCCTCCCTGGGTGGAAGAGTGAGGTTCCCTCGGTCTCTGGGGTTCGGCGGAGACGGAGGTCAAGACAAATACCCGACACATTGTGTCGGGTGTTTTTGCAGAACATACACGAATCACTGTGTACGTTTGACACATCGTGTCGTGTGATGACCCCCCCCCCCTTAGCCATCACTGGCTGCAGGTGATCACGTGACGCTACATCGATTAGCCTACCTGTGCTTACATGGGATTTTGTGCACTCCGTAGTCGATTTATTCCTGTCATGATGGTATGTCATCTAATTGCTTTAATATTTTAATTCATAGTAACTATGTTGAGCAAAAAAAGAAAGTGGTCCGACGAATATGTGCAACGGGAATTTACACGTGCTGTATAAAGGAACGTGATGGGAGTCAGCGTTCTGCATGATTTGCAATGTCAAGTTGAGCACCTCTAGTGTCGCACTGGCAAAAATAAAGGAACACTTCCTTAAGCTGCATGGAAAACAAAAGAAACAGACTTTGCTGTGAAAATGACATAAGAGTAACACTTGCCAAGGTGAAGCCACTCATATCTGAACTGGTCTCTCAGTAACAACAGCAGAAGTCACACTGATTTGCAGCTAGGGAATTTCATGTGAGTTCATGCACTGTCTTGGTTTTGTTCTTTGAAAAAGGTGACGTTAATGCACAATTCATTAAATACACCAGTAAAACATATACTTATGTCTTAAATTTCACTTTTTTTTTTTTTTTTACTAAACAAGTGTTCGGTGAGTCAGCATATGAAACCAGCAGGGTTTGGTACATCTAACAAGGTTAAGAACCACTGCTCTAGACCAAACAACATCGCTGGTCTCACCACAGTTTTGTACACCTTTCCTTTCATTTTAGCTGAAACTCTTCTATCAAACATCACACCTGACACTTTTCTCCACCCGTTCCATCCTGCCTGTACACGCTTCTTCACCTCTTTTCCACACTCTCCATTGCTCTGGACTGTTGACCCCAAGTACTTAAAATCCTCCACCTTGTTGATCTCTTCTCCCTGTAACCTCACTCTTCCACTTGGGTCCCTCTCATTCACACACATGTATTCTGTCTTACTGTGACCAATCTTGATTCCTCTCCTTTCCAGGACAAACCTCCACCTCTCTAGCTTCTCCTCCACCTGTTCCTGCTCTCACTCCAGATCACAATGTCATCTGCAAACATCATAGTCCATGGAGATTCCTGTCTAACCTCGTCTGTCAGCCTGTCCATCACCATAGCAAACAAGAAGGGGCTCAGAGCTGATCCCTGATGCAGTCCCACCTCCACCTTGAACTCCTCTGTCACACCTACATCACACCTCACCACTGTCTTACAGTCCTCATACATGTCCTGCACCGCTCTAACATACTTCTCCTCCACTCCAGACTTCCTCATACAATACCACAGTTCCTCTCTGGGCACCCTGTCATAAGTTTTCTCCAGATCTACAAAAACACAATGCCCTCCCTCTGGCTTTCTCTGTACTTCTCTATCAACATCCTCAAAGCAAATACTGCATCTGTAGTACTGTTTTTTGGCATGAAACCATACTGCTGCTCACAAATGTTCACTTCTGCCCTTAGTCTAGCTTCAGCTACTCTTTCCCATAACTTCATTGTATGGCTCATCAGCTTTATTCCTCTGTTGTTGCCACAACTACTAATAAGAGACATAGGAAATTAGAAGTTGTACCTATCAATTGTTTTATACATAAACTGTATACACATATCACTAAGATCAGTAAAATTCAAAGGTTAAATTGTCTCTCTCTCTATTTATATATATGCATATACAGTGGATATAAAATGTCTACACACCCCTGTTCAAATGCTAGGTTTTTGTGATGTAAAAAAAACGAAATCAAGACAAATGATTTCACAGCCCTTTACACCTTTAATGTGACCTTTAAGCTGTACAAGGCAATTGAAAAACAAACTGAAATCTTTAAGAATAAACATAAAATTAAAAAATTCAAATAACCTGGTTGTATAAATATGCACACCCTCAAACTAATACTTTGTTACTGCACCTTGGCTTTTATTACACCACTCTTTTATTTTTGGGTAGGAGTTTATCAGCGTTGCACATCTTGAGGTAACACTATTTGCCCACTCTTCTTTGCAAAACTGATCCAAATCTTTGAGGTTGCGAGGGGAAACCCTTTTGCACATCCCTTTTCAGATCACCCCACAGATTTTGATGGTATTCAGGTCTGGACTTTGGCTGGACCATTCTTTTGTGGATTTGGACGTCTGCCTTGGATCATTGTCGTGCTAAAAAATGAAATTCTTCTTCATCTTCAGCTTTCAAACAGAAGCCCAAATTTTTTGTGCCAGCACTGACTGGTATTCGGTTTTGTTCATAATTCTCTCCACTTCCCAAAGCATGATGCTGCCATCACCATGCTTCAATGTAGGTATGGTGTTATTTGGGTGAAGTGCTGTGTTGTTTTTGCGCCAAACATACCTTTTGGAATTATGTGCAAAAAGTTCAACCTTGGTTTCATCAGACCATAACACATTTTCCCGCAAGTGTTCGGGAGACTGCAGATGTCTTCTTGCAAAATCCAGCCGGGCTCGGACATTTTTCTTTGTTACATAAGGCTTCCGTCTTGCCACCCTTCCCTATAGCCAGACATATGAAGAATATGGGAGATTGTTGTCACATGTACTATACAGCCAGTACTTGCCAGATAATTCTGCAACTTCTTCAGAGTACCTGTCGGCCTTTTTGTAGCCTCTCTGACTAGTGTTCTTCTCGTCTTATCATCAATTTTGGACGGACGTCCTGTTGGTGGTAATGTCACTGTTGTGCCATACTTTCTCCACTTGATGATGATGGTCTTCACCGTGTTCCGTGGCATATTGAATTCTTTGGAAATTCTTTTGTAGTCTTCCCCTGATTGATGTCTTTGAATATTAAGATCCCTCTGACACTTTGGAAGCTCTCTGTGGACCATGGTTTGTGCTGGAAGATGTGGCTACAAATATGTCAGGAAAAACCTAGTACAACAGCTGAACTTTATTCAGGGTTGATCAGAGGAACCTTCATTGGTGACAGGTGAGTGCTGACACCAGTTAAACATGAGTTTGAATGTTACGGGTCCAATCTGAACACAACCACATCCCCACATTCTGGGGATAATTGGTGCTCAGGCGTAAGCAGTGACCACTGAATGTTTTGCTATTTGATGTTAACTACTGGTCAAGTTATTGGAGAAACGTAATTGAATTACAACAGAGTAATCAAGCATAAATTGGTTATGTGGACCTTTGATTACAAGGAAGCACATCAGTGTATCATTCACACAAATGTGGTGGACTACCTCAGTGGCTTAAAGCTTGGCTTAGCCTCTACACCCCACAAGGATAAAACTCAGCAGAGGTAGAGATGTGAAAACCGAAGGGTTAGGGTTCGACCCCCCTCAAATTGCACCACGTATACACAGTAGTGTATATTATAACCCATATTAGAGATTGAAGTGTGACGTTAATGACATGTTATCTAATCAGTGATGTAAGTACTATTTCACACAAAAATCTAAATTCAAGCATATTCATAACTCTTCCACTTATTATATAAAAGTTTAATATTTGTTTACATTTTAAGTGTATTTCATCCAAAATAAATATTAGGTAAGTACTTCGTTAGAAAAAAAGATAATTAGAAGGCATTTTCTCTGCGTCCACAATTGGGTTTAACATTAATGTGCAGATGATCAGAAGGATTTTATTGTCCAAAATGAGAATATTATGAGGGAGGTAGAAAACACAGCAAGTAGAGCTGATCGTTTTTAATGAATTTCAGTACAGCTACAGATAGAATGTGCTTTAGAAAAGATAGTTGTGAAACAAAAGAGAGATGAGAAAAACTGTAAAGGATTATCACTGCAGGTCAAACGATCATTCCAGGGCAAAAGGACCGGATTGCAAAAGATAATTCTTTAGACGATCGGCTGGGTTTCTCTGATCAGCCACTCCAGTGCGCTCTTCCTGCCCTGCCTCTTGAGCTCTGCTCCGACCACCTCCTGACACTTCCTGTGGTATTCGTTCACCCAGTCCAACTGCAGGATTAAAAATAGTCAAATGAACCATCAAAAGTCTATATTGAAATAATAATGATAATATAGCCTGAAGTATTATTTTATATTCAAATGCCTCTTTCCTTATCTTAATGAAGAAATCTTAATGGTAAGTTAAATCTTGTATTTTTATATCAGCTGTTGTTAAAATTTCAGCATGTGATACTTTGTTTATCACATCACCCAAAAAAAAAAAAACCCTTTTGAAATGAATTTAAAAAGTCATGAGTTTGACTGTGTCTTTTATCATTCAGACAATCAAATATCCTTACCTCTTTCTGCGTGAGCAGCTCTATGTTCATCATCTTGACTTGGATAGGAACTAGAGTGAGGGGCTCGAATGTCAGACTTCCTCTGTTTCTGTAGTTGTACTGAACACGCAGAGGACAAAAAAACAAATCACACAAGGTAGCAGTACTGTGGCATTAATCACACGAGTGTGAACAGCTTAGATTGCTCTATTCTGGTTAATAGGTAGAAACACCTACTTTGGGCTTTGCTGGAATAACAAGGACTACATTTTCAATACGAATGCCAAAAGATCCATCTTCATAGTAACCCGGTTCTGAAAAAATGCAAAGGAACGGAGATGAAAATTTAAATCGTGAATGGGCAGTTTTTGGTGACTATAAAATGTATTTCTGTTAACACAGGAAGGACATGATTTTTATTTCTAGAAAAGGTGCCTTTGTATGTCTTGTCCATAGATTTATGGCTGTGACATCACACCTCTATTATGTATTAGCAGGTATTATGCAGGTATTAGCAGAAAAGTTAATTTGCTTTATCAGTCTGGCCACAGACCGTTGCCTTTAAAGACAACATACTGTCACTTATATAGTTAATGCAGCATACATATCATTCCTTCTATAAATAGAAGATTAGTATGCAACTATAAACTCAGACATAGTGTGTAATTTATTTGGTGCTAAATTAATGGTGTCATTAAGGACAGGCATGAGGAACCTGATAACACCTCTGAAGCCACATTGTAAGTATGCCTGTGAATTTTTGATATTCTATTTATTAAACCTTTACAGTATAAAATATTAAAAAACACAAGAGTTGTGATGTCTTAACTAGAAAAATTTAGATCTCCATCTTCTTGCCCTCTGTCATACCATCGCTGACGATCATGCCAGCCTCCAGAGGTTCATCAGCAAAGGTTTTGTAGCTGATCCCACACGGCCCCTCGTGGACATTGAGGAAGCAGCCCACACCATGCCCCGTACCGTGAAGGTAGTCAAGCCCTGAACCCCACAGGGCTGCACGGGCAAAAGAATCCAGCAGGTGCCCTGGGGAGATGGGTAAAAACTAATTGTTAGACTGATGGATTATGCTTTGTTTAAAGCAATACACTTTAAAGTTCTGATTTGGATGTAACACTATTTTTTATTCTAAACACCTAACTTTTGGTAGTCATGTTTTTGAATCTGCAGGTGTCAATGATTTATCCTGTTTCTATCCATCAGACTTCAGGTAAAAAAAAACAACAGGTTTAAATTCCACAAAGCATCAATATGTAAGGCACATTTCTAACTATTAGTAATCTCTGAATCCCTTTCCTACATGTCAATTGGACTTGCAGGAAGACAGTCTATTGGTCCTAAAGTGAGGTGTTGTATTAAAGATTCATTTAACTTTTTGATATCTTGAGTAACGGATATTTTCTTGGCAGACTTTGGGCCCCTTAGTACCAACTCTACATCACTTAAATGCCACAGCCTGAGTATTGCCGTTGACCTTTACCCTTCTCTTTATGACCACAGAGTTTCAATCTTCAAACAAATTTTTCCAGTGGGATAATCCACCATGTTACAATGTCAAATAAACAGATGGAATAGTAATAAGAGGGTCAAGGCAGCTCTGAGGTAAAAATCTAGCCCAATCCAGATGCCAATGAGTATACATTATACTTTATATAATATACCATACAGTCTCAGAAAGAAGAGCACCTTTGGTTCCATTGGGGAAAACAGCAGAACTGACAGCGATGTGTCCCTTCAGGACATAGGTAAAGCATTCCTTGATGGAAATGAGAGAACACATGATGCAAAATAAATAAGTTGAATAAACTATGTCAGTGCAAAACAATGCTTCACTGACTGTGTTCAGGGTTTACATGCTGAAATGTGAAGACAGAACACAAGCAAACACATAAATATACCTTCTCAAATGCAGATGGTGTCCCAAAGTGCATGGTTCGTGTGACATCGGTGGTTCCATCACTGCCAGACAGATGCATGTAAGCAATGCATCAAAAATAAAACTGGACAAATGCTTCCTGTGTTCATAGCAGGCATGAAGGAGCTGACCGTTTGCTGACATGGAAGTCATAATAGTACTAGACATGGCTGGTTAGCATAAAACTATATCTAAGAATAGCAAGCAATCATATTTATAATGTATAATAATATGTATATGTGTATATTATGTATAATAAAAAATAAAACTTGTTTACACATATTGAGCTCCAGAGTCAATCAGATAAACTTCATTCATGGAGAGGGTTCTGTTGGTTTCAGGCAGCGGTCTGAAGGAAAACGTTATGGTTAATAGGTTTTAATCTAAAACTAAAAATGCACGTACACAATTGTAATAAGTCCAGACCTGTTTCATGAGTCAGCTGACCTGTAATGTATGATTGCTCCATTTGGACCAACGCTGGAAATTGTGGGGAAACTGAGGCCAACAAAATCTTTCTGTTGACTAGAAAAACAGTCAGAATGCTTTAAAAAGAGAATACTGTCATTCAAAAACAGATGCATTTTGATATATTGGACTTTTTATATTGGAAAATAATTTTTTTCCCCCTACATTAAAATAGACAGCATACTGAAATCAAAAACTATTTTCAAGTTGAAACAACTCCATTTCATTACCAACAACAAAAATTCTGCCTCCAGTTCCAGTAGATGGGGCTATAACTCCAGAAAAGTCACTTTCACAACACTTCAATACACATTTTATTAAACTCATGAATGCTGACTGCATGAGATTGGATAAAGAAAACCAACACGGTTTGTGAAACATAAAAAAAAAAGGAAAAAGCCCCACCTGCGTAATTCCTCAGCCTTATCAGCAGCAGAGATTTCTGTCACATTTCCTTTTGGAATCTAAAAAAATAATAATCACAACAGCAGGTCATACGGAGAACGTAAAACCAATACCGGTGTATTCATTATGGTTCAAGTATAAGCATATATTGATGTAGATTCTTTTTTAACAGGACTTCTATTTTTGGATCTGAACATGTTTCAATGCTCATCCAAGAAATACAATAAATATTTAAACTCTGAGGTCATACTGTATACAATGAAAGTCATTAAAGTCACATAAACCACTTTTACATTCGTCTATAATGTCCATGGTATTACTGACTCAACTGATATGATTAATGATAGTCATTATGATCTGACTGAGTTTACTATCATTGTAATAGTAAACTCACTCAACCAGTTAAAGAGTTTAAATATCTGCACTCCTCACCAGTTACTTAGAACTGAACACACCTCTTGAATGAGAAAACCAAAAACCTGAAGACCAGTTGCTTCAGATTCATCCTTCAGGGATTGAATAGTACAGTATTCCAGAAACCATTTATTACGGAAAAAAAGCATGGTTTTATACCTCTTTTCCAGACAAAATAAAAAAATAAAATAAATTATAGGTTAACAATAAAAAAACTAAAAGTTATTTATTTACAAATCTGACAGCATTGCTCATTATTTCCTAGTGAGTTCTCTGAAAACAGGAGTTTCTTCTCAAGGTGCATCCAACAAAATTGAATATCATGGAAATTTTGAACCCCCTTTCATTTTAAAGTCATTATATGTTAGCTAAAAAGTTTCAAGCATTTTTTAAATTTTTATTTTGATAATTATGGCTTATAGCTCAGAAATGGGAAAAAAATGTAAGTCAAAGACCGTGAATTGGGATCATTAAAGTATATCTATTATAATATTTTATGTCAATTTTCAGTTCTTTCACTTGTCAGTAAATATACCATAAATTAATTTCAGTAAGCACTACCACAGACTCCAACTAACAGCCTCTACAAGGAGAATTAGCCACAGAAGGTCAGGGAAGTAGCTGTTAACATCTTTATCAAACCTTATTCACAGCAAGTTGTCTGGAATTGTGAAATATGGTAGAAGATGCATAAGCAACAGGCATGACAACAACTTTGAGAAGACTGTTAAGGAAAATCGAATCGCTGATTTGAGGGAGCGTCACAAGGATTGGTCTGAGCTGGTCAGTGCCTCGAGAGCCACGACACACAACTAGAAAAGGGGCTACGTGTTGTAGTTTCTATTGTCAACCTCATTTTCAACCAGAGACAAGGTCAGAATCATCAGAATGGTAATCCAACATCTTCTTTTCAGAAGAATGTAAAGTTTGCATTTTATATTAAAATTAAGGTCCCAGAATCTTGAGGTAGTGCAGACGTACACAATCCAAGTTTCTAGAACTCTCTGGGGTATTGTCAAGAAGACGAGAATCACCACACCCCAAAATACAAATGAGCTGCAGGCTGCTATAAAAAACTCGGGCTTCCTTAAGACCTTAGCAGTACCATAGACTCACTGCCTCCACATCACAACGCTTTGATGCTGCAATTCATGCCCAACCAAGTAATGATTTTTTAATTTTTTTTTATTTTTGAGTGCAGAAATGAGTGAAGAAATTGAAAATCTTGAAATGAAAATTAATATTTGGAGATACCAGAGTTGATTTTCATGAGCTGTAATCCATAATTATTGGAATCAAAACCAAAAGGTTTTAAAGATTTCAGTTTATGTGTAATGAATTTATATACTATTAAACTATTTTGAGTTAAATAATGGAATAAAAATGAACTTTTCCATGATATTTTTATTATTTGAGATGTACTTGTATTCTCCTGTGGATTGGTTTCAATAAATGATACCTCCTTTTCCAGCCAAGCAAAGAGTTCACACAGGGCAACAGCATCCTTGATCTGATGGGGAGAAATGCAGAAGTTTCCAAAACAAAGGAACATTTCATGAAGTGACTTTCATAAAGTCATACAAGAGATATCCAGAATTAAATGTAGACAAAATGTTCTCACATGGGCCATTTTCATGCCTTGAATCTCAGTGGTGTTCTTCACAGCCTTTGCGAGGCAAAGTGGAGTGTAGGGAATTGGAGTCCTGTTGGCCTGAAAAAAATCAGGGTGAACAAGGTGAACAAGGTGATTTTTTTTATTAATTAATTTTGAATTTAAAAAAATCTCAAGGAACAAATAAAGTCAACTCTTAAACAGAATTCTGTAAAATTAATCAAACCAAGAATATACTGATGCGTGTTAATTCTGTCTCAACTAAAAAAAGCTTTTACATATATGTGATGAGAACATTTCTCCAACAGGTTGACAATGTTGTACTGTAAAACTGCAGTGCAGGCTGTCAAAAACAGCATTAATCAAATGACGCAAATGCAGGAAATAATCTAAGATGTTTCCATTTAATAAGTATGAGGATGCAAATGTTGGGACCGCCATCTGTTTTATGAGCCATGAGAACAAGAGACACAGCTCAATTTCCTGTTCTGAAACAAAGGACTTTCTTTTATTACTCTCTCACCTTTGGTATGATCTGCGTGAGAGCACAGCTGGCCTTGTCACAAATCCAAACTTTATCCTTGAGGCTGAGTGCCGAGCAAATGGCCTGGAGCTCATTGTAGACAGACTCATATGGAAATGTTTGGATGCTCAGTATAGGTTTGCTCGGGGAGTCCAACTGCAGATGGTCTCTCAACATCGGGTCAGAGAGACGCTTTAGGTCCACAAAAAGCCTGTGAAAGCACTGACATGGAGTTTTGAAATTTATTTTATTGCAAATTTCTTGCTATCTCTTACCTTATTGTGTTGATTCCCACAATGGCGTATGAGAAGAAAACTGGGTTGTACTCAATGTCTGCACCGCGTAGGTTAAAAAGCCCTGACAAAAGTAATGAAATATTATGTTAAATTAAAATTTGATTAAACTGATGAAATGAATTATTTCATTCAGTAATGACAGGCATTAATGTCAAAAGATTCTCTTTCAACTTTAAGGCACATCTCACTCATTTCTAATTTCTTTCTAATAAAAAGGCCAAAAAAAATTTTTTTTTAAAACAAAAACTATTGTTACCCTAAATGCAGTTCAAATGGACACTCACTTTGTTTGAATGCCTTAGAGAATCCTCTTCAATTTAATGCCCATTAAAAACCTCTTATCTAAATGCTGCCTGATGAGAATCGAAATCAGCATAATTCTGATTAATACAAACTCTTAGACCAAACAATCAAAACAAGAGCTCTTTGTCATGGTGAACAAGATGGTCCAATGGCATCTAGAGGGACACCCATGTACCCCTGGGTCCTTGGATCGTGATCACGTGTACGCTGAAACAAAAAATCTTTTCAACCGGCAATTCCCTGACATATGCAGGTGGAAAGTAACTCATCTTAGTTTATTAAAGAACAATTTTGAAGATCCTTTGTACTTAGTCATACTTAAATATCTCCACTTGTCTATTTGAAGTCTGACACTCCCTTTCTTCCTTTATGCCTATAATGAACATTGTAGTGTGACACTTCCAAATTCTTCATACTGTTGATTTATCTAAAGCGTCGTGTCACTCCTCTGACTGCCCTGACCGCGTTCTTTAATCTTATTAGCAGAGACAACAATATTCTCTTGTTCGAGAAAATGACACATACATGCAATTTCATCCAAGGCAGTGGCAACAAACCAGGTGATTTTCCTCTCTGTCATCTTGGCTCGCAGGGCTGTGATCTTTTCTTGCCAGGACACACCTTGAGAACACATCATCACTCAACTTGTCAATGAAATTATGTTTCAGAAAACCTGTATCTAGTTCCAGTAAAACCTGACTTGTTTCTTTGAAAACAGAAGACCAGAAAGGTAATACTAACATTATATAAACTACATGCGGCCTTTCTGCTAACAATAACACAATAAATATTGTCCAATAAATTAATGGCTCTAGTATGAGAAGATCCCTATAAATACTAAACTGACCAGTGTACTCTAGACCCAAGGCACGGAGCAGTGTGCTTGGTCTTTCTGGGCGATCCATCCAGACAACATCAATCAGGTTATCCTGCATTGCCACTAAGGAATGGCCAGCACTGGTGAGTGCCTTGGACATGTGCTTCCACTGATCTGTAACATGACATCACAAGATTCTATCAAGATGCACAAAATTGGTACAATTTTAAATAAACATAACAATGATGATTACAAGGAGGTAAAGACCACAAGTATTTTAATTTCAGTACTAATGCACCTGTCTGAAATCCTCAAAAGTTTATAATTAATATACAATAAGAATAAGGTGTTTTTTTCCATAATTGGAGAGGTCAGAATTTCAGTCAACAATCTGTAATCCTGATTACACAGAGACTCATCGCTATAGACACAGCAGCTTCAAAAACACCATGTAAAAGTGGAGAAAATGAAACATGGTGGTGCATATATGAAGGAAGGTTGTGTGTTCAACAGGGCAGTAAAACGTTCCTCATTTATGCCATTTATCATAAAATGGAAAAACAATGAGGGAGACACATTTTTCCACATGTATTTTTCATGTTTAATTCCATTAATTTATCTTATTTATCATTTTATAATTTACACCTACAAAATGTAAGAATACATAGAGTTTTCATACAGCTGTGATGGTCCTGCGTTTTTTTCCTGCCACTCCACTAGACAACCTACCAGCTGCAATGATCCAAGGATCTACCCCCACTTTAGAGTTTTCTGGTAGGACACTGATCAGCCAGTCCTCTTGAGAGGGTGTCTCCTTCAGCCCTGGATATGAACATCGAGACAGAATAAACTTAGCTTGTTTGGTTATTTACCATATATAAACAATATTTTCCTGATTTAGTTTTTAATTAGTCTTTTCATTCATAAAAAGGCAATATTTGTATTTCATTCAAGCTCTTTCAATAATTTGTGATTCGTTTGTAATAGTTATTTAATTCAATAACAGTTAAATGTTAGCAGCACTCACCAAATCTTGTTGTATATAGTGACTGACTAGATGCAAAAATCTCACTCTATATAAAACATGTTCAAGAATATACAACTAACTATAATTTAATGGTCAGTGTGTGTATCTTAGGCTATGATGTAACTGCTTAGAACTTCTCCAAAATTTCTAACTTATTATGTTCATCATATGCAGTAGAAGCACAAAACCTGGCATTACCCATTTTCATGAGAGTCCAGTTGTTGTCCATCTGCTGACTGGCTTGGAGGAAATATCGCCCGTCAGTCCACATTGCAGCATGCTGTTCTGTGATGATTGCTGTACCTATATATTACAACAAAGAAAATTTGTACATGGGAAAAATGACACAGGAATGGTGGTAAACTAGTCTATCATTTCTCAGCAGGAAGAGTATCGGCCTCCAGGGGCGTAGATAGAATGTTGTTGATATGTGAAAGCAGGATTTTTGGTAGGGGCTATAGAGGTGATCTTATTTGGATTTCTTTTTAAAGATGAGTGAAGACCAAATATTTATAATAAGACAAGTCGAAACCTGCAGGCCGCAATGGCCTTTGAGGCTACTTGCAATGTGTGTGTGTATCTATCTGTGTGTCTGTCTCTGTCTGCCTGACTGACTGACTGACTGACTGACTGACTGACTGACTGACTGACTGACTGACTGACTGACTGACTGACTGACTGACTGACTGACTGACTGACTAAGTATCTGTATCTGTAATGCAGTTATACACTGTCTTCACAGGAGCTGAACAAATAGACCTCGAAACCATTCCTTGACAAGGTTTAACTATCAGCTTAGGCTCGGAAAACACGTGGGTCAAATATAGCCAGTACAGAGAACCATGACTGTACTCCGAGAAACTAGTGTCAATTATATTCAAAGCTAAATTTAAGCATTTATAAATAAATGACATTTTGTTCACTCTGAAGGGTAAACTGCTGCTGAAATCATACTCAAAAAGAAGACAAAAAATTGGCCATGGTCTTTCCATAATAGGTATGGACTTGTAATCATCTTAAATTAGAATTGAACATTGAATGATTTTTTTCTGAAAACAACACACCTCTGTGTACACTGCCACTCATATACCAGATACACATACCTGCAGAGCCATTAAATCCACAGATATATTCACGTCGGCAGTCACACGGTGCAATGTATTCACTCTGAAAAACATGGGGACAAACAGAGGGGAGAGAGATTGGCTTCATAACCAATCAATGTGAAGTGTTCATCAACCAGTCAGACATTTTAAATGTCACCTTTGTTGCTCTTCTAGCATCACGACTCATGAATAGGGAGGGAAAAGGGAGGAGCATTGGGCAGAGGACTGCAATTAATTGCAAAGGTCAGATGAAATGATCAGAAATGAATCAGGTCACAGACTAAATAATATCAGCAGGGAAAGCATGAGTATTACTATGAGTTCTTCCCCCCCCTAATCATTACATTCATAGCTGACATGGTAATCATGCATGACTGTGATTCATGACTATTGTGTCTATAAATTTACTTACCTGGTGGGCATCTCCTGAAGGGACGATGTAAGCCTGTATGGGCTCAGAGAAATATTTACAATTTCTCATAGCTTGACGAAGCTGTCTGAGCAGCTCCCCGGTGATCTTTGGAGACATGCACGGGACTGAGTGGAGACAGAATATGACACATATTAAACACGTAATCTTAAAAATCACAGTTCTTAATGTCACATATTTTTTTAAACATATATCGACAGTGCACCCCCACCCCCCCACCCCCCAAAAAAAAAAAATTCATGACAAAATAAAACAACTACTTGTCGACGCAACTTCTTAGCAATTTCCTCATTAACACACCTTGACAATTTATTGATTACCTGGTTTTTGAGAAGTCATGTTGGATTCAGGTTACCTGTGCCGGACAGTGAATGACTAGTCTACCTGCATACCTGGCTCCCGATTGAAAAAGTCACAGTCCACACCTGGATCTTTACCCTGCTTTTAAGTGCTGACTGAGCACATGTCAAATGTGTTAATTATTGAAAACACAGATAAAGGTGCCTGTGACCTATTTCCATTCCAAATCTCTGATAGCGACGATTATAAGAGGCCTTTTAATGATGAAATCCCAGTCATCACCCACATCCATCTTTGGACGATGTACCCCAGTGTAATAAAACCTTCGCGGGTTGACTAATCCCGTTCCTGCAATCGTAATCTGACATTGTTGTTGGCTTTTCATCAGTATTTAGAGCTAAAGTAAAATATAGTTACTTGCGGTATTGTGGTAAAAAAAACAACAACAACAAACAAACTCAAAAGCTAACATCTGAGGGTGCAATGGACGGATGCTTTTTCTTGGAAGTTTTCACATCACAATTGGCCAATCAGCAACATAAAAGGGGTGTGCTGGCCTGCCAGAATGAATATTTTCTCTACTTTTAACCTAAACACCCGCCGATCTCTCGTTCTTTCTGCGGTTTCAAAATATTCGATCTCCTTTTCGTACTCTGTGTCACGGGGAAGTGGTGCGTTCGCTCCCGCGTACGGATCGTCAATTTATCGTTTCGATTCGCCCACAAACAGGCAGAGAAATGCCCGATACACACCCGGTAGTTACGTCGTGGTAGTGTTGTTGTTGGGTTTAAAAAAATGAGGGGTCCGTATAGTTAGAACAGCTTACACCTTTTGTTAATTTACAAAACAGGAGGCTGCCATGTCCTTGTGACGACACGTGTCACGTGACCGTTGTTTCGTCCACTAGGAGACGAGAGCTCCGGACCAGCCCTTTTAAAAGACAAGCTCATAGAATGAGGTAGCGATGAAAATAACAACAACTATAAATAAATAAATAAATAAGTAAATATATATATATATATATATATATATATATATATATATATATATATATATATATATATATATATGTATGTATGTATATATATATAAAAAGATCGGTAATTTTAGACTCACGTTGTTGCACCGTGACACCGGAATCACACCGTTATGTATGAGTGCCCAACAATCCAGAACGACTTTACAAAGACGGAGCCTTGAAACTGTCTAAAGATGCCTAAAAAACAACAAAAAAAATAAAAAAAATAAATATTTTATTTTATTTTAATTTGTTTGTGATCAATAATAATTTTCTGTCTGGTTTTTCTTCTACCATATTAATCATTTTTGGTTGCACGACGACTCAATGAATAGTGTTCACACTGCAGTGGAAACTTTTTTTCCTCAAAACTGTTTTGTTTTGACTTGTCACATGCGGACTGATATGTAGCCTGTAGCTGAAATCAGTGTGAAAACCACATTAACCACAAGTATGTTGATGAACTACAGACAATGTCATTAATATGCCAAATCAAACAAACACTGAAATAGTGATCTAGGTATTAGATTTTTGTAATGTTTGATGTGGTTATACAGTATAGAAAGATAATGGTCTTTCAATTTGGCTTGAGAGCAAGAAGACAAAAACCGGAACCATTTCATTCTCAAATTTACAATTTCATCCTTAACATCCCAGTTGTCAGTGCTGTGATCCTTTACACACTTATTGACTTTATTCAACATTGGTGGAAAAATAATTTATGTGTGCGTAGTCAGAGAAAAGTAACATCAATTCAGACCAGAGTTGGTTTCTCTTCGCGATACACTGGCGCTGTGCCTGGAGTGTCCCCCATGTCCCCTGCCTCACGCCCCCAGTCGGCAACCAGTCCAGTCGTTTGTTCAAGATTATGTGTGACATATAATGTAACAGTTACATATTCAAATACAATTGTAATTTTAACTTCCAAATATTTTAGGTGTCAAGAGATTATTTTGTTCTTGGGCAAGACACTTTACCCTTCTTGCATCCAACAAGGAACTTGCTGGTGTGTCAATGTGTGTGAATGTTCCGGTGGTGGTCGGAGAGGCTGTCGGTGTGGATTGGCTGCCACGTTTCCGTCAGTCCACCCCAGGGCAGCTGTGCCAACATATGTAGTTTACCAAGTATGAATGAGTGAATAAATAATGGACCACTGTAAAAGCAACATTGAGTGTCTAGAAGAGCGTTATATAAATCAAATCCATTATTATTATTATTTAACTAATACTGCTGAACCCTTCTATAGTCTTTAAACCACATGGCAAAAAGACATCTTTTATAAAGAACAAATCACACATTACTGCCTCGCGCTGGCAATCGCACCCGGAGTTTGCCCCATCTCACGCCCCAAGACAGCTGGGATAGGCTCCAGTCCCTGTGACTCGCTACGACGAATAAAGCGGTTCGGAAGATGAATGAATGAAATCGCGAATGAATTCATCTTCCTTACGACGAGACAATCGAAATTGTATCTGAATTTAAGTTAGGGAAGCTGACTTTGGGCAAGAGGTAGGGTACATGCTAGACAAGCTGCCAGTAGAGCTAGGCATTCAGAGACTGCAACATCCCGCGACACCCCTGAACTCAAAATTTTACCCTGATCTACCTTCATAGGTTAGGGTAATTAAATAAAAGACCCATGATCCAACATGTAACTGATGCACTCTAATTGTCATGAGGTTTCAGAGATGTGTACCTAAAAAGGTATGAAAGTGAAAATGTGACCTTGACCTAGTTTTTCAAGGTCAATGTTGTGATCTACTTTTCATCCCTGTGCCTCCCTGAATATAACGCCTTTTGTTTCTATCTTATCCAGTTCTATATCTTTGCAGATATCTCAGGATAGAAAATATCTCAGACCGTAGATCAAAGCTAGTGCTTTGATCTATGGTCTTACTCACACTGGCCTTCTCCCTCGTCTTTCTATCATATCCGGTTCCTGAGTGTACAGAAATTTGACCTTGACCTACATTTCTCAAGGTCGAGGTTGTCATCTTATTTTCATCCCCTTTGCCGCCCAAGTAATGTGCTTTTTGTTTCATCTTTCTATCTGCAACGGTTGTGAAGATATTTGGTGGACGAACGGACGGGCGGACATACGGACGGACAGATGGACGGACACACAAACACTGACAATTACAATGCATCACTGCCTCACGGGATGTAACAAATAACAATAAAGATAACTGGCACAAGACATTCAAACATTACTGGATTTTATTAATCATTTCAATGTATTTACACAAAGATGGGATGGATATATGGATAACAAGAAAAGACCAGTTTTCTGAACTCTCACGTATTTGATAAAATGTAATCCTGTCATGGAAAGAAACAAATTCATGTCGAGATTAAACTAAACAATTACCCTGAATGGCTTTTAAAATGTGAAATTCAACATTATGAATTATATTGACTGACAGAACATGACAGATTGACAGAAGTTGTGAAAACAGACAATAATTATTTGGTTAATAGTTTATTAGCTGGTTGCTGTATCACTTGGCAGGCTACATTTCATAAACATATTGACAACTTTACAGTATGAAGATCCATGTAACTCTACAAGTGATGCATAGTACAGCCATATCTCCGAGCTATAATCCAGCTGTCATTGGCAGCAGGAAAGAGAGAGCAAACAGGCCAAGAAGAAGAGATCCTGATACCTGCTGAACACCGGCAATTCCACCTGCAGATCAGAATGAAAATTCCATTATTGGTTTGTTATTCTCTGTACTTTATGCACAGTACTATACAATACAATTAATCTATTTCTGTATTTCTATTATTTTTTGTTATTATCTTATTTTTCTTATCTTATTATATTATTAAATTATTATACATTGTCAAATACTATATATGCCCTCCAGATTTTATGAAATGAAAATAAAGATACTTTATATTGCTTATGAAATACACATATGAAATAAATATGTGCTGAAGAAGACCATTAATGAATAAAACATAGACATTACAACTAGTGTGATCTTTAATACAAGATAAAATAATATAATGTATTTAATACCCAATTATGTTGTAATGACAGCAGTAACCCCTAAATCTCATAGTATGAGTTGTATTACTTGGAACGCTACAGTGTGTTTACGATTTTCACTGCTGTACCAAAGAGAACTGCCGATGAAAAGGTTGCTCCAGTAGAAGGTATAGTTACAGTATGAAGTGTACTTACTTGAACATACGTCTGACATTCCAAATGGGCTCCCGGCCTCAGATCCGATGGATGCCAGAAGAGTTTCATTCACATTTCCTAGAAGTCACAAACAATGAAAAAAGATACAATATAACTTCTGTTACACCAAAAGTTTACAATAATAATTCATATAAAGTAAAATAAAATACATAATATGAATACTATAATTATAATTACAGCTAAAGGCAGCTATTTGATTTCTTTTTTTATAATTAAGCCAGAGATACATCAAAAAATGTTTTTTTAGATGGTTCAGAAATAGATTATACTCCATATGATACAATTTGTTTCTTCCTATTATTTCTCAAGTACATATTCCTTTACAAATGGATTTGCTTTAAACAATGTAATCATTTTACAAACTCAATATTTCTGTTCACAGATGCTGTCATCATCATCTCAGACGCTCAGCTGCACAGTGTCCAAGAAACTTTATGCATGCCACTTTGTTCTCTTACACTAGCATGATAATATTGGAGGAGGTCCTGCAATAATAAGCGCTCCACGTTGTGGGAGAATTTTGAGTTTATAAATACTTTTCTGTCCTGTACTGTGTGAAAACTTTACACAGACTCCTCTCTGCACCACCTGGGACAGAGGAAGGGATGGACAATGAAACACATTGACACTGAAATCTGGAATCAGATTACAGAGCAATGTTTCAGGATTTCTAAAAACTTTCAAAGCTCACAGTTGTTCACTGTACTGACAGGCAAAGCCTTGACACATAGCTTGATGGGTTCCTGAAGCCTTCAGAGTTTATTGATAAGTACAGTGTGCTCATGCACCCTTGCGTGTACTTGTGAATACAGACACCAATTCATCCTGGCCATAACATACTCATTATGTGTAAAGTAGAACTCCTACTTAGCCAGCTTTTATGGTTGTTTTATTTTGGTCTTTCTCTGAAATTAACTAACATTTGCTTGTTTGTTTGGGGGTTTTTTTGTATTTGATACTACAAAATCCTTCGTAAGAATATTCTTTAAATATTTTCTTACTTACCAGCTACCAAGAATTTAACTGTTTGGCATCTTCCTCCAGCTGCAGACACTGGATATCCAGCAAGGATGGTCACTCTTGATTTATCCACACTCATTTTTGAAGCAACATAACTACGAATAGCAGGTCTGGGCACAAATGGACATTGACGTTTGTTAGACAACTGTCTAAACAACGGTGAAACCTTTGAGACCTCTGCTAACCTACTAATTACAGGGGGAAAATACTGCATGTCTACAAATACCTATTACAGTTTATGAAGTTAGACTACTACTAGTATCTATAGGAGCAGAATTTCAGCAATTTGTTCTCAAACTTTCAGGACAACTATTACAAGTTCTGCGGGTGAATTATTTTAGCAAGGATCCTGTCTTAAGTATGACTGTTCATGCTGTAGAAGAATGCAAGTAAATTAGTCACATCGGATGTTGTTGTTTGTTTGTTTGTTTGTTTGTTCATTTTACTAACCTGCTGAAGTTATCCATCGTGAGAAAAGTCAGCGATGCTGAACTGGATACTGGCATGATGTCAGCACAGTCAATGACGGTCGATCCATTCATCAATAGTAGAGACCTGCCAACAACTGCAAACACAGGTCATCATGACCTACATGTCTTTTTTATATTACCACTATTACCTTGTTAATTTCTTTAGAAAACCTATAGAAGGTTCACATTAAAACTTTTATTCAAATTTCTATTAGTTTTTCTTTCTTATTATTTCTTATATAATCTCTGTATATTACTTGTGTTGTCTCCACTCAGGATAATGATGCTGTCGGTGAGGATCATTCTCTGATTCAGGCTGATGTTGCCATGTCTGGCAGATATCTCTCCCGGCACACAGCTCAGCTGACTTTCCACTGAACAGCTAGGGCTCTGAATGAGGAAATAAAAATCAAGTTCATTACAAATTTGACCATCATGACATTTCCTGGGACCTACAATGACCTGGCGTCTCGTCCAGGGTGTGCCCCGCCTTTCGCCCGTAGCCAGCTGGGATCCAGCAGACCCTTGACCAAGGTGTTTGATTAAAAACAGATGTTTGGTGGCTTTTTGTCACGAAAACATAAGCAATCAACAGTTCTTTAATACGTACATGGTAGACCCTATGATCCTAAATTCCAAACATTCTAACATTCATATTTAATACTTAATTCTCTGTGCTGGCTACAATGTGGATGATGTACTAATTAAGCTTCAAGACCAGGGATAATGGCCAGTCACGCGAACATAGTAACAGGATTTAGTCTAATGCGTACTGTCTGTAATATATTTATATATAACGTTACAGTAACACCACAGATTAAGATTTCACATGTCATGCGAAAATACCTCGGCAAATATATATTTTAATTTTTTTGTTCAATTTTTTTTATATATACTGGATTAACCCTCGCAGGGAAATTAGTGGCACACACTCATTAGTACACATGTTAATACACATATATATTAGTCTATACAGCCCTGAACACATAAACACACACAAGGGGGCCTGTATGCATGCACAGGGAGGTAGAGTGGCAGACAGCCCCTTTGTGGAGAGCCCAAATGAGCAGCTTGTAAGGGGAACAGCGCCTTGCTCAAGGGCTCCTCGGAAGTACCCCGGAAGTACACCTCCCACTGTAAGCTCACACTCCGGGTGTATTTTTTGGGCGGGAGCAGGAATCGAATCACCAATCTTGAAACATTGGACGACCCTCTCTACCGCCCACTCTACCACTGAGCCACTGCCGCCCATAGACTAGGTTAACAGACTATAGACTACGTTAACAGTTTGCCCTGATGTTGGTTTTATTTGTAGCCTTTTCGGCTTTCCTAGCTGAGCATCCTCTGCAACGTTTCATCCCACTTTTATCCACATTTCTGCAAACTTCTGAGCAGGAAATGAGCGCACAATATATTGTATTTATGTGCATGGGGACACTTGCGAACATCGAGACTGTCGACAATTCAGGTTATCCCTCTGTAAAAGTTGTATTGGGTCTCCTCGTGGTAACTGGTCTTCAGGTATAAGTAGGAATCAAAGTTGGTTGGATCAGGTTTCTGCTCACAAGCATAAAAGGTTTTGTGACTGTTGAACGCTTGATGTTCTGTTACTCAATGTTATCTATGGGTCGGGTTAACTGAGAAACTTACTAAAAATAAAACAGAGTAACCAAAAATAAAGTGGCGTGTGGGACTTTTGATTACAAGCAAGTGCATCAGCGCATCATTCACATAAGTGCAGTAGAAAATAACTGGCTTAAAGCTTGGCTTAGCCTTTATATCCCCTGAGGATAAAATTCATTCAGCAGAGGTAAAGATGTAAAAGCACCCTGAGTGATTTGTTGGGGTAGACAAGGCTGTAGACAAGACGATTGCAATAGTCCTGAGAAAATGGATGGATGGCTGTACAGTCAGTCAGTCATCTTCAGATTACCACCGCTATATCCGCCGCAGCGGGTCACAGGATGGCTTTACATTACCTGGTAATTTACTGCGAGATAAGGGTCATGTCTCGTAATTAGTAAAATAAAGTCATATGTAATACGTTTCCTTTTATGTACTTCTACAAAGAATTTTTCCCTTGTCTATGCATAATTAATAATGTACTATCTTGTGCTTGGGCTCCTTGTAACATCTAACCACAAAACTAGAAGACTAACAACTATTTCTATGACCTCCACATAACTCTGGAATCACTCATCCAATGTATTTCACACTTGACCAATGAATTTCTTGAGTCCTAAGAACATACAATGTAGAACAGGGTTACTCGACCCCTGCGCAATGGACCGGTACCGGTCCGTGGGTCACTTGGTACTCGGTCACACAAAATGAATATACAGTATGACTTAATTATTCTGTTTTGTTTATATCAGATTATGAATGATACTTGTTTTGGAATAATACCAGATTCTCTGTGCCACATCTGTCTATGAATCACTCTTGATGCAAATCTTCTGAAGGGGCCGCGCCGGCTGGTAACACCACATGCATTAGCGGCATAGTGAATCTCCCGAGCAAGCAAAATTAACAAAGAACAAATGTTGTGATGTTACAAGGACACTGTTAATAAAGTTTCATACACCTTGGATTCATGTTTATTATTCTATTTAGAAAAAAAAAAAAACAGTTTTATGCTGGTCAAATCATTTTATTGTGTTGTATGTATGTACCACGTCTTAAAGGCCGGTCCTTGAAAGGGATGTCTGACGTTAAACCGGTCAGTGGAGCAATAAAGTTTGGGGACCCGTGATTTTGAAGATAGTACAGAGTTGTCATGCAGTCAAAGAAAACTCTTTCCTCACCATTGATGCCATGTTGAAGGGGTTATATACGCTTCCCAGATTTCCGCACTGTTGTTGAGTGGTCGTCTGACCCATACTTTGAATTAACAGCGACAATGTCATTTCCTACAGGGGAAGAGTACAAGTTTGAGAATGTGCATACTGCTTTTTTGTATGTGGCCTAGCATATGTTGACAATGAGCAGATGCTTCAAATATGTTTACATTATTATCAGCCCTCCACCTTAATTATAAATGGCTGTCAAATCTCAAACACATCATGCATCTCTTACTTGAAAATTTTCTATGTCTTTTTGTGAGGAACTACATTAAATTTTACCGATAGTAATTGACATGAGAAAAAGTAAAGGTTGCAGACCTGTGTACATGTGTATTATAGAATACTGTGTACTTACAGTTTCTCTCACTAATGTTTGCAGATTTATCTCAATGATGACATCACAGGTACTGCCATCAGTAAACATCTGCTGATTCTGTAGAAGGAAGAGAAAGACAATGAATAGTTTCAGGATAACTGGTTAAAGGAGAAGAGGGGGCTTTAATGAAATGTAGAGGCAAATTTATCACCAGTTGGAGTTTGTTGATACTACACACTATGTGACTCTCTATTTAATCAGCCTGATTAATGTAGCACATGCATCTACTGCTATATTAAAATATTTTAATGCTTTTATCTATGAATGTAGTTCACACCTCAATAAGAGCTGTCCTCAGGACAGCTGACAAAGTCAGCTGTTCCCTTTGTGAGGTTCCTCATTCATGGAGCCTGTAGGTTCCACCATCCATAACAGATTGATGCTAAACTAAGCAATGATTTCCTTCCATTTAAACTAGCTGCTTTTTACAGCCCACCACAGACATAATGAATTCACTATCTGTCCAGCACAGCAGAAATACTCTGACATATTTTTATGGCAGCTTGGTCCCAGACTAAGTTAGTTTAAAAGAGTGTTCTGTCTTCCGTAGGTATCAAAGAAGACAATTTGATGTTCATTTTCATGACTTGTTGTTGTGGAAATACCATAATTTGGGTTCTGGTGAAGGACTGCATAATATTGACCAAAAATAATTGTCTTTTACATGATTATGGATTGAGGAAATGGTTTGACATCCATTTCAAAATTACAATGTCAATGCCATAAGCTACACATTGACATAGTCTAAAGAACCATTGTGAATTTCAACTTTTGTAAAATGGGCAAGGAGTCAATGAGTCGATCCCTTTGCATTATTATAAAATAACGTTGCAATTGCGTGGTGGCAAAGTTTAGTAACACTATCTTGATAAAGAAAAAAAATGTGCATCTAGGTACACGTTACAATAAATCTAGAGTGAAAAAGACCTACCCACACATTAATGTTGTTCAGAAACTGCTAAGCACTCTACGTGTGTTAAGAGTTATAGTGCGCTTAAAATAAATTTAAGTTTCCCATAAAGTTTAGGTAGCTTATAGGCTCAGTGAAAGCAGGATGATTTCACTGGTGAACATTTTCATTGTTTGATGGGAAATTTAGCTCATGTGTACTTTTAGTGAACCTTCACTTTCCAGAATACTCTACTAACACAAAAAACAGGCGTAAAGAAATGTTTCAAATTATACAAATGTGTATAATTCATGATAGAAACTTTTTCTCTTACCAATTTGACTGTTCCATTTACTGAACCACTGAAAACAGCCTGGGCAGTAATCAAATGAGCTTCTGAAGATTTGTTACTGATGATGTTAGCACACTGCAATCTGTAGGGAAAACATGCACATGTACAGACATCCAAAAAACAAAAGACAGAACGCAATCAAATCATAGAGTTAAACAGTAAAATAATAATAAAAAATGATAATAAAA
The DNA here is from genome assembly GCF_040054535.1 of Antennarius striatus. Lineage (NCBI taxonomy): Eukaryota > Metazoa > Chordata > Actinopteri > Lophiiformes > Antennariidae > Antennarius > Antennarius striatus. The sequence goes on from NC_090783.1 coordinate 17,971,848, forward strand.
AAAAAGGCAAGTTGAAGGTCACTTTCAAATAAATTATATATAAGGTCACCTTTATATTGCCTTTGGACTTTCGGAGCGTGTAGTGGAGCCTTGACCTGAATTTATAAATTCTATTTTTTTAAAAAAGAGCACTACTACACTGAACATTGAAAAATAAAAATTTGAAAAATATCTGCGTAAATATCTATTTGACTCCGTTAATGGGACTCCTGCTCCAATCGACTTTCGGCAAGTGTGATGCATATTTTTAGCAACAAAAAATAAGAAAACTAATATCTAGTTTCATTTTAATTTATTTTTTTGTATTTATTCAGTCCATTTTTCTTCTTTCCAGACATGTTATTACAGTGTTTCAAGATCAGAAGAATCTTCCAGTTTACAACTACAATAGAAAAATGAACGAACACAAATGAAATATACTTCAATTGGATATTTATATTTTATTTTCCCAAGCCACATGGACCCACATGAGGTTCCAGAGCCACGGGTTGCCGACCCCTGGTCTACATCATATAAGATGTACATACAATGTAAATATGTCTTTTCTGCAACAAGAACAAAAGCCCTCATGGTGTTGGATAGGTTTCAGTGATTAGAGTGTCTTATTTATAGTACCCAGCATTTCTTCTTCACCACAGGATAGTAACCTCTGTTGATCTTATGTGCAACACATCTTTTTTCTCTCTTTCAATTTTATCCTGTTTATGGTCTGATTAATAGTTGGTTTCTTTTAATCAACACATTACAAAAAGAAATATATGTGTTCTTACCTTGATCCATTTGGGTAGTGAACCACTATTGACCTTCCCACTACACTGTAAGGTCCACTTAATGGCAAGTAAGGGTCCATGAACACAGCCAGAGACTCATCGAGGCCATTCAAAGTCCCAAATTTCCCACTGAGGTCCCCAATCTCATACTGGTCCACTGTGCCAACTCCAGGTTCCGGACTCTCTGATATGTTGAAATTGAAAGGGTTGTAGTGGCCCAGGATATTTGCATTAGAGCAGGGATCTGCACTGCCAGGTATGATGGGCAGGACATGAACATGGTAACCCCCAGCTGAAAAGTTCAGATTCATTAGGGACACATTGATTGTCGTGGGGCCTTGTGGGACAGCTTGGCTGAAATATATCTGTCCTGTGATCATCCCGGGACCTTTCCAGGGACCTAAATTGGCTCTAGGGACCCGCACTTTTGTGATGTTGGCACAAGCAATTCTGGTTGGTCCCCTTTCTTCTTCATGGAACACAATTGAACGGCCAATAATGCCTGATGCAAGCAAATGGGAAGTTACATCAGTGAAGAAGTATTTTGCTTCCACACTACCCACATTGGGACCAAAGTTAACAGGGCCAAGCTTATTGGAGAGGTCCCCCACCTCACAAGCTATAGGAAGAGAGCTGCTACAGTACATGCTATAGCTTATATCTGTTGTGTTAACGTTAAATGGGTTCCAATGTGGGCCTGTTGTACTGCAGCGGTTTTCATCATTATCATTCTCTGATCCAATGGGATAGTTGTGAATATGATAGTTGTGGTTTGTCGTTGATGCCATTGTGGCATTTGAATATGCCAAATCCATAAAGATGGATACATCAGACAGAGGGTTGTTCTGTAGCTGGGTGAAATATATATCACCAATTATAAGGCCTTGAAGTCTGGCCCTGCCAACAACCACTTCACCAGGATAGCTGATGCTGGCACAGAGATACCTGGACCCATCTGTTGATCTGTGAATTACAATTGAGCGACCTACAATGCTGTGATTTCCAAAGAGAGGTAGGTTGAAATCCTTAAAAGTCATGCTGACCTCATTTTGACCTGCAAGTGACATATGCTTAGTGCTGATGTCACCAACCTCGTAATTGTCATGTGTTGAACCAGGCCCACTTGGGTATGTTGGGTCATTTATGTCCAGTCCAAATGGATTCCAGTGGCCACCAACATTATCATTGGAACATAAGCTTGATTGAGATGAACTAATTGAGAGGATAGGAAAAAGGTGAACATGGTAAGTGCTCACTCTACTCCGTAAGTTAGTCAGGTTCACCCACATCTCTGTCACACTGAATGGGGAGGCCTGACGGAAGCTGATGTATCCCCTGATCCCTCTCATGTTCATGACAGCGCTAACTTGTTTCTCTGGCACATTGTAAATACGAGCACAATTGTAGCTTGGCCCCATTTTAATTAGAAGAAAAGTGGTGCTTGTGTCGAAGTTGTTGAGGTCAACACGAGATTTCGCAGGCATTGATGGGATTCCAACTTTCACAACACTCAGGTTAGTCAAAAGTGAGGCATCCAAGTTGTTCAGAAGCATACTACAACTTGGAAAGGTGCTTGTAGATCCATAGAGGGTGGTATTGGATTGTACAGCATTAACCTGACCAATTGTAATTAGGTCTACTAGAATTCGGTGGTTGGGCTGATTTTCATTACGACGAATGTAAAGATTACCTGCAATAGGGCCAGTGAACCTAGCCTGAGAGGTAAAGATTGTTTGAGATTGGCTTATTACTGTGCATACTCTATTGCCGTTGCATGTATACAAAGTTAGTGAATAATCGTCAAGGTTTGACCTGTCAGCAAATAGGCCTGACACACTGACAGTGGAATTTGATGTTGGGTCAGCCATGAAGGTGAAAATGCTGGAACCAATATTTGCCTCAGTACAAGGCTGAGCAAAATGGCCATACTTGACAGGGAACTCACTAATGGACAAGTTAACTGAGCTACATGATCCAGCACCAGAAACCATGATGGTGGCTGACTGGTTGGTAGAGTTAAACTGCACTTCTCCTTTGACTCCTCCCATATTAAAAGGGGCCTCAAACAGAATGCAGGAGACGGAATCTGAAAAGGCTGTAAAATAGAAAGTGATAATTAGGGCAAAGGAAAAAGCATACCTGAAGTTTTAGTATTGCCTATCCCCACCTTGTATTGGGTGAGAGAATAGGTTCTGGCTTTTCGAGCATCAGTAAATATGTAACTGAATATCAAACTTTAAACAAACAAACAAAGAAACTTTAAAAAGTGTAAAGACTTGTGAACCATTCTAATATTTTCTGTAATAGATTGTCTTACACCTTAACAATTGCTCCCAAAACACTAAATTTATGGAATATATGGCCTTCTATTCAAGATTTGCACTTGCTGCATTATATTGCCCCAGAGTTTTGCGAGTTGAACACCTTTTTAAAAAAAACAACAAAAAAAAACAACCCATTTCATATAGAAGAATAAATGTTTTCTATATATATTGTATTATGACTATGTACTCCATTAAATGGGGAAACTACAGCCATTTAAGCAGGGTTCAGAGTTTTACTTGGGTTATGGCCCTGAATTTCTCTTTTGCAGTCAACATGCGGTATAGTTCATATGAACAAGTCTTTTCAAAAACTATATATGTACTTCACCAATTATTAAACAATTGTTACTCTCCATCATATGCATTAATATCTTTACAGTCTACAACACTGATGGATGCACTGCATATTATATATAATACAGTATATATAATGAGAACAGGTTTCATGACAATTACAGAGTTACTTTAGGAATGAACATCATCATTTGCCTGGCATAATGAATCTGCAAAAGTCTTAGCATTGTAGTTATAAAAATTATTATGCAATTGGCATTGGTATTATGAACCCAAGTAGGCCATACATATTGAAATGCAGCATTTTTAGAATTGAAAAACAATGCATTTACACTTTATGGGACAATAGGCGTGTCTGTAAAGAAGAGGGGTACCATTGTTCAAATTTTTGGGGATGAGGGCTAAACTACTAACTTTTTATTTTGAGACAATCACAGATCTGTTATTTTACCCGACACATGAGCATTTCCATAAGATGGGTTACTCAGAGATATATGCAGATACACTAATATCCATCCATCCATTTTTTGCTGCTGTATCCGCTGTAGCGGTTCGTGGGGAGCTGGAGCCTATCCCAGCTGGCATAGGGTGTAAGGCAGGGGACATTCTGGGCATGACGCCAGTGCGCCGCAGAGCCACACACAAAGACATACAACCACACACACACAGTCACTCCTACGGGCAATTTGAGATCGGCCAATCTACCTGAAGCGCATGCTTTTGGAGGTGGGAGGAAGCCGGAGAACCCGGAGAGAACCCATGCAAGCACGGGGAGAGCATGCAAACTCCGCACAGAGCGAGACTCGAACCCGGACCTGCCGTGTTGTGATGTGACAGCGCTACCCACTGCACCACACTAACATACAATTGCTTAAATAAGTTAAGCAAAATAAGTTATAAAATAAAGAAAGATTAACCCAGCTCTACAGTCTTGTGCCACATGGCACTGAATAACTGAGTTGGCAGTTTTACCCAAACAGAACATCAAGCATGACAATAAAGCTATGATATATATTTCAACATTATCCGTTGAAATATTATCTTCAGATCCCTACACTGCTAACAAGGATCCTTAACTGGACTGCTGAATAGATGGATTTTTATATGTAATCTATGTAAAAGCCAAAACTCAGTACTTACCCAAAATTATCAGGGCAGCTGTCAGGAGAATCATGCTGGCAGATGTGTGCAAGAAACAGCAAAAAGAAAAACAAAAAAATCCAAAACAAAAATTCTCATATGCAAAAAGCCCTCATTGAATGCACTCGAGAAAATAAAAACAAGAAACAAAAATAAAAAAAAGACTAACTAATAATAAAAAAAATAAAATTAGCTCAGTGACAAGAGCAGAAGTACAGTGACAATGAAAAGAATGTTTTTAAAACTGTGCAGCCTCACTTGTGCTTTGGCTTATAAGCCATCGTCTGAATATGTTGACCTGTGATTGGTTGTCAGGTAACAGTGTCTCAGGGGAGGGACACAGAATATTTGGCAACTTGGATGATGGGAGGGGTTGAGCTGTGCCCTTCCTGGCCATGCACAGCTCAACACAAAATACAGGCAGAAGAAACGTCATGTTGATTAGCATTGGCAGGCTTTCAGTTCTGTTTGCCACCACTTATTTCAAACATGCAGTTAAGTGACCTTAAAAACTCATGGACCTTCAGAGAAAAATCCAGGTGTGGAGAAATTTACATGTGATATGTTATTTGGAAATGGGTGTGTTAAGTATCTCACTGTTTCAATGTGAGTTTTTAAAATTAAGGCTTTATTCCCAAGTTGTTTTTCTGACACAAACAATACAGTTTGTCTAATTAATAAAAGCAGATAAATATTGAAACTAAATCTGATAAAGGAAAAATAGAAAATACTTTAATATATGCTGCATAGGCATGCTTTGTGTAACTGAGAACAAATCATGTCACAGAACTGTGATTTTTCACCTGGAGGCTGAGATGTGGTTCTTCAACATATTTTTTCAGTTCCATTTCTGCCTCTTCCTCTTACTCATTACAGCATATAACTCAGCATGCGGGAGGGATGAGGAAAAAGCAAAAAGAGAAGAAGTAACTCGTTCCAAGAATAGAAACCCAGTGACACATCCTTGTACACTTTACTGGTGGGCCTCAAATCTATTTACACATATTGGAGGATCTGTGAAGTGGATCAGGTCCTTCAGTTGGCTTGATAACATCACTGATTGCAGCAGGAGCTTAAATTGTGTACAGAGGTTCACCATTTAGAGTCACAAAGTGGAATACCAAATAATAGATTCATAAAGTAACTTTGTAAAAAAAAAGAATCTTATAATATAATCTTATGATATACAGTACTGTAGCCATATAGACCCAGTTTCTTAATAAACCTTTAACTTTTAACTTAAACCTCCTTTAACCTTTTAATCTTGTCCAAACTACCCACATTTTGGTTCAAGATAATCCTGATACCAAAAGAAGCACAAAAACAAGTTTTCTTGTGAAGGAAGAGTCACTAGGTGTCATACGGGCTGGCCACTGCTCCTAAGGGATGTGTCAAATGTAGAGAAAACATTCCAATTTGACAATTAATAAAACCAATAAAACCAATAAAAGCATCAGAAATACTTCTAAGTATCCTTCTGAGTCCAAGCTTGGGCTGTGGCCTTGGTAACACCCTGGATTCTATTCAAAGTTTATTGTCAAATGTTCTTCAGAAAACATGCTTCCACAATCAATGAGAGTTTAGTAAATGATTCTAGAAATACACATGTACAAAGTGAAGTGAATGAAAAATGTTAAAAGTCAAGTGTTGAACCATGCCGATTAGGAATTCTTTAACCTAGAAGTGTTCTACCCTAAAATAAATTTTGTTGCAAATCTTGGTTTCATCCAAAGAAATTGTTAATAGTGTGTGCTAAGACATCTTCATCAAATTGTGAAACTTAGAAATTCATTTAAATTGATGCCTTTATACATGTTCACAGAAGGAATGTGAAACACTTACAAAAATAGGGAAGGAAGGCCATTTAATCTGTGTGGATTCGACATAAATTATTTATACTGGTGTATTTTGAAATGTGCAGGAAATTCATGATCAAAAAATATTATTTTCGGAGAAGAAAGGAAGTGTATTTGGGAGTTTACACAATCCACGAAGAAGACAAGATTTTCATGCAGATTTTATCTCAGGAACTTAACATGTAAACAGTAAGATAATAGTTTTAATAATGGCTTATTGGTTTGCCCTCAAAGATTCATATTAAACTGCCTGAAAAATAGAGAAAAGTCCTCATTTCTTGAGTTGGACCATCTCATTATCAGGGGTGTCCATAATCAGGGGTGTCCATCCATCCATCATCCGTCCATCCATCAGGGGTGTCCTTAAATTAAATTTTGAAAAAGGTAAAGTGATTTATTTAATGTCTTAAAGGGTTAAACTGTCTCTCCTTGGTATTGTTCAGTGAACCGCTCCTACTTTCTGACTCCTGCATTCAAGTACTAGCGTTATTGTCTGCAAGAAAACTTAAATATGAATGACATCTTTGCTGGGTGTATGCCCAGAACGTTTGTCTGGGGTGTATTTCTAGGGTGTTGACAGAAAGAGAGTGACAGTGTCATGACGGAAATATAAACTCTTCAGCAGCCTCACCTTGACTTTCTGTAAATTCCTTGTTGAAGATTACAAAAGATCCACACCTCAATTAAATATTTTAGTCTTATCTACCTGACTCACTCTTCCTTTATCTGACAGTAATTTTTGTACGTTACACTGTGATCCTGACCAAAGCTCTGAAATAATAAAAGCCTAATTGTAGAATTTGTGCAAAGCACTGTTCATGGTTCTTAAGTTTGGGTCAGTCCTACCTGATAGCAAATTTCATTCATCCTTTGTCATTACTTTTCTTTGATTCATAAGCTTCACAAAGCAGTATGGCAAAAATTGTGGATTTTAAATGTACTCAAAAGGCTTCTGTTAAATTTAAAATTTAGATATGTTTAGTTTTTTTAAACAAAATTTTGTGTTTAAATAAAATCAGTTTATTGGTTATTTATATTTTTAAGATTATTACATGCTAAAGTACATTTTTCTAACAGACAAGATTGTGACATTTATTGGAAAACCTGTCAGTTTCTGGCATCTTCAACTTTTGGCACATGCTTCGTGACAAATCTTCAAATGAATCTGGGAATGTTGTTGACTACACATTGACGCATGTTCTCCAAGGAAGTTCCTGGTCCTGGAACATATTTTCATGTTTTTCACAGTTATTGAAATGATGAATTCATGTGTGAATAATCAATTCAAACAACAACTGACATGTCTGCAGCTTCATGGTTTGGCTACAGGTTCAATGTCTCATTGATATATTCCCCTCCATCCAGGTTGCTGGTAAATTAAAGAAATTGCCTAGCTGCTTTCTCACACAAAAGCATACTTGCTTTCTGCCTTCTGCGGGTTGAACTTTTTTTTCCTGATCAGTATTGTAGATTTTATACTCAATATTGTAGAGTCACTTCCATTATCATAATCAAAGCAAAAACCAGCATGATTTATTTGCTTAACTGGACCAAAGAGAGTCTGATGTTCATAGTGTTCTTACATTTCAATAATCATTCACTAGTGTCTAAGCAGCTGGAAATCTGTGTGCTTTATCCATCCTTCCTTTAAAAAAACAACAACTAGGTTTTGATTTAGTATAGCACTCAGTGATTCAAGTGAAAGAGGAAATTAACCGGGAGGAATAATCTACGTTATGCTGTGCAGGGCATGAGGGCACTGGAGCCAATCACGTGGCATTAAGTGAGAGGCTGGTTAACCCTGGAACACCTGACACTTCATCATTGTTGAACAGAGCCAATACACAAGTAACCCAATTTAGGACTGATTTACATGGTAAAATTTTACTGCATTTTGAAAAAGAAGTTATGCTTTTCACTTAGATATACAAGAGTATGTACAGACACTTTAGTTTGTATGTCAGGGAAATATTTGGCAGTATAACTGTTTTAAATCATCTCCAAAAAAATATGATCCCACTGTGGTTGAGACAATCTACACTGGAAGCACATTCATAAATAAACAGAATTTGCAGTACTAAGAATACCAGACAGTCAAAAAATGCATTTTTGTTCTTGTCCTGTCCGTATATGCAACTAAGGTTTCAACTGTAATAGATATTCACGACTTGAGCACATCTCTCCTTTCCTCGTATCCTTACATTGGCTACCGATAAAATATAGAATAAAGGTCTTCACTGTGAGGCTCCATCTTACATTGAAGATTTCATAGAACTGTGTCACCTTCACAGGGCTCTTCATTATGATGATGTAGGATTTTGGGTAACCAATCAGGTCTGCAAGAGTCGAAGAGGAGGCAGAAGTTATAGCCTAAGCCTAGTTTTTTTTTTTTCCCCTCCGGCTCTCCCATTAAAGGGAGTTACATTAATTACTTGAAGTGCTTTTGTTATTTCTCTTTCTTTGCTTTTATTGCTCATACTACATTGACCCTTCTCATGCTTGCAAGATACTGCCGCTGTCAGTGTGGTTCTACTTGACAAGTGGCGAACAATAATAGAGACAAAACATCTCAAAGTGTCAAAATCCTGCTCCCACTTCACAGCTGGATTTCAGCTTTGGATAGCAACTCTGGGCTGTCTGCAACTCTCTCCCTGTCTCTCTCTCTTTCACTTACCCTGTGCCCATCCCATTGTATTTCCCTCCCACCCAACCTGTCAAGGTGGATGGCTGCCCTTCAGAGTCTGGGTCCTGCCTAGAGTTTCTTCCCCAGTAAGGGAGTTTTTCCCTGCTGCTGTTGCTAATGCTTGCTCTGGAGGGTTCTTTTGGGTTTTTCTGTCTGTGAAAGTGTTTTGAAATTTCTGATGCTATTAAGCAGTTTATTAATAAAAGTTGATTAATAGATTGATTGACCTGGGGATGTGTTGTGATCATTTACAGAGGAGTTGCATTTTGGCCATTCACACACCAATGCAGCATTTTCAAAAGATTATACCCTTGAGCTTTCATTTTGATTTGAGGTACTGTACACCCATTCACCTACGCTGTATGTTTTTCTATTCCACATAGAGTAGTCTGAGATTCCCAGGTGGATTTGAGCTAGACCTTTTTTAATTGGATGTAGTAAAGTATTATTATGCTATCCTCCATATCACCATAACTGCCATTGTCTTGATCTTAAATACCTTTAACCTTCTTTTTCTATATTTGGGAAGGCACAACACGCACCCATGCTTGCACACACGCAAGAACGCAGTTGTTGTCTAGATATACAGATATGGCTCTTGCACAGTGTCAAAGATTTCACTTTTTTGGTGGGGGGGTGTCTGTTGTTTACAGTACCATTTTTCAATAGTTGGCTGACATCAATTTCACTGCTTCTTCGTTTAGGGTGTGAATTGTTTTTGAAACTGAACCCAATATCGCTCAAGAACAAATAATAAAATATGTGTTGACCGGAATTAAATGACAAAGTCTTTTACTGTTCAGTGTGTCACTTCCTGCAGAACAAGTTCTCGAGGACTGCATGCCTGATTGGGCCTGCTGATAATACCAAACCCTACATACAATGATTGATAGGTATGTAGTTGTTTGGGGTTATGAATGCATTTCCTCACTGGCTGAATTACTTTACAAACAAGGGGAAAAATTGAAAATAATGATAAAATTTATTTGGCACAAAGATTTGGCTGGGGGTATGACTGAAACGCAAATTGTTGTAACCGCGGTAATGGCAACATTTTATTGTTTTGAGGAAAAGGTACATGTCATTTGAAAATTCCTTAGTAACACCACATGCAGCAGTAAGGGGTTCTAATGAAATATACTGTATATACACACCACAAACTCAAAGAGGAATGCATGAGGAGAGGCCGAAGAGCTCACAGGGGGGCTTAGAGAGGTGAGATTTTGATGCCTTGCTTCCCACTCCTTACAAGATCTACACCCTATTATGGCATCACAGAGGCTACAAAGTTGAGAGCAATCAAGTACACCACAGAAAGTATGGGAAGAGCCTCAAGGTAAATCTTGACTAAAAGATGAGCTACAAGTCAGGTTCTGATCAATCCATGCTGGGTTGCCTGAGGGAGTTGTCTGATGTTGTGATACCCAAAACAACCAATGATCTGAGGAAACATCACTGATAGTGTATTTTGGCAAATCCATAGATGTATCTTTATGCATATTCAAGGCTGGAAACAGGTGCCTACATATTTTATAAAGACATTTTGAGGAATGAAAGGTTTTTTTCCCTAAGACAATTTTTAACATAGCATACAATGCAGTACACAATCAGTGTATTTCAACACAAACTGATTATGTTTACAGCTGTTGTCCATAATAATGCACATAACAGTCTACAAAACCCTGCATGCATTCTCATTTTGAAGCCATTACTCTGCTGCTTTGCCATATTTACTACTGTCTTTGAAGAAGAAGAAAGTCCACTTTATTGTCTCCTAAGGGGAAATTGTCTTTCTAACTCCACACTACAGTTACATGCGTATACAGGATGTGTCAGATCATGCATACATTGTTGCATACAGGCCCCTGAAACACAACACACTAGGGGCCTGTAGGCCTGCAATTAGTAACATCAAAAAGTAGGGGGAGGCAGTGACAGGTCACGAATGAGGGATCACGCACCAAACGAGCAGCTTGTAGGTGGGACGGCGCCTTGCTCAAGGGCCTCGGCAGTGGCTAGGATGTGAGCTGACACCTCCCACTGTCAGCTCACACTCAGGAGGATGTCCTGGCGGGAGTGGGAATCGAACCGCCGTTGGGTGGGCTATGTCTGGCCTTCAAGACGTCTGCTGTACCATTGAGCCACCTGCACTCAGATTCTTGACAAAATCACTCTTTAAGCAGAAAAGTGCTTAGATAACTGACAGTATATTAAAAAGAGTTTGTGGAAGGGCTGAAAGAAAAGAGGAAATCTTTGTGACAGTGCACATTAGCGTCTTTAGCTTGTCTTGCTAGTCTTATAGGTCTTACAGGTCTCTGCCCCTGAGCATCATGAATATCTTTTTCATCTTTTTTGTCAACATCATACCTCAGACCTAATACCTTTGAGTCCCTCGATACTGACAACATCCTTGAAATGATAAACATTTTTAAACCATCTTACTTTGTTCTTAACCTAATATCTTTGAGTCCCTTGATACTGACACCATCCTTGAAATGATAAACATCTTTAAACCATCTTACTTTGTTCTTAACTCATGCCTTTGAGATTCCTGTAAGAGGTATGTTCAGCTGTCAGTTGCTAAATTCTTCACATAATTAGAATATTCCTATTGACTTTTTCTGTCACTCCTTGTTCCGAGAATACAATTGAACTTCTGCTGAAAGCGCTCTTTACAGTCTTCCTTACTGGAAAATGTTCAACCATTGTCCAATTGGTCTTAGTTGCAAAGGGTTAAAAGAGTGCTGTAGCTAACTTTTTTTTTTGTTTTGAATAGAAATAAACTTTAATTAAACTTTTGGTATGATATATTTATATAATGTACTGAACCCCTGGGGGAAATTAAGAGCACACTCTAGTGTTAGTCAAGGGCGCCTCGGCAGTGCTCTTGAGGTGAGCTGACACCTCCCACTGTCAGCTCACACTCTGAGTGGCTGGGTGGGAGCGGGAATCTAACCACAGATCTTGTGAACATTGGACGACCTGCTCTACTGCTGAGCCACTGCCGCCCTGGTTGGCATTTTGGTTGGCGTATCCTGAGCAGTTTAACCCTAGAGAACCCACACACATTTATCCGTACAGGAAAATTATGTGGGTTATACCACAGACCAAGTGGACCAAATAGAACACATTTCTGAAGTTTTTTTCAGAACAATAAAACTTAGTTTTATTATCATTTTATTACTATTTTGGGGAGATCACTTTCTGTCACAGACACATGACTGTCACACGGTCATGATACCAGGATGTTGAGTGTACGTCACTTAGGGACTTAACGAGTTAAAATCAGACATAAAGCTTTATAAAGAAGAGACGGACATTCAAAGTGTGTGACTCCGGTGTCACCTTGGGTCCTCTCTGGTTAAATTTTTTAAAATTTCTATTTACAAGACATATACTGCACTTTAGAGTCATTGGTAACTAATCTTTGAAGAAAAATTTGGACAAATTACCAACAGTATTTGGTAGAATGTGAACTTCTCCCTGTATTTATCCAGGCTTGGGATCAGCCAATAGTTGACACTGGCTTGTGCCCCTGTAGGACTGCAAATACCAGGGATTGAACCTGGGGCAGCATACATGTGCAGTATGCACTCAACCACTGGCCTACATCCCCGGCAGTACTTGCTGGACCATTGCTAAATCACAGTGATCCTTTTTACTGTATCAAAACAGATCAATTCCTAGCCCTCTAACTTATTGGTTCTTAACCTGGGTTCGATCGAACCCTAGGGGTTCGGTGAGTCGGTCTCTGATTGCTTTCTAAATATTTTAATTCATAGTAACTATGTTGAGCAAAAAAAGAAAGTGGTTGGAAGAATATATGCAATGTGAATTTACATGTACTGTATAATGGAAAGTGATGGGAGTCAGTGTTCTGCATGATTAGCAATGTCTAGTTGAGCAACTCTAGTCTCGCACTGGCAAAAGTAAAGGAACACTTCCTTGAGCTGCATGGAAAACAACAGAAACAGATTTCCTGTGAAAATGACATAAGTGTAGCACTTGCCAAGGTGAAGTCACGCATATCTGAATTGGTCTCTCAATAACAACAGCAGAATTCACACTGATTTGCAGGTAGGTCACTTCATGTGAGTTCATGCACTGTCTTGGTTTTGTTCTTTGAAAAAGGTGACATTAATACACAGTTAATTAAATACACCAGTAAAACATATACTTATGTCTTATATTTGAATTTTTTATTTTTTTTTACGAAAGAAGTGTTTGGTGAGTGAGCATATGAAACCGGCAGGGTTCGGCACCTCCAACAAGGTTAAGAACCACTGCTCTAACTGTAATTTACGCCCTATGAAAATACATTTCTGCCAGGTTTTTTTAGCATTTGATGGAACATACTGGATGGGTGGTCTTGGTCCGGTATAAACCACATTTAATGTTGCAGATCTTAAAGGGGTCCTATTATGTAAAACACTGTTTTTCAGGCCTCTACATATACATAGCGGTCCTCCCTAACCATTCCGTCTTGATGTTAAAACGGGAGTGATTGAGAGAGTGATTGACGTATCCTGAGCCATACTGATTGATTGACGTGTCTTCTCCCAAGATGGGGGTGTGGTCATCCCAGAGGTGGAGTTTGTGTTCAGGCTAAGGCAGCAGTGTTTGGAAATGTCCTGGTTCAGAGCTACACACTGAAAGTTCCTCACAAGCTGTTGATGTCAGCTAGTATTTGGCTAACAAGTTAGTTTGCTTCAGTCAGGCGTGTGTGTGTGTGTGTGTGTGCGTGCGTGCGTCCGTGCGTGTGCGTGTGTGTGTGTGTGCACATGTTCGCATAAGGCGTATCCTCAGCATCATAGTTAACAAAAAAAGCAAAAAATGAGTAAAATGTCCATCCATCCATCCATTTTCACTGCACCACCGTGCTGCTGACTAAACTGTACCCGAATAAATAAATAATGGCATGTCTTAATATAAATAAAATGCAGTCTGTCTATAACTTCAATGCAAATTAGAATAGCCTGATAGAAAAACATGCAATTCATGGGGGAGTGGGTGGTCAGGGTTTGACAGGATTGACTGTGCATTTTGCAGTATCCGCTTGTTATAAATATTTGTCAGAGAGGGCTGCGGAATGCTGATTATCTTCCTGCCCATTTTGACAGTTTCAGACAGACAATTTTTCCTCTGCACAGTGAAGTTCCCAAACCAATAGATACTTTTTAAAATTGATTTCATTTTATATAAAGTACTTTCTCGCTTATTTGCGCTTCAAGATGTATGGCTTCACGATATCGCGGAATTTCATTTTTCACGGTTGGTCCTGGAACGCATTAACTGCGAATAAACGAAGGACTACTGTACTGACTATGATCCCCAAAGAGACATTAGCACTCTCTAGTAATCAATCACATGCATATACAGTATACTAGTATGTACAGGTCCTGAACACACAGCTGTAGGCATGCAATGGGAGGTAAAGTGGCGGGCAGCTCCTTCTTGGTGCGCCCTATTTAGCAACTTGTAAAGGGGGACCACGCCTTGCTCAAGGGTGCCTCCACTCAAGGTGAGCTGACACCTCCCATATCAGCTCACACTCCGGGTGGCTGGGCGGGAATTGAGTCGCCGACCTTGTGATCATTGGACAACCCGCTCTACCAATGAGGCACTGCCACCCCTATAAAACCAAAGGTTAAAATGGACTCAACAAAAGATTTATGAAATACAACCATCAACGTTTTGTCCACATTAAAATTCTTCAGAGTGCACTGGAAATAAAGTCTCTACAAGGCCCTTTTTGAAGATTGAAGAGGTGTTAAAATTATATTTAGATCTGGTAAAAGCTTATGACAGGGTGCTCAGAGAGGAACTGTGGTATTGTATGAGGAAGTCTGGAGTGGCAGAGAAGTATGTTAGAGAGGTGCAAGACATGTATGAGGACTGTAAGACAGTGGTGAGGTGTGCTGTAGGTGTGACAGAGGAGTTCAAGGTGGAGGTGGGACTGCATCAGGGATCAGCTCTGAGCCCCTTCTTGTTCACTATGGTGATGGACAGGCTGATAGACAAGGTTAGACAGGAATCTCCATGGACTATGATGTTTGCAGATGAGATTGTGATCTGAAGTGAGAGCAGGGAACATGTGGAGGAGAAGCTAGAGAGGTGGAGGTTTGTCCTGGAAAGGAAAGGAATGAAGGTTAGACGCAGTAAGACAGAGTACATGTGTGTGAATGAGAGGGACCCAAGTGGAAGAGTGAGGTTACAGGGAGAAGAGATCAATAAAGTGGAGGATTTTAAGTACTTCGGGTCAACAGTCCAGAGCAATGGAGAGTGTAGAAATGGGTGAAGAAGCATGTACAGGCAGGATGGAATGGGATGAGAAAAGTGTCAGGTGTGATGTGTGATAGAAGAGTTTCAGCTAAAATGAAAGGAAAGGTGTACAAAACTGTGGTGAGACCAGCGATGTTGTTTGGTCTAGAGACAGTGTCACTGAGGAAAAGACATTCCTGGGCATAAAATGTACTGATAAAAGACATGGAGCATCGAGGGAAAGGGACTGAAGTCTCTTCGTGACCTTTTTACTAGTTACCACTGCGTTTTTTCATTAGCTTTAGGATATACTGTATGTACACCACAGTGACAAATTAATGGGGAAATTCCCGGGGAAGATAGAAAGGCTGCAGAGACACAGAGAGCAGCTCAATTTCTCCTGTACATACAGTCTCTCTGACAGTGATGTGTTTACACTACCGCTGATTGACGTAGATACAGACTCACCCTTAGGCCTTCATCAACCTTTTGGACCACACCTACCTAATCCAGTGGATCCAGTGAATACAGTGGAAGACAAGTACAAGGCATCAAAGGAGGAGATGTTCTCTCTGGTGAGCAAGACCTGTGCTGTCAACCTGACAGCTGACATGTACGTCCATGAACATGGACACCTGCTTCAGAAGAGGCTAGTTGAATGATACACTTGCTTTGCACAGACAGATGTCACTGTTCTGTGTGGTTTAAAAGCTTCAGAACTTTGGTTCATTTACCAGCAGTATCAGATATACCCTGTGGAAGTTTCATAACACCTCAGCTGCCCATCCCTACAATATACGTACTAACCAAGTAACAAAGGAAAAACGAGAGCATCCTCAAAACTAAAGGAAATAATCTAAAGTACATAAACTGAGTAACTACAGAAACTAGAATCACTGGAGACAGGAAATAAACTCGAAACAGGAACATGTGAGTCACAAAAGGAGAAACCGACTTAGAAGGCCTCAGGCTAATCAGCCTGATAATTGATTGATAGATAGACAGACGGACGGACGGACGGACGGACGGACGGACGGACGGACGGACAGACAGACAGTCAGACAGACAGACAGACAGACAGACAGACAGACAGACAGAGATAGTGACAGACAGAGATAGCGACAGACAGACAGACAGACAGACAGACAGACAGACAGACAGACAGACAGACAGACAGACAGACAGACAGACAGACAGATAGATACATAGATAGATACTTCAATAATCCCGGAAGAAAAATGATGAGGCACAGGTGTGGAGATAGTTTCTGCCCTTGAGCTTAAGCCTGCCTCCAGCCACACTTCAGCACTGCAGACTCTGCAGTGCAGAGCAACCTGACACAGAGAACAGAACCATGACAGTTAGTGATGTCTGCATGGCGCCACATGGGGCTTTGAACCGTTTGCAACATGTGTGCCGAAAACTGTTTCATTACTCAGCGCCCCATTCATTGGGAACGTGGGCGCCCTCTTTGGAAGCGTGTCTGTATTGCAACCACACAACGGTCGATGAACCCAGAAAAAAGCGCTTTGACGTTTCCTGTATTGTATGTGTAGTATTTTCTGAATAAAACCAAATATAATCTAATTTAATGTGTTAATCCTTGCTTGCTATATTGTAGCCATACATTTTAGGAAATTGTTTTATGATCATTGGTCCTTGCAAGGTTCAATAAAGCAATAAGAGATATAGATCACATGTTCATGCATGCCCAGCTAAAATGAAAGGAAAGGGGTACAAAACTGTATTGAGACCAGCGATGTTGTTTGGTCTAGAGACAGTGCCATTGAGGAAAAGACAGGAGACCGAGCTGGAGGTAGCAGAGATGAAGATGCTGAGGTTCTCTCTGGGAGTGACCGGGATGGATAGGATCAGGAATGAGTATATCAGAGGGACATGTTAGAGGTTTTTGAGATAAAGTCAGAAAGGCCAGACTGAGATGGTTTGGACATATATTGGTAGAAGGATGCTGAGTTTTGAACTGCCAGGCAGGAGGTCTAGGGGAAGACCAAATAGGAGGTTTACAGATGTAGTGAAAGAGGACATGAAGGTAGTTGGTGTGAGAGAAGAGGATGCAGAAGACAGGGTTAGATGGAGGCAACTGATTCACTGTGGCGACCCCTGAAAGGAAAAGCCGAAAGGAAAAGAAGAAGTTCATGCATGTATATTTAATATAGATATATACATATGTGTTTGTGTGCGTGAGCTACATAGGATGATTAGTGTCCCTGGAAAAAACAAGGTCTATGTTGTGAGACAAAACTTCCGAGACAACTTCACAGCAGCACCTCTGACTTCATTCTCACGTCTGGCTCGGTAATACCTGATCATTCACGTGTTGTTACTGAATGTCAGGTGCTGGGAACACAGCAAGCACTTCACCGGCAAAATAAAAATGACATGTCTGTGGTTTATTCTTTTCCAATACGTGAGCAACAGAGCTTGAAAATAAGTTTCTTCGAAAATAAAATTTAATTTGTTTGGTGGCACCAGTTCAAAATGTTCCCAGACTTACGATCTCTTTCTGGTTGGTTCTATTGCAAAGCAATTAGAAAGCAAACCGTCAGCAATCCAAACTCGAATCTAATCAATCCAGGTGGTATTGACATAATAGGCAGGACACCGCCACACTGTTTCATCCATTCTAACGCATTTGGGACTGGCCGGTGTTTCGAAGCCCCGCCCATTGATCCAAACCACTGAACTGGTTCACCTGATGAATGAAGCACTTCAATGTTTCAGATGTCAATGAACCACTTCAGTGGTTCAAACATCATCAGTCACACAGTTTTTCCATGTTTGAAGCAGGCTTCGAAGCAGTGGTTCAGAAAAAAAAACACTCTACCTAGTCTGGCGCGTGGTTCAGAGCTATGTGTTTAAGTAGACATCACTATCCACAGGTTCCCGATCCATGGCCTAGATTGTCTGATATGCAATCCTCATTTCACTCTTGATAAATCTGAATATTTGGCGTTGAAAAGAGCATACACTACGTTTTTCGCATAGGCAACCTTTCCCCGCTCCACCTGAGAAGTGTCTTGAGACAGCAACCTGAACTGAATTGAATTGCATAAAAAAAAGTAATCAACAAAAATGTTCACCGATAAAATAAAGTGAAACGTGAGTTGACAGACTTTTATTGTGTTTGGTCATAATTCTGTTGGTAGAGACACTGATTCAGTGATGGAGTATTCCCCCACAATCAGTGCTTCATGCAGCTCATCGATATCTTGACAGACATCTTGACAGAATCCCGAGTAGATGGAACCACGTTGATAATATATCCGTCTGTCTAACCAGTTGTACAACATACTTGGAACCATTAGATGGAGGCACTGCATCAGAATTGCAAGAGTCACTAGCTATTCATATGCTACTCATTCAAACGTCTGAGCCTAGTGTTTGCAATGTTTCTTTTCAAATAATTGATTAAAAAAATAATGCTGATACTATATGGGGTCATAGAGTGAGTGTATTACGCTGTTGAGCAGTGGATGGCACGTATTCAGCAATGGCATAATCAATGCAAACCGCTAGATTTACATTTTTGCTAAACATGCCCTCAAAATAAATGTATATGTTTGTAAAAATGTTGTTATGCATATTTTATCAATAGTAAGTGATCTAGCTAAAGGTAGGAGTGCTTCTGTCTGAATGAGGATGACCACAAATAATTCACACCAACAGTCCGCCTTTAACAACATGAGCTCTGCCACACGCAAGGGATTTGCGAAAACCTGCGTCACATGGCTGATAATTTGACTTCCGTTTCCTGCTATATTGTGAGCCTGTTTTGACGTAGGTTTGTGTTCCGGCTACGGCGATCGAACTGAATCCATTGGGTTGATGAAACGTCAGTGAAAGTACCCGGATACTCTCTACTCGTGCACGAGCCGGACAGTGAAGTAGAAAAGGTCTGGGTAACCTTGTGTTGCTGCAAGTCTGCTCCAAACCTCAGAGCCGGCGGTCCTCCTAGAAGGTATTGGGGGTGTTTTGAGGCACACGTTGTTTTGTTAGGACACGTCTCGTTTGATGATTCTTACTGCCTTTCCTACTCAGTATTTTCAAGTTGGGGAGACATATGACGCCAATGTAAACCACAAATTCTCAGTAGTTTTTCTGAGGTATTATTATTCAAATAACATGTCCGGGTGCCTGTAGCATGTCCTCGTTTTAGTTAGTCTTTGTCTTTCATAGCGTACAACAGGGTTGACTAATTTTGCGTTCCACTAGAAATATTCAGAAACATTATTCAACCACATTACTCTTGTTTTTGAACATGATATTTACTGTCAAAACAAACAACTCACCAGGTGTTTGCAGTAACCAAGTTAAGCAAGAACAGTTTGAATTGCCCAGTACAGCCATTACGCATGAGAAGGGTTTCCGAAATTGAACTGCAGTAGTAATTAAAAGTACCATTTTGTTAAGGCTAAACTAAAAATGCAAACTTTAAATTTGGCACAAAGCTTTGTAAACTGACCATGTGTGGTAACAGCTGATAACTTGGTTCGTTTTTTCTACTGATGATTTTACTTGTTTAATCATACACTTGTTCTTTAGGGTTAATTAATGTTTAGAGAGTGATTGTTTGTCAAACAGCATTATGTAGTACCGTTTGTAACAAAAGGGTGCAATTTGTCAAAAAAATACAAGGGATGGGGGGGTGGTGATGTACTTTTTTTTTATCATGAAAAGATGAACAATTAACAGGTCTAATTCTTTTTTAGGTTAATACAGAGCTTCTCGATTGTTTTCTCTTAAGCCATAGAAAGAAGAAAACGTGCTCCGTGTCAAAAAAACTCCATGTTCATGTTCTTTTAATTACGGTTCATTATCAATCAACTTTTATTATGTCTTCATTACAGTTAATGTGGACGTGAAAGCGCTACTATAGCAGATATGCAGTTATACTTTATTTTGGTATTGTTATTTATAGAAAAGCAAATGGTAGTTTTTCCATGCAGCATTGTCTTCTTTTCCTTTCGGGGCCTTCTTTTGAAAACCACATTTTTTCAGGCCACTACATACACAGAGTGGTCCTCCCTAACCCTACCAACTCCTAGAATCCTAGCATCAATAAAAATTATTATGTGCTGGAAAGCACATAAGACAGACTCCATGATCCATTTTGTCACAGTTCTGATCTTGATGTAACAACAGGAGTGATTGACAAAGTAATTGACATATCTTGAGCCACATTTCTTAGATGGACATATCCTTCCCTCGGATGGTCGCGTGGTCATCCCCGAGGTGAAGGTCCTCTTCAGGCTAAGGTGACAATGTGTGGCAACGACCTGGCTCAGAGCTTGACACTGAAAGTTCCTCTCAAGCTGTTGAAGGCAGCTAGGATTTGGCTAACGAGTTAACGCAGCTTTGGTCAGGTGTTGAGATAGCCTGTGTGTGTGTTTGTATGTGTGTGTTCAGCCATGTGTCTGTCGATCCTTCCAGGTTATCCTGGGGAGTCTGCGGAGCTATCTCTGGTGGAAGGCCTCAAGTGCTCTCAGGTGCCTACTGTAAGTGGTCCAGGCTTCTGACCCATAAAAAAGAGTGGGGAGCAGTACTGCTTTGTAGACCTGTATTTTGGTTTGTAACTAAAGATCTCGGTTCTCAAAGAACCTTTTCTTTAGTCTGGAGTATGACCCACTGTCTGAGGCAGTGGTGAATCTCCTCATCAATGGTGGCTGTTCTAACCTGGTGTTTTCAATAAAGATGTTTGGAAAGGTGGTACTGTTTGGTAGTGGCTGATAGAGAATGTGCATCCTTTTGATGTCGATGGCCAGATCAATTTATTTATATGCCTTTGCAAAAGCAATCAGGTTGCACTGTAGGCCCTCTTTTGAGAGGGCAACAATAGAACTATCGTCTCCATACTGCAGCTCCGTGATGGATGTGGTGGCGGGTTGACCGTTGGCCCTGAATCTGCTGATGTTCAGAAACATGTCTGTCCTGTACATAATTTTGACTCCTTCTGGCAGCTGACTGCCTGTAAGATGTAGGATGCCAGCAATAAAGATGGAGAACAGTGATGGTGCAATGACACATTCCTGCTTGACTCCTGTGTCAATCGGAAAGGGTTCTGTTTCATCTCCAAAACCAGTCCGTACAGTGGCAGACATGTTATTATGTAGCAGCCACAAGACTCTGATGCACTTGACAGGCCAGCCAAGTTTTGCCAGGACCAGCCAGGGGCCCGGTGGTTAACAGAGTCAAAGGCTTTTGTCGGGTCTATGAAGGACCTATATAGAGGCCAATTCACAACAGGGTGCTATTTGATGTGATGCATATGTGGGCTTAGTGTCAGTTAAATTTGTTTATTTGCCACAACCAGTGGTCACAGCAGGGTGGGATTAGAGTAATTTAATTATGTACTTGTGGGTGGATGAATTACTGAAAGCATCTGATTATATGTTGAGCACATTAATACATTTGTTCAACTATGGAAGGTTTTGACCTGATGTATGGTGTACACCTGTGAATACATGGTGATATTTAGATGTGACAGTTTTGCATTGTGGTTATAATGTTTGTGTTTTACACAAACATCTTTCAGTTTGTTTGTGAAAGGGCTGTGAGTGGCAATTTGTCAGCCAGCACTGGGCATTCCCTTTAGCAACAAGGCTTTTGCAAAGATATTTTTGAATGTAGTAACCATGGTGACAAGGTCAGCGTCCGACCATTGGAGAGGCACAGAGTGCGGTAATGGGCCAAATGAGTTTGACTCAGACAGAGACTCTTTTGATCTTTGCAGTCTGCCTCATTAATATGTCGCTCTAAGGGTCAAACAAAGACCAGGAAAATATGACGTGAGAGTGTTGACTCTGCTACTTGTTTTGACCGGGCTGCTCATTTTATAGCGAATATATTGTTTTTTCACTTCCTTCACACTTTGTATCTGGACAAGTCATTCAGTCTATAAACTTGTCCAGATATAAGTATTGCATATGTGCAAGTAAAGATTTTTTTGTCATTATATCCATAAACTCGTATGTAGCTGGCAGTCCTTCAATCTTTACTGTAAAGGCTTAAAAAGTGTTGCTATTGTCGGCCCTGAATGGCACTGACACATGGCTGGGTATTTTGCCAATTGTTAGTTCATATTTTCTGGCACAGTGGAATTTGTGGTACATAGTGTTTTTATTGATACAAATATGAATACATATGAGTATGTTTGTGTCTGTTTGTCCAGCTATGTGTCACACTGTCACTATTCCTAAGGGTGAGGTAAAGGTCATTCTACATATGTATGTGTGGTGTGTGTATTGGTGTGTGTATGTTTGTATACTATCTGCTGGTGTATTATCCCACTAAGTCCAACGGTGAATTTTCTCTTTTCTGTGTCTACAAATTGATAATGCTCATCTTGAACCCGTAGTCCTCCATGACATTCAACTCAATGTGCATTTAGATTAGTGAGATATTGGTTAAAATTACAAATAATATGATAAAAATGATTTATTGTCCAATTCAATAAGAGGGTTTGGTAGATAAACTAAAATAGATTACCAAAATTTGTCACCTTGGACTAAGAGAGGATTGACCAGCTGTTTAAACCCTATATAAGTTTAAAACTGAAAAATCGACCTGGAAGCACTGCATACATGGAATATGTGACTAAGACATTTTACAGATAATTATGAATTTCAAATTAGTATAATTTTTGGAATATTGATTTTTTAAATGTAATTCCGCTCACATTAAGAGGTTTTCTCTATGTGTGGGAGTGTTTGTATCCTCAAGTCTTTTTTCATTTTTACATTCATGATCTACATTTGTAACGTTCTATTGGAAATTGTACAAATCCCAAAACCAGTGAAGTTGGCAGGGTGTGTAAATCGTAAATAAAAAAAGAATAAA
This sequence comes from Antennarius striatus, assembly GCF_040054535.1. Taxonomy (NCBI): domain Eukaryota; kingdom Metazoa; phylum Chordata; class Actinopteri; order Lophiiformes; family Antennariidae; genus Antennarius; species Antennarius striatus. The sequence continues at coordinate 17,995,033 of NC_090783.1, forward strand.
ATGATTTGCAAATCCTTTTCAATTTATATCCAATTGAATACACTGCAAAGACAAGATATTTAATGTTCGAATTGAGAAACTGTATTTTCCTTTGCAAAATAGGATTTTGTAATTGAGGTGTGTGTGTGTGTGTGTGTGTGTGTGTGTGTGTGTGTGTGTTGCCAGGAAACATGCTTTGTTGCCTCACTGAACAAACATCTGCATTTGCAACATCATCTTCCACTGGAGTGTAGCAGGCACACCCATCTCTTGGTTCCTGTTTGCACACACACACATGCACACATCATGGTGTTATCACATCACATACCCAGTGACCGATCCCCCCCTGGTAGTACAAAGCTTAGCTGATTGCTTGATCCTTGTACTAGTGAGGGTATGTACTCTTTTGTCTCCTCTCTAACGGGTCAGTTTACGTGATGGATGATGATTCCCATCCTTGCTTCCACTAAACTGAAATGCTGGATTAGCACTCCCACTGTGGTCTTAATGTTGTGTTCGTTATTGCTTGTGGTTTCAGTTGTGTTTTATTTACATGTGTGCTGTGGTAGGGTGTGGCATGATGTGAGGTAGAGCCAATGTCATCTCATAAAATAGTTTTGAAGTTCAGACAAGGTTTATTGAAGTCCAGACAAGGTTTATTACTTTTATTCTGACCCACAATGACTAGAAAAAATTTGGGCACCCCTGATAATTTTCCAGATTTTTCTTTATAAATCACCGGTTGTTCAGATCAACAATTTTAGTAAAATATTTCATATAGCAGACAAACACAGTGGTGTTTGACAAGTGAAATGAAGTTTATAGGATTTACAGAAAGTGTGCAATAAGTTTTTAAACAAAACTAGGCAGGTTTATAAATTTGGGCACCCTTGTTTTTTTATTGATTTGAATAACTTTAGCACTAATTATTGGAACACAAAATTTGTTTAGTAAGGTCATTGACCCTTGACCTACATACAAAGGTGAAGCCAATCACGAGAAAGGGTATTGAGGAAACCTCAGTTGAGATGCTAATCGATACCCTATATAATGCTGAGGACATCCAAGCCTTTTGAGATTGAAAGTTATCCATGTGTCCATCCATTTTCAACCGCTTATCCGGTTGAAAGTGGATAAACGGTCTCAGAAGGGATGCCCATACTTCCCTCTCCGCAGATATCTCCACAAGCTCTTCCTGGGGGATCCCGAGGTGTTCCCAGGCCAGCTGAGAGACACAGTCCCTCCAGCGTGTTCTAGGTCTTCCCCAAGTTCTCCTCCCGGTAGGACATGCCCAGGGAGGTTTCCAGGAGGCATCCAAAACAGATGCCCGAGTCCACTGAAAAATGTAACTTGGATATTTTGGCTTTGTTTTGTTCCAAACAGAATGACTCAACCAGCCACTGAGTAGTGCTTATGTAGAATATAATACACGTATCTGGATTATTTGAAAGATTTTCTAATCCTGAACTTGTATTTTAATAGTAATCAGTAGTCAGCAGTGATAAGGGAGGTGGAGCCCACAGATGTGTTTCATGTTCTAGAATCTAGAAAAAGGTTCAAGTTTGCCGTAAACATCTGATGAAACATAAGAGTAATCTGTACAAATAAACAAAACCAGGCAAGGGCCTGCAAAATGGAAATGAAGATAAAGAGACCGCTCTGTTTCTGATGCTTCCCACTGGCATAGATTTAGAAGGAAATGATTTTGTATCCTGCGACTCCAAGGCTCCAAGCAGATTAATGATATCAACAAATGGCAGTTCGATGATCGACCTTGTGGTCGTGTCATTGGACTTGCGGCCGCATGTCTTGGACACTCGGGTGAAGAGAGGGGCGGAGCTGTCAACCAATCACCACCTGGTGGTGTTTTGGCTCCGATGGTGGGGGAAGATGCCGGTCCGACCTGGCAGACCCAAACGTATTGTGAGGGTCTGCTGGGAATGCCTGGCAGAATCCCCTGTCAGAGGAAGTTTCAACTCCCACCTCCGGCAGAACTTCACCCATGTTCCGGGGGAGGCGGGGGACATGGAATCTGAGTGGACCATGTTCCGCGCCTCCATTGTCGAGGCGGCCGACCGCAGCTGTGGCCGTGAGGTGGTTGGTGCCTGTCGTGGCGGCAACCCCAGAACCCGTTGGTGGACATCGGCGGTAAGGGATACAGTCAATCTGAAGGAGTCCTATCGGGCCTTTTTGGCCTGTGGGACTCCTGAGGCAGCTGATGGGTACCGGCTGGCCAAGCGGAATGCAGCTCTGTCGGTTGCTGAGGCAACAACTCGGGTGTGGGAGGAGTTCGGTGAGGCCTTGGAGGACGACTTCCAGACGGCTTTGAGGAAATTCTGGTCCACCATAAGACGTCTCGGGAGGGGGAAGCAGTGCAGCATCAACACTGTGTATAGTGGGGACGGGGCGCTGCTGACCTCAACTCTGGACTTTGTGACTCGGACGGGAGAATACTTCGAAGACCTCCTCAATTCCGGCGACACGCCTTCCCATGAGGAAGCAGAGTCTGGGTTCTCTGAGACGGGCTCTCCTATCTCTGGGTTTGAGGTCACTGAGGTGGTTAAAAAGCTCCTCAGTGGCGGGGCCCGGGGGGTGAATGAGATCCACCCGGATTTCCTAAAGGCTCTGGATGTTGTGGGACTGTCCTGGTTGACACGCCTCTGCAACATCGCGTGGACGTTGGGGACAGTGCCTCTGGATTGGCAGACTGGGGTGGTGGTCCCTCTTTCTAAGAAGGGGGACCAGAGGATGTGTTCCAACTACAGGGGGATCACACTCCTCAGCCCCCCTGGCAAGGTCTATTCAGGGGTTCTGGAGAGGAGTCGAATCTCGGATTCAGGAGGAGCAGTGTGGTTTTCGTCCTGGCCGTGGAACAGTGGACCAGCTCTAAACCCTCTGCAGGGTCCTTGGAGGGGCATGGGAGTTCGCCCAACCAGTCTACATGTGTTTTGTGGACTTGGAGAAGGCGTTCGACCGTGTTCCTCGGGGGGTTCTGTGGGGGGTGCTTCGGGAGTAAGGGGTACCGAACCCCTTGATAAGGGCTGTTCGGTCCCTCTATGACCAATGTCAGAGTTTGGTCCACATTGCCGACAGTAAATCGGATTCGTTTCCAGTGAGGGTTGGACTCCGCCAAGGCTGCCCTTTGTCACCGATTCTGTTCATAACTTTTATGGACTGAATTTCTAGGTGCAGCCAAGGTGTTGAGGGTATCCGGTTTGGTGGCCTCAGTATTGGGTCTGTGTTTTTTGCAGATGACGTGGTGCTGTTGGCGTCATCAAGCCGTGATCTCCAACTCTCACTGGAGCGGTTCGCAGCCGAGTGTGAAGCGGTTGGGATGAGAATCAGTACCTCCAAATCTGAGACCATGGTCCTCAGTCGGAAAAGGGTGGATTGCCCTCTCCGGGTTGGGGATGAGATCATGCCCCAAGTGGAGTAGTGCAAGTATCTCGAAGTCTCGTTCACGAGTGAGGGTACGATGGAACGGGAGATCGACAGGCAGATCGGTGCAGTGATGCGGACTCTGTATCGGTCTGTCGTGGTGAAGGAAGAGCTGAGCTGAAAGGCAAAGCTCTCGATTTACCGGTCGATCTACGTTCATGCCCTCACCTATGGTCACGAGCTGTGGATCGTGACCGAAAGAACAAGATCCCGGATACAAGCGGCCGAAATGAGTTTCCTCTGCAGGGTGTCCAGGCTCTCCCTTAGAGATAGTGTGAGAAGTTTGGTCATCCGGCAGGGACTCAGAGTTGAGCCGCTGCTCCTCCGCATCGAGAGGAGCCAGATGAGGTGGCTTGGGCATCTGGTTAGAATGCCTCCTGGACGCCTCTCTGGTGAGGTGTTCCGGGCACGTCCTACTGGGAGGAGGCCCCGGGGACAACCCAGGACACGCTGGAGAGACTATGTCTCACGGCTGGCCTGGGAAAGCCTTGGGATTCTCCCGGAGGAGCTTGACGAAGTGGCTAGGGAGAGGGAAGTCTGGGCTTCCCTGCTTAAGCTGCTGCCCCCGCGACCCGACCCCGGATAAGCGGAAGAGGATGGATGGTTGGATGGATGGATGAATTGGCAAGTGGTACAATGTTACAGGGATGGCAGTTGCTCAGCGGTAGGGTGGCCCAATGTTCCAAGATCGACGGTTCCCCCTCCCATCCCCGCCCAGTCACTTCGGAGTGTGAGCTGTCAGGGGGAGGCATCAGCTCACCTCCCGAGCACTGCCGAGGCGCCCATGTGCAAGGTGCAGTCCCCCTTACAAGTTGCTAATTGCAAGTGCACCATGAACGGCGTCCCGCCTCTCTACTTGCCCCTCAACTGCATGCCCACAGGCCCCTTGTGTGTGTGTGTGTGTGTGTGTGTGTGTGTGTGTGTGTGTGTGTGTGTGTGTGTGTGTGTGTGTGTGTGTGTGTTACGGGCGTGTACACAGATGGATGTAACTACTAACCTGTGTGTGGAGTGGGCTTCTAATTTCCATTCAGGGATTAATACAGTTAATAACATTTAAAAAAATGACATTAAAAACATTTAATTTACAAAAAAATGGTCAAGGATGTGAAAGAAGCCAAATTTTCATCAACATATCAATTTGTAGGGGTGGTACCTACATTTATTCCAATAATTGTTTGGTCTTGTATAATGGCAAAGCCAATGTTTGCACAAATGGCAGGATGAGAGGGCAGTCTTGATCGCCAACGGGTCCACGTACCTTTTTCTTGGGATTATTCAAGAGAGTACTGCTTAGCCAAAAAAGATCCTATGGAACATTGGTCAGTGTTTGGTGCGTAACCGGAGTGACAGGCCTTTGGGGGAAACCAGAAAGAAAACGATAGAAACATGCTGGGGTCATAAACAGACTACCTAGCATCCTGCTGGCTAACGTCTCATCTATCTATGGACCACAAGTTGGATGGCATTAGGGTCCGGGTCTGCTTCTAAATAGACATAGGACTACAAAATACATGGAGACATGGCTCATCCCGGATGTGCTGGACCACGCCATTTGCCCAGCGGATACATTCTCCGTGTTTTGCATGGACAGAAAAAAGGAAGCCGGAAAATTTAAGAGTGGTGGAATGTGCTTCCTGACCCACAACAACTGTTGTGACCCAAGGAATATTTAGGTTCTGTCACGCCCATGCTCACTGGACCTCAAGCATCTGGCAATTCTCTGTCACCCTTTCTAAGGGAGTTCTCATCTTTGCTGTTCATATTCCACCCAGGTGGATACAGACACCGCTCTCTCCAGACTGCATGAGGCCATGAACAGACGATATACCAAACACCCAGATGCGGCCCTCAAGATGAACCTCAAAAAAGTTCTGCTAACTTCTACCAGAACATCATGTACCCTACAAAGGGTGACAACATCATGGATTACTGGCACACACCATTTTGGAACAACTACACAGCAACTCACTTGCCAACTTTTGGAAAGGCAGACCACAAAGCCATCTTCCTCATGCCCACATAAAAACGGGAAGAGACAAGAACCCCTGGCATCAAGACCACACTGCAGGATTCGCTGAGTGATGTAGGCTGATGCATGCTTCAGGCAAGCACGGATGATGTCAAGAAGTTTATGGAAGTGGCTACAAGCTGTTAGTTGATATAATTCCGTTGGTAACTGAACGTTTGTCCTAACCAGAAACTATGAGTGAATAAGTCCGGAAGACTTGAATGCCTTCTTTGCAAACTTTGAGGCAGGCGGTGCTAGCGCCAGTGGTGGGACTACCGCAACCAGAGCAGGCAACCCGCAATACAGACACTCAGAACTGTTGCCCCAAAAGATGCATACTGACCATGACTGTACAGCGATACATTGTATCATGATCGTGTTTATAATATAGAATAATCTCTATAATGCATTCCAGGACCACCCGTGAAAAACAAAATTCTGCGATATAGCGACAAACTATTTCATAATTTACGGTAATTTAAATGTTTATGAACCCTCCCCATACTGATATTAAAATCTGTATTACCTTTTCCAACGCCTTTATAGACTGTTTTAAGCAGTTTTGGATGAAAGAAAAGTCGCAGAATGAACCATGAGTTGGAACGCAGAGCACACATGGAAACTGTCTGCCAGTAACATACGCGTACGGTATCACGTGACTCTGCAATGTAGTCAAGCCGTGCATCGTGTAGTGCGAACAAGCAAGGGATTACTTAATTATTATTATTGTAATTATCACGATTACTAAAGAACTAAAATAAAATGACTATGTAAATTTACATAAACTTTGAAGTAACTTAATTTAAAATTGTCCCTCCTCCCATTAAGCTATTTTGGAATTGTGACTGAGTAGCTTGTAGTAGTAAGCGTTTTCTTCTGCATTTAAGTTGCCATTAATTTGAATAAAATGTCTTTTGCATTATTTGAATTATTATAATCGATTTGATTCTTTTGCACTGTCTGCTCCCGCGTGATGCATTTGACTTGTTAAGGGCAGAAATGTGACTTTCAAACATTTGTGACGGTATGCAAGTAGGCAGGTGGACATTTTGAGTGAGAAGATAGCAAAGACGCACCAAGGGCGCATCAAGAATTCAATTCATATGTTACGAGCAGGTGAAGGGGTATATATTGTTTATTTATTCTTAATGGGCAGGAGCTCTGATGCAGAGTAATGGTATAGTCATATTTTATCCAAATATCTTTATATTCATCCAAGGTTCATCACTGCATCATACTGATTGTTTTTAAAGACAATGCGCTTAGATTTGACACATTTTTGATGTGGAACTTTGGGTCAGTCCCAATATTCTTAGTGGTGTTTTGGAATGCATGAACGACACCCGACAGCAATAACAACTATCGTATGCTATTAATAACTCCCCTGCAGTGAAACCAGCTCAACAGTATTTACACAGTTGGTGTTTGCTCAAATACCATAGAAGACAATCAAGGGCAGAGTCCCTCAGGCCACCTGACTCTACGTAACTGCCCTTCCTCAATAATGGAAAATACTTACTACTGTGATTTATTAACCCTCATAATTGGCCCAGCAAAGTTGTTAAGTCATATCCATGACATCTATTAAACTGTTTATTTGTAAGGTTATTTGTAAGGTTCGTCCTAAGTCTTGTTGCTGGTTTGCGAATTGGCCTGTATGCATAATAAGACACAGTATGCAGGGGTTGTTTTTCAGTGTCTTGTCTGGCTTGGGAATACAGTGCGCCCTCGTTCCTCGCGGTTAATGCATTCCAGGACCCACACGCGATTGACGAATTCCGTGATAAAGCAACGAACTATCTTATTATTTACAGTAATTTATACGTTTATGACCCTCCCCATATGGATATTAAACCACCTTCTATTTCTATACCATTTCCCACACTTTTATCAACTGTTTAAAGCGCTTTTGTGTCTCATGTAAGTCTGAGACTCACAGAACGGAGCGCACTTCTGGATGTTGTCAGCCAATAGAATGCGCGTATGGTATCATGTGACTGCCTACCAAAAATCTGCGATGAGGTGAAGTCGCAAGCATTGATGCGTGAATGAGCAAGGGCACACTGTACCTCCATATTTTCTCAAAAGAGTTGTTGAAGCACGCTGTGGCCAAGAGTGTCTGGGCTACTTTGCTAAAACGGTTACCTCTGTGACCCATACCCAGATAAGTTGGTGAAGACAAAGACTTGGTCAGAAGTCTTCAATGTAGAATTTAACAGTGTTTATGTTTGTTTTTTCCCAGTTGATGAAGCATTAACTCAAGAAACCCACTGAGAGGTAAGAATATCTCATACATTTCAGCTGTATTTCATTTCTGCTCAGACCTTTAGATATTAGCTGATTGAATCAAGGCACCACGGTTTTGAGGATCATTTTGTTTACCACCCAGTGATGGGTAAAAAAAATTAAGACAAAAATTAAGACAACCAAAAGTCAAAACTTTTGATTAAAGTTTTGACTTTTGGTTGAAGTTTAGTACCACCCTTATCATTTGTTTTGTCAAGAACAGAGAGAGTAAATGGAGACTTACTGTAACCTCTTTCTGGATATTTAGTGAATAAATTGCATTGCGTTGGTCAAATGTAAGCTTACAAATAGCTTATTTCCAGCTTTTCTAGTTGTTTTTCTGTGTTGGAAGTTATTCTTTTAAGGTAGTAATGACAGACCTTATTTCTACCTCAAGACCAACACACTGAATGTCAGACACACACACACACACACACACACACACACACACGTAATGAGTCTGTTGTTTGCTAATATATCTAAATGGACTTACCTTGATGTGTTTTTTATTTATTCTAATAGTAAATCTTAAAAATTGTCATTGGTTCTGATGCTTAATAATTCAGTAATTCACTCATTTTCTGATATAGATGCCATTTATTAAGTGGTGGCAGTAGATCTCAAAGATAGTACAACACAAATCCCTCTTTCCGTCAGTCCATCCCTTTCTCCATCCCTCCCTCCATCCCTCTCGCCCTCTTTCCTTCCCTCTCTCCCTCTCTCTCTCGCTCTCCCTCTCTCTCGCTCCCCCCCTCCCCCCCTCCACTGCTTATCTGGAGCCAGACAAAACTATACAGCTGACCTGAGGAGTGTCACTTGAGGACAACACTTTGAAAACCCATACGGCACAGCTAAGTGCAACATTATTAAAACAGTGTTACTGAACAACCCTGATAGTGTAAAAGATTTACGCAATAATGGATGTGTTGAGTATTAACACTATAACAGTGTTATTGACCAAGTCTGATGGTGCAATATATTAACCCAACAATCACTTCAAAAAGAAGTGCAATGGAAAATATTTTTCCTTTTCCTTTCAACTTGGGCTTCACATTCCATTTGACAAAGCTCAGGGCACTCAAACCATAGTGCAATGACCTTGTACGATACTGCTCAAAACCTGTTGTGCCAGATATTTGAAGTACAATGCAAATATCTGGCACAACATAGAAAAATGAGTCTATACCATAAGGCATTTGACATCCAAGGGATTGACGGGAACATTTACATGTCAAGTGGCATTAAAATAATGTCGGTTCTCAAGCACATGGACTCGGAATATTTCAATCATTCTTGTCAAGCACTCCTGTCACATTATCAATTAATTTTTTGCCCATCACATGGGCAAGAAATTAATTGAGACATTTTTAGACTCCTGGATGTTTTTCTAGACATTAAAGTTTGTACAGGACCCATACCGACGGATCAATGAGGGGTGATACTGGTGGGATGAGAGGAGCAGGTCCACAGTGGATGGACAGATGAGGTGTAAACCTGAGAAAACCTGTGAGAGCATAGAGCACAGAAACTTCGGGGAAGAAGTGGAGTTAGTAAGGTGTGGAGACTAAGAGAGAGGTCAGAGAGGAGGAGGAGTTACAGAGAGGGTCAGAGAAGGAGAGAGGAGCTCAGTCAGTTTTGATTTTGAGTCTCCGGCAGTGTAGGCCTATAGTGAATAATTTATTCGCCTAAGCAACCTTAATTGTAAAATATTTGAAAAAGAAATGTTTTAAGTCTAGTCTTAAATATTGGGAGGGTTTCGACCTCCCAAATTGAGGTAGGGAGGTGGTTCCACAACAGAGGGGCTTGATAGCTAATGGCTCTAACCCTTATCCTACTTTTGTAGATTCTAGTAACCACCAGTAGGCATGTATGTAGAGAGCGTAGTGCTCTAGATGGATTATATGGAACTAAAAGTTCCTTCAGATAGGTCGGTACCTGGCCATGAAGGGCTTTGTAAGTGAGGAGGAGTGTTTTAAAATCTAGCTTTCACAGGGAGCCAGTGCAGTGAAGCCAACACAGAAGAAATATGGTCTCTGGTACTGGTCTGGTCAGAACACGAGCAGCAACATTCTGGATTAGTTAAAGTGTCTTCACTGACTTTTTGTGGCAGTCTGAAAAAAGTTTGTTGCTAACCTTGACAAGTGCCGTTTCCGTACTATGATGTTCCCTAAAACCTGACCGGAAATTCTCAAATAAACTGTTTGAGTTAAGGAAAGAACATTTTCTCCAAGACCTTATATAAGAACGGGATATTTAATATGGGTCGATAATTATGTAGAACAGCAGGGTCAAGGACAGTAGTACAAATCCTGTTGACAGGGTAATTATATTAATAAAATTGTTGAAAATTCCGTATGTTTTGCTACGTTATCTTATCCAGGCCCCGGTGCTCTCTGAAAGCTGGCACTTTGGCGACGCCCCTTGACTACCGTTGTTAGGTGGCGTAGTGCGCCCAGAGTGCCTTGTGAGGGTGCCCCCTAGTGGTGTAGTGCGGCATGACTGCCTGCCAGACTGCCGGCTTTTTTTCAGCGATCTTGTTTTTAACAAATATTAATATTAATATTGATATTAATCCATATATAAAGCACTTTGGATTATAAGCGCACTGTGGGTTTATGAGGAAATTATAGGCTTTTAGGTGCGCCTTATAGTGCGGAAAATACTGTAACTCTTCAAATTCCATCCCATAAATCCGGACTAAATCAAGAGTATGCTTAAACTGGTGTACATTCCTGCACACACTGACTAAAGCCTATGAAGCCTAGTAACAACATAAATGATCTGATGAGGCTATTAATGATGTTGTCCATCTGAATATTGAAGTCACCAACAATAATGACCTCATCAGTTTTAAAAAATAGACTAGTTACGAAGTCGGCAACCTCAGAAAGTCACTGTATGGACCAGGAGGATGATAAATTATAACAACAATAAAAGTAGTTTGTGGATTGGATTTGCTCAGATTTGCTCAGGCTCAGACTAAGACTTTCAAATGAATTAAAGTTCATTTTATATTCACTTGGCCAGGTTTCCATCAAACAGAATAAATCTACATGATAATTTGATATAATGTCTGATGAAAAAAGCTTTGAAGACAGAGATCTAATATTCAGGAGACTACATTTTATTGTTCTCTGGGGCTGTTCGAGTCTCGGTTTTGGTTTTTATTAGGTTTTGATGTTGTTACTTCCCCTGGAATTGAAATGAATTAATTTTACATTAATTTTAAACTGTTGGGGGACAGACATAGTAGGTGACAGTTCTAGAAGCGCAGAGAAGTGTGTAAGACTGCGACTCTGCATCAACTCTGGGTCATTTACTTTTGGGTTCAAAGTAAATGTTGTCAAATTTTTGGACAAGAGAGCAGCGCCATTCCGAGTGGGATGTATGCCGTCCCTCCTAATACAATTGGGTTTTCCCCTAAAAGTTTGCCAATTGTCTACAAACTATGTCGTTAGAAGGACACCACCTAGACAGCCAGCGGTTGAGTGAAGACATGCGGCTAAACATGTCATCACTGGTCGGGTGTGTCGCTGAGCGGGGAAAAACTCTTAGAACTTTGAAGTGGTTGCAGTGGTTGGTGGTGAATCTAATGTTTTCGCCTCCCACTATGATTCCTTCTAACAGTCACCCACTGCTTCTGGTTTCCTGACTGCTCGAGAGCTGCTGGAGAACGATTAACCTGAGCTGGGGAGTGGCTAGCCTGAGTTCGTGGGTGGCTAACCTGAACTCGTGGGTCCGCTCCAGCTAAAGCTACCTGGCGCGGTGGCAGTTATATTTTCAGTCATTTAGCGGATCAAAGCCTCCTATTGGCTAAGCTTTGCTTCCATCACAGCAAAAGCACTTCACTTCGTGCCTTCATCACTGAAGGATGCTGGGGAGAGAAACTAGACATCCAACACACTGAACACATGAAAATTGTTTGAACAGTTATGACACTCTAAAATTATGTTACCTGGGAAGTCCATGTATAGTTAGTGATGGGCAGATGAAACCCCATGAAGCGTTGAAGCTTTTCATCCCAATCGGTTCACTGCGATTCCAAGCTTCATGAGGTTTCATTTGCTCTAGTACGACATCTACTGGATGTGTTCAGTTCAACGTGTTCAGTTTTTGTTTTTTTTAATTTTATTTTTTTAATATATATACTGTTATAATCCCCGAAGGGAAATTAAGAAATGCACACTCTAGTTTTTTTTTTGTTGTTAGTCTTATCAATCCCATGCATATTAGTGTGTACAGGCCCCTGTAATTCACACAACCACACACAAGGGGGCCTGTAGGCATACAAGAGAGGTAGAGTGGCGGGCAGCCCCTTTTGTGGAGCGCCCAAATGAGCAGCTGGTGAGGGGGGACGGCACCTTGCTCAAGGGCGCCTCGGCAGTGCTCCAGAGGTGAGCTGACACCTCCCACTGTCAGCTCACCTCCCGGTGTCATTTTTGGGCGGGAGTGGGAATCAAACCGCCAATCTCAGAACATCGGACGACCCGCTCTGCCGCCCGCTTTACCACTGAGCCACTGCCGCCCAGTTGGCATGAGTTTGAGGAGTGTGGCATTTTGCAGAAAGCCTGTGAATAAAAATGTCAGCAAAATAAGGAAGTATGCAAAGCATGTATAATCTAGTGATGGCAGTACACTGTGTGTGTGTGTGTGTGTGTGTGTGTGTACTGTATACTGTATACGTGTGCAAGCATTTGGAGTTAAAAGTAATTTCCCTATGACAATTATTAATAGATTTGATTTTTGATTTTTTACACACACACACACACACACACACACTGGCAGTATGGGAAATGATCATTTGGACATGATGAAAATTAAAATGCAGTAAACATGTACAGTGAGGGGAGGGTGGTTGGATTTGGGTATGGACAATGACTGTGCTTTTGTAACATTGAGGTATAGTAAGTGATCATGCTTGGGTCATATCATTGGTTTTTATTTAACAACAACATGTTTGTCCACTGTGGCAGGTGTTAGGTGATTTTTTTGGACAATATTTCCCCTGCTTTAGAAAACACCCGCCTTATATTGCTGTCAAAACCCGCGGCACTAACCGAACTACTACCTGAATCAGGCCATGTCCACACGTAGCCGCATATGTGTGTTGATCAACACGTTTATAAGCAGAAATACTCCAAGACCAGGACGTGTGGAAATTAGAGCCGTTCCTCCTGGAGGACGATCTCCATCACAGAGTTCTCCCACCAGCAGGCAGAGCATCCCGGTCTGACCCAGAACTGGCGTTGGCGTGGAATGTGAATGAATGATGAATGAAATGGATGAACGAACGAATAAATATATAAACTTTATAACTCATAAAGAAGGAAACAGACGTACAAATATCCAACTGTCAAGCAAGTTTATCAACGTGTCTTCGACGTGGAACTGTTACACGTCAGAAAATAGCCGGTTTTAACTCTGTCCATTCTGTGTGTACAAGTAGACATGGGTCACACACACTAATGTCACAGCAGTTTTCGTCGCAGGGAAACGCCAGGTATGTCCACACACATACCCGGCGTTTTCAAAAAATTTCACTTTGGCCAGCGTTTTCCTCCTGGATATCTGCGTTGTCGTGTGGACAAAAGGTGTAACCGCAACAAAAAGCCTCGCTGCCCGGAGCCGTACGCCATATTGTTCACGTGATTCCTTCTGGCAGATGCACCATGATTGGTTGGACGTTGTGATTGGTTGGGCACTTGAGTGACAGGTAGTGGGTGGAGTTAAAAAGCGTGAAAGGGTGAGGTTTTCAAGTGAGCTTTTCAAATTTATAGGTGAGGAGATGGGGAGGCTTCATAAACGTTTAAATTACTGTAATAAAATAGTTTGTCGCTATAAAATATAATTTCGTTTTTCACGGGAGGTTTTGGACCACATTAACTGCAAGTAACTGGATTACTGTATTTAGAGAAGAAATGCAAGCTTAATGGTGTGATCTTATAATTTTTTTCCAAAACTTTTTTGTTGATTCAGTGTTTCTAAAAGGATTGGATTCAGTATTTGTAAAAATATTCATTTTAAAGTTTGTGCATTTTTCCAGATTGGGGAACCCGTTGCTTTGAAAAAAAAAAGTTTATTAGATATGTATTATAATTTAATATTTTTAAGGTCAAAGCTAGCACTTCCTGGTGCATTTAAAAGGTACATATTCAGAACTCCATTTAAGCAGTGAAATGAGTTGAGGAATGATGCACACATAATGAAGCCTATCCAAGCGCACTTGGAGGATGAGGCAGGGTACACTTCGGGCATGATGCCAAGTGCAGCGCAGAGCTGTAATCCAAATATATCAAACATTGATAAATTAAGCTAATGTCACCGTATATCCTTTTTACATATTTTCTCATTTGCTAAAAGATTTTAAAAATTATGAGAATTTAGAAAGGCTTGCACTCTGATTAGCCTGTTGGAACACACACTACCAGATTTGTGGTAAACGTATACACTGCCCGGCCAAAAAAAAAGTCACCGTTTGGGTTTCAATAAGCAAATTGCATCGTTATGATCAGGGGTTGCTTCGGTTGGTCAAGTCTAGGCTCAGCAATATTACTCAGCAAAAAAATTAAGTCTGCTGAGTGTCTGAATATATTGAATGACCAGGCTATCCCATAAATGGATTTTTTCTCCCGGATGGCACGATCATATTCCAGGACAACAATGCAAAAAATTTTTTATCGGACTCTTAATTGTGAAAGAGTGGTCCAGGGAGCGTGAGGAATCATTTTAACACATCAATTGGCCCCCACAGTCTTGAGCTTAACCCCATTCAAAGTCTATGGGATGTGCTGGAGAAGACCTTGCAGAGTGGTTTGACTCCTATTGTCAATACAAGAACTCGGCCAAAAATTAATGCAATTCTGGACAGAAATAAATGCTGTGACGTTGTACGAGGTTGTCGAAACAATGCCGCGGCAAATGCGCCCCACAATCAAAACTACAGGCAGTCCCACGAAATATTAGAGTGTGTGACTTTTTTTTTTCCTGGGCAGTGTATATTGAAATTAATCAGACAAGGTCCTCCAAAAGAAAAACAATTTAAATTAGAATCAGAAAGAGTGTCGCCCTGATGATATAGGTGATTTCTCATTGACTCATCTGAGTTTATTTTGTGTGTTTTCAAGATGAGTGTCTTTGTTTGATAAGATTTGTTCAACTTATTTTTGCTAGTACTTTAAGAGCTCTGCTCATCGGCTCATTGCAATGATCACAGATCTGTGGCTTTATGGGTGTCTGCCTGCCAAGGCTTTGTGGTGGAGTTTGGTCTCCTGGCGATGTCACTGGTCATGATATGTTTGTAATAATCTCAGTAAAATGCAGTCTGTGGGATTTTAACATAGAACTCTGCTAGGCTGTGGGGCTTTGGTGGCCACAAACAACTCAATCTCTTTGTAGAGACTTGGAAAAGTTGAACTTCTTACACATAAACCTTCTTTTTTGTTCTCTCTCTTACTTACACACACACACACACACACACACACACACACACACACACACACACACACACACACACACACACTTAAGTTTGTGCACTGCTCTGCGCGGTTCAAATGGACTAATTTATTAGAATCCACTCCTGACAGTACGGGACAAAAACTACTTACAAGGTTGGGAAGATGATGAGATGGCCGTGTTGGTACTGCTACGTTTGTTTGTTGTTTTTTTTACCTAATTTACTTCATAGATCCCCATAGGGAAATTATCCACTCCAGCACACAATGTTAGTAGTCAAACTCATGCGCAGTGCATACAGGCCCCGTAACACACACACCCAAGGGGCCTGTGCGCGTGCAGCTAAAGGGGAGGTAGAGTGGCAGGCAGCTCCTTCATTGTGCGCTTATGACCAGCTTATAAAGAGGACGGAGCTTTGCTCAAGGGCACCTTGGCAGTGCTCCGGAGGTGAGTTGACACCTCCCACTGTCAGCTCACACTCCGGGGTAGCTGGGCGAGAGCGGGAATCGTACCGCTGATCCTGTGGTCATTGGATGACCTGCTTGAAATCGCATAGTTTCTTTGCTGTCTTAAGAATTGGATTATTAGATTTTAACAATTAAACTAACCCTGAAACAGGATAAACTATCGCATGGTGAAATTACAGTTCTTGTCAGACTGCACATGTACACTAAAACGAGCTCCTCCTGACCTTGTGCCTGACATGGATAAATTTACCTCTGTCTCATACTATTACTGGCAAGAAGGGACAATTAACCTCCTTCCCAATGTAAATAGGTCAGAGTCTCACAATCTATCCTTTTAGAAGAGCTTGTAGGGTCAACTGAATTTTGACAAAAAACAGACGTATAAATCAGGATGATTTATATTAAAAAATTGAATTCTTTGGGGCAATTTGCCATCATTTTACTTAATGAATGAATAAATAAATAAAAAGTTGCACATACATTTTGAAACACTAAATGTATGTGCAACATTTTTTTTTTATTCACTCAGTTCTGTGTGACCAAGAAGGCATGTCAAATTACAATCATTGTGGCAGACACAGCAGTGTGTGTGTGTGTGTGTGTGTGTGTGTGTGTGTGTGTGTGTGTGTGTGTGTGTGTGTGTGTGTGTGTGTGTGTGTGTGTGTGTGTGTGATTTAGATCGTAATAGTAACTGTTGCACTCAGCCTGTTCCAATTGAACTTCATAAGTACTCAAACTACTGTATATACTTACCTGCTTGTGTCTGCTTAGTAATGCACAGAAGGGACCATCTTTCTGTTACCAAGTGAACTGCATAATCTTTCTCTCTCCCTTTAAAGGTTTGTTGAAGGTTACAACTGGCGGTTCCACAAAACAATTTAGAAGTGCATCCTTTTTTAATGCATGGAACCTGTCAGGCCTCCACACATTTCAGTTGGCTATAAGCTATTGTTAGACTAGATATGCAGCCCTGGCTATGCTGCAGGAAGTCAAGGGGTAAGGTTTATTCTGGGACAGTTATGCAGAGTCCGAGAGGGTGTGAGAGAGCGCCTAGAGGGGGTGTGATACTGATTAGAGGTCACAAAACTGCAGGACTTTGCAGACTACAGATTTCCCATTCATGTGTTTGAATAATTGATACTTTGTTGACTTTATTTCAAGCAGTTATGCTTGTTGTCATAGCCTGACTTTGCTCATGATAAGGCTAACAATTTGGAAGTGAAAAAAGAGTGGTAAATTAACACACTCAGTTGTCACAAAATCAGGTGTTGGTTTATATTATATATAATATATATATGTATATATATATATGTGTGTGTGTGTGTGTGTATATGTATGTGTATATATATGTATGTATGTATATATTATATGTATATATATATATATATATATATATATATATGTATGCATATATGATTCCAACTGTGAGGTGGAATTCACACTGTGGTGAGACCAGCGATGTTGTTTGGTCTAGAGACAGTGTCACTGAGGAAAAGACAGGAGACAGAGCTGGAGGTGGCAGAGATGAAGATGCTGAGGTTCTCTTTGGGAGTGACCAGGATAGACAGGATCAGGAATGAGTACATCAGAGGGACAGCACATGTTACAGGTGTTGAAGAACAAGTCAGAGGCCAGACTGAGATGGTTTTGACATGTCCAGAGGAGAGATAGTGAATATATTGGTAGAAGGATGCTGAGTTTTGAACTGCCAAGCAGGAGGCCTAGAGGAAGACCAATTAGGAGGTTTATGGATTTAGTGAAAGAGGACATGAAGGTAGTTGGTGTGAGAGAAGAGGATGCAGAAGATAGGGTTAGATGGAGGCAACTGATTTGCTCTGGCAACCCCTGATGGTAAAAGCCGAAAGGAAAGGAAGATGGGTCTTGACCGACCACCCTGCAGTCTCCTTAGTGGGCTTAGAGTTAATGGACTGTGGTACTGCCGCACTTGCCTCTGTATTCTGATTATTCTAAAAATAAAAAAATTCAGCATTTTCACTGATTCAGGTAAAGTTCCTGTTTCCAGATAATCTCCCTCCTTATTTCTTTCTTATGGTCTCCTTTCGTGGAGAGGGAAATTCCTTGCACAAGGAATTTGTTAAGCTGCTATCAGGAAAAGTACTGCATGTCTTTTGGAAGAGTATTGGAGAGGAATCCATTAATCAAGGGAAATTCGACAAATGTTTGGAAAATGTTCTCAATATAACGAAACTGACATTTTTTAAATTTTGCTAATGATTGGACTAAACTGTTCTAAACTGTTATGTGAAGAGAAATTTAATTGAAATATTTATCCTTAAACGTAAGAAGGAGGACGATAAGATTTCAGGAAGTTATATATGGAATTTGATGTGATAGAAGAAAAGTAAAGAACAACAGAAAGACTTCACACTGTCAGGGAAGGGAAATTTTCTTCCATGGGTATTCCAAAGTATATTATGTTGGTGCAATATATTTTTTAGCGGTGAAGGAGAGAAAATATGTAGTAAGTGTTATTCGAGTATGGGTCAATAAACTTTGAAGGATGGATGGGTGGAAAAGTCTGAAGATTTTTTGTCCTTTAATACAAAAGGCATTGAGGCACCTCTGTGTGAAAGGACTGTGCTTCTGTGTGTGAATATAAATCAGGTTGACCCTCCCCCTCCTTTCTTCAAAGCCCCACAACTATCGTCATTCACTTTTAGTTTCCTCCTCTCTACATGCTGGCTCATCCTATGCAATCTGCACAGCGGATTGGCTGTGCTTGCTATTGGTGATCCCCTCAGTACAGAGCCAAACTCAGCAAAGCCGCTCCTTCTTTTGCATGAAATGAGAAAAGGGAAGAGACTGTAAAACAACAGTGAAGGAACGAGGGCAGCTGGTGCAAGTTTTACCCTGCATTCAGCTTGGGAGAGGCGTGCTAGAGACAGAAGTCCAGCAGAGGATGTGCTGCAGTGTAGGTGGATCGCAACTGTGCAGCAATTTAAACTCTACTTGGCTTTCCAGCAGGTTTGTAATGAAAATTGTTTTACAATGAATACCTAATGAATTGTTACATGGCATTTTTTGTTAGTTCTGTCTCCATAAATAGATGCTAATAGAGCCAAAAATGATCATAAATCTGTGACTAATACATGTTTATTTATTTTTGTTTTATTTAATTATTAATCCCCAAAGGGAAATTAAGACTCCACTCTACACACAGGTTAGTAGTTAAATGCATCTACATAGTGTGCACAGGCCCGAAACACAAGGGGCATGCATATTTAAAATAATACATGTTTAAAATGTTGAGACCTTATATATTTTGTCTCACATAAGTTAAGGTTACATAGAAAATCTATGAGCAAAATAAAAGATGCTGCTTCTGTTTCTTTGCGTTCAATGAAACAGAGGCCCTTTTCCCTCCTTTCAGAAGGAAAAGGGCCTTACTCAGGAGATGAATAGAATTGAGAGCTGTGAATGGACACAAAATGGTTTTCAGTATGCTAAGGAAAGTTTCTGCGTCTTAAGTGTGAGCATGTTCGGTTAGTGTCAGGGACTATGTTCATAAACTTGTTGATAGAATGGGCTGGGTTTCAATGCATTATTAGGAGATGAGATGATACTCATTTTAACAGTTTGTTCATCAAATTTGTATTCAAACTTCAGAATTTATCATGTTTAACACTGCTTTGGAGGCTTTGCTTTACCCCTGGGGGAAATTAGAGTGATAAAGTAAAGTGCTGTAGTTGTTATTTTTCTTGCTATCTGTGCGCTGTTTCTAAGAACTTATAATGTACCATTAGAAGCTTTTTTTTTTTCAAATCTACTCAGTTGTTAGTTTCTCTTCCCTGAATGATCATCTTACATTTGCTTCATTTATTCAATTTGATATATTGCGTGGTGGGTTTTATATGATTGAGGTTATTGAGCATGTTGTATTTGTTTTCTTTAAGCGTCTACAGGAGAACTTCCACAAAATTCTCTGCATTTCATTTCAGACTTCCCTTATTAAAATTTTACAGCCAACTCAATATTAAGGTCATTTCCATGTACATTTAGCACTACAAGATATATATCTTTCTCATGTAAAACTCCCTTTTACTCCCTGTCATCTATTGCTCTTGACAAGCCCATTCTGTTGTTGTTCACAACTACTACTTTTTACATATGGTGCTCCAACTATCTCAAAAGTCTTGTGAATGTAAAAATAAATGTGTAATGTCTTTTCAAGTGGCATTCCAGTTTGGCCTTGTTTTATTGAGAACCAGCTTCCCAAAGCTGGCACAATGTTGGCTTCAGTCTGTTGTGAATCCAGAAATGTCTAGTCAAATACTTGCAAAGAAGAAATGAAATGGGAAACATTGTATTGTATTCTACTGTAGTAGGATACATTTGTTTGCCATCATTCTGACAACCTTTTGATAGCTAATCTTTATTTCAGCAATGACAGTATGCTGAACCCCTCGAGAGAGTACTGCTGCTTCAGGCAATAATGAGTCATGCTCATGATTTCCTTTCTCAAGGCATTTTCATGTCTATGCTTCATTCTTGTGCTCTGGTCACTCTTTTCAGAGTTCAGGATGGGGTTGTGACATTTTGGTAGATTGCTATATGTATAATCTCTAACAGGAAGATTTGGAAAGCAGCTTTCAGCAGTTTGCAGCTAACTCGAACACAACCAAAAATGTCTAGGTTAGGGAAATTGTGCAGTGTCCTGGAATTCTTTAGAACATAGGACAAATTTGACAGATCGTATAACAATTGTTTTTCTCATGTTATTAGCGTTTACAAAGCCTTGCTAAACTACAGTGTGTATACACACACACACACACACACACACACACACATATATATATACTGTATATTATACCTATTTTGCTTGTGTAATACTGGCACACTATCTAAAATCATAACATGGAGCTCATCTAGACCTTCGTTGTTGTATTCAGTGCAAATAAACAAAGACATTGAAGAGAAGGGTGTTCCTTGCCGTTCAATGCTATGATGAAATCTCTGTGAACATGATTTATATTTCCTTTTAGGAAAATTGATGGATTGTGCTCATGTGTTTGTGTGTGTGTGTGTGTAGGAATTCTAACATTGTCAAAGAAAGGGGAGTTGGTCTTCTTTCTAACTTGTTATCTAACTCGTGGTGCATGTGTGTGCGCACATGTGCATAAATATCTGCCTATGATGATGTCATACAGCATGGTTTCCAGCTGTCCTGGTCTGCTGCACTCAATTTAATCTTCAAGAAAGGCTTTCCCAACCACATGCATTAAAGTGCGTGTCACTTGTGCTTTTTTATATTGGTGAAACAGTATTTCCCTTGTAATTGTACAGACTAGGCCACCAAAATCACCCGCAAGGACTAAACATATGCCAAAAAAAAAAAAGAAGGGGCCTATATATCATTGCTGCTCGATGACTTTTTACTCGGGTTGATCTGAGTACTCGTTTCAGAGTATCCGGTACAGATAAAGCATTTCTCGTAACCAGCGTTCCCCAAGCTTCTCATGGTACCCATGAGAAGTTCATGGTACATAATGCACTTCATGTTCTGAAGTGAACTTCCTGAATCTAAGAAATGCGTATGTTTCTATGATATTACTACTTTGGCTACTTTCACTTACACTATCGGCAGCCTGTGTTTCATAATACCAGCCCATGTTTGTCCTGTGGCCACCATGCCCAGGAAAATGCCACTACTCAGTGCCACTACTGGCATCTTTCAGGCAAGTGCAAAATAGTAGAGTGCTTACAGGACTTACTTAAATTCCCTTTTGTCAAACATGCAAACAGAGTACAGTTTTTCTTAAGAAAATCAACTTTCTCCTCATGAGATACTTTAGACATTGTTCGGCAAAATTTTTCTCCATATATATACTGTTTAGGGGCGGCACGGTGGCGCAGTGGTTAGCGCTGCCGCCTCACAACACGGCGTACCTGGGTTCGAGTCCCGCTCTGTGCGGAGTTCGCATGCTCTCCCCGTGTCTGCGTGGGTTCTCTCCGGGTTCTCCGGCTTCCTCCCACCTCCAAAAGCATGCTCTTCAGGTTGATTGGCCGTTCCAAATTGCCCGTAGGAATGAGTGTGCATGGTTGTGTGGCTCCGCGGTGCACTGGCATCGTGCCCGGAGTGTCCCCCAACCTCCGCCCTATGCCGCCGAGATAGGCTCCAGCTCCCTGTGACCCGCTGCGGCGGATACAGTGGTGGTGATCTGAAGATGATTGATATACTTTTTAATTAAATTTATTGCCAAAGTGATGCTCAAGTAGGCGCTTTGCTTCAGAATATCTAGTTGCAGGATCCATATTTAAACAGCTTTTGTTAATTTTTGTTGGATGATCCACTATAAATTGATGCAAAAAATAAAGGTGGTCTTCTTTACAGTCAGTCTTGTTCTGCTTTATGTTTGAATGCCTGCATTAATGGCTGAAACTAGAGGGTCACCACTAAATACAGGAACGTCTTTCTTAGGCTAAGTTGTCTGTCATACTATAGACAAAATAAAATTAGCTAAGTCTGGTTGTCTTGTCATTGCTCTGACATAAAAACTTTTTTCTTTTGCATTCTCTTTTCATTGCAGAACCAAGGAGAATTTTTCTATGAAAGTCTCTTTGTTCAGTGTTACTCTTTTCTGTCCTGCCAAATATTGATAGTGTTGAAGAGCTGGGCACTCAAGCTCTCACTTTCTTCTTCAATGTCTTTAAATCTAGTTCTAACTAAAAGCCTGAAACTAATTTTGAAGTCAGGACGTTGTTCTTCAGGAACAGAAATGCATATTTGAGTCAGCCCAGTAAGGAAGGTCTCCAGATGGATGATGTACTCCTCCCATCATGGGAATTGCATCAGAGTTGAAGCTCAGTGTCTGAGTTGAAACCTGCCATGTTTCGTTCAAACAAAACATAGTTAAAGCAAAGACTATGTATCACAATCATTGAGTACAAATAGCTACTAGATTGTTGATTAACAGCGTAGGCATAAAGATTTTGTGTAGGATATACAGGAAGCATCTGAGCAGGAATTTGGGAATATAGTCATATACACTCACCGGCCACTTTATTAGGTACACCTGTCCAACTGCTGGTTAACACTTAATTTCTAATTAGCCAATCACATGGCGACAACTCAGTGCATTTAGGCATGTAGACATGGTCAAGACAATCTCCTGCAGTTCAAACCGAGCAACGTATGGGGAAGAAAGGTGATTTGAGTGACTTTGAACGTGGCATGGTTGTTGGTGCCAGAAGGGCTGGTCTGAGTATTTCAGAAACTGCTGGTCTACTGGGATTTTCACGCACAACCATCTCTAGGGTTTACAGAGAATGGTCCGAACAAGAAAAAATATCCAGTAAGCGGCAGTTCTGTGGGCGGAAATGCCTTGTTGATGCTAGAGGTCAGAGGAGAATGTCCAGACTGGTTCGAGCTGATAGAAAGGCATCAGTGACTCAAATAACCACCTGTTACAACCAAGGTAGGCAGAAGAGCATCTGAGCAAAACAATCCCTGCACAGAGATTTAAGGTACTCAGGGCAAATCTCATCCACTGAGGAGCTTGGCAATCACCTCGTATTCTTTACCTCAGTTGATGAATGATTCCACTTCTGAGACCCCAGTCTCTGCCTCCCCCATGAAAGACTTGATAGAAGGATACCTCAAAGTAGTTCTTCCACCACCCGACAACATCTCCAGTTGTGGTCAGCTGCTCCCAGCCTCCACTGTAAACAGTGCTGATGGTGTACTGCTTTCCCTCCCGAGGTGCAGGACATCTAGCTACAATTTCTTCAAGGCTAACCACTAGTCCTACTCCATGGCTTCCCCCGAACTTTTCAGAAACCCAAGAATTCACCTCCATAAGTAACCAGGCCTGGCCTGCCAGCACCTGTTGGCTGCCTCCGCATTCCCATGCGTCAATAAGGCTTGATACGAGCCTTTCAGCTTGACATCATCCCTTAATTCCAGTGTCCACTGGAATTCAAGGGTTGCTAACAGGACAGGCAGAAGTTCTCCAGGGGGTGGAAGTTCTCCTAGCGGTGGAAGTTGAAGACTGTGCTGACAGATGGTTTTGCCATTTTTTTTTTGGACATGTTATTACAACTTTCGTCACCACCTTAATGTCATATGCAACGTCAAAAACATCCAAAACAAGGGCTGACAGGCAGAAGTCTTCTGGCTTGTGTAGTCCCCAACCCCAGAATTCAAATCAAAGCTTCATTACTATATGTTTTTCAACAAATTCATACATTGAATTTTGACAGTCATTGTGGCACATTGTTGCTTCAACTATCCATTCCCTTATCAGTGTAGTCATAACATCTTACATCCAATTCATGCAAGTGCAGATATTAGCTTTTGTCCCAGATATAACTAAGAGCATAACCATGTTTACATTCTTCTTAGGAGCAGCAAGTTTTGTCAACATTTTAGGTGGTCAAAACAAGAAGTTGACCTCGCCAATGTTCTGAGGGTGTCTTGACAAGAATATAATGATCATATTAGCCTCCCTAAGCAGACAGTGTTGATCCAAGAATTAACCAGCATCTGTCTGTAGCCCTGTACACACAGCTGACAACTATAGTCATGTCTTGTTAAAGACACTTCAACACATTCCATTATATTATCAACAGATATCGACATGCTGTTTAAAGTCTCAAACTGAATTTTAGGTTTAATTTTCAATTTTTTTAATGGTTCCATATTACTGTTTTTTGAATCAATCTCACACAACTGGCAGATGTCCAACTAGACTGTATTCCAAATATTTTGACCCAAAGTGATCTGTGATCCTAAATATCAGCTTTTAATAATTGCTCATTGAGCTCCTCACAAAACGCTTCATTTCAGACCTCCTGTTGTAGTATGCTAATGAGCTCCGTCTGTCAACACCTAGTTCACCTGCGACACGGCCCTCTCAAGAAGAGCATTTGGTTAACGGGACAAAGGCTTTAGATTTTTCATTGCTATGGCTTTTGGAGTTCTTATCGTGTCACCATATATTTTCGACCCAGAATCGGGCCCAGGAGAGGCTCTTGAAGAGCCAGTGATTGTGCATCTGAAGCAGGATAGTTTCAGAATAGTTAGCACATGTGAACGTTACTTATTTTGTTCTGTGTTGTGTGCTGTAACTTATGAGCAGAAGCATCGTCTGGTAGCCCCTTTTTTTTCTACTCCCGCCTCTTATTACACAGTAATCCTGTTATATCTGAACACCCATGTTCTCAATTAATGAAGCTCTGAGTAATGAACCAGCTTTCAACACAATTGTCCCAAAGGGTTCGAAACCTTATGAGGTCTCATTTGGACATCACTAGTCTCAAGCAACATGGAAATGGATTTTGGAAGGAGTGTGTGTCATAAAGAGAACTGCAGTACAATCGTACGAGTCCATGTATTTGTACTAATTTCATTGAGTTAAGACTAACATATTTATTTTCAGGGAAAGCAACTTGTTAAATTGAGTTAACTCAATTTAACAATTTAAATTGAGTTAACTCAATTTAACAAGTGATATTGTAAATACATAAAGTTAATTTTTTCTACAGAAAAAGCTGAGTTGTACATTCATTCATACACATATGAACCGGTTTTTTAGAGTGTGGCTGAGTTCCAGTGTTCCCCTGTTCTGTTCCACATCCTGTCAGGAAGCTTGTCCTTCCTTCTACAACCTCATAATATGTGTGACTGTCAGAGAAGGACAGGGTGGCATTGAAATACTGCAGGCCATACCTTTCCAACCACAAAATAACAATAATAATGTACAAGGAAGAAAAATGAACAGGATTTATTGGATGACAAATGGAGAAAAATAGTACAGTACGCTCTCGTTCTTTGCGGGCAATGCGTTCCAGGAACCACACACGATTAACGAATTCTGCAATCGAGCGACAAACTATTCATCCTATTTACAGTAATTTAAATGTTTATGACCCTCTCCATACTGATGTTAAACCACCTTCTATCTGTATTACCTTTTCCCACACTCTGATCTACTGTTTAAAGCACTTTGGTATCTCACCTAAGTCTGAGAAACACGGAACTGAGCGCACTTCCGGATGCTGTCAGCCAATAGAATGCGTGTACGGTATCACGTGACTGCCGACCAAAAATCCGAGATGAGGTGAAGTCGCGAGTGTTAATGCGCGAATGCACGAGGGCACACTGTACATAAATTACAGGATGACTTAGAGCTCATTCATTTCCAATATTAGATAGAAATGGATAAGTAGGGATGGATTTTTCTATCTGTACTCTGTGTTTGTTTTATATTCCAAATGCTTACCAAAGGTTAACAAATATGGGTCTCATGGAGTACGTCCCTAACCCCATTGGTGTCGTTAGCATCAGTTGGAATGAGTTTCCTGTCTATGACGAATGCTTTGTATGGATTTGTGTCGCAATCCCTATGGCCCTAACCTGACGGGCCTGGAAAGCATGGAGTCTCCGGTCATCCTGCTATGACAGCATGTCCTTGAGAGCAATCCGACATGACAGAATGGGGTCAAAGCACAGCACACTGACCTTGACACCAACTCACAGAGAACTGCACTTGTTTCCTAGCCTCTTGTTGTCAAAGTCATGCTGAGATGTTATTCAGATAACATGAGAATTTCTTGAAGCCCACTGGCCAGTGTGTTGATGCAGCCCATTTGATTCGCAATTAGCATGGATTTCTTCCAGTCAACAGCTTTTGGAAATTGTACACCGCTTTCATTTTGTGCTTGAGAAAAATCTGTCACGCTGAACAGTCAAGCTTCCTGACCTACCAGTTTGGGCAATTTTTAAAATACAAGCTCATTTTATTTTTGATTGAGAGCACAATTGTCATGTCTGGACTACAGTGTATTTTCAGTGAAATGTCTGCATCTTCCTGTTTAATTATGGCACTATGAAGTATTTTGTTTATTTTTATATGTACTATGTTTAATTTGTAGCAACCAATCTTTGTATTTATATAAGCTGAATGTCAGTTGCTGATTGGTTTGTTTCCTTTTCTGTCTTAATGTTAATTAAGTATTTAGCTTTTTATGGACACTGGTTGTATGTGATGCAACGAAGAAAAGAAACCTGTGGGATAGCAGTATTTCATAATTCCTAAGCTTTAATATGAACTTGTTTCAAAGTAAGTTTTCTATGAGAATAATTTTAAAAAAAATACAAATTATATTCAACCCAAAGATTCAGCATAATTTTGGTCTTTTTGAGGGGGAAACAGTGACTATTAACAGGTTTGAACGCTTTTTTTAAATGTCTACTTTGAATAAGACACAGATAATGGATAAAGTCCAGCTTTTACAGCTACAGATCTGCTTTTGTCTTCAAAAAGCAGGTCTCTTGTCTTCATCTCCACTATTATTTTCTTTTGTCTGCTTTGCCTCTGTGCCTCCCCGTTTTCTGCTGGGGTGGGGGTCACCATTTGCACAGTGTTTGTTTGAAGTTGCCTTAGAAACTAATGTGTGTCTGTGTGATTGGACCCATGTTGGTATTCACTTGTATGTGTGTTTTTGTGATGAACTACAGTTCTGCCTCATGATGATCTCAGCCACACACACACACACACACACACACACACACACACACACACACACACACACACACACACACACACACACACACTATATAACCTAACCATGAACCCTCATACAATGAGCTTCATCAGTACATGCTGGATACTAGTTGTTCGTGTTACAAAACCACTCCTGCTCCCACTTTTTTATCACCTGGGGTCAAACAATGGAAGTACCTCAGCTGTTAATATTGGTAGTGTGAAAACACTGCGTAGAACACAGCCTAACTTTTGATATGCATTTATTACTAATGAGAAATGAGTGAAATGCAAAAATCTTTGTTAGTCCCTAAGGGGCAATTGAAGGCACATAAATCAGGATTGCTGTAGAAAAAAGAAAAGCAGAATGCAAAGAGCAAAAACGACTAAAATACACACAAAAAAAACATTTGTACAGTACAATACAAAAGTTATGTGCAATGGTGTAATAAATAAGATATTAAGAAGTGTAAAAGTGAAAACAGTGTAGACATAAACAATGAACATAATAAATGAATACATAAATACATTGTTTATGTTATAATTTAAAACCTAGTTCAAAACCTAGTGAGTTAGTTCAAAACCTAGTTTAGAACATTGTTGAAAAACCAAGTTGGTTCAAAAACTAGTTCTTTTAAAACCTAGTTAGTTTAACAACCTAGTTCAAAATGTAGTTAGTTAGATTAAAACCTAGTTTAAAACCTACTTAGTTCAAAACCTAGTTAGTTTATTGGATACATCTTTTTAGTGGCAAATGATTCTGCTGTCCCTATAAGTTCTACTTCATTATTGATTTCTGCACCATCTATTGTTGCAGAAATTGTAGACTCAGTGCATCAGTGGCTCAGGGGTAGAGTGGGTCATCCAATGATCACAAGATCAGCGGTTTGATTCCTGCCCAGCCACCTGGAGTGTGAACTGACAGGGGGAGATGTCAGCTCATTTCCTGAGCACTGCAGAGGCACCCTTGAGCAAGGCGCCGTCCCCCTTTACAGTTTGCTCAATTTGCTCAATAGGACACACCAGGAAGGAGCTGCCCGCCACTCCACCTCCCACTGCATACTCCAGGACGTGTGTGTGTGTGTGTGTGTGTGTGTGTGTGTGTGTGTGTGTGTGTGTGTGTGTGTTTTACAGGGCCTGTACACACTACAGTATTTTTGGCACTATAAGGTGCACCTTTAATTTTCTCAAAACCCAACAGTTTGCCTTATAATCCAGTGTACCTTATGTATGAAAAGCATTCATTGAAGGTGCGCCTTACAGTCCAGTGTGCCTTATAGTGCAGAAAATACTGCATATATGAATGT
Source organism: Antennarius striatus (assembly GCF_040054535.1). Classification (NCBI taxonomy): domain Eukaryota; kingdom Metazoa; phylum Chordata; class Actinopteri; order Lophiiformes; family Antennariidae; genus Antennarius; species Antennarius striatus. The sequence continues at coordinate 18,023,474 of NC_090783.1, forward strand.
GATTGATTAACTAGAGTGTGCGACTAATTTCCGTTTGGGGATTATTCAAGTAAAGTGCACCCGTGCGACTCCATCGTGGATTTTTGGTCGGTAGTCACGTGATACCGTATGCGCATTCTATTGACTGAAGGCATCTGGAATTGCTCTCGTTCCATCAGTCTCAAACTTTTATGAGACACAAAAGTTCTTTAAACAGTTGATAAGAGGGTGGGAAAAGGTGATGCAGATAGAAGATGATTTAATATCAGTATGGGGAGGGTTCATAAACATTCATTTTCCGTAAATAATATGATGAATAGATCTAGATCATGGATTCCTCAATCACGAGTGGTTCCTGGAACGCATTAACCGCAAAAGACGAGGGCACACTCAATATAAAATTTTTAAAAAAAAATTTAGTCCAAAAGCATAAACATACAAAACTTCTATACGCACACATGATCAATTACATTGATCAACCTTGTGATAATCATGGGAAACATGTCAGAATCCATGTCTAATACTTGTGCACTTTGATTACTCCTGCATTACTCCTGCATTCAGTTATTTCACTGTAAAGTTTCTCACTTTTCATGACTGTGCCTCATGGTGTGAAAATATTCTACATGTAAACTCATGACAGTGGATCCTATAAACAGTTTTACAACTCCGTTTGACAGACAGATATTTCCCATACCACATCAACTGGTTGCTGTCCTCATGCATCATTGCAAGAATAAGAAAATAGCCCAAGAAATCTCCCACAGTTACTGGATGATTTGCTAATCAGTTCCCAAATGTCAGTTGAAATACATGCTGCAGTCATTTCACACACTGGCATTCAAATATTGGAAGTTTTTTCAATAGGGAAACTTTATGGCACCATAAACTTTGTTAACCAAAACTGTATTTTTTATTCTTCAGTTGTCCTTTGGTTGGCAGAAAAACATAGGTTGTTGTTTTTTTCAATTCGATAATATGATTTTTCATTTCAATTTAAAAACGCATGAAAAATGGCAAGCGAGGTAAATACACATTTACCGAACATGCATCGCTGGTTATTCCTGCCGGTCATAGGTATCAAAAGTCTAAGACTACAAAAAATTATTGATAATATATTTCATTTACCTTCTGATCGGTCTGTAACCACTCCTACCCCCTGTCAGTATTCACCATTTCTTGTTCAATTAGAATTTTATCGTGCTGTCATGCAATTAAAAAAAATTAATCTAATTACAGGATTTGTAATTAATGAATCTAATTAATCACATTTTAATACCTGTTAAAGGCCCCCAAATAAAGAATTTGAATTCTAGGACATTACAAAATTGTAGTGCATGACTAATCAATAGAATACACCAAGAAGAGAAGATTTGAAATACACATTTTTATTGGTTAAGTGTGCTTTATAAATGAAATTCAAAAGAAAAAAGGCCAAGGACATCAGCAAAGCAATTAGGCCAGGTGCATTTCTCAAAAATGCAATACGAATAATTAAAATAAAAAAAATTCAGAAATTAAATGACTCAGTCTCAAATAGGCACATAAGCAGACTCTCAATCAAAATGAATACTAAAGCTGACTCAATGCAGCAATTCAAAATGAATAGTATAACATGCCTCTAAATGAGGCAACTAAATAGCGAGATGCCAACGGGCTTTTCCTTTAAAAGGGTAAGCTAACATTCAACTTTGTGTCCTTGACATGTTTTACATTTAAATGATACTTTAGGCTGGAGCTGCTTCGGTGATATGAAAATTCTCTTTTACAAAAGGTACAAATAATAATAATAATAATGATAATGGATTAGATTTATATAGCGCTTTTCTGGACACTCAAAGATGCTTTACATTGGATCCATTATTCATTCACTCCTCATTCATACTTGTTGATGGTAAGCTACGTGTGTAGCCACAGCTGCCCTGGGGCAGACTGACGGAGGCGTCTGCAGCGCAGTTTGGCAGCGCAGAATCACTGCGTTTTTGTTGACGGTCCCGTCTTTGTTCTTTTTATAAATAAACTTTCCACCCAAAGGTCCGAGTGGGCTTGCCTCGCTCTCCTGTGTTGCGTCCATCTCTGTTGTCAGTCACCCTGCTTTTGACGAGTGGCGCAGGGAAGTGACGTCACTGCAGCCTACGGGTCACTCAGTGGGCCAAATTTAAAATGCTTGCGCATTGACTTGCCACTCGTGATTAATTGCGTAAATTTTTATAGCACGTTAATTTGTAGCGTAATTAATTAATCTAATTAACTCATTAAAGTGACTGCCCTAGAACTTTAACACAAAGTCTACTATAAAACACATTTTCTTTCAATTGATTGTCCTCGCCTTGTCGTACACCAATTCGCGGGATGAGCTTGTAAAAATAGAATCCTTTTTTTTTTCATTGGACGAGAGGAGGTCATGACCCAAGTGCATATTTAATGATCGGGAGTGTTCGGGTCACTTTGGCTATTTCCGTCGGCATGCCTAGCGAGAGAAAAAGTATGTTTTCTCATGTTATCTCTCGGGGATTTTCGTGAATCCAAAAAAGTTGTAAGCCACGGAATGCCATGGCAGCTACACAGGCTAAAAACCTTGTAGCCACTCTGGAATTTACTTCACCTATGGCGTAGTGGCAATCGATAGCTCAAGCCCAGGATGGTGGTGTGTAAAATTGACTCTGATGGTGAGGAAGATGAAGAGGTCAAAGGCGGAGCAGAGGACGAAATGGTGGAAGCTGATTGTTTTTTAGGAAGGAGGTAAGACAGGATCTGGGTGGTCAGTAGGTGCTTCCAGATGACTGGATAACAACAGCTAATGTGATCAGGGAAACGGGTAGAGTACTTGGTGTGTCATCTGGTAGGAAAGTAGATAAGGAGACTTGGTGGTGGAATGAGGAGGTACATGAGTGTATACAGAGAAAGAGTTTAGCTAAGAAAAAGTGGGACACTGAGAGGACTGAGGAGAGTAGACAGGAGTACAGGGAGATGCAGCATAAGGTGAAAGTAGAGGTAGCAAAGGCCAAACAAGGGTCTTATGATGACTTGTATGATAGGTTGGACAGTAAGGAGGGGGTGACTGATCTATACAGGTTGGCAAGACAGAGAGACAGAGATGGGAAGGACGTGCAGCAGGTTAGGGTGATTAAGGAAAACGATGGAAGTCTACTGACAGGTGCCAGTAGTGTGATGGGAAGATGGAAAGAATACTTTGAAGAGTTGGTGAAGGAGGAAAATGAAAGAGAACAAAGACTAGAAGAGGTGGCTGTTGTGGGCCAGGAAGTAGCAAAGATTAGTTAAGATGAAGTGAGGAGGGCATTGAAGAGGATGAAGAATGGAAAGGCACTCGGCCCTGATGATATACCTGTGGAGGTATGGAAGTGTCTAGGAGAGGTGGCAGTAGAGTTTCTGACTGGGTTGTTCAACAGGATGTAAGATAGCGAGAAGATGCCTAGGGAATGGAGAAGTGTGCTGGTGCCCATTTTTAAGAACAAGAGAGATGTGCAGAGTTGTGGCAACTACAAATGAATAAAGCTGATGAGCCATAGAATGAAGTTATGGAAAAGTGTAGTTGAAGCTAGACTAAGGGCACAAGTGAGCAGCAGTATGGTTTCATGCCAAAAAATGGTAATATAAATGCAGTATTTGCTTTGAGGATGATGGAGAAGTACAGAGAATGCCAGAGGGAGCTGCATTGTGCTTTTGTATATCTGGAGAGAGCTAATGACGGAGTGCCCAGAGGGGAACTGTGGTATTGCATGAGGAAGTCTGGAGTGGCAGAGAAGTATGTTAGAGCGGTGCTGGACATGTATGCGGACTGTAAGACAGTGGTGAGGTGTGCTGTAGGTGTTACAGGGAAGTTCAAGGTGGAGGTGGGACTGCGTCAGGGATCAGCTCTGAACCCCTTGTTCGCTATGGTGATGGACAGGCTGATAACGAGGTTAGACAGGAATCTCCATGGACTATGATGTTTGGAGATGACATTGTGATCTGTAGTGAGAGCAGGGAACAGGTGGAAAAGGAGCTACAGAGGTGGAGGTTTGTCCTGGAAAGGAGAGGAATGAAGGTTAGACGCAGTAAGACAGAGTACATGTGTGTGAATGAGAGGGACCCAAGTGGAAGAGTGAGGTTACAGGGAGAAGAGATCAAGAAGGTGGAGGATTTTAAGTACTTAGGGTGAACAGTCCAGAGCAATGGAGAATGTGGAAAAGGGGTGAAGAAGCATGTACAGGCAGGATGGAAAGGGTGAAGAAGTGTCAGGTGTGATAGAAGAATTTCACCTAAAATGAAAGGAAAGGTATACAAAACTGTGGTGAGACCAATGATGTTGTTTGGTGTAGAGCAGTGGTTCTTAACCTTGTTGGAGGTACCGAACCCTGCCGGTTTCATATGCTTACCGAACTCTTCTCTAGTAAAACAAAATTCTTTTTTTTTTTTCAAATTCAAGACATAAGTATAGGTTTTACTGGTGTATTAAATGAATTGTGCATTAATGTCACCTTTTTCAAAGCACAAAACCAAGACAGTGCATGAACTCGCATGAAATTCCCTAGCTGCAAATCAGTGGGACTTCTGCTGTTGTTATTGAGAGACCAGTTCAGGTATGCGTGGCTTCACCTTGGCAAGTGCTGCTCTTATGTCATTTTCACAGCAAAGTCTGTTTCTTTGTTTTCCATGCAGCTTAAGTAAGTGTTCCTTTATTTTTGCCAGTGCGAGACTAGAGTTGCTCAACTTGACATTGCAAATCATGCAGAACACTGACTCCCATCACGTTCCGTTATAGAGTACGTGTAAATTCACGTTGCACATATTCCACTTTCTGTTTTTGTTCAACATAGTTACTATGAATTAAAATATTAAGAAAGCAATTAGATGACGTACCACCATAACAGGCATAAATCGACAACTGAGTGCTCAAAATCCATCAACTGCAGCCAGTGATGGCTAAGGGGGGCGTGTCATCAAGAAATTGACACTATGTGTTAAACGTACACAGTCATTTGTGTATGTTCAGCAAAAGTACAGTATCAGAGACAGTATCACTGAGGAAAAGACAGGAGGCAGAGCTGGAGGTAGCAGAGATGAAGATGTTGAGGTTCTCTTTGGGAGTGACCAGGATGGATAGGATCAGGAGTGAGTACATCAGAGGGACAGCACTTGTTAGAAGTTTTGGAGATAAAGTCAGAGGCCAGACTGAGATGGTTTGGACATGTCCAGAGGAGAGATAGTGAATATATTGGTAGAAGGATGCTGAGTCAGTCAGGAGGCCTTGAGGAAGACCAAAAAGGAGGTTTATGGATTTAGTGAAAGAGGACATGAAGGTAGTTGGTGTGAGAGAAGAGGATGCAGAAGGCAGGATTAGATTGAGACAATTCGCTGTGGCGACCCCTGAAGGGAAAATCCGGTAGGAAAAGAAGGTTCTACTTTTTAGTAACGTTTGTCTCAGATTTATAAACCCATAAACACTGACCTTCAGTACAGTCACAGAAGGCAGGGTAGCAGGCAGTGTGAATCATGGACATATAGAGAGCAAAAGAGCACAGACAAGGAGGAGGGGTGATTAGTGTGAGTCAACCGAAGCTCTGATTGGTCTAAGAGGTCTGCATGTGTGTATTTGCCTGAATTTGTGTATGTGTGTTGCCAGCCAGTGGCCTGGAAGGGATTAAGGCTGCATCACGTGGTCCTTTAGCTTCTTTGCCAGAGACACACCCACATTTTCAGAGAGCAAACACAGACATGCACCCACTCACAGGCAAATGTATCCTCTCCCTTAAACACACACACACAGCTGTTGATACTTCTCTGATGAATACCAAGGCAGTCGAGTATCAGAGCCCACAGGAATCTTGGAGAATCTATTGTCTACAGACAGTTAAACTTGAGAGCATTTGCATGGAAAATATGGAAGGACAAGTGAACCGACTGGTTTTCTGACTTTGTCATTTTTTTCCATTAAGTTTTTGTTTCTCTTTTTTTTTTATGAGCTTTTCTCTGAAACTCAGTGGTGGAACTTTAGCACAGACGGTGAGCAACAGAGAAATGTGTTTCGCCTCAGACCAATAACACTGCCTGTTCTCTCACATTCACTGACCAAGCAAGAAATACAAGGTTGGTTGCATTTGGCTTCTTTCTTGTTCATTTTTTCATGTGCTGTTTTCTTTTGTCATCACCATTGGTCCCTCTGTCATATATAATGTATTCTTCATGCAGTGGATCTTTAAAGACAATCCTTTATTTGACAAGAATTCATCTCATCGTTTGTTTTTACTTTCCCACCTTCTGCTAAATAGTCCCTGTCCCTCAAACCAACTCCATGCTTTTAGGGGAATTCCGTGTTGGTGTGCTTGCTTGACTTCAAACATGCATGCGCTATACACACACTTCACAGTGCAGTGAGTTTGAGCTCCTGTTAAGATTAGCTGTGACTGTTATCTCTAGTGTGCACAACAGCAGAGGTTGGAAGAATGAGGGAAGACACAACTTTGTCTTCGCAGGAGCCTCTTCCAGCTTTCTTTTCATGACTATAACTCATTGGTATTCAATTAAAGTCTCGGAGGTCCAGTTATTAAAATTCCCTGTTATTAAAAGGTCCGAACCCAAGCCCAATTTGTGTCTTATAGCCGGCCCCTATGTCCATATTTTCAGTTATTATCTATTTTCAATGCCGGATATTATTTAACTGAATGCACAGCTAGCTCTTTTACCGTAAATAAAGGATTTTAAATTTATTTATTTTATTTATGTAAGATTGAAGAGCACAGACAAACCCCAGAATTAAAAATAAAGTGCAAACATAGCTGAATAAACTTTTTTTCTTATAAAGACCTCCCAGCCTAAAGAACTGAAGGCCTAAACTTCAAGTAAAAAAACATTAACATCTTCAGAAAGCATAAATAAAAACTGGTTCTTTCAGGGGAACAATACAAATAGTAACATTAACAGTAACAGTGGGCATTACCAGTAACATCTGTAGACTCATCAATGGTCAAAGATATGCATGGGGCTCTCTGAATAGCTGCATCAAGCTGTGTCAGGACATTATCCATTGATATTTCTGATTTTCAATAATGTCTCAACAGCAGCTTTTAAGCACTTATTCACAACTGTCCCATCACTAAAAGATTTTTTTGTTGCCAAAAAAAACAACAATGCCTTTAGTGAGCATTCGTTCGCATTTTTCTCAGTTATTTTGACCTCAGCTCGGACTTCAGGGGATAAATTTGCTCAAAAGCTCTGTGCTTTGTTTCACAGTGGCTCTTCACGTTACCATTTTTAATTAATGCTAAATGTTCGGCGCATATGAGCCACTCATTGTTAACCAGCGGTTTTCCTCATTAACCTCCCTTCGTTTGGAACTACTCTGTCTTCACTTCTCCCTTCCTCTGTGCTCCACTGTAGCGGTACACGCAGAAGCAGCAGCAAGCTGTCTCTATTCCAGGTGCGCTGACAGAGCAGGTAAACAAACTATTTGATTGGCTGAACTGAGTGGAGCTATTACCGTATTAACAGGAGGAGCAGCGCCTGCAGTCTGTAGCTGTGACCATCAGGAAAAATTTTCCAAGAAAATCTACTCTCGTGAATTTATCATGGAGTGGTCACGGGTCTGGACAGAACCATCACGTGGTCCGGATCCGGACCGCCATTTGGTGACCCCTGCTATAACTCAAACATGAATCAGTAATTCAGAGTGTATGTAAAAAAGAAATAATTAAGAACCCGACACTGCTCTGAAATGGGGTAACTCAAGAATGCAACACCCCAGACTTCAACCAGTTGCAATCATGTGTCAGTTACAGACCAAATGCGAACCTCTGGCATGTCAGTGGTCTCACTCTAAAATGTTGTATAATCTCACAGTAACACTGTTGTAAAACATGTAAGCTGCAAAATTTTTCAATCACACAGCAGTGGTTTTCACCCTTTCATGCAGCCATTCTCAGACGCATACAGTAGATCTACTTATCTATGTGTACATGACTTGCACTCACAGGGTCGACACTGCATGCCATTTGTGTACAGATTTGCTCATGCACATATGTGTTAACTGTCATTTACTTTGTGTATGGATATAATTAGTCAACATACAGTTTCTTTTTTGGTATCACTGCCTTTGGGGTCGCAACATGACCCAAAAGGTGGTGTGTCTATTTTTAATGGTTGAAATTCAAGCAGCCACAATTTGAAGCTTTTCCAGTCAACATAAAGTCATAAGGTGTGTGTACATTAATGGGGGGGCGTGTGGTGGCATCGTATTCATTGCGTTTGTATTTTAAAGCCTGTAATGTCAGTGTTTCACAACTAATTTTATTCCTTTTATCCTTCTACCAAACTTGCAATCAGTCAAAGTTCTCAAGTACATTTGGTAAACGGTGCAGTAAAAGATTAAGTGAGACAGAAAAAGAGAACCAGGCAAAGAGATGGAGCCACATATGTATGGGTAGGCATAGGTTCCAGATGAGTTGGTTGTCATCAGATAAAGACGAGTTCTGTACTGTCTGAGACATGCTTTGTTCCAGCTCCAAATGTCAGAAAACCACTGAGGCATTATGGGTAGACATTTTGTCTTCGAGATAAGTTTGCGTAATTGAAAACAAAAGAAGGAACTCACTCTAGCAAATAAAAAAATATTTTAATGTTAGATTTTACTACAGTTGTGCATTACTATGACATCAGTAATATTTAGCAAGACAGAATAAAGGATTCACAATAAAAATGTCTTTTGTCTTGTTAATAGAACCATGAATGTTAATGTCTCTTAAAATGAACTGAGTTTAATCACATTTCAAGTAGAAAATTAGCTTTTACAGCCTCTCAAAGTCTGTCTTTCATCAGACATGATTACATAACAGTAGTTTCAGTTTTTTGAGACTACATGGATAAGATAAGATGTTTAGAGCTGTCATTTCTTTATTATATTTTTTTTCATTAGTTTCCATTAATTGATTACTTAATATAATAATAAATAATGAATAGTTCAATTGAAAAGATCAGCAGCAGATTTGAGTCTAAGAAAAACGGCCTTAACCTTAGAACACTATCGTTTAAAATAGTAGTACCATTACTAAAGCCGGGTGATTTTTACCTGATATACTAAACAAAAAGTACTTGTCATAATAATATGACAACTTGTGTAGGGTTAGGACCCATATGCAGAACACCAGTGGAGAAGTTTTCGGTCATGGTTTAATGAGATCAGCAAAAATCCAGGAAACACAAGAAACCTGTTAAAGTCCAACCAACTTGATGGTTGGGGAGGGAAGAAAACAATGTGACACAAAACAGGAGAAGCCAGCTTAAAAAACCTCAGGCTAATCAGCCGAATGAGGCAAAGGTGTGGGGATGACACACTAAATAAAATAATAGTATGAAGAAATATATTTGGACAGCCTGATACTTTATGTCCTTGAAGCTGCTAAACATGTTTGAGAGGGAGGCGGGGTCTCTGTTAGTATTGGAGTGAGCGGTTGCGGTCACCTTGCCTTGGGCGGTGGTTGCAGTCTCGTGCCCTTCTGTAAACACAGCCTGCCTTGACTGTCTGCTATAGATTATTGATGCTCAATACTCAACCAATGACAATACAGGACTGTTCTTCAATTTATCTTTGTATGGCTACCAAGTATCAAATTTCTTTTTGGCCTCTGGACTCAATAAATATTGTGAAACTTGAATCAATTCATTAGAATGTGTAAAAGCAAATCAAAAAACTAAAAAATAATGCTTTAATGTGATGATCAAGTTAATTGTGCACTCTTCCACTTCTCACATGTCCAAAGCCACCACCACTCTCCTCTATCACCATCCAAAACCTCTTCAACCATTGATCTTTCTGGGTGAGACCAGATACAGGGTGTTATTAATGGGGACAATGATCTATTGATGGAAGCAGGAGGGGAGGAAGTTCATGCTGGGGATTGCTGGAGTTGTGTTTGGTGACAGAACGGGGATGGGATGGTCACCAGACACACAACTCCAGCATGTATGTATGAGTAAGAGCAAAGGAGAGGAGGGCCTGGCTTCAGAGCCTGGTAATGGGGATCGTAACTTTATTTTCGGTTAGGCTACAGCTGCTGCATTCATCCCCTCAGAATACCACTCATTCCTCAAATTTCAGGCATGGCCTTCTACTGACAGCGTTATATCTTATATACTGTGTGCTGCTTTCAATTCTCTTTTAATTGCTGTAGCCACCTTAAAAGGGTGCAGAAAAAATGTGAGGGAAAAGAATTGAAAGCTGAAATTATTGTTGAAAGATTAATTTCATTTTCTCCAGTAACCTGTACAAATTTAAAGTTTGAATAACAGATAAATAAAAACCACTGTCTCATAACTTAAAATTCAGTACTATGGATGCAAATTTTCAACAGGAGTTTTCTTCCATAGATTTAATGAAGATGGAACTTTGAGTGATAACCCACTATATCACTGTGGACTGTAGTCCAGTTGAAAGGATTTCTTTACCCCATTGTTTGCTTATTGTATGACTCCACTAATATCATACACGTATAAGTTGCATTTGACCTGACTGAGTAGCTTAGCAGCATGTTCACAACAAAATCTTCTCTTGAAACTTCTGGGTTTTTTTTTGTGAGTTTGTTAGTTTTTTCATTATCATTATTCAGACTTGGAACTACAGAAACAATAAATATGGAGGAAGTGTCAGTGGAAAGTGTCACGTATTGTAGAATAACCTCAGAACTGTGATCATATTGCTGCCAGATGACCACTGGGTATTTGGAAGTGGAAAGCAGCAGGTTGCCTTTTGTAAACTTTGCTCGCTCTCTGTCTTACATCTGCTCTGAAAGTACATGAATTTCTCACAATCTCACAAAGCTGTTTTCAGTATTCCTGTTCAGTTGAATAATTAATTGCTCTTTGTTGACAGAATAAAAATAAACAAATATCAGGCATTAGTGTTGTGTGTATTTGTTAAAGCTGAGTTCATTTCACTTCAAGAAAGTAGTGCATCCCTGGGACGCTCTTCAAAAAAATTTGTGCATCCCAAAATGACGTTTATGCTTCCCAAAAGTAACAACAGAATATATGGTAGAAGCTGTATGCAAGGTTTGAGTTTTTCCCAATAGTAAAATATAAAAATTAAACTGTTAATTTTATTGATTTATATTAATAACAACATCAATGAAAAAAAGAGTAGAATTAGGGTATATATTTATATATTTAAACCTTGGTAGTCATTCAGGGCTCCCACTCATTAGTATTATTGTTTGACTTCACCTTTTTAAATAGAAGTGATCAGCATTTCTCTTTTGGTGATTGCACTGATTTTCAGTTGCTATATTTCAAAATAAACCTCATCAGTGCAGTCACTTGAATCAAGTTTTTAATATAATTTCTTACAATTATTTTGTTTACAGAGATGTTGATTATCAGTATATGAAAAAATGTTTATTGCCTGTTGATGTCTGCATTTGACGTAAGACCACTGTGGTGACTTATTATTAGACTACAGCCGTTCTGGCATCATTAACGATTATTAAGCAAATGAAGGTCGGTCCATGAAAATATTGCTTTAGATGAAACCGGTCTATGGCACAAAAAGGGTTGAGGACCACTGCACTAACCTGTCTGTTTCTCCTTTTCTTTTCAGGTGAGTGTCTGAAAATTAGCCATTGAGCGAACCGGTGAGGTAACTCAGGCATGAGTGTGGACAGCAATCAAGGGGTGGTGACAGCCCCTCCTCTGCCTCGCAGAGGCACTAAGGGTTGCTACTTTGACCAGGTGGAAGTCAACAATCCAGAATATGTGAGGGCCAGGAACATGTCACCTGACCTTCGGCAGGACTTCAATGTTTTGGAGCAGAAGAAACGTGTGACACAGATCTTACAGAGTCCTGTAAGTGAAAGGCGGGAAGAGGGGTCTTATCTAAAGAATATGAATTCGTAGGCACATAGAGTAGAACACCAAAGAGACATGATAACATACCGTAGAATGTCTGTTTAGGTTCTCAGTCATCCAAATCAAGGTAACTATAAACTATGATGGCGGTGTGTTTGAAAAATTCAAGACAAATTTTCAGTATTGGTAACACACAGAGACAAGGGCTGGTCCCCCCCAAGGACAAAACACCATGACACAAAGCAATGTAGTATATGTTGTCCAGTGCGGTGATGAATGCAGTGACCTGTACATTGGAGAGATCAAACAACGGCTCCATGAATGTATGGCTCAACACAAGAGAGCCAACTCCTCATGATTAGACCCCACAGTCCAACTGCACCTGAAAGACACAGGCCACTCCATTGAGAAGAGTATTGTCCAGGTTTTATCTATAGAACACAGATAGTTTGAGAAAGGACTTAAGGATGACATTTTTGTAAAACGACAGAAACCCTTTCTGAATAAAGAAGGACTACAACACCATCTATCAGTCAACCACAATGCAGTATTGACCTCCTTAGAAATCACAACAACCATTCACATCTGAGTGCAGCTCACCCTAAAAGCTCACTTAAGGGTGGGTGTCAAAATTACTTTGTTATGAAGTCATTTCAATAATTCTCATTAGGAGAATAATTCTCTAAATTAGAATTATTGTCTTGGTGGATTTGGTTCTTTGGTTGTTTTCTGCTCCAACACAAATACCACTAGCTTGACTTTACAACTAAAGAAGCCTCTTTGATCCTTTCATCTTCATCTGCTCATCCAGAGGCAGGTCTTGGGGCCAGCAGCTTTAATAGGAAACCCCAAACTTCCCTTTCCCCTGCCACATCAACTCCAACTCGTCCTGGGTCTGCCCAAAGGTTTCCTCTCATCTGTACATGCCAGTAACATCTTCCTTTGGGAGGTGCCCTGGTGGTATCCTCACTGTATGCCCAAACCGTCACAACTGACTCCTTTCAACGTGAAGGAGCAGCGGCTGTGCTCTGAGCCAAATAGCAGTGTTTGGAAGACACCAGCAACCCACCTGAGAAAAACCCATTTCAGCCACTTGTATCTGCATTCTCTTTTTTTTCTCTCATAACCGTAGGAACAAAGATCAAACTTTAGATGGAGAGCTTTGCCTTTCAGCTTAGCTCCCACTTTGTTGCAACAGTGCGTGAGATTCCCCGTCCAATCTCAGGCTCCATTGTGCCCTCACTCTTGAACAAGATCCCAAGATACTTAAACTCCTTCACTTGGGGAAGGACCTCACTCCCCACTCGGAGATGGTAATCCACCGGTTTCCTGCTAAGAACCATGGCCTATGGAGGTGCTGATCCTCATCCCCAGCACTTCCCACTCGACTGCAAACCGGACCAGTGAGTGCTGCAGGTCACAGGCCGATGATGCAAACAGAACCACATCGTCTTCCAAAGCAGCGATGCAGTCCTCAGCCCACCAAACTTTAAACCCTCCTCACCATGACTACACCTCAATATCCTGTCCTTGAAAATCACAAACAGAATTGGTGACAAAACGCAACCCTGGTGAAGGCCGACACCCATCTTGAACATTTCTAACTGATTGTCAAGAACTCAAATACAACTCTCACTTTGGGCGTACAGGGATTGAATGGCCCTAAGGACAGGCCCCCTCACCCCATACTCCTGCAGTACCTCCCACATTATATCCGTGGGGACATGATCGTAATCCTTATCCAAGTCCAAATACATGTAGCCTGTATTGGCATAGTCCCAAGCCCCCTCCAGGATCCCCGTGAGAGTGAGGTGGTCCGTTGTTCCATGACCAGGATGGAATGCACATTGTTCTACCTCAATCCGAGGATTGACAATCAGCCTGACCCTCCTTTCCAGCACCTTGGAGAAAACTTTCCCAGGGAGGCTGAGGAGTATGATCCCCTGTAGTTGGTACACAACCTTTGGTTCCCCTTTTTAAAAAGAGGAACCACCATCCCAATCTGCCAGTCTTTCAGTACTGTCCAAGACTTCCACACAATGTTAATGAGGCTTGTCATGCATGACAGCCCCTCAACACCCAGGGCCTTCAGCATTTCAGGGTGAATCTTTGCTACCGTGAAGTTGTTTAACCACCTTGGTGTCTTCACCCAGAGAGATTGATTCCAGTTCCCCTTCATCCTTCCACTCTGCCTCTCATATAGAGGGTGGGTCTGTTGGGGTGGTTGGATTCAAGAGTTCCTGAAAATGTTCCTTCCACCGACCGACAACATCCTCAGTTGAGGTCAAAAGTGTTCCATCCTTGCTATACAAACAGTCTAAGGTCAGATGATGCGATGACAAGATCAATCATTGCAGGATGCTCTGGTACCAGGTACACTTAAGGCATAGGGAGGCAACCCCCTCATCCACCTGGGTACTCTTCAACACAGCGGTGCTCAGCTGGGGGCTTTTGAGTATCCCTACACCCGGACTGCACCTCATGCCTGACGCAACTCCAGAAAAGAACAAGGTCCAACCCATGTCTAGCAGTTTGGTTCCAGAACAGAGGCTATGCATGGAGGTTAGCCCGACCAGAGCCAACTAGTATTAGTCCGCCTCCTACACAGGCTTTGGTTCCTTCCCCGCCAATGACGTGACAATCTACGTCCCCAAAGCAATCTTCTGCTGCCTGGGTCTGTTCCATCGTGTGCTCCGGTCTTCACTGCCACCCATATGGCAGCGTACCTGACCCCATCAGTTTTTTTAAAAAAGCAATGTCCCTGAAAATTGTGACAATAGGGCAGGTTATGGGCTGCACAGTGGATCAGTGATTATAGAAATCTTCTCAATATGAAAGTCCTGAGTTCAAATACATAAAATGGACAGGCCTCTGTTTTTCTAACTGTAAATTGTCTTAACATGTGAGCATGTAACTCACCTTTCCCTTCTGCTATACTGTAAATGACTTCACCCATCCAAGGACCAGAGCAGCTTGGACTTAACAGCTTCAAAAATTCAGAAGAACTAGTACAGACATAGTACAAGCTTGAACATAAATATATGATTTAATACCATATTTCTCTTAGATTTTTTTAGTATTTACACGTCTTCCATGAACCTGAATATTTTGTTTGAACCTGCATATATATACGTATCCATCTCCGCGTACTCAATAAAATAATAGATAAATTCAAAGTCCAGGGGCCGATGTGGCATGATGTTCTTCTATCGTACTATTTTAGATTGTGCCCTTTGAACATTTGGATCACATTTGCCAGACTTTAAAACAAACTCCTGTATTTCAAATCAGCCTCATATTAGGAAATTTACTCTGCACTCTTGACTCAAGACTAGTCTCTGATTGTTTCTAATGTGATATTACATTAAGAGATGTCTGTGTGTTTGCTTATTTGAATTGCACTGAAGTTACTAATGCACTTGGAAGGGTTCCGAGTTGATAGGGACAAATTTAAGTTATATTTGGGTAAAGGATATTGTTGTTCAAGGAAATAATGGGCTGTGATTGACTAAATTAAGCTGATAAATGTGTGTCATGGATTCTGTGTAATTGTTGGCATAATAATCATTTTACACTTTCAGCCTGCATGGTGCATATGCTTCATGGTTTCCTTGGTTTCCAGTTGTCTGGAACGGCAACAGCCTAGTGATGGTAATGCAATGTTTTACGGGATAATCCATGCTTTTCTGTAATATGACTTGATTACTGATGATATAAGAATACTCGGGTGCATTTAAGGGGTGAGTAAATGAGGGAGTACATTTATAGGGTTACCCAGTTGAGCCATCATTGAGCACCTCTAGCCAACTATATTTTTTGCATGGTTTGTTGCTCAGCTGGCAGCAGCGTGTCAGTGGCGATTCATCATGTTTTTAATTAATAACAGGCAGTCAGGGAGAAAGAGCTGTTAGATCAGCCTTTCAGTTTCATAAACACATTATCCAAAAAGGAGGATCACAGCTGCCTTTGTATTGTGTTGAGTGCCTTTAAGCCATGCTTGATTTTAGTTTAGTGTAGTCTATTGGTTTGATTTTAGATTAGTGTAGTTAATTGGTTAAACTTCATATTCAAAATCCATGGTATATTTAAGAGTATGCTAACATGAGCTGCGACTGTCAATTAGACTTTCTATTTAATATTATTCAAGCTCCTCTCATCAATATTTGTTAACAATGAGAGCTGAAATATTTATTATGTAAGAAATTGATCATTGTGATGTATAAACAGTTCCCATTAGCTCAGAGGTCTTGTTTAGATATCAAGACCTGACCTTTGTGGTTCTGTTTGACTTTCATTGTTGTCATCCATCTCATTTGTGGTTGCACTACGCCAAAGAAAGATCAGTTGAACTCACTGTTCATTTACCTGTCCATCCTTAACACACTCAATAGTTTGTAAACAATATGCTGAAGCCAGACTTTTTTCTTCAAAGTGGGTGGAAACCAACTGGAACATTAATGGCTAGTATAGTGAACGTACATTCATCAAATGATAAACAGCAACCTGAATACAAAGGACATGAATGTTAATGTTCCTCTGTGATTGATGGGTGTGTAAGTCCTACAGGCTCATGGCCATAGGTGAGAGTAGAAAAGTAGATTGACCAGTAAGTCGAGAGCTTCGTCTTGCGACTCAGGTCCTTCTTCACCATGACAGACCTATACAGCAACTGCATCACTGCAGATGCTGCACCGATCCGTCTGTGAATCTCACGTTCCATCCTTCCCTCACTCGTGAAGAAGACCCCAAGATACTTAAACTCCTCCACTTGGGGCAAGGACTCTCCACCCGACCTGAAGAGGGTCCACCACCTTTTTCCAGTCAAGAACCATGACCTCGGATTTAGAGGTGATGATCCTCATCCCACTCTAGTCATACTCAGCTGCAAACCGTCCCAGTGCACGTTGAAGGTCCAGGTTTGATGAGGCGAACAGGACAACATCGTCTGCAAAAAAGCAGAGATGAAATCCTTTGGTCCCCAAACCGAACTCCCTCCGGATCCTGGCTTTGCCTAGAAATTCTGTTCAAAAAGATTATGAACAGAACCGCTGATAGAGGGCAGTCCTGCCAGAGTCCACCATGCACAGATCTGACTTACTGCCGGCAATGCGAACCAAGCTCTGGCTTTGGTCATACAGGGACCAGACAGCCCTCAGCAAAGGGCCCCGAACCCCATACTCCCGAAGCACTTCCCATGAGATACCGTGAGGGACACGATCAAATGCCTTCTCCAAATCCACAAAACATATGTGGACTGGTTGGGCAAACTCCCATGAACTCTCGAGCCCTCGATGGAGAGTGTAGAGCTAGTCCAGTGTTCCACGACCGGGACGAAAACCGCATTGTTCCTCCTGAATCCGCGGTTCTACTATAGGTCTAATCTTCCTCTCCAGTACCCTGGAATAAACTTTCCCCGGGAGGTTGAGGAGTGTAATCCCCTTATAGTTGGAACACACCCTCCGGACCCCATTTTTGGACTTACGTGAGACACAAACATGGCTCTTAAACAAGACCCTGGCTTTCAGTATAGATTGCTTTGATGGCAGGACTCTCAGAACCATCCAAAACATCAGGTGGCCCCAGCGGGTTTCCTACGAAATGCTTAGAGCCCGCACGTGCCAGCCCAGAGCATCTTTCCAGGCTGCGCAACGTTGCACCCTCTGGTTTGGTCATGTCCTCCGCCTTCCCCCTGATCACCCAAAGAGAGCCATTCTCCAGTTCGACCCTAATACCTCAGGCTGGAAATGACCTTAAGGCAAGCCCAGCACCCGATGGCTCGATGTCATTTCGGGCGACATCCAACAACACGGAGTTGCTGTGGAGGATGCAGAGCAGCTACCACAAGACCGCCGGCGCTGGAAAAAACTGGCTCATCTGGTTGGCTCAACGCACAGGGATGGGACACCCCCCCTCCTCGTAAGAGCCCTACTGACTGACTGAGCGAAACTTAAGATATCTCTGCAAGAAGTGTCTACTATGATGCATGTCCTTTTTTATTCAAAATAACCTGCAGAACAAAACAAACCTATCTACAAGACTAATAATTTCAAACCTCCAGAAGAAAGAATGTCATCAATAATGAAGTATAAAACAGTATGAACCTTGTCGTGGAAAATTACATCATCTCTCACACTCCTCCACTGAAGTTTTGCTCAAGTCCAAATCTGATTATTAGCCAAATTTAGGACTGCTACATTTCAATAGTGAAAAACCAGGTTTTGCCATTTCAACGTCATACAGATATATTTCTGTGGTATGATCAAATTTTTTTCTTGTAAAAGTGAGCTCTTCAACCTGGCTTGGATGAATGAAGTACTATTTGATTAAAACATTTTATAAGGTGATTTTGCATTTGTGAATTGCTGTAGATTGTGATATTAAATCTGCTCAAACCCTTTATTTTAACAATGGATCACATGATGCTTTTGTGATAGTGAAATATGTTAAGATTGCTTTGAAATAGATTCATGATGAAGCGATTGTGGCTAAGGAGCCACTGTCCCCGGGATAGAAGCTAAGGTTTCTTGTTTGTTGATTTCATATAATTGGTTTCTATGGAGACAAAGCAGAATGTGTCATACTCTGCGAGAGGGAAAACCCATCAGCACCACAATATGCAACAAAGAGCTGATTATCTCAGCAAATTGTTTTTACAACATACAAAGTGCAAGTATAAAAAATGCTGGTGACAAAAAGGTTCATAGAAATAAAACAGTGAATGTCCCTCATTACAGCAAACTCCTTTCATTATGTCTGAAATTTAACTTCATAGCAACAAGTAACTCTTTTTAACAAGTAACACAACAAAAATGTCTGATGACCTAAAAGTAGCAAAATTATTCTCAGATAATTGTAAGAGTTCAATTAAATACTGTGTAACCAACAGTGGCGGGCCGTGCATTTCACACCAAGGCCTTCAGTGATGTTCTCCTTTGTCAAAATTGAATAAATACATCCCATAATACTGTAAGTGGTTCCTATCGCCACCAATGTAGCGTTCAGGACTGAGGTGTTTATAACTTCTCTTAAATGGGAAAAAGACCGGCGTCAGCCCCGCTCCTTTATTGTCACTGGCACAGAAGAACCCCGCGGCCACACCTTTTTATAGACGTCACACAACCACGTCAAAGAACCAAACCGACTGATTATTACCATAATTTATGACACCATAGGTAATGGTAGAGAAACGAAATACAGACATATACTAACACACTACTAGATTTTGCATCACCTCTATCATGTATAAAACCGGCTATTTTCCAGCAGTATTTGTGTATTTCCACTACAATCACACAGCTGCGCAAGTGCCCCACATGATTTACTCACATTGCAGAAGAGCAAGAATTTTTCTTCATTTTATGTTGCTATAATTGATTTAGATGCAGTATTTGCTTTGAGGATGTTGATAAAAAGTACAGAGAATGCCAGAGGGAGCTGCATTGTGTTTTTGTAGATCTGGAAAAAGCCAATGACAGGGTGCCCAGAGAGGAACTGTGGTATTGTATGAGGAAGTCTGGAGTGGCAGAGAAGTATGTTGGAGCAGTGCAGGACATGTATGAGGACTGTAAGACAGTGGTGAGGTGTGCTGTAGGTGTGACAGAGGAGTTCAAGGTGGAGGTGGGACTGCATCAGGGACCAGCTCTGAGCCCCGTCTTGTTCGCTATGTTGATGGACAGGCTGACAGACGAGGTTAGACAGGAATCTCCATGGACTATGATGTTTGCAGATGACATTGTGATCTGTAGTAAGAGCAGGGAACAGGTGGAGGAGAGAGGTGGAGGTTTGTCCTGGAAAGGAGAGGAATGAAGGTTAGCCGCAGTAAAGCAGAGCACATGTGTGTCAATGAGAGGGACCCAAGTGGAAGAGTGACGTTACAGGGAGAAGAGATCAAAAAGGTGGATGATTTTAAGTACTTAGGGTGAACAGTCCAGAGCAATGGAGAGTGTGGAAAAGAGGTGAAGCAGCGTGTACAGGCAGCATGGAAAGGGTGGAGAAGTTTTAGGTGTGATGTGTGATAGAGTTTCAGCTAAAATGAAAGAAAAGCTGTACAAGACTATGGTGAGATCAGCAATGTTGTTCGGCCTAGAGACAGTGTCACTGAGGAAAAGACAGGAGACAGAGCTGGAGGTAGCAGAGATGAAGATGCTGAGGTTCTCTTTGGGAGTGACCTGGAAGGATAGAATCAGGAATGAGTACATCAGAGGGACAGCACATGTTAGAGGTTTTGGAGATAAAGTCAGAGAGTCCAGACTGAGATGGTTTAGACATGTCCAGAGGAGAGATAGTGAATATATTGGTAGAAGGATGCTGAGTTTTGAACTGCCAAGCAGGAGGCCTAGAGGAAGACCAAAGAAGAGGTTTATGGATGTTGTAAAAGAGGACATGAAGGTAGTTGGTGTAAGAGAAGAGGATGCAGGAGACAGGGTTAGATTGAGGCAACTGATTTGCTGTGGTCCCTCTCATTCACGCACATGTACTTCTGCACATGTAAGCCCAAACTAAGCGCCAAACAGTCTTATTCATGCTTTTGTGTCCTAACAGACCTGTTATGATTACTATGTTACTGTCTGTCTGGATTTTCTGACATCAGTCAAATTTAAAAAAAATAAAGGCAGCATTATTGCAAATAAGACTTAGAAAAGGACTGCCTCGTCAAACTTTAAGTCATTTTCTAGAAAGTCAATCTTAAAAGGTTACCGTCTGAATATCATGAGCAGTTAAAGGTTTCGTTTTAAATGCTGTCTTCCTCTGCAGTAGTGACATGACAAATACCATTTTAAAGTGTTGTGATTTCTCTATTGAATTTTTGATGTATGAGCTGTTGTATGGTTATTTGTTTAGATGTAAAGCAGAAGTACAGAATTTCTTGGTGCGCTAAATAAAAAATGTAACTAGAACCAAAGCAGTCAGAGACTGCAACATCCCGCGACTTAGTAGGTCAGGGTACCCTGAAAGTAGTACCTGACTAGTGCATGGACTAGACCATAGATCAAAGCTAGTAGATAGTAGGTAAATCAAATCACTAGCATTGATCTACGGTCTTACTCAGACTGGCCTTCTCCCTCATCTTTCTATCTTATCCAGTTCCTGAGTGTACAAAAGTTTAAATTTGACCTTGACCTAGTTTTCTCAAGGTCATCATCTCATTTTCATCCCCTTTGTGGCGCAGTGGTTAGCGCTGCCGCCTCACAACACGGCCGACCCGGGTTCGAGTCCCGCTCTGTGCGGAGTTCGCATGCTCTCCCTGTGTCTGCGTGGGTTCTCTCCGGGTTCTCCGGCTTCCTCCCACCTCCAAAAGGTTCAGGTTGATTGGCAGGTCAGGTTGATTGGCAGGTCCCAAATTGACCGTAGGAGTGAGTGTGTGTGTGAATGGTTGTTTGTTTGTGTGTGGCTCCGCGGTACACTGGCGTCGTGCCCGGAGTGTCCCCCGCCTCACGCCCTGAGACTGCTGGGATAGGCACCGGCTCCCCCGCGACCTGCGTTAGTGGATTAAGCGGGTTAGAAGATGAATGAATGAATGTCGCCCAAGTACTGTAATATCCTTTTTGTTTCGTCTTTCTATCTGCAACAGTTGCGAAGATATTTGGTGGACATACTAACGGACGAATGGATGAACACTGACAATTACAATACATCACCGCTTTGAAGCAGGATGTAATAAAAAGACATGTGTTAGATGTTGCGTAAGAACATGCCAGAGTATACAGGCACTTTTGTCTGTCTGTTCAAGAGCTGATTGTCGTCTGGATGCAAGGATCAGCCACCCACATTCTGTCTCTGTCACACCAGCAGCCAATCCTTGCACAGATTCCAAGCTGGCCAGGCAGACAAATATCCAAACGCGTTCCAGCATGTTGAGTAGGAAGCCTATCCTGATCACGCTTCATACAATGCTTAAAGAGTGATTCAGATTGACAGCCAAGGAACACGTCTAATCTATGATTAACATGTCTCCCTTGTCCTTTCTCTCTTTACTACCATGCTCAATATTCCTACATCTTTTTACTTTTGTCCCTTTTTTTCCATTATTTTGCTGCTTTCTCTAGTCCCCCTACTCTAATCTGACTTGTAATTGTTTGTTAAGTACAAAGAGATTTTTTAAGTGCCCAAAAAACAGTAATTTACTTTGCTTTGTAGATAGTCAAATTAAAAATCAGTATTACAGTATTATTATAATTGTTTTTAGTAGTAGTGTGATTCAATTCTTTAAATTAACTGAATTCTTCTTTCAATTGATTGAGGTTTCCAAACGTGACTTAAATTCTTTAAAGATTTCCCTTGGATGCATATAGATTTTGTTCATTTTCAGGCCTGATAACATGCTTGAAAACTAATATTAATCTATTTAGCTTTTGGGGGGCAGAACAAATTTCTGTACCGTTTGCATTTATGAAGGTTTATTTCCTAATTTGTGTCATTTTAGTCTAATGTCTTCTTTTCTCAACTCTATCTCTTGTACGTTCTCTTACAGGCCTTCAAGGAGGAGTTGGAGAGTCTGATCCTAGACCAGCAACAAAAGGGGAATAACCCCACTGGCTTGCTGGCCCTCAGACAAATTGCTGATTTCTTCATGGCCAGCTCAGTGGTTGGTTGCAATTCCTCCCCAATCAGTGAGTGCTGTGGTCTGACACACATGTAGCTGAAAAAGAAAATTTAGCATGGCATGCCACACTGCAAAAAGTGCAGCTATTACACTAAAAAACAAGACACATTGATTGTATTTGAAGAGAAGTCCATTCTCAAAAATTTAATTTTAATGCTTAAAGCATAAATATCACAAAACAACCCAAGCAGACTCCGGAAGAACTGTATATTTCCCCATCGATTTTGATCCTTTGTGAGGTCTGTCCAGGAGTCCATATGTGCAGTCTGCTTCCAATCACAGTACTGGAATGCACAACTAATGCTGAATGACATGCAGTATAGCACTATGGTTTACCTCTTCCTTAAAAACGCCAATAATGTCTAAGAAGGTGTTGGCAGCAAACAGTGTTAAACTTTCAAACACTATATGGATCATCTCAGTCAGGAAATTAGGAATCATGTTAAACTGGATTTCGCAGTTAATTATTCCATAAAAATACAAATGTGTGTTTGTGTTCTGTTGTAGCTCTTGCTGCCTTTGTTAAGAGAGGACAAATTGTTTTAGTTTATATCCTATAACATGCAACACCAGTGAGTTGGGTAAATTGAAATGCAAAGGAACTGTATATTTTTATATTGAAATGCAAAGGAACTGTATATTTTTATTACCATTTTATTTGCAGTCATTTTGACAGTAGCATTACAGTGCACTCTCAGTACTCACGGTTAATGCGTTCCAGGAACCATACACGAATAACCACGGTGTAGGCAAGAATTATTTATTATTTACAGTAATGTAAACGTTTATGAACCCTCCCCATACTTACATTAAACCACCTTCTATCTGTATTACCTTTTCCCACACTCTTATCGAGTGTTTAAAGCACTTTTGTGTCCAAGGAAGTCCAAGACTCATGGAACGCCTCATGGACTCATGGATGCCGTCAGCCAATATAATGCTCGTACGGTATCACGTGACGGCCTACTAAAAATCCGCGATGAGGTGAAGTCACGAGTGTTGATGTGCAAAGGCGCACTGTATATATAAGTGTGTGTTTCTGTGTGTATACACATACAGTACATACTGTACATATACACTCTATGCGACTGTTTAAAGCACTTAGTGTCTCACGAAAGTCCGAAACTGACGCAACGAGCACACTTCCGGATGCCATCAGCCAATAGAATGCACTACGGAATCACGTGACTGCCGACCAAAAATTTGCAATGATGTGGAGTCGCCGTCGTTGCTGCGCGATCGCGCAAGGGCACGCTAATATATACTATATACACACACTAACACTGTATATGCCAAATGACTTCTTTCCGTTAACACTTTTTTTCTTTTCTCGGATATTGTTTATGTTGCCAAAGTGATGGTGAAGTCTGCCGTAATTACATGTCCGGAAATAACCTGAATAAATAAAAATACATAACGTGCGTGTTTGTGTGTGTACTCCTTCTCCCTGATTTAACCATGATTATGATGTTGGTTTAGGTTTGGGGACGGTCACCCCCATCAATGACCTATATGGAATGGATTTGACCACGATGGTGAAAGGCGAAAAGTTGACCCGCTGTAAACTGGCCAGCCTTTACAGACTGGTGGACCTTTTCAGCTGGGCCCGCTTTGGCAACGCCAATATTACAGTACGATTCTTTAGTATGAGAACAGCTCAGTCCTTGTTTACCATATAGTGTATCCTACTTACAACTTTTTTTTTTCTTAGGGTCGAGTCAGTAAAGAACAAGACCACATTCTCATCATCCCCAGTGGACTGTCATTTGCTGAGGCATCAGCATCAAACCTGGTAAGACACATGAGAAAACATCAACTGTAGCAACCAGCTACTTGGTAATGTGTTCTAACTAACTACAGCGTATGAACAGTAAAACAAAATGAAATTCCAAAATACAGTACACTTAATAAAACTACTGCATTCATTTTCAAGTAAATTTTGTAAAAGATGTTGAGTCACGTTATTTTTATTTTTATTTTAAAGTAAGCCATTTTTCTTTTATTCATCAAACTTCGGAAGTTAAGCACAAATAAGACACCCACAGCTGAGAGAATGATTGTTAAACTTAACCTTGAATGGATATGTCTATGCCAAAAGACCTGAAAGATTTCAGCTTTTGGACATTCCTGGATTGGGTTCCCACTTATATACTTCGCTTAACCATTTATTTCCTTCAATCAGAGCATCCCTTATTTCTGTCTGCTGCTTTCCTGTATTCATGTCAGCTGATACTGTGGTTCAAGCTGTCCATCTAATTTTGCTTGCAGCATATGTATAATATTTTGGTGATAGCTTTGTCTCTTCCTAAATTCCCTCTAATTGGTTAAAACATGTTTATAACTCAGTAGCAGAAGTTGTACTGCTGAATGGCAGATTTCCTTGTCTGATGTGCTAGAAAGTTTGGCAAGTTTGTCAGTAAAACTCACTTGAAGTCAAATTCTAAAAAGCAACTTGTTTTGTCATGTAATTGTTTTTAATTCTGTACCTGGCAGTGCTTATTGGTTTAGTTTCTGTAAAGCAAAGTCAGATCATGAACTTAGGAACTACGTAAGTTTGGAAAGCTATTTTTCAATTTACGTAATATACGTTAGATTTGCGCTTAAATACTTGAACCTCACAACATAAAGATTTATCTGATCAGAAAAAACGTACGGTAGTTATATGTTATTAATAAAATACGATTTAAGTTGGATTTCAATTCAAGCATATTTTCATAATTTGTAATCAAATGTAATCAAAGTTAATAAGGTAACTACATTTTTAGTTCTTGTTTGATGAATAAATATTTGAATTGTCTGTCTAACATGTGGCTGACATTTCTAACCTAAAAAAAAGTTGAGAAATAATTTGAGTAAGCTGCTTCAATGTCAGTCTGGATGGCAAGCATTATACTGGAGTCAATGCCATTTTTATACAACATATGGCAGATTAATTTATCTTTAGCAAATTGCTGGCTGACAGTGTAAAGTTATCAAGGTAATTGATTATACTGTAATTTGAAAAGTTATGATTGCAGCATAGCTATTGGGAATTGGGTCATATTTATCATCTTTGCAATTATTTTTCACAGTCATAACCATTTTGGCTAATTCTAATGCTGTGCAACATGAATGAGTTGTTATTGCTTAGACAAGACACATGTATTTAGATGACACTGAACCATGTCACTATTAAGAGCATGACGAGTACTTTCATGCTTCCACAAAACCCATGCAAACATAGCTTAGAGCAGCAACCCCCGGGCCGCGGACCGGTACCAGGGGTTGCCGTTTGGTACCGGGCCACACAGTAAGAATAGATAACTTACATTAAGTTTGTTATATTTATTTCGGAATCTGAAAGATGTTTTATTTTGAAAAATTACCTGATTCTCTGTTACATCCGTCTATGTCAGTGGTCCTCAACCACCGGGTCGCGACCTGGTACCGGGTCGCGGCTACATTATGTACCGGGCGGCACAGAACTTTTGACTTTTTAAAAAAAAATTGATTATCAGTCTAAAGATAATCAATTTTCTTTAGACTGATAATCAATTATCAGACTTGACACAGACTCATTCGTCTGTGGATACACCATTTGTAACTCAGATTTCTGCTTCCTTTTGTGCCATTTAGTGTCGTGCATTGTCCTTACTCTTATATTATACTCTTTCATTATACTTTCTCAAGGAAGAGACAATGTACAGCAGCTGAGTAGCCAATGGATTTAATTTTTTTAAAAAGCTAAATGTTTTGGTGTATTTCATTACCAACGGAGTTCAGGAGGGATTTTGTTATATCACAAACTCTTGGACAAGTGTGAAGTGGGAGCCTGCAGGTTCTGTTTTGTATCAGAGCACAACATGTGCTTTACAGTGATTACAATTTTGTAGAGCCTGCAGGCAAAACTATTTTTCATAGTAGGCTTTGTAGAGTTCATGTCTGTGGACAAAAGTGTCTTTCAGGATGTATTTCTCCTTGCCCTCTTTTTTCAATTCTGCTTTTCTGTAATTATCCCACTGTTTTCCCTCCTGGACTTTTCACCGTTATTATTCCCTCCATCGCTCTGCTGTCCTGTCCTGCAATCTAGTTACTGCTGACTGAGTGGTAATGAAGTCATCATTACATAGTCAGGGCGTGAACAGTGTCCACGCCCTGACTATGTAATCTTTCCTAGTAATGCTCAAATTCGTTTCCAGGAGAGGTTTGGAAAGAGAGGAGGAATCACTGATATGATTTCTGTCAACATGCCTACTAATTGTACTTGTTTTCGTGTCTTCTTAGTTAATCCTGGCAGGTTAACAACTCTGTTTTTTTGTGTATGTGTGTACAGGGGCTTTGAATCTATCTCTTGATGAGCTTAAGTCCCTGGAAATACTGTATTTGATTACACTTATCTGGGCATGGTTAGCTTTAGTGTATTTTTCCCTCTGCTCGACTGCAGTCACATCCTATTACCTCTATGCTGCTGTCACCTTTCTAAAGCCTGTTCAGCAAATATTAAGAACCATTACATCAGCTTGGTAATACACGAACAGTGGAGTGAAGAAAATAAAGTTGTGCAGCCACCAGCTGAGTTCTGGGCATTAACTGATTTTGTCCAATATTTTCCCTAGGTGAAGGTGAACATCGTAGGTGATGTGATTGAACAAGGCTCAACCAACTTGAGGATTGACCCTGTATTTTTCAGCCCCCATGCTGCCATCTACTCGATACGTCCAGACATCCGCTGCATTGTACATGGTCACACCCCTGCCTTGGCTGCTGTAGGTTCACATTATTCTCGACAAAACTTAACCCACGACCAACGAATCCTCCTAATCAAGCACTTTCACGCTTCTAATAAAAAGAATCTGTGTAAAATAAATGCTGTTAAGTGCTTCTGATTTGTAAGAAAGTAGCTCACTTTTGTAGAAATTAGATATGGACTTTCATGTAATTCTCCACAAATAAACATCTAAGAAAAGTAGATACAGCTGCACTATGCCTGTCAGGACTCATTATCTTGCACTTTTTGCTAATTCATGATTTTTTCCGTTTTAGGTGTCGTCTATGAAATGTGGCATCCTACCCATTTCTCAAGAATCATTAGTCCTGGGTGATATTGCCTACTACAACTACCAGGGCAGCCTGGATGACCAGGAGGAGCGCAGGGAGCTGCAGAAGGCTCTGGGGCCTACAGCAAAGGTAGGAAAGCAAACTGGGTAGTTCTAATTTTATTAAAAATGTGCCATAGCAATTTTCTTTTAGACACCACGTGAGATGATCATCCACATCAGTCTTTAGACAATACACGACTGGCCAAAATGCAGCAACATATAAAAATGCCTGAGAAGTGAGCACTTTTCATATCTTGACAAATGTTATTTCTATGACTTGTGGACCTGATACCTTGAAAGATACCATTAACATGCCTAAGGAATGTGTGTATTGCTATTCCTTTAGCTCCTTTTGAAAAATGATCAGTGTGTGGTGTATTTCAACAGTCCATTTGGCACATCATATTGAATGTTAGCGGTAGTTGGCTTATTTCCATATCTTATTTTCCTTCCGATGTAGGTACAGTATTATAAACTTTGCTGCTTTTCAGATGAGCAAAATTGGCAAACATGAAGTGAATTCAAGTTAATTTACTCCACCATTTACTTGCCATGCCTTATTGTCATCATCTAGCAGCTTGTGGATATAGAAGCAATCTTGACAGTAGTACCTCAAGATACTAGCTGTTAAGCATACAAGTTATTTTAGATGCGAGCAGTGCTTTGGGACACCTACACTAGTTGGCGGATGGATACAACATCAACTGAGACCGAATCTCATTCCTTTTTGCAGAATAAAGACATGGCGCCTATGTGCCATTGAATTTTGTGTTTCTTTTCATACTTAATCATTGTTTATGTAACATATATAATTATGCACAAGCAAATGTATGCATGACGTCTGGCTGATAAAGTATTTTTTCCATAATTTAGAGAGGTTTGGGGCTTTTTATACAAGGCTGGATCAGATTAAAATGATACTAGCTACAGTAATCCCTCGCGCATTCGTGCTTCAAGATGCCCGGCTTCACCTCATCGCTGATTTTTAGTAGGTAGTCACATGATACTGTACGTGCATTCTATTGACTGATAGCATCTGGAAGTGCACTGCATTCTGAGACTCGCGGAACGCAGCACACTTCCGTGCATTAAAGAATCAATCAATCAAGTTTTATTTATATAGCGCTTAATCATAGCAGCAGACATTTCAAAGCACTTTAACAGACAGAAATACCCAAATGAACCCTCCAGAGCAAGCATAAGCGACAGTGGTGGGGAAAAACTCCCTTG
Source organism: Antennarius striatus (assembly GCF_040054535.1). Lineage (NCBI taxonomy): Eukaryota > Metazoa > Chordata > Actinopteri > Lophiiformes > Antennariidae > Antennarius > Antennarius striatus. Next base: position 18,052,199 of record NC_090783.1, read on the forward strand.
ATGAGGAAGAAACTCTGGGCAGGACCCAGACTCTTTTGGGCGGCCATCCGCCTTGACCGGTTGGGTGGAAAAGAAATAAAAGGAAGATAAGAACAGGGTAAGAGAAAGAGAGACAGAGAGTGGCAGATAGGCCAGATAGTCATTGTCAATATGGTTATAGTTTGACGATTGGGTTTGTTGCCTTCAATACATGTTCCCCATCATGTAGTTGGTAAATTCAAGACACAATTACAGCTACATGGATGACTGTATGGCAGCATGGAGGAAGAAAAGAAGCAGGACCCCTGCCGATGGATAGATGAGGGGTGGTACTGGTGGGGTTGGAGTAGAAGATCCACAGCAGATAGATAGATGAGGGGTGATACTGGGTGGGCTTGGAGGTGCAGGTCCACAGCGGATGGTCCACAGTGGATGAGCGGATGAGGGGTGTAACGGTATGGTGACACGGAGGAATAGAGGCAGCAGGACCACAGCCGATGGTTAGTTGAGGGGTGATACTGGTGGGATGGGAGGAGTAGGTCAATAGCAGATGGTCCACAGTTGATGATCAGGTTAGGAACCACTTAAAAGCGCTTTAAACAATTTATAAGAGTGTGGACAAAGGTAATACAGATAGAATGTGGTTTAATATCAGTATGGGAGGGTTTATAAACATTTAAATTACCGTAACTAGTAAAATAAATAGTTTGTCGCAATATCGTGGAATGTGGTTATTTGTGGGTGGTCCTGGAACGCATTAACTGCGAGTTATGAGGGATCACTGTATTTTAAATGGGAAAATGTTATTTGACTTACGAGAACAAATGAAACTTGTATCTCAAGGTATTTCTGCACTTTCATTGTTTCTGTGTGAATGTTTATCAGGTTTTGGTGTTGAGGAATCATGGTGTGGTTGCTCTCGGGGAGACTATTGAAGAGGCCTTTCACTACATTTACAATACCCAGTATGCCTGTGAAATCCAGGTAGGTATGCACACACACTTGCAGCATGTATCCAAACTAAAATATCACCATTCAACTTGCTGAAAAGAGTAAAGTCAAAATATGGTCAGTCATAATTCATTTATATCCTATATATATTCCAATCACATGATCACATCTGGACCTTGATGATGATATTATTGACAAATATACAGTATGTTCACACCTATGCCAGTGAACACTTAAATATACATTATTGATATTTTATTGATTGAAATTGTTCATGTGTTCGGATTTTGGAGATCTTGCCATGTCCCTCAATGTAAAAGGCACACCAAACTAAAGCTCCTTATCAACTCTTCCTGATCAAGCAAAAAAAAAAAATCATCCTGTAAAGCCCAGCTTAAATTCTATAAATAAATCCACCAGCCATGTTTGTATACCATGTACTGTGGATTTCTTGTTATGGTGGCTTTATGTTGAGAGATATCTCATTCTGAGACATCATCTTTGCTCTGCATGCGGAGTGCACAGCAAATCTGCCCCTGCATAACGCTACAGATATTTAGTGATAGAAAGGCCTTTCTTTGGTAATTTTTTTGCTGTAAAAGTCAGTCAGAGATTCACATGTCTCTCTCACTCTGTAATTTAGGTCAATGCCATCTCGTGTGCTGGTGGCGTGGATAACCTGATAGTGCTTGACCAGGAGAAGTTCAAATCCGTTGTGTTCAATGTGGCATCAAGAAATGAAGGAAATGTAGGTGGCCAGTACAAATGGAAAGTTGGAGAGCTGGAGTTTGAGTCCTTGATGAGAATGCTGGATAACCTGGTGAGTCTACAAAAAACAACGTGAGAGGTTTCTGGCATGCACTGATGGAAAAGAACAGTAATCAGTTCATTATAAAACCTGGTGCTAGATATGACTAGATATGGAACAGTGCTGTGTTTGTACAGACAAAGATAGCATTAAGAACCTTCACTTCTTAATGTGATGCTTGTGCTGTACAAAAAAATAAGAGGTATATTGCTTGAAGTCCTAAAGAATATTGGTAAATTTTCAGAGGTTTTAATTCTACCAAACCAGTCCTTTAAAGTGGCAAGACATGATTTTAATGTAACTAAATATCCGTTTGAGTTGTCTTTTTCAAAACCAAACATTACACAAATGCTGAGAGGTCCTAAACATTGCGGCTATAAATTGATGCTATACATTTACATTTGTAATAGTAAACAAGCTCAGTTTAATATCCACCTCAGTTTTAGCAAACAAAGGCTCAGTGATACTCGCATTTCAGCAGCACAGTGGATAATGCTATCACCGCACAGTAAGGCGGTTCCTGGTTTGTGTCCTGCTCTGTGCGGAGTTTGGTTCTTCCCGTGTCTGCATGGGTCTTCTCTGGGTTCTCTGGCTTCCTCCCATCTTCACAAACATGCACTTCAAGTGAATTGATCAATTTGAAATTGCCCAAAGGTGTGTGTGTGTGTGTGTGTGTGTGTGTGTGTGTGCGTGTGTGTGCGCGTGTGTGCGTGTTTGTCTTCATGTAGCTCCGCAGTGCACTGGCTTCCATACCATGAACAAACATAAGAAAAGTTTGCCAAATATAATAACAATGTCTAGTAGATCCTTTACTTGTATGCCTGACCTTCTCCAGTTTAACATGGTACATGACATCTCTGATCAAGTGACTGTATGTTGGAGGTTTCCGGTCTTTCACTTAAGTAGTATCAGCCTCATAACTACGAGAGAGCTGAAGGCCAGCATGCTGATTTCTCGCTTCTCAAAGAGATCTCCTGGACTACCACAAAAGGTGCTATGTATGCAGATGGTGCAAATACCTTTCTGACAATCTTTTAGGAAGTCTCAAAAATAGATTTCCAGAAAGTTTAAAGCATAGCACAGGTCCAAAGCATATGTAGCAGAGTGGCTGGGTTTTGTCCACACTGATCACAGGTAGGTTCTATGCTTCCAATAATCTTAGCAAGTTTAAATTTACACCAGTGCAAACGGTGAACAATTTTGAACTGACGAGCTACATGTCTGAAACAAATGGAAGCTGAGAAAAAATTCACCCAATTTTGTAACAAAGGTTTTCTGGAATTGGTTCATTCAAATCTGTCTCCCATTTATTTTTAAGATAGTCCAAAAAGTTGCGAGCATAAAGCATTCCATAGATTGTACTCATAGTACGTTTCCTTCTTACATTTTATACAGTATAGTTAAGCGAGCTAACATTCCAAATCACAAAGTTGATTGAGCCTCTGTCTGTTCCTTTGGGATATTTAGGATCAGTCATAGGTTAGGTAAGAAATGTCATGTGTTTGAAATTTATGTTTGATTGGAAGAACAAAACAGAAATATATCCAGTGACCAAACAAGACTGGCATAGTTCCCACCCATCCTTCATACCTTTCCCAGCTGCCATTCCCACCCTTCCCAGTATCTACCACAGCAAGGTAAACATGGTACCCACCTATAACAGATCCACACATTATGTTTGTGTTAGGGAACTTTATAGAACCAACCATTGGAAATCCTTTCAAACCTTTCTATGAGAATTTGCTCAGCGCTTTATTACAAGAATACTACAAAACCTGTTTTATGATCTAATAAGATTAAATGAAAATTACAGGATACATTTTTAAAAAACTCTAAAAATAAAATGTTTACCCCCTGGGGATGAACAGAATGTAATGTCAAAACATCAATTATTCTGCAACAACAGAAAAGAGAAACTAAATGTTACTGTAAATGTTATTCAAAACAATAACAATGAAACTAGTCCTCTAAGTATAGCAAGTTTAGTTACCTCTCCATCTATTAGTCGGCAGCTGGGATGATGTGCTCCTTAAAGTAGAACTGTGAATTTTTTTTTCTCGTCCATCATGGGCTATGCGAAGGCAAGCTGGGAACAGTATACCAAACCGGATTCCCTGTCAGTTATGGAGCAGCTTCCTAACTTCAGTGAAGGCGGCTCTGCTTTGGTCAACTTTTGTAATATAGTCTAGGAAGATGGTGGCATAGTGGGTAGCACTGTCGCCACAAAGCAAGGCGATTCCGGGTTCACGTCCCGCGATGTACGGAGTTTGCATGTTCTCCCCGTGTCTGCATGGGTTCTCTCTGGGTTCTCTAGCTCCCTCCCACCTCCGAAAACATGCACTTCAGGTTAATTTGGCCGGTTTCAAGGTGTTCGTAGGTATGACTGGGTGCGTGCGTGTTTGTCTCTATGTGGCTCCGTGGTGCACTGGCGTCGCACCTGGAGTTTCCCCCGCCTCACGTCCAAGGCAGCTGGGATAGGTTCCATGACCCGCTACAACAGACAAAGTGGAAGAAGATGAATGAATGAATCAAGTCAAGGAAGATGGTAACTGTGTTATAGCAGAGTGGAGCTCGTGTGCGTGCCTGTTTCAGAATCTCGCTACAGTCTTGAAAGTAGTGGAGTTTAGCCACTATAGGTCGTGGTTTCCCGTCAGATCGTCTCGGTCCCGACTCTGGTGTGAACAGTTGATGAGCACATCTTTATCCAACGGCAGCCCTTCTCTCAGTATCTTAGAAACTGAAGTTACGACTTGATCCGGTTGTTTATAAAACCTATGATTTAAGGCCATTTATAATCGTGGTTGTGTAATTAAGATATCACTTTGGAGTGAAGAGTAGACTCAAATGGAGACTACAAAACCATGTATTACTTTCATTACTTCATTGTAAACTTCATTGTAAACTTGTTTGCCGATGCAGGGATACAGGACTGGTCATGCCTACAGGTGCCCAATCATCCGAGAGAAACCAAGGCACAAGAGTGATGTGGAGATCCCCGCCACAGTCTCAGCATATATGTTTGCGGAGGACACAGACGGAGGTTCCACACAGTTGCCCTTCAAGTTCCTGCAACAGCGGCAGCAAAGGGAGAAGACTCGTTGGCTCAACTCCCCAAACAGCTACACCAAGGTCTGCATGGAGGGTGGGGAGGATGGCCACAACAGCCGCACAACCACGGTGAGTTTTTTCACTTTGACACTTAAAGCAAAAAGCTGAAATTCAGATGTTTTTGAAAATGTGACATATAAATCTTCTGCAATTGATTGAGTATATGTGTGTTGACCTCTGTATTTTGTGTTACTGATATTGTACAATAGATGTTAACATGAACAAACAGAAAAGATCATAGCCTGACTTGAAATTTAGCTCACATTAACCAAGTTTTTTACAGATGAATTTACTATAGGTAGTCCCCAAGATACGAACATTCAACTTACAAACATTAGGAGATACGAACCATCGTGCGCCGCCAAATCCAACTACAGTAGTTCCCTTTTATGCTGCAATGCCCGACAAGCAGCACTGCTGCGTTACTGCATCTCATTTTCCCATCTTCTTCTTGTCTTGACTCTGAGCATTTCAGCACGTCAGGCCTCTTACCTGCTTGGATGCTTTTATCATGTCTGAGGAATTCAAGTTAGAGGTGGGACTAGATGAGGGATGATGCTCTGAGCCTCTTCCTCTTTGCAATGGTGACGGATAGGTCGACAGATGAAGATTGACTGGAATCCCCGTGGACCGTGATGTTCACAGAATGAAAGCAAGGAGCAAGTGGAGGAACATTTAGAAAGGTGGCGGCATGCATTAGGGAGGAAAGGAATGAAGATTAGCCAAAGTAAAAGAGAATGTTTATGCATAAATGAGAAGAGTTGAGAAAAATGAGTGAGGCTACAGGGAGAAGAAATAGCAAAAGTGGAGGACTTTAAATTCTTGGTGTTAACAGTCCAGAGCAATTTTGAGTGTGGTAAGGAGGTGAAAGTGTCAGGCGTCTTACGTGACAGAAGAGTTTCTGCCAGAATGAAGGGCGATGTTTATAAGACAGTGGCCTACCATGATGACAGTAAAGAAGATAGGGAACTGAGCTGGAGGTGGCGGAAATGAAGATGTTGAGGTTTTCTTTAGGAGGGCCACGTTGGATAAGGCCAGAAATGAGTTCATCAGAGGAACAGTGAAGGTGAAATGTTTGGGAGTCAAAGTTAGACAGAGCAGACTGATTGGACATGATGAGGATATTGGTAAAGGGATGTTGAGAATGGAACTACAGGGCAAGAGGAAGACCAATAAGAGGATGAAAGTAGTGGCGGACGGCATACAGTTAGAGAGGAGGATGCAGAGGATAGGCTGACATGGAAAAGGATGACATGCTGGCAACCCCTTATGGGACAAGCCGAAAAGAAGAATGGCTAATAAGGCAAAGGATAGTGATGATAATGGTAGTAGCGACAGTCTCCGATGACACGTCTGCTTCTGATCGACAATAACTCCTGTGCTACATGCTACTGTAACATACAGTGGATCGTCAACATCAGCAGCTGACTTTGACTGTTGTTGGATGCACTTTTGTTCTCTAGACTTGGGAAAAGGGTACAAGAGTCTATGCTCAGTGTTCCTGTGTAAACAGATGAAAAAAGTCTGATAAAGCCTGCATCTCTGAGTTTCATTTCGACTGCAGTCATAGTTAATACCCTTGGTATTACAATATTATGTGCTTTTAACAGTTTTCTAGTAATTTTATGAGTTTAATATTTGTGGCAAACCGACGGAAAGTCAAGTGAAAACCGACGTATAACAGTAAAATGATTGACTTCCAATTGACCTACTTGTGCTTTATTTCCTGATGTGTTGTTCTTATGTCCTGTTTTTCTAGTAAGTTTTAGGGAATAGTACTTTCTTATTTAGATGACAATTATAGATTAAAATGTACTAAATAACGACTTTAGTCACATTTGCTCACAACCTCTTGGTGCCATTTGTGTAGGTTGAGGACAACCTGTTTTTACAGTACTTTCCGCACTATAAGGCACACTGGACTATAAGGCGCACCTTCAATGAATGGCCTATTTTGAAACAGTGTTCATATATAAGACACACTGAATTATAAGGTGCACTGTTGGTTTTTGAGAAAATTAAAAGTTTTTAGGTGCACCTTATATTGCGGAAAATACTGAAGTTTAATTTGGCCCAGTTTTTGAACTCTGATACTAGACTGACACCTGCAGGCCGAACTGAGAACTACATTTACTTTATCCCAACATTGGTTGAAGTCACATACAGAAAGTTTCTGGTGATTTAATATGGCACACAAAGCTTGAATCCACAATTTGTGCCTTTTCAAAAGAATGAGCACTCTGAATCAGACCCTGTTTTAAAGTGCCAAAGTATGGTAAGTCTGGAAAAAGTCCTATGACTTTTTTTCAGTGCTGGACTGTCCATCCATTTTCTTGTCAATGAGATGACTAAATCATCTTGTCCACAGCCACTTTTTTCAGTTTGTGGGTAACGGGTGTACTGGGGTCTATCACAACTGACTACGAGGGAAATGCGGGGTCCGCTCTAGACATGTCGCTGGTGCAGCGCAGAGCCACATGACAAACAACCACTTACCACTCAGATCTACAGGCAATTGAACTGATCAATTCATCTGAATTGCATGATTTTGGAGGCGGGAAGGAGGGGAAGACCTACTGTGCCACCATGCCACCCATGCTAGACCATTATTATTTTAAGCAGACAGCTTCAGTCTCACTTGTTTTTATCTGTCTTCCTTGTACAGTGGATGAAAGCAGAGGAGACAGGGACCCCAATCCGCATCGAGGACCCTAATCAGTTTGTCCCACTCAACACAGACCCAAAAGAGGTGCTGCAGAAGAGAAACAAAGTGAGTCAAATTCTTCCCTCTCTCCCTCTCTGTCAGCATGGCTGATTTTACCGTGTGGTTTTGGGCACCATGTGTTCAGAATGCAGAACGGTTAAAATGAACTTTTACTTGCTTTGAAATTAACATGATGAGAACGTTTAAATTTGTAACCATTTGCTATAATATAAAGAGTTTTCCCTCCCAAAATTCAACCATTGACTAATTAAATAAAAAAGAAAAAACACAATGAGATTTATTCCAAGAGATTGTGCTGATTTCTGTCTGGGAAAGGTAAAGTGGTTCTAGGGTAAAATTATAAAACCTGAGAAAAAGATGGCAGTTACAACGAATATACATATAATCAAGGATGTAATACAGGTAACACAATGTACAGTACAGTTCAACATTTCCGAATTGACATTTGACTAATTTTAACTCATTCAAAGTCACTCTTAACACTTGATGACATCATGTCTGTCCAATTACAGATCAGAGAGCAGAACAGGTTAGATGTGACCACATCAGGGCCCCGCTCTCAACATCTTGCAGGCATCCCGGTTGATGTACCACGACAGGTAAGGATTCCTTTGTCTCATGTTCATACCATTTTTAAAAAAGAATCTACATTTATTTGCCTGCGGCATGGTTGGGCAGTGGGTAGCGTTGTCACCGCACAGCAAGGCAGTTACCAGTTCTTGTCCTACTCTGTGCGGAGTTTGCATGTCCTCCCCATGTCTGCGCAGGTCCTCTCCGGGTTCTCCAGCTTCCGCCCACATCCAAAAACATGCACTTCAGACGAATTGGCCAACTTCATATTGCCCTTAGGTGTGCATGTGCATGCTTGTTTGTGTCTGTGTTTTTGCGGTGCATGACTTGCGCACGGAGTGGCCCATGCCTCACGCAGAAGGCATGCAGAACCTGCAGAACCCTGCAATAGCGCAAGAAGCGGGTATTGACAATGAATTTATTTGTAGACTGTTGAATTTTGTTCTGTTGAATCACCAACAGTAGGTTTGAAATAAAAAAGTGATGGGCATTTTCATTTGCCTTTAAATGTTGTAGCAATACATCATAAAAGAGTAAATTTTAATAGAGTTTTCAACTTTATTAAAGAAGTTTTGCATATTAAAATGAAAGATCAACACAAGGAGTAACTGATTTTTAGTTAGTCAAAGTCCTTCTCAGAAGGTTCGTAATTTTGACCTTGATTGTCCAATCCTATGTAAAATGGGTTAATTGAGCCACATCTTTAAAAAGTGTTGCATAGAATTTACAGAAAGTCTACTTACCAACAATTCCAATGTTTTTATTCAAGTTGATTTGCTCAGATTTAGGTTGGATAGAACATTGATGGATATAGCTAAAGCTCACAAAGTATCAAAAACCCACAAGGATGCTGAAAGTGTAATTTATGCTTGTTACAACAAAACAAAAAAGAGTTTTCCTTACATTTGTCATTTTTGTATCTTTCAGGCTTCTTCCTACTTCCAAAAACATGTTTAGATGAATCGGTCAGACCAAATTCTCCATAGATGTGACTTTGTGTGTGTTTGTCTTTCATGTGGCTCCACCATAAGCTAGTGTCTCAACCAGGGTGTACCCCGCCTTTCACCCATAGCCAGCTGGGATAGTCTCCATTAGACCTGTGACCGACTACACAGATGAACTACTGTAGACTGAGACTGTTGTAATCCGCATAAACGGATGTCTTTTTAGTGACACTATTTCACCACTTGGTGGTGACAACATACCACATTGGGACGCTGTAGCATGTGGTCAGACAAACAAAACTAATACCATCAGACTTCATTTTATTATAAACCAAGAGCACCCAACGTAGTCCAAAATCAACGTGTTGACATAACGACTTTGTGTTGGCAAATCATGGATTGTGCTGGGCGGGCATTGTGAAGCCGTAGATGAATGTTAGCAGGCTGACTGGAGAAAGAAAGCTAACTAATGGTGAGATTAGGAAAGGAGCTAACGTTAAAGGAAAAGGCACCTGTCAAAAGAGCAAGTGGTAAAGAAATTTTAGAGAAGTGATAGTTCTGTTAGCTGACTACATGAACAGAACTGTATGTAGTTAGTTAAAGACTGTTTTTGTCAGATGACGAGGAGCATTTTGGATTCTACATCGATTGTCCCATTCCAAACGGAAACCATAGCTGGACAGACTGTTCGTGCTAGCCAGCTAGTTTCACTCAGAGTTCGTTTCCGTTTTCTGTGTCGTTCCTGCTTTTTGGACTCTCTGCTCGAACAGTTATGACACTCTGAAATTATGTTAACTGGGAAGTCCATTTATTGTTATTTCTGCTATTAACATAGTAGATGCCTTACGCCATATTGTTCACAGGATTCCTTCTGGCAGATGCGCCATGATTGGTTGGGCGCTTGATTGACAGGTAGTGGGTTGAGTTGGTGACAGCATGAGACTTTCCAAGTGAGGTTATTCAAATATATAGGCGGGGATGTTGTACAAATGTCAGCATCAAGCATTTTAATGCTGATGGTTTTGTCTTGAAGGATGTGGTGCAGATAAAAGTTCTGGTAAATATGTTTTCTCTAATTATTGCTGTTTGCAGTTTGATGTTTGATTTGACTCTTATGATAGATTGTTCAACACGGACAAAAATGTAACAAATCAGTGTTTCTGTCTATGTTAGTGTTGTGTTTTGTGATCAACACTTTTTAAATAAATTTTCACCATTTTTTTCTGTTTGTGACAGATTCACCCTTTGTGTAGGTTCTTGAAATGAGATGATGGAGTAGTATTGTTTGTATGAAATGTCTACACAAAATAAATCTTAACATCTGTATTTTGTGTGCATATGCATGCCTGAGGCTTTTCATGCATTTATGAATCACATTTTGTACATTTTGATGTGATTTTACTCATGAATGTGTTGACAGTTACTGTGTTAAGTTTGGAGTTAAAGAGGCTCTGATGTAGTTAACTCTTTTCTCTTGTTATGCATGGCCATAATTATCTTTTAGTGAATGATTGAGAATCTCAGTCAAAGTGGCTGTTGGGGACGCTGGGAGGGTGAGAGATTCTGGCGCTCCTGAAGTAAGACAATTAGATCATCTTTTCTCACTATATTTGTTGCTTGGTGACAGAGAGAAAATGATAAAATACGAAAATTGATGTATGTGTGAAAATTACACATGAGAGGACTACAACTTCTATCAAATTTTTAGTGTTGTTCTTGAGTCGTGATAAATAGCTGTAGTTAATCAGATTTTCATCGTCCCCCACTTAAAACTTTTGTCCATTAGAGCTATATCTTCAATCAAAACACAAAACACATTGTGTCTGTGAGGAGAATTTTGCATGAATGACGTATGCAAACCTTTGGAGTAGTTAATTTAAATTGTGAATTTTTTTCATCTTAATTTGTGTCAGTTCCCGGGGTGTGTCCCGCTCTGTACGGAGTTTGCATGTTCTCCCCATGTCAGCATGGGTTCTCTCCAGGTTCTCCAGCTTTCCCCCACCTCCAAAAACATTCACTTCAGGCGAATTGGCCGGTCTTAAATTGCCAGCAGGTATCAGTGTGTGCGTGCGCGATTGTCCATCTATATGTGGCTCTGCGGTGCACTGGCATCACGCCTGAAGGGTACCCTGCTTCACGTCCCAAGTCGACTGGGATAGGCTGCAGTACCCCATAACCCACGACAATGAATAAATGAATAAATTTATGGCCACACACCACACTTGCACACCAATACCTTGCATAAAGATAATGCCACAGTATTGTGGATTTCTTAAAATTAGATCGTAGTTCTAAATACATGACAAATCATGGCCTCAGTTTTATGCATAGAAGTGTTTGGGTGTTATTTTTGGTTAGATTTCAGATTGTGTGCATCCTCTCAAACTAACCCTTCTACTTGTCTCCTCTTTAGCCCTACGTGCCAACAGAGGAGGACCAGATGGTTCCCTTACCTCCCAACCCCTTCAGTGAGCTGTCAGCGAAGGATATGGACGAGTACCACAAGAACGTAGAGAGGAGTCAACTGGGTCTCAGTGGTACGACTCCTACTTACGTGCACACACACGTACACGAATAACTTAAACTTAAAAACTCACATATAAGTTCATTAATTTATGAATGCTCAAAGCTGTGTGGATAACTTGTTCATGCTCAGCTTGCTACTATGTAAAGAACCCCGTCACTCTGAGAGACGTATGGACTGAACACATTGGCACATTATCACGCACATACACACACACACACACACACACACAGAGACACAGTGCTATATACTCAACGTTCTTCATTATTCCTCAGTGTAAGCAGAAGACCAATCCACTCTTTGATGGTTCACTTCACCACAAATTACTAAATGTCCCATTTTATGCTTTTTTAAATTCATGTCATTCAGCTGTCAGATGTCCGACTACACTGTATTTGAAATGTCTTGCCCCACTGATCCGTGGTACTCAAAATCTTCGATTTGAATATTGATCAAATCCCTTCCGGTCCAGACGCTTTATTTAAATGGGTGTGCCTCTAAGCTTTCTCTGTCAACACCCCGTCTTGTGAGGAACTTTCAGTGTGTAGCTGAGCCAAGTCATTGCCACACACTGCTACCTTAGCCTGAACACGAACTCCACCTCGGGGATGACCACGCCCTTATCCAGGGAGAGGACATGTCAATCAAATATGGCTCAGGATACGTCAATAACTCTGTCATCACTTCCGTTGTTACGTCAACCTGTGATAAAACAGATCATTTTGATGCTGTCCAGCCGAAGATTTCTAAAGATTCCAAATATGTATTGATGCAGGAAGCGTTTTTTTTTCCAAATTCTAGGAGTTGGTAGGGTTGGGGAGGATCACTATATATGTATATGTTGAGACTTGAAAAAATGTGTTTTTAATAATGGGAACTCTTTAAGCAGATTTAGGAAAGTCAATCTCTGGAATTGGTTCCAGTTCTCTGTAGCCCCGAGTAGGTATCAAAAATGAATGGATGGTTGGATGTTTTATAGAAGTATTTTCCTCAACGGTTACCCCATTGAGGATAAAGCTATTTAAACCATCCCTAAACCACAACTCTCACCAAACTTTCTAAGCAACAAGACTTTTATTTAAATGTGATCCGATGTCTTATCATTATTCTGCTAGTCTGTTAGTCCAGTCTGTTAGTTATGTTATGATTAAGCTGTACTTTGTGTCTATTGCTAACTTGGAGTAAATTTTAGGAAATTTAAGCCAGACTCGAACTATTAATTTCCTACTTTTAACTTTTGTAAAGCAACTCGCCTGTTTGTTACATCAACATTTTAGTGAGTCAGTAAAGGCATGACTCCAATGGTCAGCTTTGATGATGTCTTGTTGAAGCCTGTTAAAGCCTTTAACAGTCACAGTCTGGCATTTTTAATTAAGAAGTATTGAAAGTTTAAACTGTTCAAACTAAATCGGACACCCTTAAAACTTGAAACTGGCCCACATTCTTGTGAATTCTTGATTTGCATTTTGATCATTATGAATTTGTTTTGTGCGCCGGTCAGTCTTTTCTTCGGATCTACAGTGTGCCCTCGCGCATTCGCGCATTAACACTCGCAATTCCACCTCATCGCGGATTTTTGGTAGGCAGTCACGTGATACCGTACACACATTCTATTGGCTGACGGAATCTGGAAGTGCGCTTCATTTCGTGAGTCTCGGACTTTTGTGAGACACAAAAGTGCTTTAAAGAGTCAATAAGAGTGTGGGAAAAGGTAATATAGATAGAAGGTGGTTTAATATCAGTATGGGGAGGATTCATAAACATTTAAAGTACCGTAAATAAAGAGATAAATCTTGATCGCAGATTCCTTAATTGCGTGTGGTTCCTGGAACTTATTAACTGCAAAGAACGAGGGCACACTGTATACATATTATCCAAGGTCTTTTCCATCTGTTTTGAATTTTACTATTACTCCTACAATTTAATCTGGGATTAATAAAGTATCTATCTATCTATCTATCTATCTATCTATCTATCTATCTATCTATCTATCTATCTATCTATCTATCTATCTATCTATCAATACCTATTCACACACTCTTTGTGGTATCACTTAAAAAACATACTCATAATATAACTTTTCATGCAAAGACCTGTCATGGTCTCCACTGCTCCCTCCTTGTAGGCCAATATCACGCACAGAATATTCAATGCTAATCATATTAGCCTTATGGCCCACTGCATTTTGTGAAAAAGAAAAACCAATGGTGAACAGACAGCAAAGGGGGCTGTCCACTTATTGTGTACAGGCCCCTGCCAAATTTTTTACTATTATGATTATTCACATCCTCACCCTCACATCTTCGTGCATGTTTAAAGGATTATACCAGTGCTCTTGCAAAAAATACACACACTTGCAAAAATATTTTGCAAGTGTGAGTGAATGTGTGTCTGTCTTTGTGTGTTATGGTTTATAACATAAGATGACAAACTAACAGACAGAAGGTCTTCACACCTACCACGTGAGCGGACCTTGTTGCCATGACACTGCCTCCACAGCCCCATGAATCCCCAGTTACCAATCTGGAAACAAGCTGTAGACCGTCTGCAGTGTTCTAATATGTGCCACACAGACACACACATGCATGCACACACAACCACGCACATATAAATGCACAGGTTTAACCATGGATTAGTGGTGTCATGCCCCGTACATGTTTTCAGTCGTTCGATCATTTGTGCAATTGTAAAATGAAAGGCTTATACTGATTTAATATCAACTCGATCAGGGGTTGGCAACCTAAAACCTTCAAAAAGCCAAATTGGTCCAACGAAATTCAAACCTGCCGGGAGCCACATAAAATTATAAGCCTAGATTTGCTGATTGTGTGTCCTTGTCTTTGCGAACAAAAGCATGTCTTTAATTTTCTGTATTATCTCTGTTTTGTTTTCGATATTTCAATGAATGAATCCTTCATGTAATCACCATCTGTGAATGGTTTTCCACATTTTATTATCTCTTGGGTTACAACAAAATTAGCAGCAGTATTGGAGTTTGGAGATGTAATCCACTTAACAAATATATCTTTGCGCTCCTCTAATTTCTCCAGTCATACTGCAATCGCATAAACATGCAGGCAATCCTTTCGAATCAGCAACAAAAGCAAATGATTCAGTCCATTCTTCCTTGAATCCTCTGTTCTCATCAGCTATCGTTCTCTTCACCCCTTCGGGATCCATGGCCCATCACACATCCGTCTGTTAGTTTACACCAGCCACCCACCAACGTGTGTCGCAGGCTATGACACAATTCTTTGTTGACAGAAATGATGATATGTAGGCCTCATGTAATCATATTCAAAATGGTTTTTTTTGTAAAGATTTTTAGCTATGAGTAGAATATCTGTCTCTTTTTTCTTATCAGTATTTTTTTGTGTGTGTGATCTCCAGTGAGCCGCAAGGTAGAGGCTAAAGAGCCTTATGTGGCTCATGAGCCGACCCCTGGACTAGATAATATCAACTTTATGGACGCAACACCTGTTAGGTATATATTAGGTATACAGTATATTACAATAATGTTCTATTCACTGTACATGGGGTGGGGGTAGCAGTTCAGTCCACTAGGACTTGGCTTGATAACCAGAGGGTGGCTGGTTCAAGAGTACTTGAGACCAAAATTATGGAGAGAGAACTGGTGGTTAGAGAGATGTCCGCTCACCTCCTGACCACTGCCAAGGAGCCCCTAAGCAAGGCATCGAATCCTACAAGCTCCTCATAGGGCACTACGTGGCTGCCCACAAATCCACCATCCCTCCATGTATTTATACATATACCACCCGTGTGTGTGTTTGTGTGTGTGTAAGAAGATATCGAAGGAACTGAGATGTACAACAAACAGACACTTGGAAAACAAATGGGCTGCATGGTTGAGTTAACAGAAGAAAAGCATTACTATGCCACAAAATGTCATGCTTACAATGTGCTAAAAATTCTAGAGACAAGACTCAAAATTGCTGGAACAAAATCGTTTGGGGTGATGAGACCAAAATTTAACTTCTGATCACAACCATTAATGTTACATTCAGAGAGGAGTCAACAAGACCTATGGTGAATGGTACGCCATTCCTTCTGTGAAACATGAAGGTGGATTGCTGATGTTTTGGGGAGGTGTGAGCTACAAAGGCACGGGAAACCTTAAAATTGATGTCAGCATGAATGCAGCATGCTATCAAAAATAGTAGAGGAAAATGTGCACTCATCAGCCCAGAAGCTACACATAGGACATACTTGGATATTTCAACATAATGATCCAAAACACAAAGCCAAGTTGACATGTCAATGACTACAGCAGAACATAGTGAACGTTCAGGAGTCATTTTTGTAATTTTTGTTTTCATTCTGATTTGAAAAGAGGAAGCACGGCTGCTTGATTTATAAAAATGGCTTCACCGAAGCACTAACCATGACTGCTCTGAAAAATGGCTATGATACCATAAATTCTGTCAGGGTATGTAAACTTAAACTAATTTGAATGCAAATGCTAAGACAGACGGTAAACTTTGTAGTTTCTAAGGAGACCAAATAAGTGCTAGTTGGCTCACTACTACATTTTTTCCTTGAAAGCTTACATTCAGTGCATTCAGATGCTTTGCTACGTCAACCAAAAAATATATATATATACAGGTCGGCTATTTATTCTTTGTTTGACAGTTTTAGCCCATTTACTAACAAGTCTGCCATCCAAGTGTGCAATCATTATTTTTTTATGCATTAGGAGTCAGAACCCGTCACTGGAGTCATCACTCCAGAGATCTCTGAAGATGTTTGCAGCCCACACTTAGCTTTCCAAATGAACTTTGTCTGACCCTTCAACTAGAATATTGACAGTGAAGCTGCAGCTTCAGGAAAGGTGATCATTATATTTTTAGACTGAAAGCTGAAATAACTGTTTGCCTGATTTGTCATGAGAGTGTTTCATGGTTACCACTTATACTGTTAATACTTGTACATGCTAATACATATGTTAAGCAGTCATTTTTCAGAAATTGCAGAAACTGAAATACAGTTTGACTATGGAGACGTAATATATCACATGACGACTAAGTAACTCCCATCTACGTGGCATTTTGCACATCTACCACTGCTCTCCAGCCAGACCTGCCATAAGAACTAAGATACAGAGCTCAGTTTAACTCTTCACATCATTGTCAGTGATTTATCTCTTGTTTTATTATCAGAGCAAAATATCTTATCACACAGAGTTGTATTTTGCAGTATTCTATGTGCCCTGTTGTGCTCATCTGAATGCTTGCATATGTTAACTCCATTGTTCATTCCATATAAATAAAAATCCCCACCTATATATTTGAATCAGCTCACTTGAAAACCTCACACTGTCACGCTTCTGGCGTCTACCCAGAAGTTTGGGCCGCTAGCAGAGTTAGCTCTGGTCTTCACAGTTTTCCATGTCTCTCACTTACGGAGACGTTTTGGCTTACTCAAACATAGCAGTTTATATTCTTTGATTGTGCCGGACCTCACGTTGTTGTGTGGGGAACGTCAACGCTTTATTCACCAGGACAAAACTCACAAAGCCAGTGTCTACCCATATGGCCGGACAGTAATGCCGAAGCGGCCTTTGTCTTCACGTTCGTCTCAGACACAGCAGTTTGTTTTCTTATGACAGCGAATAAAAAAAAGAAAAGTGTTATTGTTTTATCATGGAATTTCCTGAAATAACAGAACATGCATTTGTGTCTGATTGTTTTCAATATTGTCATCAAGGACTGTTGCCCTTGGACACATTATCCATTATTGGTTCACATTATCAAATCTTATAGTCCTGTAATTGCTGAGCTTGCAGCCCTTTCAGCGTACTGTTCAGGAAATATGTCCAATTGTGAGGATGTCTGTGATGATTCCCATCCATCAAGACCAAAGTTGCCCAAAGATGTTTACTCGACTTGTAGAAAGTTCCATGAAGACGTTTCAGTTCTCTTCCAAGAAGCTTCTTCAGTTCTTTCCAGTTCCTTAGAAGTGAAGAAGGCTTTTGGAAGAGAGGCGAAACGTCTTGAAGGCACTTTCTACAAATCCTGTGGGTTGATTTACGCCTTTGGATAATTGTGAGGATTTTAAAACGCAAAAAAAAATGTTGCAATACCTACTTAACTCTCTTGTGAAACTCATAAAAATGGCTTTTACAATGATTTTGGAAATGTCGTGTGAAAGAAGCTAGGCATGGCCTCATTCTAACATGTGTGCTACCGCTAATCTTTCCAACCCTCCCCCCACTCTCCCCTCCCCTTCTGACACTTCATCCTAAATCCTGCCTTCCTGTCCAACCCCCATTTCGCTCACTCCTGCTGTCCTTCAACTACTTCCATCCTCTACATCACTCTACAATCTTTTAATCCATGCCTCATCCCACCTCCATCCTACCCTGCCTGCAGATGGAGAGCACGAACTAACTTCCGATGATGGCTCAAGCCTGTCTCGGTCTCTTTCTCTCACCCAGTCTCCGCAAAGCACTCCAGCTAAGGAAGGTAACAATTACAGTACTCCGAGAGATACACTTGTTCACTGTTTTGTTTTGTGTTTGTTTGAAGTCTTGCATGAAAAACACATAAAAAGGCTAATTAAATAAATCTGAGTATACATGGTCTAACATAATACGTTCAATGATATTGTACTGCACCAATTTTTTGTGATATAACTTATCCATCTAAGGCTGCATGGTGGTGCAGTGGGTAGCACTGTCGCCGCACAGCAAGGCAGTGCCAGGTTTGAGTCCCGGTTCAGTGCGGCGTTTGTATGTTCTGCCCGTGTCTGTGTGGGTTCTCTCCAGGTTCCTCCAAAAGCGCTTCAGGTTAATTGGCCGGCCCCAAATTGACTGTAGGTATGACTGTGTGCGTGCATGTTTGTCTGCGTCTCTGTGTGGCTCTGTGGCGCACTGGCGTTGCGCCCGGAGTTTCTCCCGCCTCACACCCTTAGCCAGCTGGGATAGGCTCCAGCTCCCCGTGACCCGCGACAGCGGATGAGCGATAAGCGGTTCTGAAAATGAATGAATGAACTTTTGTTCCAGAAGTGAGGAACAAAAATTTAAAGCACATGTGACTTAAATAAAATGTGAGAACCAAATATGTGGCCGGTCAGAAAAGGCCAGTATGACAAGGGGTCTGTAATGATTGCGCATTCTGGGATATGCAACACTTCAGAGGTGGCCATTAAATTCAAACTTTTTTGAAGCAAGAAAGACTTAATTCCCATTCTATTTTAAAAATACAGTGTGCCCTCGTGCATTCACGCATCAACACTCGCGACTTTATTTCATCGCAGATTTTTGGTAGGCAGTCATAAATGTTGAAATTACTGTAAATAATAAGATAAATAGTTTGTCGCTCTATTGCGGAATTCGTTAATCGCTTGTGGTTCCTGGAACGCATTAACTGCAATGAAGTAGGGCGCTCTGTATCCAACTTTATTATTTTTTGTCTATTTGGCACGATGTTAAAGCTCACTTTGGAAATAATCATTTGTTCATTTTGTTGCAGTGTTTTATCGGAACATGATATGATTTGTATGCCTGTACAATGAGACTGAGGCTCGAGGCAAGACATGAGTTAATGTAGCTTAGCTTAGCTATTGGCATGAATCAAATAACTGATGACTAACACCTATAAAACATATGAATTACTGTCTAATATATCTCATAGTTTATTATACAAAAGAAATGTTAAAATGATCATTTCTAATTGTTATTTTTTGTAACTATGTCACACAATAAGCAGATTTTTTGTCTTCCAAGTAATTCTTTATTTTACGCTAAATACCCTGCTGACTTTAGCAACTCTCATACATTTGTATGGTGTCAATTTAATAACCACTAACTTAGTGTGTTTCTTGTGTAAAACCTCTCAGACCTGGAGACTAATTATCCGGCCTTGTCCTGATGACACATCCCATGATTTATGCAATCAGGGTCTGCATTGCTGCCAACAAGGCCACAGTCTCATATCTATTGATATAGAAATCTTATGTCTTAGATTTGATGCTGGTTTGTGAGCCCCCATAAGAGAGACAGATTACTGGAGCCTCTGTACAAGTTACAAAAAAATAAGTGAGATTGACTTCCTCTCAGCTTCTCTCCTGCACAAGCCACATGAGTAACAATTAACCTAGCAAAGTACTTTAACCAACTCAGGGGACCCATGTTTTCTGACACCCACTCTGGGAGTTCAGCTGGTTGTTCTGTTCAAATTACAGTACAGGATTTCCTTTGTGAGTTGTTTCATAATGTTTCTCTGTCTTAGCTGTATACACGTGCGTGTGCATATGTGTGAGGGTGTGTGTGTGGGTATATGTTTTAAAATAAAAATAAAACTTCACCCGTTTCCATGTTTAGCACAGAAACCCAAAGCAGATGCCCTGCTTACTTCGATTTGCATTGGCAACGCAGAGAAAAAGATCTGACAATAGTAGACCTGTTATATGTACAGTCACTGAAAGGAGGCCAGACTCTATGAGCCATCAGGTCACTGGAGTTTTAGGAAAAGGTGTTACAAAACATGTAGAGGACACAGAAACGGGGACAGCTTGTCTGTTGGTGAAAAGAGGAAAAGGAGCATACAGTAATATAAGTCCTGGAGGGACAGAAAATCCTCAACTTTTCAAAATGGCCCTAAATGTGACATTTGGGGCCAGTTTTCTCTAAATGTGACTTTTAGGGAATGAACACAAAAACATGAGTGCCTATAAAATATTCTGCAGTCAAATGCAAGCTTAAAATGTGGACTGTGTTCTTCTTTTAAGCATGATGTGTTGTAGTTTTTTGTACTTAATCCTTTTCAAACATGTTTCTCACTTTTGTGGGGCGATCCCAAGGTGTTTCCAGGCCAACCGAGATGCAAGATCTCTTAATCAATTCTTGTGTCACTCTGGGTTTACTCCCAAATGGACATGCCTAGAACACCTCCTTTGGAAGGTATCCTGGGCCATCCTCACCAGATGCTCTGTGTATTAACAGGCATTTTTCTGTGACAACAGAACAACAGATAAACCAGACAACAGTCAGAACCTATTCCCCAATCTGGAATTGCAGGGAAACAACTCTTTCATCTTCTGAGAGTGGGGGAGCTACAACTAAGCCCACACCAGCCTTCCACCTCCCACCCAGTGCACCTCCAGCAAAATGGAGATCTGTCGAGACTTGTCTCAGAGTTGTGCTCAGAGGTGAGGCCGACTACACCTAGTCGGAACTTCTCAACTTTACCCACCAGAAAGGTGACTCTCCATGTCTCTGTAGCTGAGTTCTGCAACCAGGGATTGGACTTCCATGGCACTTACCTGTTACTGCTGCCTAACCCACACTGGACCAAATCCCTGTGGCTCCTCCTATGGAGGGTGGATCCACAAGAGGATATACCTATGTTCCTTATTTGGATTGAGCCTGACCAGACCCCATTGGTGACAATCCATTAACCAGAGCCCGCTGGAAGGACCCTTCCCCACCTGTCTCCAGGGTGGGTTTCCAGTATCCCTTCAGGACAACTACAATAGTACTTGTCCTTGCAGTTATGGATCTTTTTGACTGCACTTTGTCTGATCTTTCACTTAGAATCAGTTTGCCATGGGAGACCCTACCAGGGGCACATTACAATTGCAAAATCCCCAGAAAACACCGCTTCTAGGATTGTAGGAGTACTCAAGCCCCTCCACCACTGTAAGGTGGCGGTTGACAAAGGGTGTGTTGACAAACATTCAACTTAATTAATAGACATGATGCATCAAGGCAGATGGTGGTTGACTTTTCAAAAAGGATGGAAATGGCTAAAGTGAATACTTTCTTACAGAAGAGGCAGGAACATAGGGTGACCTATGTCACCTAGAGGACGAAATGGTGGAAGCTGAAAAAGGAAGAGTGTTGCATGACTTTCAGGAAGGAGTTAAATCAGGCTCTGGATGGTCATGAGGTGCTTCCAGATGAGTGAACAACTACAGCTAATGTGATCAGGGAGACAAGTAGCCCACCAGCTCTCAGGCTATCTGTTCTATCTACTCTTGTACTTTTTATTTGTTTAGATGAACGTCTCTCCTTAGTTGAATCTTTCTTTAGATTGTCTTGTTGTGTAGTATATGTCCTGTACTGTCAGTGTTGTTCTCTTGTGTGTTTATCTTGCATTTATGTGCATTTATGTCTGTGAGCAAAAGATATACACAATTTTCTCCAGGTTTAATACAGTGTTTGTCTGTTTCTGTCTGTCTTCTCTTTCAAGTATGCTGCCCACACTAACTTGTTGCACTCTCTGTCTCAGAGAATCATAGGGGCCTCATGAACGGCAAAGACAGCCACGCTGATGTGGATGATCACATGTCCAAGGGCATCAAACAGCTGACCACCAGTGTGGAGAGTGTGGAGATCACAGTGCACTCCGGTGAGAAGATTGAAGAGGCACTGTCACCCGAGAGCTCTCCCTCCAAATCACCCAATACCAAGAAGAAGAAGAAGTTCCGCACTCCATCCTTCCTGAAGAAGAACAAAAAGAGAGAGAAGACAGAGGTGTGAGAGAAGACAGGCAGTAGGAGAAAGGCAGGCAGGAGGACCGGAGGAATAGGGGTGCCTCCCACTTTTTTCTTTAATATCTGTTTTTATCTTGACTTTTCTGTAATATCCTTATTTGTTTTTTATTTGAAACATTTTACAAAAAGTTTATGTTGAAATGGAACGAGAAAAAATTAAATGAAAAAAACTAATTGGTTTGTGCACAAAAACAATCTACAGAAAGCTTAGAAGATATGAAGCGTCACTGAGACCAACTAAATCCTGAATAACTGGCTCCCACTATGTTTTCTGGGCTGAAAACAGAACTTGAAACTACCTTGAGCATTTCCTCTCAAAAGGCATTTCTATTGAAGAACTGGATTACAACATTAGTGTAGCAAAACTGTGCAAGTTAACAGTAAAACCTTTTTTTTTCAAAACCCTTACCCCTCAGTGCATAAACTCATGATGAAATTTGATGTCACACTGGAAAACAGGTCTTAGCAAAACAGCCAAAGGGTTTGTTTTATATACTGTGAGAAGGGCTTTTTCTTATGGTTCTCATACTCTTGGCTTTTTAAAGCATAGTCCAGACAGAATCTTCAGCTGATTGAGGTTGAACTACACATGAGTTTAAGGACCACTAGACTGGACACAATAATGAGCATGGTGGCTAGCAATATATCCCAACTAAGTTAACATCATCTCAAAAAAACTGTCAACTTGGCAAAAATATTTATGTATCATAGTTGAAGAGAAATGACAACATTTCTCCTCATCTGAATATGTTTTGCCAAACTATATGCAAGAAAATAAGAAACAATTTAATTAAGCAAAGCGTTGTGTCTACTTTGCCATCTCATGAATTGTTTCTTAAAGGCTACAAATTTGGTAAAATAGAAATCTGTTTTGTACTCATTTCTACACTTATAGAATAAAGATGTTATGCATGTTGTCTCTTTTTTGAAAGAAGCTATATTCTGTAGTGACACCTGATTGCTCAATTTAATCTTCAGAGTAAATTTACCATATAACGCAGGTATATGAAAACTGGATATGTTGACTATAGATTTTTATCCATGTATATTTTTATTACGCACCTTTTTGTGATATGTAACACATTTTAGTTACAGAGGTTTTCACCAGTGAAGGAGATTGTGATGTATTTGCTCAACAGATATGCAAGTTGCATGTTATGCAAGGCATGGTGTCAGGACAGTCAGGACCAGCAAGTGAGTTGAAGGCAGAATATTGTCCCACTGATATTTCTTGAAAAATGATTTCATCTTTTTAACTCAACCAATTTTTTTTTAAATCACAGCCAGTGCAGTGCTGATATACATCAAGCTATCTACAGTAGCCAGAATACATGAGATTTGTAGTGTATAGCTGCAACATCATTGCTGTGTCTGTTTTTAAAGCCATACGGGATCATTTTTTCCTCTGTTGTTTTTAATGAAACAAGAATGTAAATTCTTGTTTGCCAGCTCAGGCATCAAGGCCCTAACTTTAAATAATCCCTGTGACTGCATAGACACCACTCAGGCTCCCAAAACCGTACTTTGTTGTGGTAGTTTTTTCTGCAGCATCTACACTTTTTCCACATAATGTCTTTTAATTTCTCTTGAAACTGGAACAGTAAAAAGAGTTCATGTGAACATTTTATTTTCATTTTATAGAACTGCAAGCCCCGTCATTTCCCCTCATGTAATTTTTCTTGTAAACACTTCCTTGTTTGTGTCAGATGACCCTCGATTGAACTCTGTAAAGCCAAAGTGTAATGGTTTGCAACATGTCCTCCCCCTGCAGTTTAACAAGATGAACCAATATCCCGGCTAGCAATGTGAAGTATCAGGGGGTGGTGTGGGGGGTGGGGGGCAAAGAGCCTAGATCACACGACTGAAAGACAGAGCAGTATAGTGTGAGCTTGAAAGTAGTGCATATGTGTAATAGAATTGAGGACCAGGGGGTAAGGCTGTTCTTTTCACTCAGTCTTTTTGTCTTTCATACATTACTCCTGAAAAGCCTTTCTTCTTCCATTTTTATTGCAGTACACTTAATTATTTTTTAGATATCAAAGAGCACTAGGTTTTGTAATAAAAATTTTAAGAGCATACATCGCTCCCTGACTGTGCTTTGCACCATTTTTCCCTCTTTTGAGTTTGCACCTTGCTTTAGGAAATCTCGTCTATCTACCTTTTGTCTGCTTAAAAAAGAGAATGCTTTGGCATGCAAGAATGAGCCAAGCTACTTTACGACCTGTGAAATCCCTATATAAATGTTATATAATAGAGTTGCTTTTAGATGTATTGCTAATCAATGAAATTCACAAATAAATTGGTATTTTAAGAAACTAAGGCTCATTTTACTGTTTGTGTGATTCTTTAACCTGTTTGTAAGATCAACATAATTCATGCATACTCATTTTCCTTTGTACCATTATATATTGGAAGGGTGTGTGATATTCAGCACGTTTATTAATGCTTTTATCTGGTTGACAGAATCTTAGAACTGATTCCGATTAATATAACTGCTGTAATACATTGTTGTTAAATGAACAGTAAAAAGACTAACTGTTGCCTTTTTTTAAATCTTAAAATGAAAATGTTGTAGGTGTGAGTAGCACATGCCAGACATTACTGCCTGCTTTGACATCAAATCATGAAATGAATGCAAGTGCAATTTTAACAATGAACACAACAGAGGGAGAGGTTTTTCAAATGAAGAAAATATGAAGATGGCGGTATAAGGAAAAATGTACTTACCTATTTTAAAAACACATATAATAGCAGCCCTGCACTCTCAGGGCTACTAGTATGCTACTATTAAATTACTTGTTATTGACTTACCTAAAATCATGTACAATTTGAAGCAATACTTACTCCAATGGCTTTATTTTCTGTCTTGACAGCAATGCAAATTAAACATAATCTGCTCACTAATTCTGTGATGATGCATGTATACATTTATGTACAAATGTACACATTCTGACAAAAATTTAAGAAATTATGAACAATGATAAAATTAATTAAAGTTGTCAACAAACAGCTTGACCATTAGTCAAAGATATCCGTATATTACACTATGACCCATCTTGTAATACCAATAGGAACCTCCATGGGCAATAATCTTGTAGCACCCTTTTTTATTTAGTGAGACAAGGGTATAAGAGTTCTCTTGTTGTACATGAAAAAGAAAAAAACAAACAAATTAAGATAATAAATATTCTTACTACTGTTTTGCTTCTTTAACAAAAAAGTACAGGTATGAATCCTTCTGATCCGATCTGTGGGGCTTGCAGGACTTTGTAAATAACAGCTTTCAATGTGCCTTGACTGCATTTATATGTACAGATTCAACACATTGTATGCAAAATCTTGTGATGCCGCTCCCTGTAGCAATTTAATTTTCTGTCAATTGACTTAATAGCTGTGTGTTGAGAAGGACTAACAGCGGTTTTAGTCCCATGTGCTCCATGTCCATTACTTCTTACGATATCTCCACAGGTATGAGTAAAAATCTAATATAAATTATTAAGTATTAAACATAAGCTTTCTCTTGTTTCAGGCAGTTAGTCTTCTAGGAAAGGGGTCTCCAAATGCATTCCTGTAAGGGCTACATAACTTTTCATTTCTCTGATGGGCCGGGGTCAGTTTGTAACAGAAAAACTGTGACGATCGCAGGGGTGCCTAAACACTTACTGCCTTCCAGAAAGCCACACATAACCAAATATTAATAATCCTTTCCCAGATCTTAACAGAAAAAACTAGTGAAATAAATGATAAAACTATTAATGAAATAAATAAAACATTTTTTGAAATAGATAATAACCAAATACCCTCTCTGGGATCTTCACAGAAAAAAAGGCCATGGAGCATTAACGTTCTGCTTGCTGAATACAATCCTAACTGGTGGAAGTTTGGGACGAAAACCTTGCGTTGTCGTGTGGACGACATACTTCCAAGTTAACATAATTTCAGAGTGTCATAACTTAAAACAATTTCATGTTTTTGAGCAGAGTCCAAACAGCAGGAACGACACAGAAAACGAGTGAAAGTAGCTGTCTGGCACAAAAAGTCTGTCCAGCTATGGTTTCCGTTTGGAATGGGAAGATCGATGTAGAATCCTAAATGCTCGTCGGGTATCTGACAAAAACGGTCTTTAAGTAACGACATACAGTTCTGTTCATGTTGTCAGCTAACAGAACATTCACTTCTCTAAAATTTCGTTTCCACTTGTTCTTTTGACAGGTGCCTTTTCCTTTAACGTTAGCTCCTCTCCCAATCTCACCTTAAGCTTTCTTTCTCCACTTAGCCTGCTAACATTCATCTATGGCTTCACAATGCCCGCCCAGCGCAATCCATGATTTGCCAACTGCGTTGGGTGCTCTTCGTTTATAATACCAATACATTTGTTTTCATTTGTGTGGTATGAAGTCTGATATTCTTGTTTTATTGTAGAATTTCCACGGGTTCCCACTAGTTATGATTATACTGTATTTGTTCAATGCTCAAATAGACTCATTTAAGTAAGAAAAATAGAGCTAACCTATGTATGTTCATCAGTGTGAACTGTGGGGTTACATCTGGCTGGTGAGAAGTTGAATTACGCGTTTCTTGTGAGCCAGTCTCAAACGATGATGCAGAATGTTCATCCGTCACGGTTCGGTGTGGCTGGGCTGGTGTACGGCAGGGGGAGTGGCCAAACTTGTGGGTGGAGCCTCGGCTCCACACCTGCTGGTCCTCTCCACACCTGTTGCTGGTCTTCACACCTGGTCTTGATTGGGGGTGATTACCATGAGGCCTTTTAAGGCACGTTGTGTCCGAGCTCTTTGCCGGGTTGTTCCCTGAAGTTTTGCTTTGTAGTTTTGCTCTGAATGTCGGTCCTGTAGTTCTGTTTTGTTCCTGCCTTGTTCTGCCTGCCTTTTGTTTGCATTCCTGCCCGTGTCTGTAGCTAAGTTTAAGTTTCTGATTAAATAATGGACAAAATGTCCTACATTTGGGTCCATACCCCGCTCCTCCTGACATCTATCAATCTTGATCTCATCAGAGTTTTCAGGAGTTTCATGTCATTTGGGGGGGGCAGCATAGAAATCAATGAGGCTGTCCTGCTTGAATGCATCTTTCAGAACATCACAGTTCTGTAACTCGGCCAACTCGAACTGATAAGAATGCTGGGCTTCATCAATGTTGGCAACAAAGGGGTTGTGGAAAAGAGATTTCTTTTGCTTTAGCATGTAGTTCATGGAATCACACACCGAACTCTGCCTTCAGCATTTCCAGTGCCTCCACACACCTTTCAGCTGGAGCAGGACCGCTTGGCTCTCTGCAGAAAGGTTTTGGGTAGCAGGGAGATGGATGAAGTTGTGTTTTATCACGTGTTCCAAAACCAACGCTCAAATGCTCAAATGCTTTTGTGGGAATACATGTCGCAAATGAGTTTCCTCTGGAATGTAGTTGCTGAACGGCCTTTCCTTGCAATTCTGTCACATCTGTTAAAAATGCAAAGTGCCAAAATGTATTTTTCTGGTACCGTTCAGGTGGCCGTGCCAAATTTGGAGGTGGACCGCATCCGAGCCTTCGTTTAGGGACCACTACATTAAACTGTCCAAAAAGCTTTGTTGAGTCACAGGTTTACTGTAAATGGAAACTAATGGTTTGCAGAATACTGGGAGGACTGGTGTCTTGAGCTGATGACATGGGTGAAAGGAGGAGGAGATGGTGAAAGGGGTGATCAGGGTGAAGGAGACCTTGTGCCCTTCAGAAGCAGGTATGAAGACAGAGACTAGGGCGAGTCCTGTCTGTCATATTTTATTGTCATAACACTTGGTGGGAGATGGAAGACTAAGTAAAATAGAGCGAAAACCATGCATTTACTCAAAAAATTAAAATTTTCATTATTCACAAAGAACATATGAACACAAATTAAACATACACACGCATGAAAAAGTGCACATCCCCACTCCCATAGCAGGTCACTTGAACAAGTGTGTGGATGTTACCTTTGTGAGTGCTGGAAGGCAAGTCAAAGGGAAGATTTTTTTGTCCTGTATTTTACTTTTGACAAAGTTTGGCCAATACATGACATAATAAAGTAAGTAGAAATATTAATGGAAATTTATGTTTGGTCAGGTCACGCCAAAAATAAAGAGCTATACAAGAGCAAGCAGAGCTACTCATAGCTGTTCAAATCAATCCACTGGATTTTAAGAAAGTTTCTTGAAGGGCTATACTAAGGTATACAAAGGCTTGATGAAACTCATTTCAACAACCCCCCTTTGTCACCCCAAGTCACCCCCATCAACCATCGTTGAGGAGCAACACAGGTTTCAATTACGGTCGTTGAAATGTGAATAGCATTGACCACAACCCACAGGGTTAATAAGCTGGGACAAGACCAGCCACCTTCAAAACTGACGAAGGCTCTTGGATGAGAGGCAAAAGGTTTTCAAGAAACTTTCTTAAAGTCCAGTGGATTGATTTAAATAGCTTTGGATAACCATAACCTGGATAACTGAGAACCTACACAGACATGAAGCAAAGCCACATAATTTGATGATGTTGTTCTTCCAAAGGTGAACGTACAGTTATTCCTATTGATTGTAATTAGTCTTTTAGACTGGTTAGCCATGAGTTAACTTGTGTTATTATTAATTGCTGTACTAAAAATCTTTATGCACAGACGATTGTTCTGATGCTGGTGTGTGTGCTCTTAAGTTTTCAGTGCACATGTGTATGTTGTCAACATGTATGTGCATTTCTTGCGATGTATTTTGCCGTAAATAACTCCCATAGGCAGATGAGGAGCTGATTCATCCTTTGTCATGTTTCCCTATGTCTCACCTATGATTCAGAAGTCACACTGACCTCTATTTACAAGCATGAGAGCTCGACTATACACACATCACACATACACTGTCCAAATGCAACCAAACTATTTATTCCCCACTCTGTTCCCTTATCTCAATTACAATGTGTTTATAAACACAGCTTTGGGAGCAATTCATCTTTTATCATGCTCACAACAAGATATGCATAGTCACACAATTGTCATCCAATGCAAGTGGATAATACATACACGGAACTGGAGCTGATCAGCATCAGGATTTACATTCTTAAAACTTAAATTTGACACTGGCAGAAACACATTTTGTCCAAATACCCAAATTTTCACACGTGTATTAATAAAAACACATTTACACAATTAAATATTCTACATAACACGAGTCATTTGGCTAACATTCATCTTTCCCATCTTGTTTTCCTTTATTAATGCACACATAAACTATTATAAACTACTATAGTTTATAGGTCAGCTGCAGGTTACAACAAACATCCATTCCCCAACATATTAACATATTGTGGTCAAATCCCCCAGGATCAGGAGTGGGCTGACAAGCGCTTCACTGTGCCTGAGGTCTCTTTAGATAAGCCATTGTAAGCCTTTCAGTAATCATAATATAGGCTCCCCATTCTGTAAAATGGAATATGGGTCATTGGGTCAATGGGACTAAGTGCTGTGAATTACAGAGGAATTATGGATGTGCCTGTCCTCTCGTCTTTCCTATCTGTCACAGATAATCACCTGCTGATCATCCCTCTTTGGATGCTGCCTTTAATCAAACTTGGGGAGAGTATTTATTTTATTACCTTATTCAACCTTTATTTATCCAGGTGAGTCCCATTGAGATTACAGATCTCTTTTGCAAGGGAGCCCTGGCCAAGAGGGCAGCAGCACCAGTTACATTATAAAATCTGATCGGGATCAGGTTTTGAAGCTGTAGTTCAGACTGCAAATGATTCCAGGCTGCAGGAGCAGAAAACATAAAAGCCTGTTTGCCAAGTTCAGCGTGAACCTTAGGATGTCAAAGGATGTCATCGGAACGTAGACAATAGTTATTGGTTTTAAATAAAATATACCCACAAAGGTAAGAGGGGCACAGACCAAGGATAGACTTATAAATAAAATTGTACCAATGTGTAAGTCTGTGCATGGCCAGGGAGGGCCACTGAACTTTGGCATACAGGGTGCAATGGTGAGTGAGAGCTTTGCATCCTGTGACAAACCTCAAAGAGCCGTGGTACACAGTGTCCAGGCGATGTAAGCATTGAGCAGGGGCATGCATATACAGCAGATCACCATGATCAAGCAAAGGGAGGAATGTAGCCTCAACCAAATTTTTCCTGGCAGCATAGAAAAAACAGGATTTTATTCTTAAATAGATACCTAGTTTAAGCTTAAGCTTCTTTAGTAGCGTT
Organism: Antennarius striatus; assembly: GCF_040054535.1. Classification (NCBI taxonomy): domain Eukaryota; kingdom Metazoa; phylum Chordata; class Actinopteri; order Lophiiformes; family Antennariidae; genus Antennarius; species Antennarius striatus. The sequence continues at coordinate 18,082,543 of NC_090783.1, forward strand.
TCTACATGTGGTCTAAAAAGTTAAATGTTCATCAATTAAAATACCTAGGTACTTGTATTGTGTCACTAGGTCAATATGACTGCCTTGCAGGGTTTTAATGGTAGGAAGATAATCTGCTCTCATCCTGGCATTAGAAAACAGCATCATTTTAGTTTTTGAGGCATTCAACTCAAGCTTTAAGCCAAGCAGGCATAGTTGAACAGTATCAAAAGCAGCCTGCAAATACTTGGGAGATTGAGCAAGGGTAGCACCACTGCAGTAAATGAAAGTATTATCAGCATAAAAATGACGCTGTGAATATGGAATGTTATCACCCAGGTTATTAACATAAATAGTAAATAAAAGTGGAGCCAGGACAGAACCCTGGGGGACCCCTGATGTGACATGTAATTCACTAGAGAGAATATTATCATATTTAACACACTGAGTTCTCTGAGAGGTAATTTTCAAACCAGCCAACAGCCTGCTCGGACAGCCCAATGTTGAGCAGTGTGGTCAACAGTGTCAAAGGCCTTTGAAAGATCGATGAAAAGAGCAACACAAAATTTCTTATTATCCAATGCCTCAATTATACAATTGACAACCTTTAAGGATGCCATGATGGTACTATGTTGTTTTCTGAATCCAGACTGGTAGGGGGAGAGAGTGTTATTAGCATTCAGGAAGTCCTTCAATTGATTACTTACCAACTTTTCAAGAACCTTCGACAGACCAGATATTATTGGAAATAGGTCTATAATTGTTGAGTGAAGTAGGGTAGTAGTAGAGTAGATAATGTTTTGGTGAGTCCTAAAAATTGGTAGGGTGGGATTGCTGCTAATCAGCCACTTGGACACAGTTTGACCGTATTATTGCAGTTGGCATTTGAAATCTCCAAAAATATGAACAAGCTATCAGACAAAAAAGACCCACGTTTTCTAGGTCAAGTTATGAACATGAGCATAAAAACAAGTCAATTCCTCCAATGATAAAAGTAGATACAAGGAAAGAACTGATCTTTCTAACCCTCTGTGATGTTTCTTCATCTTTTTACTTTTGGTGCCACATGTAAACATTTAGCTACAAGGGGATGTATAACATTCTCCTGTTCATATGTTCAACTATAGGCAATAGGTGGCTAGCAGGGCTGAGTCAAAATGTATTCATTCATCTTCAGAACCACTTCATCTACTGTGGCGGGGAGCTGCAGCCTACCCCAGACTGAGGGCGTGAGGCGGGGAAACTCCGGGCGCGACTCCAGTGCACCGCGCAGCCACACAGAGATGCATACAAGCAAACACGCACACACTCATACCTACAGTCCAGTTGGGAAAGCATATTGTTTCATAAAAATGAAATAATTACCAAAATATCGAATGGCTGTTTTAGATTAATATGTTGCAGATTTTTGTTTTTCGAGGGTGGTCCTGCAACACATTAACCACGAGTAATGAGGGATTGCTGTATGTATGCGTCCATGGAAATCCTGTCAATCAGCTAATTCTCTGTTGGAAAAAAGTGGTAAGAGGCAAAACACCTTGAAACTATTCCTACAACTCCAATTGACTTTTTTGAAACAGAGATCTATCTATACAAATGCTTCCTTGCCAGTTCTCTTCCCTATATCCTGCGACGGCTAGTATCACCAGATGTAACTGCTTGGGAATAGGGGTGAACAATGGTCGCCAAAGGCCAAAGGTCAATCACCTGGGGAAGGTAAACTTCTTGCTCTGTCACCAAAGAGATTTTACTCACACTGTCATTTCATTAACATGGTTTGTTCTTAGTGTGTGTTTTGTGTAGAAATGCATCAGCAAGAAAAGAGAAAAATGCAGTTGTCCCTTTATCCACAATGATGTTTTGAGTAAGAGGGCGGTTGCAGCTTATAATATGTTGTTTTGTCTAGATATTGTATCACAAGGAAGGGCTGAGAATATCCTGGAATGATAATACCTATTTCCCCGACAGCGACTCAGTTTTAGCCAAACAAAAGCAGTGTTTGACGACAATTATGATAGAAGACAGATTAGTATCTTGGCCAGAAAGCCCTGATAAAACAGACAACCACACCGGTCAGGAGCCCTTGGGAAAAAAAGCCTGCATATTGTGGCACAGCCTGGTGTCAACACAGGGTCAAATGAAGGCTCCCACGAAAAGGGCTTTGTCACTCTTAAAATTTCATTTTCTGTTTATTCTATCTGATGGACAGTGTTTTAAGCAGGCAGTTTTTAAATTTAGCCACCTGTGCTAGCATTCTTTTAGTTTCCACACTGACTTTCATTAGTAAGATGTTATTTAAACACAATGTTACTTATTGCTATTGAATTACTAGGACTGTTCAAACTGGGGATTTTTAGATTTGTGTGTGTGATAGTGGGACTAGGCAATGTAACTGGTTCATAGTGCAAGCAAATAGTTGAATAAAGAAAGTGATCTATGGAAGAAAAAAATCAGCAGGCGGGAAATGTATACTCAGGATTGACCTCCCATGGATGACAATTACCTATTGTGTCTGATTGGGAGAGGAAATGTAGGTTAAAAATGAGGCTCTTTCAGGGCCCTTGTAAACCACACTACAGGACAGAGACCAAAATAAAAGGAATGTTGATTTATGGCTGGTTCTGTCAGGCAACTAATACACACACATCTTCAAAAATCAGATTTTTGTTATATATTTTAATGTGCATTTTTTAAATATGAAATTCTTTTGTCTTGCATGTTGCTGAGTTTGACTTACAGTGTGATTCTCTTAGAGCAGGAGACGGCAACCTAAAATGTTCAAAGAGCCATATTGGACCAAAAAAACTCAAATTAAGTCTGTCTGGAGCTGCAAAAAAAATTAAATCCTTATATAGCTACGTATATTAGCCTACCATCAAATTGACTAAGTAGGCTACAAATAGATAATGAGCATTCATGATTAAATGTTTATTACATTCCGCGAAGCGGTGATGTATTGTAATTGTCATTTCGTCCATCTGTCCGTACATCCATTCGTCCATCCACAAATATCTTCACAACTGTTGCAGATAGAACTAGAACCAATGCAGTTACAGACTGCAACATCCCACTACACCCCTGAATTCAAAATTTTACCCTGACCTACTTGCATAGGTCAAATATCAAAGCTAATGCTCTGACCTACTGTCATAGATCAAAGCAGTAGCTTGCTCAAAGGTGCTTTGGCAGGGCTCGCTTTGGAGTGTCAGCTGACACCTCCTACTGTCAGCTCACACTCTGAAGTGAATTGAACTGCCAATCCTGCAAACACAGGATGACCCGCTCCACCAACTGAGCCACTGCCGCCCCAAGCAATTTACCTTCAGATCTACATTTTTAAATTCTCGGAGGATGTAACAATTCCATTCCTATTATAGAGTGATAGCAGCCCACTAGCCTATCATTCTCAATAGGCTAGTGGGTTTAAAGAGTGTAAACCTTCTTGTGTACTGTGATGAAGACAAAGAAAATGGTGTGACCAAAGAACAAAAGGTGACCACAGGCCTATGATTATTAAGTTTGTGTCCATAGCTTGGGTCTGTTCCGTGTTGGAATCCTCTGCTCTACACTTTAGCAGAGCAGAAGTTCATGTTACTAGTTTATTGAACGATGGTGGAGAGCATTAAATATTATGGTATCACAGCCCCAGGTATGGTAACCAGGTGCATTTGAGGTAACAAATGGCCCATCTTGTGCAGATTGCCAAGAATATTATGGGCGTCAAAAATCATCTGTCCTTATAAAATATTTATGAGCAGACTGATTTGAGACGGACAGACAGACAGACAAATATTTTACTGATCCCAAACATTGGGAACTTTGCAGAAACTTTATGGTGAAACTACAGTTGAATAAATTTCCGAACAAATTTTGCCAAAATAAAAAAATAAAAGTGCAACATATCGTATTGCATCACATTGCATTGTTTTCTTTGAATTAGTATTGCCTTATATTGTTTAAAAGACATTTATTTATTTATTCAGTTTATTTTTCTTCTTTCCAGACATGTTATTACAACATATTTCACTTTCATCAGTGTTGAAACATCAACAACATCCGAAAAGAAAAAAAAAAGTTTAACGAGTAGAAGCCATTGGCTTGTAAGATTCCCGTCCCCTAAATTATCAACAAAACATCTCTCTCATTAGAATATGTAATCAACAAACTCAGAAATTAAAAGTCTTCTTCAACCAGCTCATACATTGAATTTTGACAGACCTTCATACCCTTATCCACTTCCAGATACTAGCCTTTTATCCTAGAGTAGAACCATGTTTTCATTCTTCCTAGGAACACAAGGCGTGCTGATGTATCATCCATGACTGGTGAGATAGAAGGACTCCAAACAGGCTGCCTAACTTCGGCAAAATTTGGCTCTGGAAAAGAAAAAAGTTGTGAAAGAGAAATTGACTTGCCACTCGCTATAAATTGCGTTAATTTTTATAGCGTGTTTCTTTGCAGAGTAATTAATTAATCTAATTTTATTTCTTTATTTATTCAGTTTATTTTCTTCTTTCCAGACAACAGATTTTACTTTCATCAGTGTTGAGACATCAGCAACAACATCCAAAAAGAAAAAAAAAGGGTTGACGGGTAGAAGCCATTGGCTTGTGAGGTTCCCGTCCCCTAAATCAACAACATCTCTCTCATTGCAGCAAATTGTCAACCGATTCATACATTGCATGTCACAATCAATTTCAATTATTTTATTCTAGTACATTGTTGTTTTAATCCGTCCATTTAGTCCAATAGGCGTGCATCTTTGCACACCTCTTTGTCAGTTCTTGAAAAGAGTCCAAATTTTGTTAATGTTCATTGTTTCTGGTCAAATTTATGATTTAAGTGCTGTTGGAATGTCTAGCTTTGTGTGGCTGAGTTGATGGCGCTTTCTGTGCCTTCCACACTCCTAATCACTGGCGTCAGCATCACGGTTTCTGACCTTCACATCCAAACATTTTCCCCATTTCTCCAGCTTTTGGGTGATATCCTCCTTGAGCCAAGCATTGGAATCCTCATACTGGTCACTCTTCCTGGCTATGGCATCATTTAGCATGATAGCCATAGCCTCCTTATACACCCTGGCCGTTGCCTCTGCTGCTCGGTCGGAATCCTCTTGTGCTTTGGTCTGTTGTAATCCTATTTTTCTCAGCTTGCAGTGCAGCATGAAAACACCAAACCCCAGTGCTGTTATCCCGATTGTCATGGTGGTGAAGATGTACACATCCTCGACATCCACATCCAGTGGGGCCAGACTCATAGTTTTGAAAGTATCCCAGCTGTCTAGCATGTAGCCAGCCAAAAAAGTCCCATCTGGAAAGTGGCGCTCGCCAGTTCCGACTTGTCTGGTGGAAAAAATTCTGTCGATCGCATTAAGTGACCAGCTCAGCAGATTCATCTTGGTTAGCAGACGTCGTATGATGATATAAAATACCTTAATAGTGAGTTTAAACATGACATTTAAAAGAGAATACTGATATTGCCTGCTTGTGTGAACACAGCGTCGCTCTTAACGAAGTATGTCACGCTCGAACACGACTGGCAGAGGGAACCCAAAAGCACGAGAGACAGGTTTAGAGTTTCAAAAGGGAGACTGCACCAGGAGTATTGGGTGGACGGCTTATTGCTACGGGCTGTATTCCTGGAGTCAGACTATGGTTCAAATTGCCAGAATTAAGTCAGACTCCTTCCCAGTCTTAGTTGGACTTCACTAGGGCTGCCGCTTGTCCTTTCCATTTGTAAGTTTTATGGACAGAATCTATGTGCTGCCAAGTGGAGGAGGAGGTTTGATGGCTTCAGGATTATGTATCCCTGCCTATCCAACCACCTGCAGCTCCACAAGGCCAAGGAGTAGCTGAAGCAGCTCTAGCTCGTTACCAACCAAAGGAGAGCCAATTAACAACTGCTCACCCTCCTCAAAGTGAAATTATCAAACATACAAAATGATGTTGAAGAACTGAGAAGAATGATGATTCAGCTTACAGCAATACAAGTTTTAACTAACCGGCAGAATGCAACAGACTCTCCCTTAAATTCTACTAGCTCAGCTGAGGTTCCTACAGATTTTTCTCCAGCCCCCAACAACCATCCTACTAAAGAGCATGATCGCTCATGTCAAGTTGGTCAGTCATTAGTGGAGGAACTTTGACATTATTTAGAGCAACATGACTTACAAGCCACCCAGAGCCTACACCAGAGCCTCCACCATGACCATCTGGGCCCCACTCTCTCATCAGGCCTTCTGAACCTCCTTTACATATTCAGAGTTTAAACCAGTCTGCCCTCCCACCTAAAATATCTTGCTGCCTCCAATGTAGCACCTTCACTTAACCTGAGGCATCCTGCAGTACCAAGCACCTCCATTCCTAAATCCCAAGCTCATATACCATTAGGATTAGTTGAGGCTACACCTCCTATTTCCTCTTTAGGTAATGTACTGTATCTCTGCATGTGCCTCCCTCCCATTGTGAGGTACCACAGCTGCAGAGGCTCTCTGTCCCTGCTCCTCCTTCACACGCAGTTCCAGCATCAAGTCTTCCCCCACATGATGCCTCCTTAGCCTCCTGTGTAGTACCCCCTGGTTCAACACAACCTGCAGCACAGCTGACTATGGTGATGGAGCCCTGCGACCGGCAGCTTCCTTACCCCAGAGCCCCATATCCTCCAGTTCAAATTAGAGCAGCTACTGTTGATGTTCTTTCTTTCCCTCAATCTACTGTGGCAGCTCTGCAACAGACTCAACTTGCCGCTAGGGCTCTCCCTCCTCTTGCATTACAAGCTGTCACCGGTGTCCGTCCTTTCCCTCCACATTATACTTAAAGTGCTGTTTCTTCACGTAACCACCTACCAGCTGTAATTGGTAACCTTCGCAGCCTCCATACCCACAGGCAGCTACTCCCCTCCATCCTGATGTACTACTGCAACCTGTTGATCAGTGGTCACATGGCCAGCTTACCATACTACTGCTTACCGCTCCCGCCATGAAGCCCCTTCATTCCCACATTTTATTCATGATGACCAAAAGGAATTCGCTATGCTCAACATGGCCCTCCATAACCTTATATCCCCTGATGAACCTGAACAGTTCAAATATCACATACTGCTTGACCACCTAAAGCTGGATTCTGCTCGCCGCCTTGCACTCTCCTATGCCAACAGCCCAGATCCTTACACTCGTGCACTAGCTGCCCTAAAACAACATTATGGCCAGCCCCATCAGCTGGTATTTAGTTAGATAAGTGCAATTCAAGCTCTCCCCTCCCTTCGAACTGGTGACTCAAGAGGCTTCAGTGATTTTGCCAGCAGAGTTAGAGCACTTGTCGGTACGCTACTATCTTTAGGCAGTGTTCAAGGACAAGCAGAGTTAGCTTGTGCTTCCCATGTGCAGAACCTTCTAAGTTGCCTAAGTTGTCCGTACCACCCATCCAGGAACATCATACAATCTTGTTGACTTTGCTGCCTGGCTGGAAACTGAGGCAGAGTGCCAGATGTTAGCATCACAAGTCAGTTACAACCATCGGAGGCAAACTAATCAGTAAGGGAAGGAGAGGAAGCCACAAATCAAAGCCAATTATCCCATTGCCACAATATTACATGGTACAAGCAGTGCACAGCCACCTCCGGCTCCGCAGACCTTGAGACATGCCACCTCTGAGTCAATAGGCAGTAAACCTAAACTCACCTGTCCATATTATGGGACAAAAGACCATCACCTAAGTGTATGCCCTGAATTCCGTCGTCTGAACCCTGATGATATCAAGAATTGGATCCTCACCAATAACCATTGCTGGCAATGTGCACATGAGCATAGAACACTGGACTGTGACCTCAAGAAGCCATACCCAAAATGTAATGGCAAGCACCTTGGCATCCTGCATGAAGCTAATAGGAGAAAGGCCCCCACTGAAGTATCTTACCTCATCGGCTCCAGCTGTAGCTCCAAAGTCCTCCTGAAGGTTGTAAAAGTGCGCTTAAGTTACAGAGGTAAAGAGCTTGAAACCTACGCCATCCTTGATGGTGGTTCCCAAAGGACAATGCTATTACCTACTGCTGCTTCTTACCTTGAGCTAGATGGGGCGGCAGAATCCCTTGCACTAAGAACTGTTCGTCAAGGTACTGAAATGCTTGAAGATAAAAAAGTGACATTCAGCATCTCTTCTGCTTCCGACCCCTTTAAGAAATTCCTAATCAAGGAAGCGTTTACATCTGTTGATCTTGGCTTGGCTGAGCGGACTTACCCTGCTCAGATCTTCCGCCCATTGATTCCTCTGCTGCTCCTCAAAGTCATAATAAATTACAAAGGAAGAAGTCTTGGTGTTTCCATGTGCCTGACCGCACACCCGTAGTGTTTGTCAAATCCTCGTAATTAGCTCACCTGCATCATCTCCATACCTAACAAGTATTTAATAGTTATAGTTCAGTGCAGTATCAAAGGCTGAGCTGAGATCAAGGAGATCAGGAAATTAATTGCTTGATTTAGATTTTTTTAAATTCTGTTCACCCATTAGTCACTTCACAGATATTTCTTGTCTTAATATATTTTCTTTTTAAGTATTATATATATATATATATATATATATATATATATATATATATATATATATATATATATATATATATATATATTATGTGCAATACTTAAATTTAAGGCTACTAGATTTTTAAGAGCCAACAATTTAAGTCTGATGGGTATGGATTTGTGTTAAGTTGTTGATACCCTTTCTTTGGTCTATTTTTTTTTTCTTTCACACATCATTCAATCATCTTCCTACCCGCTTCATCCACTTGGCCGGTCAAGGGAAGCCTGTCCCAGTTCTGGGACAGGCTCATTCCTACGGGAAATTTGGAACGGTCAGTTAACCTGAAACGCATGTTTTTGGTGGTGGGAGGAAGCCAGAGAACCCGGAGAGAACCTACGTAAACACGGGGAGAACATGCAAACTCCGCTCAGAGCGGGACTCGAACCCGGACTCGCGTTGTTGTGCGGCGGCAGCGCTACCCACTGCGCAACCGTGCAGCCCCTTCCATGCATCATTCCCTTGGAAATTAAAGAAAATGTTGGCAAAGTACTTATCCCACAATATTTAAAAAATACAAATAAATTCTGGATCCAACTCTGCATCGGCTCCAAAAAAAAAAGTAAAGTAAGTAAAATAAAATCAACATGCGTTAATCTGCCACAAGATCCATCCTTAATTGACACAAGCTTAATGGAAATATGGTATTTTTTGTATAATGCAGATGAAAAACCATGCAACTAATGACTATGGACAGATTATTATTATTATTATTATTATTATTATTATTATTATTATTATTATTATTATTATTATTATTGCCTTTCTGACTCCACCTCTTTGTTGCGATCAATCCAATTTGATTCTTCTTTGATTCAAGCCCAGGCTTTATTCAGAGTTATCATCACATTAATTTATGTTCAACAGACAGAACTACTAAAACAAACGTTAAAACTTGAAGCTTAAAAGCGTGTCATTCTTTTTCAATTTTAGATGAACGTTCATATTTTGTTGGGCAAAGTGTAGGTTTGTTAGTTCATCTTTAGTTCATCTTTCTTACATGCCATCCTGCCATTATGTCTATAAGTATAAAAGGCAACAAATAACGCTAAACTAGTCTCTTTTGCGGATATTACCATTATAATCTTGGTCATTATAATGTCACTGACATGAGAATGTAATAACCACCAGAAATGGTTCCCCTGGGCGGCACAAGGACCATGCGGACTTCTGCTTTGCGCCACCGTCTGCTGACACTGGCCACTGCTCTAAATCTACTCAACCTGCAATCAAAGGAAGAAGAAAAGGATCCATCAACTCAGAGGTTGCTTGCAGCTTCTTTACTTCGCGATTAACACGTCGACCGTGAGACTACACTTGCAGGAAAAATGGCCAAAAGTGAACCGGACAGAAGTCTGAAAACCGAAGAGTTCTTTTTTGACACCGATGCATCTCTCTTTGATGGGCGACATCTTCAAATGTCTAGTTATGACTTCAATAATGTCTTCAACTCCAGAGACTCACACATGGATCAGATCAACACTTTTCTAAAAAATGTGCAAGTTTTACTGGAGGCTGCTAGATTTCTCGAAAGCGCCGACAGGAAGGACGGAAGTGAGTTTATTTGTGCTGCGTCTGATCCATGTTATTTGCGTCTGAAACAGGACTTCATTATCAACAGACTCAGACAACAAAGGGCTGAGTTCATTCAACTGAGCACCGCCGGCTTATGAAAGCACAGCCCGTGTCTGCACCAGGCTAGCTGGAGTGAGATAATCATTACAGGTTTAGGATATTTTATATTCTTATGTAAAGCCAATACTTTCTGGACGGTATTTTGCGTGCATTATGAAGATGTAAATGTGTGTCTCTTTCCTTCTACTCAACTTTCGAGCCATGCCTCTTGTCATCTAGTGAAGAGATTCAGAGATTGCAGATTCGCAAACAACAAATAAATATTTAATAGAACATAGGCACAGAACACAACTGAGTGGTTGGTCTAAAGTTTTTAAACGTTTTGTCGGTGTGATCTTGCTAAATTATTGTAAACAGCCTGTAGAAATTATGGACATAGTGTTGACTGCAGAAAACTTGTTCTTTGAACTTGCAAATTTGACTTATATTTATTTCAATTACTTTTTTTTTAAAAATAGTGTAAGAAATGGCTTCATTACAATTATTGATCATGTCGTTTGTTACCGGTAATACATTAAAATATAATCTCTTCATAAGTGATTCCGTCCGTCAAAGTTTTTTTTTTTTTTGCAGAAAAGTAGATTATATGCAGTGTATGAGCTATGCAAACGTACGATGAGTGATATCAGCTATTGCAATATAACGTGGTCATTTTGCATATACAGATACAGTAGCAGCATTTTAGCTCCCCTCTTGAATGTTTGCTTCCTGCTATTTGTGGGTGTGTCCCTCTGGTTTCCACATGGCACAAGACTCTTCTGTGGTTGGTCAGGCTCTCCTTCAACTCTCGACGTACGAGAAAGGTGTGAACAAACCAAACGCCCGGGCGATATTGTCGTCATGTGTTGCTGGGCCGGGTTTAGGCCTGTATGTACACGCCCCGGTACCGTTGCATCATGGGAATTGTAGGTCTTTTTTTGAAACGATCTACAGGACAGTACATTGGAGAAAACACTCCTCAGTTTTTGTTTAGTCAGGCATGTATTAGATAAATTGTTGTTTGAGTCAGTGAAAAAGTAAAAAATTGGATGATTCCGGTCAGTAAAACGTGCTAGCAATCTGTGAATTGAAAATAATTGTTTTACAATAACATTATTTACTCAAACATAATTTTTTCTTCATTTTAATCAGCGGTGATAATAACTACACTTATAGCAAACGCTTCATTGAATGTAAAGTATTTAGTTGTATTTAGTTGAATTGTGCATTCTACCATGTACACGTTTTAATTAAATACAGGAAGAAAATCAATTTCTACTGTATTGCTTTACCTTCAGATAAAGGCAGCTGTTAAGAATGCAATGTAATACTCTATCTCCCATGATGCACCGCGTCTCGACCGGCCTCTTCTTTAGAGTCCCGCCCCAGCAGCTAGGTAAACAAACAGGGCAGGAGAGGAAACGAGTCGAGCAGTGGCAACTATACGCGCTTTGCTGACCCTATACTGCCTTGGGGAGATTTTATATAATTTGTATTGATTTTTACATATAAAGAGAAATACTGCCGTGTTTCCTACAAACTTTTGATACACTGATTTTAAGATTTCATGACAAAGATTGGCTTTGACTTACTAGTATAGAAACAGGATTTTCCCCTGTCATTTCGACAAAGGCTGCAGATGAGGCAGCGAAGACGTTTGACAAGGCAAAAACTTGGTGTTTTTATGTCTTATTTAGTGTAGTCATATCCGACGTAATTTATTCCCTGTATTTAAAAGCTAACGGTTTTGTTAAAATAAAGCATAGCTAAGGCAAACGTCTGCAGCCTAGGAAAAGAATGACGGAGGTTCCGCTCTTAAATATCCAGCGGTTATTGGAAGCTGCAGAATATCTAGAAAGGAGAGAAAGAGGTGAATATAAGTAAAATATTATTAATTGTTAATCAATTTACAGTCCTTGTTCATGCAGATTTAGTAATGACATTTGGTAATAGATTTTAAAAAAAAGAATAAACATCAGCAAATGTCATCTACCTACTTTTGGAGATTATAAACCTCTTACGGACAGATAAGATTTATTGTAAGGATTTTTTTTTTTTTTTTTTTTACTTTTTGAGAATCAAACCTGGCTACAAACAGTTAACTACATATTTCAATCTTAACAGAGTGTGAACACGGATATGCTTCAACATTTGGGTCAGATCTGAACTCAAACTACCATAGGCAAAGAAGATTCCGAAATAAGTTCAGCAGTAACCACAACAGGTAAGTCTATGTTTCTGCTGATAGATGCCCATAATTTGGACCGTTCTTAACATGTTGCAGTCATGATGGTATGATGAATGCCAATGCTATATTGTAGCCTTTGGTAAAAACAGTTGTAAGCAGCATTAACATGGTCCAGAAATTATATACTCCATCTAAAAGGATTTTTTTTACACATGTACACTGGACCATATAAGACCTTAGACACTGCTGCTTTGCTTGTTGGGGGAGGGGTCAGCACCAGCTGCACTGCTAGCTTTTAATCAGCTGACTGTCAAACTGCAGTGGCTGAGTTTGGGAATCCGAGTTAAACTGACATCTGAAACAAGTCCTATATATTTTTTGGGCATTTCCTTTACACTTTTCTAATTGGGGCGGCAGTGGCTCAGCGGTAGAGCAGATGTCTCATAGACAGATCGCCCCAGCCAACGGTGGATCAAATCCCACTCCCGCCATCATGTCACCAGGAGTGTGAGCTGACGGTGGGAGGTGTCAGCTCACCTACCAGCCACTGCCGAGGCGCCCTTGAGCAAGGCGCCTACAAGCTGCTCAATTTGGGGCGCGTTCCAAAGCCGCTGCCCGTCACTCTGCCTCCCAATGTGTGTGTAGTTTGATGTGAATATATTAACTGCATGCTTACAGGCCCCCTTGTGTGCGGTGTTCAGGGGCCCTGTATACTGTCAAATAACCTGAGTGACCATGTAATTTCCTCTTGCGGGGATCTATAAAGTATACTTCTTCTTCTAATTACCTACAGACAGCTGACACAGCTTTGCACCCACAGACAGCTGACACATTTTCAAATTAGTTCATTTTAGTGCTAGTCATATTTACTTTCTGTGATAAGAAATACATTCTACACTTCTTTAGGTGGTATAGTTTACTTTTTTAGGCGGGACAGTTTTAGGCGGGATAGTTTGGAAGCTAAAAAAGGAAGAGTGTTGCATGACTTTTAGTATGGAGTTAAGACAGGCTCTGGGTGGTCAGGAGGTGCTTCCAGATGACTGGACAACTACAGCTAATGTGATCAGGGAGACAGGTAGGAGAGTACTTGGTGTGTCATCTGGAAGGAAAGTAGACAAGGAGACTTGGTGGTGGAATGAGGAGGTACAGGAGTGTATACAGAGAAAGAGGTTCAGTAAGAAGAAGTGGGACACTGAGAGGACTGAAGAGAGTAGACAGGAGTACAGGGAGATGCAGGTGACGGTAGAGGTAGCAAAGGCCAAACAAGAAGCTTATGATGACTTGTATGGTAGGTTGGACAGTAAGGAGGGAGAGACTGATCTGTACAGGTTGGCAAGACAGAGAGACAGAGATGGGAAGGACGTGCTCCAGGTTAGGGTGATTAAGGATAGGGATTGAAGTCTATTGACAGGTGCCAGTAGTGTGATGGGAAGATGGAAAGAGTACTTTGAAGAGTTGATGAATGAGGAAAATGAGAGAGAACAAAGACTAGAAGAGGTGACTGCTGTGGACCAGGAAGTAGCAAAGATTTGTCAGGATGAAGTGAGGAGGGCATTGAAGTTGATGAAGAGTGGAAAGGCAGTCGGTCCTGATGATATACCTGTGAACGAATGGAAGTGTCAAGAAGAGGTGGCAGAGTTTCTGGCTGAAGCCAGTTCAACAGGATCTTAGATTGTGAGAGGATGCCTATGGAATGGAGGAGAAGTGTGTTGGTGCCCATTTTTAAGAACAAGGGAGATGTGCAGAGTTGTGGCAACTACAGAGGAATAAAGCTGATGAGCCATACAATGAAGTTATGGGAAAGAGTAGCTGAAGCTAGACTAAGGGTAGAAGTGAACATTTGTGAGCAGCAGTATGGTTTCATGCCAAAAAAGAGGACTACAGATAAAGTATTTGCTTTGAGGATGTTGATAGAGAAGTACAGAGAAGGCCAGAGGGAGCTGCATTGTGTTTTTGTAGATCTGGAGAAAGCTTATGACAGGATGCTCAGAGAGGAACTGTGGTATTGTATGAGGAAGTCTGGAGTGGCAGAGAAGTATGTTAGAGCGGTGCAGGACATGTATGAGGTCTGTAAGACAGAGGTGAGGTGTGCTGTGGAGGTGGGACTGCATCAGGGATCAGCTCTGAGCCCCTTCTTGTTCGCTATGGTGATGGACAGGCTGACAGACGAGGTTAGACAGGAATCGCCATGGACTATGATGTTTGCAGATGACATTGAGATCTCTAGTGAGAGCAGGGAACAGGTGGAGAAGCTAGAGAGGTGCAGGTTTGTCATGGAAAGGAGAGGAATGAAGGTTAGCCGCAGTAAGACAGAGTACATGTGTGTGAATGAGAGGGATCCAAATGGAAGAGTGAGGTTACAGGGAGAAGAGATCAAGAAGATGGAGGATTTTATGTGCTTAGGATCAACAGTCCAGAGCAATGGAGAGTGTGGAAAAGAGGTGAAGAAGTGTGTACAGGATGGAACCGATGTAGAAAAATGCCAGGTGTGATGTGTGATAGAAGAGTTTCAGCTAAAATGAAAGGAAAGGTGTACAAAACTGTGGTGAGACCAGCAATGTTGTTTGGCCTTGAGACAGTGTCACTGAGGAAAAGACAGGAGACAGAGCTGGAGGTAGCAGAGATGAAGATGCTGAGGTTCTCTTTGGGAGTGACCAGGAAGGATAGGATCAGGAATGAGTACCTCAGAGGGACAGCACATGTTAGAGGTTTTGGAGATAAAGTCAGAGAGGCCAGACTGAGATGGTTTGGAGATGTCCGGAGGAGAGATAGTGAATATATTGGTAGACGGATTCTGAGTTTTGAACTGCCAGGCAGGAGACCTAGGGGAAGACCAAAATAGAGGTTTATGGATGTAGTGAAAGAGGACATGAAGGTAGTTGGTGTGAGGGAAGAGGATGCAGAAGACAGGGTATGATGGAGGCAATTGATTCACTGTAGCGACTCCTGAAGGGTAACGCTGAAAGAAGAAGATGCTGAATGTAAAGGTATTTGCTAAGCTAAGAATGATGTTTGATTCTGCTGTCTACAGAAACATGCTTACAAGTCACTCAGTAAAATCAAAGTATCTAAAGCATCACACTATGTTTCTGACTTGCATTACGATAAAGATCTGATATTCCTACCAGAATTTAACTCCTTTTTAACCAGCTAAATGTAATTTATTTTTAATAAATTTTTTAATTTCCCCACTGTGGGACAATAAAGGTTTTTATTATTATTATTATTATTATTATTATTATTATTATTATTATTATTATTATTATTATTATTATTATTATTGTCCACAGAGATGCAACTTTTTAAAAACGCATCGAAAATGATTCGCGTCCACACGACAGCATTTTTAAAAAATCTCCGTCCACACGTGAACGCACCAGTGTGTTTTCGAAGACGGCTATAAGCATGCCAAACCATGTGGTGGCAGTATTGAGTCAAATTTTATCCAATAGGAATCCTCCGTGTTTTGTTGTCACAACACACGGGCCCATAAATATGATGTCACAGCAGTTTTCGTGACAGGCAAGACGTCAGCTTTTTTAAGAAGTCCCGGGGATATGCCGTCCAGACAACAACGCAGACTCAGCGTTTTTTTAAAAATCCACCTCGGCCAGCATTTTTAAAAAGTTGCATTTTCGTTCCGGATATCTGAGTTGTCGTGTGGACGGAAGGCGTAAACGCAACAGAAAAGTTGCGTTTTCAAAAAATCCGTCATCGTGTGGACAGGTCCTAAGCAACATTATTTTTGACCTGCTCACAATAGCAATTTCCATAGAAGGAAAGACCTCAGTTCTCAGATGGAGAGGACAAAAAAATTAAGAACTTCACTACATTTACATCTTCTGGTTAACAAAAAGAGATGAGGATTTCATTATTAATCTTGACATATGGTAAGTTAATATTTGTCATTCATTCGTGTTCATACCTTGCCTATAACTGTGCTGAAGATAATCACAGCATCTTTTGTTACAGAAACTCTAAAATTGAAACCTATTGTGAAATTCTCATCTTAAAAGAGGGATAATTGTAAGGAAAATGTTAAAACGTGGTTTTTGGTTCAGCAGTAGCCTATTCCAGCTGCAGCCACCTTCTTTGTGGTCAGTTGAGGCTTAAAGTGATGGGCTTATCTAAGTCTGTCGTCTCTTGCCTACTGTTTATAGAATGGTTGCCTTATCTCCTTGACCCACTCTGTGCACACTCACATGAATGCATGATCACAGAAGGAAGTCTTCTGCAGTTGTTTATGTGGCCTACAGCTGAGTTTGTAATCTGTCCGTGCAGATACCTGTTTTGGGATGCAGGCAGATCGGTTTTTGATGATGACAGTCAATGACAAAGGAAACATACTGATTTCTATGAGAGATTATATAAAGGTATGATGTACTAGCGGGAGCGGGATGTCGCCTCACAACGTGGTGGGTCCGGGTTCGAATCCCTCTCTGTACGGAGCTCGCATGTTCTCCCTGTGTCTGTGTGGGTTCTCTCCGGGTTCTCCGGCTTCCTCCCACCTCCAAAAAAAGCATGCGCTTCAGGTTGATTGGCCGGTCCCAAATTCCCTGTAGGAGCGAATGTGTGTGTGCTTGTTTGTATGTCTTTGTGTGTGGCTCCGCGGTGCACTGGCGTCGTGCCCGGAGTGTCCCCCGCCTCACGCCCTGTGCCAGCTGGGATAGGCTCCAGCTCCCTGTGACCCGCTACGGCGGATACAGCGGCAGAAAGTGAATGAATGAATGTACTAGCGGGAACCCGTTTAAATGGCACAATAAAACAATAATATCAGACTTCATACCAAACAAATGAAAACAAATGTATTGGTATTATAAACCAAGCGCACCCATGATAGAGTTCTCCCACCAGCAGGCTGCGCACCCCAGTCTGACCCAGAACTGGCGTTGGCGTCTTTGGCGAGGAACATGAATTAATTAATTAAATAAGTAAAGATATAAACTTTATGACTCAGAGAAAAAGAAACAGACGTAATAAATATCCAACTGTCTAGCATGTTTATCAACGCATCTTCAACATGAAGCTGTTAGCGGGGCGGCAGTGGCTCAGCGGTAGAGCAGATGTCTTGAAGACGGATCGCCCGATCGATTCCCGCTCCCGCCACGGACATCCCTTGGAGTGTGAGCTGACAGTGGGAGGTGTCAGCTCACCTCCCAGCCACTGCCGAGGCGCCCTTGAGCAAGGCGCCATCCCCACCACAAGCTGCTTATTGGGGCGCGACCTCCGAGCGCGACCCGTCAGTCTTCCTCCCTGGACTAACTGCATGATGACAGGCCCCTAGTGTGCTGTGTGTTTCAGGGGCCTTGTTCACAACACTGTGTGTGATGTGCTGTATATTAACAGAAATGCATGTACTAAAAAGAGTGTAAAGTGAATTATCCCCTCTGGGGATCAATAAAGTCTGGATTATTATTATTATTATTATACGTCAGAAAATAGCCGGTTTTAACTCTGTCTATTCTGTGTGTACATGTAGACACGGGTCACACACACTAACATCACAGCGGTTTTAGTCACAGGGAGACGACCCCCGGGTAGAAAAAGTTGTGGTTACAGCGTCCACACAATAATGCCGACCCTAGGTTTACAAAAAACGTAATTTTGGCCAGCGTTTTCGTCCCGGATGTCTGCATTGTCGTGTGGATGAAAGGCGTAATCGCAACTAAAAGCCTTGCTCCCCGATGCCTTACGCCATATTGTTCACGTGATTCCTTCTGGCAGATGCACCATGATTGGCTGGGCAGGTTAGTGGGTGGAGTTAAAATGTGACACCTTGATGTTTTCAAGTGATCTTATTCAAAAATATAAGTGGGGAAATGTTATGGTGTGTGATTATTGAGGACTTGGTTAGGGGCTGATCTTGATATCTGATTCATTTTCAGAGTAGTATATGACAAGTGTCATTAGCGTTATTCTACTTTCACTTTAGTTTTGGTATTCTCTTCGCAAAATAGTTAAAAGTAGTGACAAGATTATCACGTGAATTTCAGCAACAAAGACAATGCAAGCATGATTACAGCTGGTAATTACCAATTATATATTCCAAAGTGTTCAAATTCTTTTAGCTAACTAAGTGTGTGTGGCTTTAACTACAGTGGTCACCTTATATAGGTTGAGTATGTATTTACAGATCCTTGCAGAAAAAAGGCCTTGTGTCGTGCATGACTGACCGACCGACCTGGGCCTGCATCTAGCTGGTGATAAGTTGAAGGTCGGGTTTCGTGCGAGTCACAGCCAGTTTTAAACATCAATGCGGATGTTCATCTGTCAGTCTTGATCTCATTTGAGTTTTCAAGAGTTTCATGGGTGTAAAAGTTTGCAGATATACGTGCTACCAAAAACTGTGGACGTTGCGTGTTTTTTTAATGTTAGGTTGCGTGTTGTTTGGGAAGTTGGCATAGAAGTCAATGAGGCTGTCCGGCTTGAATGTGTCTTTCAGAACATCACAGTTCTGTAACTTGGTCAAGTCAAACTTATCAGAAGGCTGGGCTTCATCGATATTGGCAACAAAGGATTTCTGGAAAAGACAGATTTCTTTTGAATTAGCATGTAGTTCATGGAATCACACACCGAACTCTGCCTTCAGCCTTTTAAGTACTTCCACACACCTTTCAGCTTGGAATGGGACCGCTGGGTTCTCTGCAGAGAGGTTTTGGGTAGCAGGGAGATGAATGAAGTTGTGCTTTTTCACTTTGTCCAAAACCAGTGCTAGTTTCGCCTCAAATGCTTTTATGTGGAAATACATATCACAAACGACTTTCCCCTGGCCTTGTAGCTGGAAGTTAAGGCTGTTCAGCACCTCTGTCACGTCTGTTGAAAATAAAAGGTGTGTTTTCCATTCTGGATTGATCAGCTTTGGAAACGTTTTGTCAGGGGGTATTTTTCTGGTACTATTTATGCCAAATGTGGACGCGAGCCACATCCGGGCCTTAGTTTGGGGACCACTGCTCTAACGTGACCCCTTTACTCAGGAGAAATGTTTGCTCCTTATTACATTATAACCTTAACAAATAACCTCACATCAGATGTAGATTTTTATGCAGATTTTTAGTTGAATTATTTTTATGATATGAAATTGCATTTTTTACAAAAAACAATTATTATTAAACCATTTATTGTGAAATAGTGATTATTTCTTATAATATATTAAAATATTTAACTTTTTTTTATACATATGCCTCAGGACAGGTTGCCTCCACACCCAATTTGTGTAGATAGAAATGTCTTTCAACAAGAAAATGGAGTGGCTCTTAGTTTGTTGACATACAAAGAGACTCTTGGGAACCAGCTATGTCACTTTTCGTTATTAATACAACCCTGAATCCAAATTTATGCATCCACTGGGTATGTGCCTGTGCTTGTTTTGCTCAGAAGGATATGCGTTGGCATGCATGCGCATTATGAACTTTACTGAGTGTAAATGGCGACAAGATCACACATACCCCCTGCCAGAGTTGTGGTGAGCCTTACTGAGGAAGAGCTGTGTAATGTCACTGGAAGTGCATAGGTATCACAATGATTATTAGTACAAAGGCTCCAGTGCATTTGGCAATGAGTTGTCCTTGTTTGAAATGAATTTGTGTCATCTCAAATTAAATTTGACAAAAGCCTACATTTCTCTTCATTTCAAATCTTGTGTTTCTGTCATTGCAGATCCACGCATAACGAACTGGAGAAAAACAGGTGAGAATATATTCTATATTCATTTCTTCCTAGAATCAAAGCACTCAAACACAGAAATACATCCACAGCCTTGACAAGTGAACAATTCCATCTTGTCCTACTTTCCTTTTGCCCAACAATGTTTGATCTCTCTTCATTGAGCACTTCCCTTTATTTTCAGTTGCGTCATCTACCCCATCTTTCTGTCCCTTTCTGGCTTGCACACACTCGGCACATATTTAGAATTATGCAACTGTTTGGCTGCTGGACCAAGGGTGTTGATGTACACGTGCAGGCAACTGTGCATGTTGATTGACTGTGCTTAAGTCAAATAAAGTTTAGTTCTCCTTTAGTGCTTTAGTGTTCCTTTCAGTTGCTGTCTATCAAAACCATGTGTGTGAAATGAGTTATAGCCACAAAGGACATTTCTACAAAGGAAGAAATGTGAAGCATTTGGGGATTATTATGGTTAACCACACTATCATCTGAAAAGAACAGAGACCGGTGTCTCGGATACCCCAATCATTTTGAGTTTACCACCAACAAAATGTGAAGCTGTTTTTGCCCTGTCTCTAAAATTCAGGTTTACTTTGACACCATAATTGAGTGGTCAGACTTGTATGATTTTTGACCTCCATTTTGTTATATCTGAATGTGTCAGTATAATGAAGAAGGGGAAAGGCTGGATCCATTTAGTATACTACTTCAACCTGTTTTCCCACCATTCTTCCTAACAGTCTCTTCTGAAAGGATGGGAACTTTGTAAGTAGAGGCGTGCAGCAAGTTAAATATAGACAAGAGTGGATGTGTCATCTTGGCGCTCATATGTGATGCTACACAAGGCCAGCTGGATGGTTCACTGACTTTGGCAGATTTTTGCACCCATGCAGGGTAGATTCTTTCTCAGTGTCCACCCACACAAATCCTTTTTGAGGAAAAAAAAGACCATAGAATGAAAGCTATTTTTTAAACCTCTACACATTCTTGGAGCCACACCATTGAGTAATATGGATGTTACCTATGGCCATTTGGACAAACAGTCATCTCTGCCAATCAGAGCTGATAAGTGTAAATCTGGTAGACAGCAAGACAGAAGAAATCGTAGTTTGGTCAAGATGGTGGTATACCACTGAATTATTACCACTGCAGTTATAAAACATCAAAGAGAAAATTTCATGAAGGGAAATGAAACCCAAATCATAATTTAACAGAATCACCCAAATCTAAGCTCACTACCCTCTCTTTTGTACATTTGACACCACTGATGTGAGATATGATGTACAACCTCTGCTGTCTCTTCCTCTCACCACATTTGTGTTCATTTTAAAGCTAAACAATTGGAGTGTGATTGTTGTTTAGCAGTTGACCAAGGCAAGTCTAATTTAAATTTCCTCTGTACACTATACTGTGTCAGACATAGTTCAACTAAATGTGTCTGGTTTACGCCATTATTGTGTGACAGTCAAGCCTGAATGGGGCTATTTTTCAAGACTTATCAACCTTGTTTATCAGCTGTTTGTGAGATGATTTGCCTTGCATGGCTACCGCAGCTCTTGACAACATCTGTAACGGCAAAAACCACAGGATGCGAATAAAAATGGAAAAGAGGAGAAAGAAATGTATTTGAGATCCTCACATTGTGCAGCAAAACCAGGTAATGTGCTTTGGTCATGGACCTCCTAACAGCCCTACTCTACTTCCTTATGTCACTCCTAAATTACTTTGTCCAATTAGGGTTTAACAGTAAATAACCTTGCATGCCCAATCATTGCTATTCTACCTTAAATAATTTAACAGCCTCTGCTTATTAGTCCTTTTTTAAAAAGGATGCCAATAATAAATTCCCCAGCTTTTTTTGTGTCAGGTGACCCTTGTTTGTTTTGGTATTATACAATTTATGACTATGGTATTCCATTGTTCAAAGTATAATTTCTTGTCCAGCTGTTTTTCTCATCTATTTTGGTCTACTACTCTTCATGGGTGGTACAACTGGCTTTTGCTGCTTCACGCTTGCTCACGGGGGTTCAGTTGGTTTCCTTTCTCCTGACTCTGTAAAGTGCTTCGAGGTGGCTCTGGTGTGATTCAGATCTTTTATAAATAAACTTGACTTGACTTTTACCTGCTAATATAAATCTGTGTGAACTTATCACTTATCATTTATGTCTTCCTTTACTGCAGCATATTCATGTGATTTATCAAGCTCAGTTTTATATACACAAATTATTTTCCCGCAGTACTCAGGCAGCAAAAACAGTAGTATCCTTTTTGCTTGACATTTCATGAAGAGGGTCCGGCAATCACCTTTCAGTGTGTGCTTGTAGAATATTTAAAAGGTTTAGTCTTGGTATTTTGATACAAATGTCTGTTGTTCTTGACATGTATTTGAGGTCTGCCTACCTGATATGTTTTAGTACAGAAAGTCCTGAAAATACGAACGTCTGACTTACAAACGTTAGTAGATACCAACAACCGTGTGCCGTCATGTCCGACTACCGTACTTCCCCCTTTTGCCACAATCCCCGCCAAGCAGCACTGCTCTGTATGCACATCTCCAACACTCATCTCCCTGTCTTGTTCTTACATGTCTGTGAGCATTTCAGCATGTCAGGCTTAGTATAGGCTTGGATGCTTTACCGTTTATCAAGGCTGATGAAGCAAAGGCTAGTGGTATTGGCAAAAAGCCCTTCCTTTGCGCTAAAGCAGCGGTCTCCAACCACCCGGTGCCAGGTCGCGGGCCATTAGGTACCCAGCGGCACAGAACGTTTGAATCTTTCTTTTTTTATTGATTATCAGTCTATAGATGTTTTATTTTGAAAAGTGACGTCTGTGTGGAATGATGCACAGACAAATGCATGCGTCTGTGTGTCTTGGTAGATCTCAGTCACGTGATAGCTTACCAGCCATTACCCCAAAATTAAGCGCCTACAACTGTGCCAGTGTTCTGGATTAAAATCAGGGCAGAATAACCGGAGATCACCCAAAAAGCATTGAAAACCCTGCTTCCATTTCCAACCTCCTATCTTTGTGAAGCGGGATTTTCTGCAGTGACCACAAACGAAACCAAACTACGGAGTAGACCGGATGTCTGGAACACATTTCCGGTGTCATTGTCTCCCATTGCCCCGAGGTGGAACTGGCTCGTTGCAGAGAAACAAGATTATGGCTCCCACTAATTCTCATTATTATTATTATTATTATTATTTCATTAACTTGTTCACCCTTTTATGTAGAAATGATGTATTTCTCCTACGTTGAATGTACTGATTGTAAGTCGTTATATTTCAAAATAAACCTCATCTGCCCAGTCACTTGAATCAAGTTTTTTAATATAATTAACTCTTATAATTATTTCGTTTACAGAATGTTGAGTATCAATTTATGAAAAAAGGTTGTTTATTGTTTGTTGATGTCTGCATGTAACGTAAGACCACTGTGGTGTTTTATTATTAGACTGCAGCCGTCCTGGCATCGTTAATGATTATCGAGCAAATGAAGGCCTGTTCGTGAAAATATTGCCTTAGATTAAACTGGTCAGTGGTGCAAAGAAGGTTGGGGACCGCTGTTCTAAAGGTAAGTTACATTATGGTGCTGCAGTACTGTACAGTGGATCATCAACAGCTGACTCTGGCTGCTGACGTAGGATGCCCTTTTAAAAAAATGGTCAAGAGTTCCTTGAAGCATCTTCTCCTCAAAGAGCCGTATTATAGCTGATGTGTATATGTAAGCCTTATTTATTTATTTTGCTTTTACTCTGATTCTATGTGCTTTTGTTCATACCTTATTGGATGCTGCACCTTTCGCAGTTGTAAGGATTTGATAATCTTTTAATTTTGTTTAAATTTTTTAATTCACATTTAATTTTAATCATCTGCCAGAAACCTAGGTGATTAAAGTTGGTAATCAGATGTCTGATCAGAGCAGAGGAGAATGGTGGTTGGAGGAACATAGATTGAAATTGAATAAATAATCTACAAACAATTTATCTTGTGACCAAGCTTTCGGTACATTTTTGTTCGTAGTTTAAGGAATACTTGTATATAAAACTGCAAATTGAGATCACCACACAATTTGTGACAATCCTTAGATTGGTGAACTTGTTTTGCACGTTTGCCTGACATAGTTTATGTCTCTAGCTGCAAAGCATGTCCCATTACTGTATATACTGTAGGCAGACTTTTGAGCTTCCATCCCTAAATTCAAACAAGATTCCCTATTTGATGTAATTCTTGTAACATAACATATCTCTTTTGGAACTGAAGCCCCATGTACTTCCATTCTCTCATACCAGTGGTCCATGAACTAAATGTTTGTGCCTAGGGGTTTGATGGCAGTCGAACATGAATAAGCTTGGCTACATTTTCTCTGGCTGTTCTGATGTTCCCTAAATAAAGCCAAATATATTTCACAGTCTTTCAGTTCCCAGTGAGTGTTATCTATTCTCAGGCTTTGCTGCAGGGCCTAAACCTATGACCATTTTTTCCGGTGTGATGACTTAAAAACTTTTCTTGGTTCAGAAAAGCAGCTTAAGAGGCTTGATCTTTGGTCTGGTGAGCCCAGATAGAGCATGCTCACACGTGCTGGGCTCATACCCCTACCCACATAGGCCATCAGGTCAACTGGAATGTTTTTCTTTTAATTTAAAAAAAAAAAAAGGTTTTTGATAAGCTCGAATGACTTTTACTTCACTAACGATGGTGTCGGAGGATGAGAGAAAAAAACTGGCGGGCTGATGGGATCAACTGAGAGATAAGTTACATATACCTAACTAAGGAAAGCCCCAAGCAGCATGCAAGCTTCTCCTATAACTCTTACTGTGTCAGAATGAGCACAGTGTACAGCCTTGTTTTTACCAGGGCCATGTTGGTGTGTAGCTCATGAGTTGAGTAGGCTAGCAACACACTGTATCTGCTTAAGAGCAAAAGATTAAGTTTGAGTTTAATTAGTGTAAAAACAGACTGATTTGCCAACTTACTGAGAGACAATTCTGAGAAGAAAAATTGCATGTGACAAAAGCATGCTATATAATGAAAAAGGTGGTATTAGAAGCACTCTAAAGCTGAATCTTGCAGTGACAAGAATGTGGTAATGGTTTGTATGACTGTTGATTTTCGGATGGTAGAAGACAGCGCAGTATAAAGGTACCTTACGTTTTGAATCACATTCTCAGAATCTCTCCCCGCATAGGTGTTCTGAAGACAGTTGTTAAAAAATCTCACCCAGAGGAACAAATGTCAGCACTTGAAAGCTTATGAATTTCTCAATCTCATCTCTCTCTTCTGACCCCTAACACGTTATCCTGGCGTCTTCTTGTTGTGCCCTTATCTTGCAAAAATGCATCTAGTCAGCAGACTTTGGAAGGACACGGTTACCAAACAGAACAAATCCGGATGGCGATATGGGCCTACTCAGCAGAATAAAAACCAGCCTACCTGGGTTTGTTTTTCTATTTGAATGGCTGGAGCAAATGGTCTTCAATATCGTAGCATGTTCAAGCTGTACTACAGCGTTTTGCAAAGTGTTGAGTTCCCCCTGATATGTTGCCATCAACAGAATTGTGTTGGGCTTACTCATTAGAATGTTAGAGGTTGTAGTTAATTAATCGCCCAGGAAGGAATGCTCCTGATTTGCTTCCTCCTTCTTGGAGAAGCTTCTCACATTAACAGCAATTTTTACATTATGTTAGCTAACTTAAAGAGAGAATGAGACAAAGAAAAGCTTCTCTTTTTTACCTCCACCCTTACTTAACCCATACTGGGAGAGAGGTGTGTGGGTACTGCACAAAGACTTAGGCAAAACCAGACTTCTTCTAAGTATGTCTACTATATTTAGCCTTACATCTAGTGAAAAGGGGGGAAACACTTCCATCTAACCAATCATGGGGGTTAGCAAGTTAGTGAGTTAATCAAAATGAGCATATCTGGGCATACAAATGTATTTTTGTATCCAATATTGATGTAGATTATTTGGATTAAACTGCCATCACAGCCCCCATTGGATATATAAGAAATATGTCCACATCCGCAAAGAGAATGTTGTTTGGAGAGCAACACCCTCTCCTCTTCCAAGTACAACCTTACCACCTCCTTCAGGCAGCATCTAATAACTGGCCATTTCTCCGTGGCTTTACACAAGGCACAGTTTTATTTAATACAAAATCTGTGACCTTGCCTATAAGGCTACACAGGAAAAAAAAAGGAGAATTGTGTGTGTTCGTGTCTGTGTTACAGTACAGTACAGTTATTAAATCCAAGTATAAGATGCTCACCATTTCAAGGTCACTATCTGTGCCCGTTAAATTTATTCTGTCTCACTTGTCTCCTTTGGTTTTTTTCTCTTTTCCATCTCTTGTTAGTGAAGTAGATTAAAAATCAGTATGCACGTGTGAACTAATCTGCATGTGTTTGGTATGGGCTTAAAGCCTTGGAGTCCCTGTGCCCTGCTGTACAGCCACCACACCCCTTCTCACTCTGTACTTCAATCAACTCGTGACTGTTTGTACATGTACAGGTTTGAGCATGTGTTTGTGTATTTAGTGGCTGCATGAACTGGGCATATTTCTGAATTATTTTTTCACACCTTCCCTTTCAAGCGCACTCACTCTATCCCCTCTCTTTGCATTTTTGCATGTCTGTCTTCCATCCTTTTTAGTGTTGCTGTGCATTGTGATGGCTTCAGCAGATTTAGCGTGACAACAGCATTGGTCTGTATTATTATTAAATATATTTCGCTTTATTTACCACTTGGTTCAGCTAAACAGTTAGAATAGCTTCCTGTAAGTCCAAATTGAGCTCATTTGAATTTTAAAGCTACCAGTCTAAAGTGTGGTTTTAGCCCGGAATGTTTAAGTGTTTTAACTGCAGCCTTGACCGCCTATCAGTATGAGAATCCCTGCTCTACACAGACTGAAACTCCTTTTGGAATTGAGGTCACAACTGCCTGATTGTACAGAAGCATCAAAGTCCTTTTCCCACCCAGATCCAGCCATGCCTGTTCATCCCTTCCACAATTCCTCCTGCAGTCTTTTCAGAATATTGGTCGCTTTTTAGCATGGCTCGCAGTGTTAGTTTTTTTTAATTACTGTACTTTAAAAAGACACATATATGTGTTAGAGATGAGTGGTAATTCAGCAAATTGTCATTTCATTCATATATTATAAAATGTTGTTTAATTGAGTCAATAATTGAGCAGTTAGTGTATGTGCCACAGGAAATCACACTGTTCAAAGATGGTGGCAACAGAATATATGCTGTTTGGTTTTTAATCTTACAGTTTTAGGAATTGAACTTTTGCATTCATTTTACACTTGATGAATACAAAATGTGAAGCATGTAAGTGCTGCAAATGTGATCTTGTAGTTTTGACTTAACATGTTACATTGATATGAGAATTTACTGTGAAACAAATGACTAGACTTATGTAGTTTTTGCATCGGTAGACACAGTGGAACTATTGACAGACTGCTCTGTTTGACCCATGGCTAGTTTCTGGGCAGATTACACAGACTCATTCCACCCCCACTCTCAGTATCTTTGACCCTCTCTATCTCATTCTGAGTCTCTGATTCCATCCCATCTGCCTGTGTTCCATGAAGGAGATGAGGGAACCATTCGTTTGTCCAAAAGAGAAAGCCTCCTGTTGCTGTAGCGCAACGATTAGTTTTGTGTTGTGTGTGTAGAAATGGTATACATCAACAATGGGCAATATCTGCACAATATCTTACGTATTTGTTCCAGTAAAAATCACAAGTCATTTACAGCTCGTTATCTTTTGGCATTCTAACTTATTGTCCATTAATTGTTGATGCTACTGTAGCACAAGCTACACTAATTGCTAAACATGGATTAATAACAGGATTATCCATGAAATCAAAAATTAATAAAACGGTTTGCAGAAATAAAGGCGACTTAGAATTAGCACTTTGCCATATTACTTTGCAAATACATATACTAAAAAATTGAAACGATACAGAAAAGATTGCATGGCCTCTGCACAAGGATAACACGCAAATATGTGAAGTATTCCAATAAGCTTGGGCTTGGGAGTGGAGGGTGGTGAATTCAATACCAACATGTACTTAAAAGGAAGCGCACTGAGCCCCCTCCTCTTCACTCTGCTAACCCATGACTGTACACCGACTTCCAGCTCCAACCTCTTCATCAAGTTTGCAGATGACACGACTGTAGTGGGTCTCATCAACAACAATGATGAGACAGCCTACACAAATGAGGTGAGCTGCCTGGCTATGTTGTGGAAGGAGAACAATCTCCATCTGAATGTGGAGAAGAAGAAAGTGATTGTTGTGGACACGCACTCAGCATGCTCCACTAGCCATCGATGGTGCTGCAATGGAAAGGGTCAGCGGCACCAAGTTCCTGGGTGTGCACATCTCCGAGGACCTGTCCTGGGACCGCAACACTGCATCGCTGGCCAAAAAAGCCCAACAGCGCCTCTACTTCCTCCTCAACCTGAGGAGAGCGAGAGCCCAACCCCCCGTCATGCTCACCATCTACAGAGGCGTCATTGAGAGCATCTTACCCAGCTGCATTACCGTGTGGTACTGCGCCTGCACCGTTTCCTGCCGTAAGACCCTACAGCGCATTGTGAGAGCAGCTGAAAAGATCACTGGTGCCTCTCTCCCTTCTTATAGACATTTACAACATCCGCCTTACCCGCAAAGCTATCAGCATTGCAGGTGATTCCACCCACCCCTCTCACAGCCTTTTCAGCCTGTTGCCATCAGGTAGGAGACTGCAGTCTGCGGGCCAGAGCCAGCAGGCTCAAGGACAGTTTCTTTCACCAGGATGCTCAATTCCCTCCCTGCTCTGCCCCCTGCCGTAGCCTTAAACTCTACCGTCACACTGTCCTGCCCTCTCCCCAGCACCTGACTACTTATCTCTCTCTCCCCCCATCAACACACGTCACTTCCCCTACGGGATTAAGGAGTGTATAGTGATGTTTACCATCCCTTGTGTTTCGTCTAATACTTCGTGCTGTACTGTCTGATGTACTGTCTGTGTTGTACTGCCTGTTTTCCTGCCTGTGTTGTCCTGCCTTTGTTGTCCTGCCTGTGTTGTCCTGCCTGTGTTGTCCTGCCTGTGTTGTCCTGCCTGTGTTGTCCTGCCTGTGTTGCCCTGCCTGTGTTGTCCTGCCTGTGTTGTCCTGCCTGTGTTGTCCTGCCTGTATTGTCCTGCCTGTGTTGTACTACCTGTGTTGTACTACCTGCGTTGTACTGCCTGTTTACCGTGGGTCAGAGAGGACTGCAATTTCATCTGTACTGTATGTCGTGCATATATGGTACATTTGACAATAAAGCTGACTTTGACTTATAAAGTTTGGAGTATGATCATACAGTGGAAGGTGCCACTTCACCTGTTAGTTCACCTCTTGAGCACTATGCATCATAAATTGTGTAAACCATGAGGATTAACACAGGGTAACACAATGGTTAATATATGATTATAAAAGCAACAACAACAAAATACTATGTCCTTTCACAAAGAAACATAGTATTGTGCTGACATTGCTCAATGAGGCACAGTACCAGGGAGCTGCCCGCTGTTCTACCTCTCTGCTTGCCTGCTGTGTGTGTGTGTGTGTGTGTGTGTGTGTGTGTGTGTGTGTGTGTGTGTGTGTGTGTGTGTGTGTGTGTGTGTGTGTGTGGGACTCGAACGCGGGTCCGCCATGTTGTGAGGCGCCAGCACTAACCACTGCGCCACCACTGCCGCCCTAATAAAGTATTTGATTGTCATTATTTATTATTAGGGTGGTGCAGTGGGTAGCGATGTCGCCGTACAGCTAGGCAGTTCTGGGTACCGCGCCCCGATCTGTGTGGAGTTTGCATGTTCTCCCCGTGTCTGCTTGGGTTCTCTCTGGGTTTTCCGGCTTCCTCCCATCTCCAAAAACATGCGGTTGAGGTAAATTGGCTGGCTTCAAGGTGTCCGTAGGTGTGAGTGTGCGTGGCTGTCTGTGTCAGTGTGTGGTTCCACGGTGCACTGGTGTCGTGCCCAGAGTTTGCACCGCCTCACGCCCTAAGCCATCTGGGATAGGCTCCGGCCACCTGCGACCCACTACAGCGGATGAAGCAGTAAGAAGATGTATGTATGTATGTATGTATGTATGTATTATTACTGTAATCCATACCAATTTAGATCATTTCCATCTGCACTTTTAATTTCCTAACAGTCAACATGGTAAGTGGAGGTTACCTTTGTTCAAAAAAAACAACAGTTATGTGCCATTGTGAGCATCGGTAAACAAACTTCTGACCATGGCTGTGCAACTCAACAGCAGTCATGTGAAAGCGAGGTGATGATGTCCTTGTCTATAAAAGAGAGGACATCACAGGAGTATAAAAAGTTGGGAATCTTTGAAGATGCATGTAACAAAAACAACAGCCATGCTCTTTGTGTTAAACCACTAAGTCAGCAAATATAGCTGGTCAGGAAACAGAACTGTTTGTTTCCTTTAGCTTGAAGGTTGCTTTTAATACAGTACAAATGCTCAACTCTATAATTTACACTCCAGGTTCAGCTATCAGCTGATATCAGCTGATATTGTGTGTATGCAATAAGCCACACAGTTTTTACTGTCAGCTGACTCACAGTAAAAATATCTCTGTGATTACTGTAGAAATAACAAAAATAAGAGAGAAATAAGTAGTAACAAGGTTTCAAAAATAAAACCAAACGAGGCCAGCAGTGTGCATGGTGGCACATGCATGTGGCGCAAGTGCATTACATCAACGGGGGCAGTAGCAGGCATTGACAGAGGGCGCTCATTAACATTTAATGGCCAGCCCATGCAAGCGGATCGTTCTCTGGGGAGCTAATTTCAGTCATTTCCAACAGCTGAAATTAAGGACGACGGATCGGCTTGGAGCAATAAACTTCTGGTTCAGGATCGCTGCTCATGTGGTTGACCAGTCGGCGCGTAGAGCGGCGATAACGTATTTTTATCCTTATTTTAACTGTAGTGATCCCTGTAGGGCACATATGTCATAGTCAAGGCCCACGGGGCGAGATCTGGCCCATGGCAAATTATGTATGAACTGTCGAATGATTTTTAATTACTATTAGAACCAGCCCGCAGGCCACATCATCCTCCTGGTGTTTTGCACGCACCAAACTACATTCCCCACGATGGAACGGTAGCAGAAGTCACTGCAGCACAGCAAGCGGGCTTTGCGCTTCAATGTTTATCAGTAGGGATTCACGTTGGCGTAGTGGGTAGCACTGTTGCTGCACAGCAAGGCGGTTTCGGATTGGCGTCTCGCTCTGTGCGGAGTTTGCATGTTCTTTCCGTATCTGCATGGGTGCTTTCCGGGTTCTTCTGCTTCCTCCCACCTCCAAAAACTTGGGCTTCAGGTTAATTAACCGGTCCCAAATTGACCGTAGGAATGAGTGTGTGCGTGGTTGTCTGTGTCTCTGTGTGGCTCCGCGATGCACTAGCCCAGAGTTTCCCCCGCCTCACACCCTAAGCCTGCTGGGATAGGTTCCAGCTTCCTGTGACCTGCGACAATGGATGAAGCGATCATGACGATGGATGGATGTTTATCAGCAGTCAAAGCGGAGGTTGAATTTAGCCACTCCCCTCCTCAAAACTGGCTAAAAGGAAGGTGGATGCTGAGAGCGGGGCGTTTCAAGCCAGCTGGGAGTCAGAATTTTTGTTCAGAGAGGTAAAAGGTGAACCTGTGTGTCTTCTGCTAAGTTTGCACGATTCATCCCCGCCACAATGCCCCAGCTGTGCATCAAAGCTGCTCAGACGCTTTCTACGTTTTGTAGCACCTGTGTGAATAGTTATTCTCTCTAATGAAGCTGAACAAAACATCACACAGGAGCCTGTCTGACTGTTCAAAACCTTCCCTCCATCCTGAGGGTTTCCTCAGCTCAGAGCCTGATCCCTGAATGAACCCTGACCCTGGACATTCATGAACTTGTGCAAAAGATGAGACACCATCAAATATTAGGGTCAGCCTCAGAAAAGTGAGCATCACAGAGCAGTAACGTATTTTTAGTTTTAAATTCAGTTAAATTTTTAAATTTGTTTCTACAAGACATGATGTCTGTTTGAAGGAAGCTTTGTTTTGTCTGTGTGCCATAGAGTTTTGTATTTTATTCATATTTATTTCAGTTGAATGGACTCAGGGAAAATTGCAGATAAGAGCCATGAGAAAGGATACAACTGATTTGATTTTTTTTTTTATTTTGCTATTTCATAGCAGTGATTGGTAGGATCATAGAGCAACACAATAATTTTTTTAATTATTATTTTGCACAATAATCCATTATTATTGTGTACTGTTTATTATTGTTCATGCAATAATGCATGCACAGTAATGTATTATCAGTTTATAATGCATGCAATTTCATGAATGCCTTTATCTTGATATTAAGGAATATATTTTGTTTCTGAAGGACATTTACTTTCTTGCTGTTTGCCTGTTGAAAAGGTTTCCCCTTGAAGTTATTGATAGAGCCATAACAAAATATTGCTTTATTTAATCATCCAATAATATACAGTGTTAGCTCTTGGTTCAATAGGCTATGTTCATTTCAATATGTTTTAATAAGCATTGAACCAGTCTGGCCCTCGGCTTGTAACAAATTGTTTTTTAGGCCCTCCATGTATTTGAGTTTGATACCTCCTGCTGTAGGGTAATTAGTAAAGTAATCTCTAGTTACTCGCGGTTAATGCGTTCCAGGACCACCCACGAAAAACAAAATTCCGAGACATAGCGACCAAGTATTTATTTCATTATTTACAGTAATTTAAACGTTTATGAACCCTCCCCAAACTGATATTAAATCACCTTATGTCTGTATTACCTTTTCCCACACTCTTATAGACTTGTCCCACCCCCAGTGTTTCCTATGGTGGGCAAGAATGACGCACACCATATTCCTTGAACTGCATCCATCTCCTCAATTCATGGGAAGCCAGTGGAGCAGGTGGAGGAGTACAAATATTTGGGCACTATTTTTGATAACCTGCTGAAATTCTCCTCTAACACAGCTGAGATCCTCAGGAAGTGTGATCAGTGGCAGTACCTCCTCAGGAAACTTGATTCCTTTCAAGTCAGCAAACACATCCTGCTGGCTTTCTATTACTCCTTCGTTGAGAGCATCTCCACATTCTCCTTAACTTGCTGGTTCCACTCTGTCTGCCACCAAAACAGAAACCGTCTGGAGAAGATCACAAAAGTCTGTTCTGAGATCATTGGATTTCCAACCGGATCCCTCTCCTCCATATACGAGCAACAAACGCTCCGGCTAGCCAGTATAATCCTTCAGGACTCCACACTCTCTCCACGCTCCTCCTTTGAGTGGCTCCCCACTCAACGCAATCTCCGTTGCCCTGGCTACAGGACACAGAGGAGGAAAGCTGCCTTTGTTCCCAAAGCTGAAAACCTCCTAAACTCCTGCAGAATCTCTCTACAGGTTTTGTGTTTACCTGTAACTGCATACCTGTTTATATTTAATTTGGTTATTTTTACATTATTAACACTTTTTATAACAACACATAATGCTGCCACAATATGAAGCGCCTGATGGATATCGTTATACCTGTTTATATTGTCCATATCTAAATACATTATTGTGTATTTAGTGTTAGTTTTCTGTGTATTGAGTCTGGTTTTTGCTCTTTGCACTCTGTATTTCCTTTTTGTGCACCAATCCTGTCTTTTGTAAAATAAAGTTTATTTAATTGAATTGAATACATTTGAAATGCAGTGTAGTCGTATGACATTAATTAATAAGAGTATAATATGGGACCTTAATTGTAGTTAATGTTAAAGTGTGATTTCATTTATGTATAATCATCTTTTCAATATTTTTAGTGTGTTCAACAGCAATTCTTATGAATATAGCAAAAAACATGGGATACGTACACTCAAAATAAATAATTCATTAGATGAACTTGATTTTATCATGCCACCTACACTGTAAGCCAGAATGAGAAGTAGATCTCAAAAGTTTTAAGGGAATCATTTGCCTCAAAAGTTTTAAATAGTTAAACACATTTATTACAGTTATTATATTACAAATATTCAGAACTTAAATTTTTAAAGTTACGTGTACTAATCTGAATTTAAAAAATGTAAGGTTTTTTGTACTTAGTACATGTATCAGATATGTATATACTGTATGTATCCATTGTCTGATCTTAAAAAAAGATTGTTCGGTACATAAATATATCAGCAATATGTACCATGAATCAATATTATGAACTTTAAGTTTGGTACTTATATATTTATATATCTATACATATATATGTATTTCAGTTACATGTACAGTGCAAAAATGATCTGACCTTAAAAAGTAGTACCTTGCAATTATATAGTTATGATACATGTGACTGAAATATATAAGGACAAGGTAACAGTTCTGTTTGTAATAACTCTAAACACAGGATTTCATGTTCCATGAACTCTAGAACATTTATTTGATCGATTCAAACAATCACTTTTTCAACCTTTTTTTACAATATTACATTAGATTTAGAACAATAATAAATTAAAAGGGATTCCAGACAAAAACACATATGGCTTGAATCTGCCTGTAACAATCACCCCATATCCATTTTGTATAAGCCTAAAATTCAAATACGGCATGCAGTGTTTAGTAATTTTATACCAGAGGTGTGGTGCATATATTTAAACTGCCAAACGAGTAAGGACCGCAATATAAAAGCTGTATTGCAGAGTGTAACTTTTTTTTACATGGTGCAATATATATATATATATATATATATATATATATATATATATATATATATATATATATATATATATATATATATATATATATATATATATATATATATATATATATATATATATATATATATATATAAAGGAGGGGATAGAAGCCACAGATATTAAGGCTAGAAAGCTCCTCACCATGCATGGAGGGTTTCACCCCAAGTCCAGCACCCTGAGGCTGTACATTAAGCGGAAAGAGGGAGGCCGAGGACTAGTGAGCATCAGGGCCACTGTCCAGGATGAACCATCGAAAATCCAAGAGTACATTAGGAAGATGGCCCCAACAGAACTGCTCAGTGAATGCCTTAGACAGCAGAAACCTGAGGAGGAAGAGGAGGAGGAGACAACATGGAGTAACAAGCCCCTACACGGCATGTCCCACTGTCAGATAGAGGAAGTGGCTGATATCAAGAAGACCTACCAGTGGCTGGATAAAGCTGGACTGACAGACAGCACAGAGGCACTGATCATGGCAGCACATGAACAGGCCCTAAGTACAAGAGCAATGGAGGCCAATATCTACCACCGTAGATCTGACCCAAGGTGCAGGCTATGGAAAGAAGCCCCAGAGACAGTCCAGCATGTGGTAGCAGCGTCTAAGATGCTCGCCAGCTCAGCATACATGGAAAGGCACAACCTGTAGCTGTGATAGTGTACAGGAACATCTGTACCCAGTATGGACTAGAAGTACCCAAATCCCAATGGGACATACCACCAAAGGTGGTTGAGAATGACAAGGCCAAGATCCTGTGGGACTTCAGCTTCCAGACTGACTAACAGCTGCTTGCTAACAAACTGGACATAGTGGTGATGGACAAAGAGCAGAAGAGAGCAGTGGTGATAGATGTGGCGATTCCAGCTGACGCCAACATTAGGAAGAAGGAACACGAAAAGATTGAGAAGTATCAAGGATTGAAAGTAGAGCTGGAACATATTGTATGTGGAAGATCAAGGTTAATGTGGTCCCCGTGGTAGTGGGAGCACTTGGGGCAGTGACCCCCAAACTGGAAGAGTGGCTCCAGCAGATTCCTGGAACAACATCTGAAGCCTCAGTCCAGAAGAGCGCAGTCCTAGATTGACGGGTAAATTGAGAACTTCATCTGTAAGTTTCATCTTATCGAGGACAAGGGAGAGAGCAAGAAGCGAGGAGCAAGTGTCTCCCATGAGCTGTAGTCATGTGAGACCGTACGGACATGCTATTGGCCGACAGCATCTGTGTGTGCACTGCATTCCTAGACTCACAGTTCCTCCTGCAAATTGAAACAAAATGTACCTGCATTTTCTTTATTTTATGTTTACTTGTTTTTATGTTGTCAAGAAGTACTTCTGTATAGTAATGGCATTTAAAGTACTGCAAATGGTGCTTATAGATGGAAATTTTTAAAAATAACGACTTACAAACAATTCAACTTACAAACAGCTTCTCAGAACCAATTATGTTAGTATATTGAGGACTGCCTGTACTGTAATGTAGCAGTTCAAAACTCAGCATCCTTTTACCAATATATTCACTATCTCTCCTTTAGACAGGTCCAAACCATCTCAGTCTGGCCTCTCTGACTTCATCTCCAAAAACTCTTAACATGTGCTGTCCCTCTGATGTACTCATTCCTGATCATATCCATCCTGGTCACACGACAACGCAGAGATCCGGGACGAAAACACGGGCCAAAGTGAAGTTTTTTGAAAACGCCGGGTCTGCGTTGTCATGTGGACGCTGTAACCGAAACTTTTCCTATCCGGAGGGCGTCTCCCTGCGATGAAAACTGCTGTGACGTTAGTGCCTGTGACCCCTGTCTATATGTACACACAGAGTAGACGGAGTTAAAACCAGCTATTTTCTACATATAACAGCTCCACATCAAAGACGCCTTGATAAACATGCTTAACAGTTGGATATTTGTTCTTCTGTTTCTTTGAGTCATAAAGTTTGTATATTTATTTATTCATTCATTCATTGACGTTCCTCGTCAAATACGCCGACACCAGTTCTGGGTCAGACCGGGATGCGCTGGCTGCTGGTGGGAGAACTCTGTCATGAGTGCGCTTGGTTTATAATACCAATAAATTTGTTTTCATATGTTTGGTATGAAGTCTGATATTATTGTTTTATCGTGGAATTTACATGGGTTCCCGCTAGTTTTATTTATAATCTGATTTTGAACGATGTTTTGTTTTTGGAAAATTCCCATATTCTCTCTGTCACATGTCTTTGAGTCACTGTTGGTGCAAGATGTTTGCCTTGATTACATGGCTACATTTTTAAATGGGCCACTTTGGATGGAAACACAGAATACATTACCACTAAATTGAAAGTCCCAATTTAGCATTTAGCAAAATGAACAAAAAAACAAACGCCTTTGGAAAGTTTCTTTGTGCAGGGTAAAATAGCCAACGAGAAGACAATAGAAGAATCTATGACTTCAAAGAAAGTACCAGTTCTTATGCAGGTTGTACCATCAAGTTTGTCGTATTTATCTGCCACACCTTAATGTCAGTCCGTGAAAATATTGTGTGACGTAAAACTGGTCCATGGCATGAAAAAGGTCGGGGACAACTCGAAGGAGGAGGGAGGAATTATTGTCGCTGAGAGCGCAGTTATCATCGCTCACGAACAAGAAAGCTTTTGAATTTGTGTTTATTGTTCATACACAAACACACAGTTATTTGGTGGTGTTAGTCATGAGAAGCAGGCCATTATTGATTTTGGGTATCAGTTGAACAAAATCAACATCTTTGGCCTCTTGAATATTGGAATTATTTGTGACTTTGCACTCTTTTCCACACTGACAAACATTGGAGTCTAGTTTTGATGAACTCACAGGGTCTGCGTGTGCATTGATAAACAAGGATAAGAAAGGTTGTTACATAGCTTCTCTTGTTTGCTGCAGTGTGGAGAGATTAACATGAAGTGTGTTGACTCTGTGAGAGCTGTGGTGGGCAGCTCTCCCATACCAACAAACAGAGCATGAGAAGTCTTCTGTATCAGTACTTCGCTTTAAGCATATCCGGAGCTAGTCTGATGCATTTCAAGGACTAGTGAACCTGCTACAGTGAGATGAAGAGCAGTACAGAATAGACATCATTTTAACAAATTCAAATTTTTTGAGCAATAAGATCTACACACACATACTCATAAGTGTCAACCTCTGATTTTTTTTAAAGTAATATTTATTTGTACAAAGGAAGTGTGTAAGTGCAATTGAAATGAATTAAGGTAAAAGATGACAAAAATATTTGAGTTGGTAGGAAAATATATGGTACTGCCTGTGAAACATAGAAAGGGAGGACAGGGACATGTGGTGTTCTGACCCAGTGCCAATGGGCTGCTTCCTCACATGTCAAAGCCAAAAGGCAGTAGCCGCCTGCCTACATATCCATCTGGGACCCATCAAGAACACACACATACAGAGAGAGAGAGAGATAGAGTGGAGGTGCCCCATTGTCGCAGGGGAAAGGGAAGACCACCTTTGTCTGGTAATGAGAAGTATGACATGGATAGTGTTTTCTTTGCTTAATTTTGTTATTATTATTTTTTATTTATTTATTTATTAAGAATATTAGCTAGACCTAAGGGTGGCAGTGCCAGATGCCCACTCCCTGAGTCATTTGTCATTTGTCTCCTGGTTATTGAACAAGCATTGCATAATGTGCAAGGATAAATTGCTATTAATGTTCAGCAGTGCTTTGTTTGATCCACGTAAGTGATGATATTTTTCCCTCATATGTTAAACTTCCTAATCTTTCAGGATAATTTCTGAACCAAACCACTAAACATCATTACAGTGGTTAATGTGTTCCAGGACCACCCACAAATGACAAAATTCTGCAACATTAAAACAAACTATCATTTACAGTCATTTAAATGTCTATGAACCCTCCCATAATGATATTAACTATTATAGATTGTTTAGAGTGCTTTTAAGTGTTTCTTAAATACACAGAAGTGCGCTGCGTTCTGCGAGTCTCGGAACGCAGCGCACTTCCAGATGCTGTCAACCAATAGAATGCTTGGATGTGATCACGTGACTACCTACTAAAAATCCGCAATGAGGTGAAGCCGGACATCTTGAAGCGTGAATGCACAAGGCATTGCTGTACATTAAACATCCTTATATCTACTTAGTTTTCCATGAACATCTCCCTCTCATTTCAAGGAAAAACAAGACATTTCTCTCTTGACTTGACTCTTGACAGTGAGGGATTTCAGAGCCTGCTACGCATGACAGTTTAGAACAGGGGTGCTTCTACTTCCCAGCTGGATCCCCTCCCCACGGTTATGGTTAAAGCCTTCCTCCCTTCCTTTATCCCCCTCATTTCTGCCTTCATCCACTCTTCTCTCCTGCCTAGTACTATTCCTACATCTTTCAAAACTACTGCAATTTCCCTTGTATTGAAAAAAATCGACTGGGCGTGAGGAAGGGTACACTCTGGGTGTGACTCCAGTGCACTGCAGAGCTCAAAATAATCACTGGCCTAATAATTGTGCACAGTGCATGTGTTTAGACATTCAGGGCAAAGGTGATTTGAGGTTCTGATGAGACAAGCACAGATAAAAACTTAAGGGTGTCTATGCTGTCTTTTGTCAGAACCAACTGCACAGATCTTTGTCTATCACTTGTTATCCCTCATGTCCCAGACTCTGTGTGTGTGTGTGTGTGTGTGTGTGTGTGTGTGTGTGTGTGTGTGTGTGTGTGTGTGTGTGTGTGTGTGTGTGTGTGTGTGTGTGTGTGTGTGTGTGTGTGTGTGTGTGTGTGTGTGTGTGTGTGTGTGTGTGTGTGTGTGTGTATGTCTATGTGTCTGCTTATAACACTTCGGACAGGATGTCTGCCTCTTTCACTCATTAGATATACAGTACAGTGGTACCCCTACTTACGAAACGCCTCAACAGGAAAATATTGCCTCTAGTTACAAAAGAAATTTCGAGTTACAAAAAATAAAAATAAAACTGTAAAAATGCAGTATGGGCTGCTACTCGCAGCTTCGAAAGGTTCCTGAATTCAACATTCTTATAGCTGCTCTGCCATTGGCTATTACCTAGCATCCTGGCATCCCATTGGCTAAGAGGGACCTCTGTCTATAGCTAGATAGGTGTCTATGCAGCGTCCTCATCATTCGGCCCTCGACCCATGACGTGTTCTGATAGTTTTACGTAAATATATTAACTTTTAGAGTATTTACTATGGACCCCAAGAAAATTACGGAGAAAAGAGGAAAAGAAAAGATGAAGAAAAGAGTTTTTTGTCCATACAAAGCAAGAGATAATAGAAAAGCATGAAAAAGGGATGCGTTTGGTTGATCTCGCCAAAGAATATGGCCATAATGCATGTACAATTGCCACGTTATTAAAACAAAAGGAAGTTTAAGGAGTTTAAGGCATCGGAGTGGGGGTTTGAGAAGTTCAAAAGGAGGACTGGAATTCACTCTGTTGTTCGGCATGGTGAGGCAAGAGTGCATGAACCAAAGAGGGCAAAAAACAATGAGGACAGCAGTTAAAAGATAAATTAACATCACTTTTGTTCTTTATTCTTTGTTTTTTACGTTATGCACAACCCTCATTTATTGTGTAATAATCCAATTGTAACATGTATTTTTTTTACATGTTTTGATGCATTTTTATGCTTTATAAAACATTTATGTCTGAATTTTGGGGGGCTTGGAACGGATTAGGGCATTTGCATGGAAAACGCGTCTCTACTTACGAAATTTTCTACTTACGAAATTTCTTCCAGAACCAATTAATTTCGTAAGTGGAGGTACCACTGTACTTGTTTTGTTCACCCAGTTAATATATGGGACATCTTCTGCGGTTATGTAGTCAGTGCAGGTCCATGCATAGCTGAACCTCTCCTCCTCACACAAACACACACACTTTGAATACCCACAGTTACAGTCCATCTGCATTAAGAGCACTGTACACTTGATATAGCAGATCAGGGACCAGTCCGACCCAACGATATCAGTGTGGTGAATTCCATCTCTGATTCTCTGAAGTCATCTTCTTTAGGCTCCCCCAGAGAAAGCTCCTGAGTCTGGGCCATTCCACTGCATCCACTGATTCATTATGTCTCTCCACAGAACCCTTAAGCTAGTAAGCTGAGAGGTCAGCTATCCATCCATCCATTTTCTCCTGCTTATCCGGAGTTGGGTTGCGGTAACAGCAGCTTAAACAGGGAACCCCAAACTTCCCTTTCCCTGGCCACATCAATCAGCTCTGACTGGGGGATCCCAAGGCGTTCCCAAACCAGTGTTGAGATGTAATCCCTCCACCTGGTCCTGGGTCTGCCCCGAGATCTCTTCCCAGTTGTCCGTGCCGTCCCTACGGAGGTGCCATGGAGGCATCCGGATACCAGATGCCCAAACCACCTCAGCTGACTACTTTCCACGCGAAGCAGCAGCTGCTCTTACTCTGAGCCCCTCGCAAATAACATTGTCACCCTATCTTTAAGGGAGACACCAGCTACCCGCCTGAACAAAAAACATTTTAGCCGCTTGTGTCCGCAATCTCATTCTTTCGGTAATGACCCATCGCTCATGACTGTAGGTGAGGGTAGGAACAAAGATTAAACGGTAGATGGAGAGCTTTGCCTCTCAGCTTAGCTCCCTCTTTGTTGCAACAGTGCAGTAAAGCGACTGCAATACCGCTCCTGCTGCCCCAGTTCTCCATCCAATCTCATATTCCATAGTTCCCTCACTCGTGAACAAGACCCCAAGATACCTCATTCCCCACTCTGAGAAGGCAGTCCACCAGCTTCCTGCTGGGGACCATGGACTTAGATTTGGAGGTGCTGATCTTCATTCCGGCCGCTTCACACTCACACTCCAAACAGAGCAGTGAGTGCTGCAGATCATAGGCCAATGATACAGGACCACATCATCTGCAAAAAACATCGATGCAATCCTCAGCCCACCAAACTGCAAACCCTCCTCGACACAACTGCGCCTCAATATCCTGTCCATGAAAATCCCGAACAAAATTGATGACAAAGTGCAAGCCCTGACGAAGGCCGACAGCCACTTGGAACAAGTCCGACTGACTCCTGAGAAACCGAACACAACTCACTTTCCTCAACC
The DNA here is from genome assembly GCF_040054535.1 of Antennarius striatus. Taxonomy (NCBI): domain Eukaryota; kingdom Metazoa; phylum Chordata; class Actinopteri; order Lophiiformes; family Antennariidae; genus Antennarius; species Antennarius striatus. The sequence goes on from NC_090783.1 coordinate 18,124,397, forward strand.
AGCTGAAACTGCATGTCACTCCAATAACTGATGAAGACGTGTGCACATATGTCTATTGGGACTGATTGGACGGTTCAAAACAGCAGTGTGCCAAAATAATCTAAATGTTAAATTGAATGTATGAATTTGGTTGACAATATATTGTAATGAGAGAGGTGTTCTTGATTGTGGGGACGGGAATTTTACAATTTAAATGGCTTCTACCCGTCAGTCTTTTTTTTTCTCTTTCGGATGTTGTTGTTGATGTTGCAAATGGGATGAAGCTGATGTCTGTTGTAATAACATGTTTGGAATGAAAGCGTAAAATAAATTAAAAACTAATAAAAAACGTGTGTAATATGGATGAGAAAGGTAGCTAAAGCTGGTACAAGAAATACCACCACAGAGTAATATATTGTCTCTCAGCTAACACAAGGAATGAATAATGTGTAACCTGCTTGGTTTTTGTAAATGTATAAACACAGTGTGCCCTAAGAAACCTACCTCCCAAGAGGACAAAGTACTGCATGGTTCCATGTTCTTAATTATACTTTCTTTGAATTTTATTAAAAATAATAGTCACCCACTTAGTAGATTTGATGTGTTTGTCTGGGGTTGGTATAAAGTTATGGGAACAGATCATCATCCATGTTTATCCAGTTATCTGTGCATGAGAAAATTGATAGACAAGGGATATAACTTTAAAGAAAGAGGCCTGAGAGGTTTCACCAATAGCAGGTTTAGAGTGAACTTTAAACTGAGTATAAAAGAGAGAGTCAGGTTGGTTAAGTAGATTGTAGTGGTTAAAATCACCAAACAATTTAACTGTCAATTCAATAGTTCACATTTCTCACTTTTTCCATTTTTAAGCCAGTTTCAGCACTTCCTTCTAGTACAATTTATAATCATCTTATTTGGATCTGTCTTTCCACTGCAGACGGGCTCACCTGCGGCTGTGTCTGGAGCGGTTGAAAGACCTCATACCCCTGGGACCTGACTGCAACCGTCACACCACCTTGAGCCTGCTCAACAAAGCCAAAGCACACATAAAGGTAAAGATAAGAACCCTGCTAAGATATTTGGATGGTACTGCATTCTTTAATTTGACCTATAAATAACAACCAAATAGTAAGAACAATTTAAGGAAGCAAAACGTCATGTGGTCTGGACAACACCACTGTGTTCGTTGGGTTAGAATGGGCTTTCTCAGTCAAAACAACATGGCCTGGTGCTTATTCAGTCCCAGCTACCTGTGTAAAATATATCCGAAGGTGCCTAAATCAATCCAATAGACTACAGTGGCAGAGCATGCGGTAGAGCGGGTTGTCCAATGTTCTGAGATCGGCAGTTTGTTCCCCGCTCCCGCCCAAAAAAGCACCCGGAGTGAGCTGAAAGTGGGAGGGGTCGGCTCACCTCTGGAGCACTGCCGAGGCGCCTTTGAGCAAGGCGCCCTTGAGAAAGGCGCCCTTGAGCAAGGCGCCGTCTCCCTTACATGTTGCTCATTTGGGGCGCACCAAGCAGGAGCTGCCCGCCACTTTACCTCCCTCTGCATGAGTACAGGCCCCCTGTGTGTTTGTTTGTTCAGGACCTGTACACAATAACAAATGCATGTGATTTGATTTGACTAACTAGAGTGTGCCACTAATTTCCCTTCGGGGATTAACCGAGTATATAATTTATTTTTTTTTAAAAGATAACCGACAAAGAAATCTTGTGTAAAATATGGTGTCTGCAAGAAGTGACGTTGAAGTTCATTGTTGTTACTGTTTAAAAAAAAAAGAAAAACATGTTTGAATCAATTTCATTTGGTACTTTTAATCTCTGATATGAATTTCAAATTTCGGGGTTGGTGATTTTCCAACCAATTTTTTATTTGGGGAATCCTAAAAACTTGTGTCTACAAGACAAAACTCTGTTAATTTAAGGTGGTTTTCTACAAAACACACCGAAAACCCACTTTTCCAGCCCAGTGTTTATATTGTACAAAGAAAGGTGAGTAAGTACAGTGACTTAATAATGTCTCATATTCTTTTACTGCACTTACTGAATATTAGCACACATAATTAAGGTTTCTGTATCTCACTCCTCTCTTCCATTTGATCAGAAACTTGAAGAGACAGACAGGAAGAGCCAGTACCAGTTGGAGTCTCTGGAGCGCGAGCAGCGGCACCTCCAGCGCCAACTGGAGTTGCTGAGCGGAGGCAACTGTACTGCAGCCCTTTGTAGTGTGGGTGAGGGGGAGCGTATACGCGTGGATAGCGTGAGCTCAACCCTCTACTCTGACCGTTCCGACTCTGACCAAGGTGAGTGAGAAGCCAATCTTGAAATAAGATTTGAAATTACGGACTCCAAAGATGCCAGCTCTTGGGTTGATTCTATAATGCTGAGGTGTACCACTCAGGGTCCCTCTACGTGAAAAATCAGGTGTTATTAACCATAATCGGCTTTCCCAGAAGCAAAAACAACCAGAAATGAAGTATAAAAACCTGTATTATATTTTGTTTCAGTCTGGTTGCAATCAGTCACATGGAACCATGATAAACAGTTACATTTTAGATTTACAGTATTTTCAGCATATGACAGTAATACAATATTGTGCTGTAACATTTTCATACATTTATAATCTGGAACTCCTAATGACACTGGAGAAACGTCCGACAGATCTTGGAGGGTATTCTTTACCTTTATGCATGTGCTGATGGACTGTTCAGAGTTCACTGATAATGTTGATTTGTGTCATTTTTGGACAACCCCCTCATCACTTCGTCATGGACTGCAGAGGAGATTGAGGTTGATGTGGAAAGCACAGAATTCTCCCATGGAGAGCTTGACAGTGTGAGCACAGCCAGCACCAGCGACCTGGATGACCACAGCAGCCTGCAGAGCATGGCCAGCGATGAAGGATATTCGTCCTGCAGCATCAAGCTTGCCTTCTCCTCCTAGATCACCAACTCCTCCTTGTCAAACCAGCCTACCCCCCTCCTCCAATGTATTTATCCTTCTGGCCATGCCTACTTATATACACCCAGTCACCTAATGGCTAATGGTGTTCCCTTTCTCTTAGTGGCACATTCTTTCTTCTCCTAGAATTTAGTTCTTCCTATGCTGGTAAATGTACTGTTGGAAAATATCCATTCACTGTTGCTGTTACCTCTGAACCTAGCTGGCAACAAGCATCCAAATGGAGTGATGTGACACTGCCAGTTGGTGGTAATCCACCTCAGGATTCAGAGAATTCAAAAATATAAGTCATCTAAATTTTGGATAAATTGTTGTTTTTTTATCGATGAACAACCCCTACGTAGAGACAAAATGCACTTAAAATATTATAAACTAAAAATAAGTCTGAGTGTCTTTGTAGGCCTCAATGCTGGGTGTTTGTAGCCAGTGTTGCCCATAATGTTAATAATATGAGACTGGGCCTGGATAATCGGAATCACATTTAATCTGGAAAATAGTGGGTAAACTTTATGTTATCATCACAGTTTGGTCCTGACAAACATCCCTTCAGCTCTTAATTTAATCCATTGTCTTTTTTTTCCTGATTTCTGTTCAACACCATAATGACAGACACTCCAGCTGGTGCTATTGTTAAACAAATGGGATCCTCCACTACTGAGTTTTTGAAGCAAACTTGTCTGCTGTTATCCAAACAATCTTGGCAGAAAGCAGCCACATAAAAACATCTAACAAAATATTCCTGTCAAATGTGAGTGCTGTGTGCATTTTAAATTGTGTGTTTTGTTTGGGTTTCTTTCCCCACCAAGCAGTTACATCAAACTATCCTGCACTCACCTACTTTAGATTTGTGCATATAAATGGCACAAAACAAGTGTGAAGATGAAAGCTACAGGAACAAGCAAATAGTCTAAACAACAACTTTGGATTAGATGTCCATACTCGTTCCAGCAGTAACAAGCAATAACTGTCGTCATTTTTACATTGTCGGTTTAAACTCCTCATTTAGTCCTCCTAAAAAATGTGTGGCCGTCCATTACGTGAATTTCTTTTTTTTGTACATACAAATAATTTAATAAATGATACTTGAAAATGAGGTTTAAAAAAAATCAAGCTTTTGGATAGAACTCGACTTTGTTGCAGTTCAACCTGTGTTGTGCTTTTTAAATGTATTTTTCGGATTGATCAACTTTGAAGTCGCAGCAGTTGGGGCAATTGCCTCCACTAGTACTTTTAGACGTGGAAATTTTGGCAAAGTTTCTCATTTTATTGGTATGCTAACAAAAAGAAAAGTATCAAAATGATAAAAAATAGTAGACCAACCTCCCATCCAGTTGCAGAAAAGCAACTCATTTGGGCTTCTATTGTTGAAGGCCCTCTGTATTTATTAGATTGGTTTTTTTCTTCTTTATACAGCTCATGTGGGGGGGCTGCACGGAATCCCATTCCACTGGCGGTTAGGTGATCTGTGGGGTCTGAAGTGTTGGGAAAACGGAAACAAGTGTTTGTCAATGTTTTGCCATCCCAGCTCCGCTGGCATTAAAAATTACACTTCAGCCATAGTTCTCTGTCTTCCTTCTTTGTAGCCATTGTGTTTTCTCTTTAATAATGTTTTAATCAACAGGCACTTAAAATTTAATTAGCCCCCAAGCTGCTCCTACTGCTGAGCCTCGTCTGTCTAGTCTAAAGCCTTGTCCAGAGCTGACTCCCCAACATCGCTCTGCGATGATAGACACAGACCTGACACAACTGAATAGGGTGATAGACAAAATGTCTTCCCTCCATAGCCATTGTTTTGACACAAAGTAAAACACTTCTAATTTTTAAATTCGTCTATCTGGTTGTTTTTGGGGTTTATCTCTCTACAAAGCTTGTAATACCCACTTTGCTGGCAAATATTTAGCCGGCTATAACACAATAAAGTGGGTCGAAAATTCCACTTTCCTCCATGAGTAGAATTGTCGATTCTATTAAACTTTTGTTTTAGTTGAGGAAATGTGTCTTAAATCTACAATAAACAACCTCTGAGTGAGGATTTTAAGACAAAAAGAGCAAATCAATTTGGTTTGTGTGAAGGACATAAAAGTGTGAAGTCTTTCTAAGCTCTTTGCAAAGTGGTCATAAGGTTGTGGACTTGGCACCGTATGAAAGTCACCGTATGTGGTGTTTTACTATACAGTATACTATAAAAACTCAGTTGCCAAAACCACCTCAGAACACCTCAGTGTCCTCTTTCTTTATATCTCCCTCTGAAGGACAATTTACATTTATTTTGTAATTCACCTTCAATACCTTGCTTTTTTTTTCATCTTCATATGGTGGTTTTATGAACTTGGACTACTGACAGAAAAAGGGTTCAGCATTTGACTATCAAATTAATTTCACTCCACTCCTTTTTCAAACCTGGTATACAGTGGAGGAAATAAGTATTTGATCCGATGGCATTTCTCTTCCTCCAACACGTCAAGTTGAGTTGAGGCTAAAGATCTCAATTTTTGTCTCATCTGACCACAGCACCTTCTCCCAGTCTTTCTCCAAGTTTCTTTCTGAGTCATTAATATGTTCATTGGCGAACTTGAGGCGGGCCTGGATGTGAGCCTACTTGAGCAGAGGGACTTTGAGTCCCTGCACTGCAAGATTTTAGACCATTGCTCAGTGTATTACCAATAGTTTTCTTGGTGAATGTGGTCCCAGCTGCCTTGGGATCATTAACCAGCTCCTCCCATGTGCTTCTCGGCTGATCGCTAACCTTTCTCATGATCATTGAAACCCTGTGAGGTGATATCTTGCATGGAACCCCCAGCATAGGTTGATTAACAGTCATGTTGTACTTCTTCCACTTCCAAATAAATGCACCAACAATTGTCACCTTCTCATTCAGCTTCTTAGTTATGGTTTTGCAGCCCATTCCAGCCTTGTGGAGTTCAACAACTTTGTCCCTGACATCTTTTGACAGCTCTTTAGTTTTGCCCATGGTGGAGTATTACTGAATCTGTGGGCAGGTAGATTTTTATACAGGTGACAATTTAGAACAGGTGTCTATCATGCATCAATATTTTTTTAAATATCCCTTCTATAACTGTTTAAATAAAGCTGCCATAAAAATCTGAGACTGTTAATCAGGGGTGGATAAAATACGTATTTCCTCCACTGTACATCTTAGTAGTATTTTATTCCATTTCAAAATACAATGCAATGCATTTCACTACATTTGAAAGATTTTGATAATTTAAAAAATAAATGCCAAAATTACCTTCCACTTGTTGTCTTATGTGGCACACTATTGTAATCTTGTATTCAAATAAGGGATTAGACGACCTACAAGAACTGATTTTACTGAAGCCAGGTCTGTCCTCTCCTAGGTGAATGTAGTGTGTGTTTGTGGGAAGGTACGTGAAAGATGTATGAGCTCCAAGTTTTTAAAAAGGCTGAGTATTTAAGAGGCACATGGTCCATTGCACTGATCAAATTTAGTCTTTATCTCTCTTGTAAGTGTGAGACAAAACAAATGTTAATGAAGGGTCCATCACCTCATTTTGAACTGATTTTAACTCGTCTCAGAGTGGTCATCCTGAGAGATCTAATCTAAAGATTTCTGTCTATGCTTCAAATCTGAAAAAAATAGCATACAATAAATGTTTACCTCTGAGTTAAAGGTTAGACTTGGTACAGCTCATGTTAACAGTTCAGAAGTGTTGAGTTCCAGTTTTGCAGCTTAGCCGGAAGAACACCAGCCCAACAGAGATGAAGAAGCTTTGTCTTTTGTAAACTGCAGTCCCTGTTGGTGTCGCTCTTGAAGGAAGTTGGCTTTGAGCAAATTGGTCACCGGGTGTCAAATTAGCCCAAACAACTATATACTGTAAATCTCACAATGGGATTCATGAACTTGCTCTGAACCTGTGGCTATCCTTTAAAACATGCAGTATGATAATGATTTTATCCTTGTAAGTCGAAGATGCAATACCTACATTAAAAAGATCGATTTCAAAACTTAATGACTGACCCGACCTCTTTACACCATACAATATTTTAATTCTGAATATACATTAAGGTTATGGCTCTGCTAAATGCAATACATTTAAAAGTATTGGTAGTAACAGGTTTCTCATATTAGCTGTTATTTTACACTCCCTGACCATATAGATGTACGAAACAACCTAATTGCATGAGATATTTTTGTTACAACTTGAAATATCGGAGATTCCCATGATACACTAAACCACCATGTTACACCACACTGGAAATACTTTGGACATGGTATTAAAGAAAAAAAAGTAATACAGATGACAAGATGGATGGTCTAGGCCAGTTTGCTGGAGACATCAGGCCTTTCTCTCTTATGCTAAGAATAGGAATAGAATGCATCACGGATGTAGAACTTTGCTGTTATGAATAAAAACACCCACAGTCACATTATGCTTGGGGTTGAACCAAAGTTTCTTACTGTCTAAGAAAAAAGAAAAAAAAAACCAGCTGGTTTATGTTGAAAGTAAGTGACAAGTCTAGTTTCAAGTGCAGTACATTCTCAGCAAATAGCACCATCTGGTGTTATGTTTTAAATTCCACCCCAACTAGAAACCAACTATTTGTGACCAGAAGTACATGCCCAAATTCATATCAGCTGCTATAAAACCCACATTTGTTTATTCGAATGTCATCTTTCGGAGGTTTGTATAACATTACGTCTGTCTGTGTTACCCTGAAAGCATCTATTTTGTACAAGTTTCAATACAATTAAACAAACATACATCCAAATCTACATCAAAAAGACACATTTAAGATATACACAAGAATTTTCTTGTATAATGTTATATTATTAACTGTAACAAAGCCTGGACCAGAGGATTAATGGCTACCATGGTTCATCTCCATTTGCATTGTTTCTTTACTATCAAATTTATGCAAACTGACTATGGACCCATCTCTATTCAGGTCCGTTTCACAAAGCAGGGTTGACAAACCCTGAGTAAAACCTGAGACTCTGAGTTGACTTACCCTGAGCCTGTAAACCCAGTATTTTCAGTTTCACACAGGCTGCTCGGGGTTAGTTTTTGCAACCCAGGATAAGTTCACCCAGAGTTTAGCAGGTGCAACACATCTCTAATGAGCCACAATGAAGGCCGGGCCACTGCCTGCTGGGCCTTCCAGCAGGCAGTGGCCTGGCCTTTCAGCATAACAGTAATCCCTCAATACTCACGATTAATGAGTTCCAGGACCAGGAGTTCCAGGATCTAGCCTTTCATCCTTACTTCATTTTCACTTACAAGAGGAATTTAATATTTGTTTTATTTATGACTGACATTCTACATTTCAGAGTTTCTGCTCATTTCTCAGCTTCATTAGGTAATGTTCCTGCTGTTGTGTTTTGTAAAATATTAGGTACAAAACTGAAGCCATACAGATCAAGATGGTACACGGTCAAAAATTTTATAGGAATTCCATTGTGAGAGCGATGATTTAATGTATAATTTACAGCTTCCTGTTGTTTTTACAGACAGATATAATTACCAGGACAAAGTCATTCAACCTATGTTAACTCATATAATTAGGAGAGTAATGGAAGTTACATTTTCAATTCGAAACTGAATGTATTTCCATTTTTTGTTTGTTTTTGAACGATAAATAGAGAAGTCCTGTTTAGATTGAAAATGCATTTAAACTTTAAGTACATACTGAGAAATACACTAATCACAATAAGTTAGGGATATTGTTATTTAAATGAGTGCTTTTCCTATTTGGTCTGAATTGTAATGAAATAAGTTAAAGTTTCCTTGATATTACTAATAATGAATGAGAAGAAACACCATTTTCATTATTTTAATATTCATTATCCCAAAAATTTAGACGATAACAAGGATAGCCCTTAAAATAACAAAAATTGACTATGTCAGTAGTGAGTGTTTCCACCATTTGCCGTAATGACAGCTTCATAACGATGTCTCATGCTCTTCACATGCCTCATGATGTTCTTCTGAGGCATTGGGTTAAAGTCTTCCACAAGTGCTACACGCAATTCTGCTAGGTCACATGGGGTTGGGGTACGATCATCTAGTCTCTGCTTCAGCTGGTCCCAGATGTGCTCTATGGGGTTTATCATCCATGAACAGAAAGTTGGGGTGTGCTGGCGGAATTGGGGGATGAAGTGGGTTCTATGATGTCTCTGACGTAAGAACGTAGAGTGGCAGCCATCTACAATAACCATATCTGTTTCACGCTGGCTGGTGATGCCTGCCCAGACTGTTGCATCTCCTCCAGCAAAGCAAACCCTGGGGACCATGTTGATCCCGGCATATCGCTCACCTCGCCTTCTCCAGCAACGCTGACGACCATCATTTCTGTGCAAGGTGACCCGACACTCATCAGTGAACAGGACGGTGGACCAATGCTGCATTGTCCAGGTCACATGCTCTTGTGCTCACTGTAAATATTGACGACAGTGTCTTGGTGTCAGTGGAATCAACTCTAACGGTCGTCTGGCATTCAAGCCAAAGCGGTGGAGTCGGTTGCGAATGGTTTGTCTGGAAACCTGAGTACCACTCACATTTTAGAAACGGGCCTGCAGCTGTGTGGCAGTTGCATAACGACGTCTGAGTGCATAGGTCCTTAGGAACTCATCATCGTTGCCATCTGTCACTTGTGGGGCTTCACTCCTGGGTCTGTCACAAACAAGACTCACTGAAGTGAAACAAACACCGTATGTATGACACCCACTGAGTCAACAGTGGGTGTCATACATATCTTCTTTATATGAGATAATTTTTTATCACATGGCATAACAAACTGCAGATGTGAAGTGGATATCTGAGAGATCAGAATATTTTGAAAGAACATACACCAGGCATCCATATATCCTGAAGCTTTAGATGGCTGACAACAAGACATGTGAAACATAGATAATTGTTCAGTACAGCAGATTAAATGATTCAGATTATGATCGTGAGATAGCTGCCCTGAGCTATACCAAGATAATCCACGCTTGTAGACTGGCCGAGACACAAGTCGAGTTGAAACAGGACGGCCCATTTCCAAACTATTCCCACAAAGCTGGGGGTATAAAATTGTCCAACCATCTTAAGATACAATGAAAAACATATTTAAAAAGACGTCCGAGAGGTGATGATGAAGGTACCTTACTGAACTGTTGGATAGATGTGGCTGGCTAATGGGAAAAGCCAAAATCTCAATTGATGGTCCCAGATAAGGACAGCAAGAATAAATTAAGTCATGTGGGAGGTGTGAAAAAATGTTATGAGAAACAAACTAGGTCACTATTCCTCATTTATTTTTAGATAGAGCTTCAGTTAATTATTACATTTTTGTCTGGATTTAATTAATAATGGAATTCCAAAACTTTGTGTCCACTGGAGTGATGGGCAGTTCACGCAGGAGCTTGTGAACAGCTCTTCTCTTGCGCACAAATACCTGCCTACCCCTGCCACGTCTGTGCCATGTGAGAGACTCTTTTCACTCACATGTAACATTGTTCAAAAGAAGAGGGCAGCCTTACACTCAGACAATGTAAACAAGCTTGCTTGTCTGAGCAACTGGCTCAAGGACACAGAGTTGTCTGTTGTCAGTTATTTATTTTATTTTACTGTATTTGTATTGGTTTACTGATGTGCTTGACCTTTTTTCTTATGAATTTCATTCATAAAGCACACTTGACCAATAAAAACGTGGATTTCAAATCTTCTCTTCTTGGTGTATTCTATTGATTAGTCATGCACTACAATTTTGTAATGTCCTAGAATTCAAATTCTTTATTTGGGGGCCTTTAGCAGGTATGAGATTAAAATGCGATTGATTAGATTAATTAATTACAAAACCTGTAATTAATTAGATTAATTTTTCTAATCGCCTGACAGCACTAATTACAATACATGATACTCTTGTAATGTTGATGAGTTTTCTTACCACTAGGTGGAGTCTATGCATTTAAAGTCAGAGAGGCCAGACTAAGATGGTTTGGACATGTCCAGAGGAGAGATAGTGAATATATTGGTAGAAGGATGCTGAGTTTTGAACTGCCAGGCAGGAGGCCTAGAGGAAGACCAAAGAGGAGGTTTATGGATGTAATTAGGGAAGACATGAAGGTAGTTGGTGTGAGAGAAGAGGATTCAAAGGACAGGGCTAGATGGAGGAAATTGATTCGCTGTGGCGACCCCTGAAGGGAAAAGCCGAAAGGAAAAGAAGAAGAAGAAGGTGGAGTCTATGCATTTAGATATACTGTATGATCTTGCACTTCCTCCTTGTAAAAAAGGTGTTACAAGTTACATCTCCTGTTACAAAAGTGTGCTGTTCCTGAGCTCTGTATTCAAATTTTTATAAAGACTACCACTCGGTACACCATCCTTTATGGTCCCTGCGAAGAAAACCGCTGTGACTTTAGTGTGTGTGACCCATGTCTACATGTACACACAGAATGGACGGAGTTAAGACCAGCTATTTTCTGACATATAACAGCTCCACGTCGAAGACGCGTTGATAAATATGCTGGACAGTTGGATATTTGTTCATCTGTTTCTTTCTTTATGAGTCATAAAGTATATACAATGGACAAAAATGTTGTTTTTAAATAAAAACCAGTGATATGACCCAAGCATAACTAATGGCTATACCTTAATGTTACAAAAGCACAATCATTATCCATACCCAAACCCCAACCACCCTCCCCTCACTATGCAAAGTTTGCTGTATTTTCATTTTCGTTATGTCCAAATGATGATTTTCCATACTGTGTGTGTATGTGTCTACTGTATACGTGTGCAAGCATTTGGAGTTAAAAGTAATTTCCCTATGGGAATTATTAATAGATTTATTTATTTTATTTTTTATATACGCACACATTCAGTGTACTGCCATCACTAAAATATACATTTTTGCATATTTCCATATTTTGTGGACATTTTTATTCAAAGGATTTCTGCAAAATGCCACACTCCTCAAACTCATGCCAACTGATATTTTAGCATCCAGTAGATGTCGTACTGGAGCAAATGAAGCCTCATGAAGCTTCAAACCGCAGTGAATCAATTGGGATGAAAAGCTTCAGTCCTTCATGGGGCTTCAACTGCCCATCACTAACTATACATGGACTTCCCAGTTAACATAATTGTAGAGTATCATAAATGTTCCAACAATTTTCATGTTTTTAAGCAGAAAGTGCAAACAGCACAAACGACACAGAAAACAGCAACGAACTCTGAGTGAAACTAGCTGTCTAGCACAAACAGTCTGTCCAGCTATAGTTTCTATTTGGAATGGGACAATCGATGTAGTTTCCAAAATGCTACTTGGGCATCTGAAAAAAACGGTCTTTAAGTAACTACATACTACATACAGTTCTGGTCATGTAGTCAGCTAACAGAACTATAACTTCCTCTAAAAGTTCTTTTCCACTTGCTCTTTTGACAGGTGCCTTTTCCTTTAACGTTAGCTCCTTTCCCAATCTCACGATTAGTTAGCTTTCTTTCTCCAGTTAGCCTGCTAACATTCATCTACGGCTTTGCAATGCCCGCCCAGCGCAATCCATGATTTGCCAACACAAAGTTGTTACGTCACCACGATGATTTTTGACTACATTAGGTGCACTTGTTTTATAATACCAATACATATGTTTTCATATTTGTGGTATGAAGTCTGATATTGTTTTATCGTGGAATTTCCACAGGTTCCCACTAGTTTTGAACTGCCAGGCAGGAGGCCTAGAGGAAGACCAAAAAGGAAGTTGTGGTGAAAGAGGACATCAATGTAGTTGGTGTGAGAGAAGAGGATGCAGAAGACAAGGTTAGATGGAGGCAACTGATTTGCTGTGGTGACCCCTGAAGGGAAAAGCCAAATAGAGAAGAAGAAGAAGAAGAAGAAGAGAATGTTAACAAACTCATAGGTAAAAAAATATTCAACTAAGGTTTTTAGCACAGTCAGCAGAAAAAAGGTCCACCTCATGGTATTTCATCTAATGTCATAAAAAATCACTGTTGTATTGTTGTAATGTAGCTGCAAGGGGATCCAAGCCAGTGGCTTATGGTGCTGGTCCCAAGCCCAGATAAATACAGAGGGTTGCGTCAGGAAGGGCATCCGGCATAAAACTTTTGCCAAATCAAACATACGAATCAAACCTATGACTTCCATACCAGATCGGTCAAGGCCCGGGTTAACAACGTCCGCCATCAGTGCTGTTCACCTACAGGATGCCCGTGGAAATTGGACTACTGTTGGTCGAAGAAGGAGAGGAGGAAAGTGTGTTCGTAGGAAGAGAGAGAAGAGGAACGCCAAGAGTATAGGACTGACAGTATGGATGTTGAATGTTGGAACTATGACAAGAGAAGGTAGAGCGTTGGTTGACATGATGCACAGGAGGAAGGTAGACATACTGTGTGTTCAGAAGACCAGGTGGAAAGGTAGCAAGGCTAGCAGTTTAGGAGAAGGGTTCAAGTTGTTCTATTATGGTATAGATAGGAAGAGAAATGGAGTAGGAGTTATCTTGAAGGAGGAATTTGTTAGTAATGTCCTGGAGGTAAAAAGAGTGTCAGATAGAGTGATGAGTCTGAAGCTAGAAATCGAAGGCGTGATGTTCAATGTTGTTAGTGGGTATGCTCCACAGGTAGGATGTGAGCTGGAGGAGAAGGAGAAATTCTGGTTGGACTTTGATGAAGTGATGCAGAACATACCTAGAAGTGAGAGAGTTGTCATTTGTGCAGACTTCAATGGACATGTTGGTGCAGGAAACAGAATTGATGAGGAGGTGATGGGCAGGTTTGGTATCCAGGAGAGGAACGCAGAAGGAAAAATGGTAGTTGACTTTGCAAAAAGGATAGAAATGGCTATAGTGAATACTTTCTTCCGGAAGAGGCAGGAACATAGGGTGACCTATAAGAGTGGAGGTAGGAGCACACAGGTAGACTACATCTTAGACAGTGTAATCGGAAGGAGATCAGTGAATGGAAAGTAGTGGTAGTCGAGAGTGTAGCCAAACAGCATAGGACAGTGGTGTGTAGGATGACTCTGGTGGTGAGGAATATGAAGAGGACAAAGACAGAGCAGAGGACGAAATGGTGGAATCTGAAAAAGGAGAAGTGTTGTATGACTTTTAGGAAGGACTTAAGACAGGCTCTGGGTGGTCAGGAGGTGCTTCCAGATGACTGGACAACTACAGCTAGTGTGATCAGGGAGGCAGGTAGGAGAGTACTTGGTGTGTCATCTGGAAGGAAAGTAGATAAGGAGAATTGGTGGTGGAATGAGGAGGTACAGGAGTGTATACAGAGAAAGAGGTTAGCTAAGAAGAAGTGGGACACCGAGGAGAGTAGACAGGAGTGCAGGGAGATGCAGCGTAAGGTGAAGGTAGAGGTAGCAAAGGCCAAACAAGGGGCTTATGATGACTTGTGTGGTAGGTTGGACAGAAAGGAGGGAGAGACTGATCTATACCAATCTATCGACAGGTGCCAGTAGTGTGATGGGAATATGGAAAGAGTACTTTGGGGAGTTGATCAACATGGACAATGAGAGAGAACAAAGACGAGAAGAGGGGACTGTTGTAGACCGTGAAGTAGCAAAGGTTAGTCAGGATGAAGTGAGGAAGGCACTGAAGAGGATGAGGAGTGGAAAGGCACTCGGTCCTGATGAAATACCTGTACAGGTTTGGAAGTGTCTAGGAGAGATGGAAGTTGAGTTCCTGACGGGTTTGTTCAACAGGATCTTAGATAGTGAGAAGATGCCTGAGGAATGGAGAAGTATCTTCGCCACAGCGAATAAGTTGCCTCCATCTAACCCGTCCTCTGCATCCTCTTCTCTCACACCAACTACCTTCATGTCCTCTTTCACTACATCCATAAATCTCCTCTTTGGTCTTCCTCTAGGCCTCCTGCCTGGCAGTTCAAAACTCAGCATCCTTTCTCCATCCCTGGCAAGCTCTTCACCAGGATATTGCTTACTCATGCTCTCCCAGCCATCAGAAGCCACCTCCGTCTCCAGCAGGCTGGCTTTATTCCTAACCGCTCTACAACAGACAACATCTCCACTGTTCACCTGCTCATAGAGAAGACTTATGAATTCCGCAATGATCCATCAGGTTCATTCATCTGAAGGCTGCCTCTGACACCGTTTGCTATGACTCGCTTTGGCGTATCCTACTTACCCTTATAGCACCACTCAAGATCATTGCCCTACTCAAGCTGCTCTACAGCAACGCACAGAGCTGTGTCCGTATCAATGGCAGAGACTCCAATTGGTTCCCCATCTCCAGTGGCGCTCACCAGGGCTGCATGGCTGTTCCTGAGCTTTTCAACTGCATCATTGACCATCTGATGTCCAGTGTCTGTTAGCGAGTCCCCGGTGTGTCCCTCTGCAACTCACACCCACTGGATTGGCCAGGTCATCTGCCTTCCTACCGATCATCCAACAAGAGTCATCCTCTATTTTGACCCGAGGGCCGCAGGCTGGAAACAACCTCGAGCCGCACCTGATGGCTCGACGTCATTGTGGGCGACCTCCGACAACAGGGAATCACTGTGGAGGATGTATAACAGCTGCCACAAGACCGCCAGCACTGGAAAAAACTGTCTCATCTGTTTGGCTCAACGCACAGGGACAGGGCGCTCCCCCGCAAGAGCTTTAATGACTGACTGTTAAAGTGAGGCATTACACAGCTTGATGGATAAAGGCAGGAAAGATTTCCTATGGCGTTCAGTAGTATATTTAGGAAGGGTCATCCTACTACTGAGGGTACTCCTTTGTCCCATCAGTGTTCTGTATAGTGGGTGGTACCCATTGTCCAAGATGGCCCTTAGTCATACAGCTGACAATAATAAACCCCATAGTAAAATGAGAGCTCAAAAATGGATCAGGGGTTTCCCCACTCATCTGCAATGATGTCATAAACCCAGATTGGACCATATGGCAGCCTGCTGTTTTTGTAATCATCAGTTGCATCTATCTATCTATCTATCTATCTATCTATCTATCTATCTATCTATCTATCTATCTATCTATCTATCTATCTATCTATCTATCTATCTATCTATCTATCTATCTATCTATCTATCTATCTATCTATCTATCTATATATATATATATATATATATATATATATATATATATATATATATATATATATATATATATATGATTTCAGTCACGTGCAAACATGCAGCAGACACAACATGATTATTGTGAAATACATTTGACTAAAGTGGCTTTTCTCTGGATGTGTTTGGGCTAAAATTACATCTAGGTGTGTCTCTGTCATTAAAGGATGAACTTTCAATTAATTCTGATAAGGGAAGTTCTACCTATGACACTAACATACAAAAAACACCCCAAACACATTCTTGAGCTCCAGGGTAGATTGCACATCATTTGAGTGCATGAACTGTGATGCTTTAAACCTATTAATTCATTTGAGGATTAGGCGTGCATGTTGCAGGTTCAATGGGCTATACATAAGACTAACTGGAAGTCACAGTTTTAAAAAGAAAGGCGTATGTTTACCTTCTTCTCCATTCATTGTGAATAGCTTAGGGAGTTCAAATTATACATGTGGTGCTTAGTATAGCAGAGGAAATCACTACTGACTTGCAGCTGCAAGGTGTAGGTTAGATCCATCTCAGCCTTTCTATATGGAGTTTGTAAGTTTTCCCCATGGAAGTGTGAGTTACCTGTGGGTGCTGTGTAACTTTACCATAGTCCTAAAACATACAATATAGTTGAATCAGTGTCTTCAAATTTCAAAACTCTTAGATATGGAAGTGAGCATGACTATTTTGTGCCTTCTTAAGTTGTTGACCCTGTAATATCCTGGTAACCTGTTCAGGATGGGCTCTACTTCCTCAGCAAGATCAGCTAAATTTAGCTCTAGCTCATCAGAACTCTTCAAGGGACATAGAATGAACACGTGGAGTCTGAAAATGATGCAACAGGACAGTGCGGCTGAAGCACAGTGCGTAAAGAAACACAGCGTAGGAGTTTTTAATTCTTCAGTACAGGGGCGGAGTCACTGGCTAGTCATAGATGGGTGGGTGGGATTTGTCAGCGAGCACACATCATCGGAGTCCATATATGGTTCGTGACGTCAGTCACCGGAGGTCCCATTCACTTAAAACTGGTCGGCCGGAATTCCCTTACAGGAACGAGAAGGCACAGACGCTTACGGGATTGAGCTCTCGCCCGAATTCGCCATTAGGAATTATCCATTCTATTTTTAGGCAATAATAAGAACTCCTTGGTTAAAATATGAAAGTGTCGAGCATAGACTGTCGCCGTCTGAGGAAAATTATCAGTAAGGAATATGGAAGCTGCCTTATTGTGGATTGCCGGCCTTATTTCTCATTCACGAACTCCAACATAAAAGGCTCTGTAAATGTCAATCTCAATTCAGTGGTGATCCGCAGGTCTCGGGGAGGGCCGGTACCACTGCAGTTTGTGATACCGGACGAGAGAGCCCTGTTCAGGCTTCGGGAGGGGAGAATCTCGGCTATCGTAGCACTGGATGACCGGACATCCCACTGGCAAAAGCTGAAAACGAACAGTGTAGCGCAAATAGTAATAAACACCCTCTCACACCTGGCGAACGGGACGAACGTTTGTTTCCTGAAAGGTAAGAGAGATCTTGGGAAAATATAACTGTTTTTAATCCAACAAATAATGTCTGAAGTTTCACTTTGTTTTTTTTCAAGATTAGTATTGTCAACTAAACTAAAGAAAGCCAAAATAAGGTAGTTTTACAAACTGTTGTCACTGAGGTAACCCATCAATAAATTTCTCTTTATAAATAGGTCAATGTCAACTAACGCAATTATGTGTAGGTCTCCTGATTTTACTTGTCCTTATAATCCTGGCAAGCCTATGGTTTCGGCCGTCATATTGAGGACATTTTTCTCTCACTTCTTCGAGAGATAAACATCCTGCGTGCGTCAATGGAGCGAATGAGTCAGTGAGGAACAGAGAAATTGGCGCTGCGATCATCATTGATCATCGATCATTGATTAATATTGTTCGAACCATTTCTTTCATCGAAATAAGTCCACTGTGGTTGTGATAGCGTATTTGGAACACATCCATGTCCGTCGGTCAAAGGATTACCGATTACCTTTCAAGCGATTGCGCGTTCACGTTAAGATCGGCTTTAAGTCCATTTCATAAACGCTGTTATTTCAGAAGATCACGTTTATTCCTAAAAGTCAAATTACAAAATAATCACGTTGATACAAAATTCAAGAGATTACACGGAAAGAAGATTTTCAATAGTGCTGTGCGTTTTCTGAACAAAGAAACATCTAACCTTTATCAAATTTAAAAAAAAAAAAAAACCCCGGAGATTTTAAAAAAAAAATTAATTACATTTATTCATCAAATCGGTATTACAAGATGGTTACATTAACAAACATCTAACCGTTAACAACATATAAGAAAAGATTCACTCAAACATGTACACACTCTTAAAAAAAACTGTCATTTGAAATGTGGGCAAAATATACTTGAATTAAACCAAATTGAACATGAATTCCTCATTTAACACAGGACATAAGACACCTTTGACACACCATAGGTGCATAAAAGTGTCTAAATCATTCAGAGCTCTGAAATAGTTCAAATCGATTCTGATTCTTGTTTGACACATTCTTTTTAAAATGGCTTCTGAGAGAGAGAGAGAGAGAGAGAGAGAGGGAGAAAAGTATTTGAGTTTATTAATTTATGAACTAATGGTGTTGCCCCTCTTTTTCTCTAAGGAGGTTACGAGAACTTCCACTCTCAATACCCTGAACTTTGCACTGAGATGAAAACCATCGACCAAAGAGGAATTGAAACAGAGAGAGGCTTCAGCAGCCACAGTGATAAGCTTTCTCACCCCAAACCGGATTATGATCAGGTATGGAAACACCCTTTGCAACGCTACTTCCCACTTTGCTGTACATGACATGTTCATCCTACTGTTAATGTTAATTTGCCTTACCAAATTCTATTGATGCCAGAAATTTGTATTCCCCAATCCAAACCTTTCTAAACTTCTGTGTTTTTCTCTGACCTTCACTGCTCTATATCATATATAGCTCATAAGAGGGCAGATTGTTCATGCTCACAAAGCACAAAAGGGCAACTATTCTTTATCTCTGATCTTTCACATGCCTCAAGTAAATAATGTGGCTACTTAACATCTAACACATCTCTGTTTTGCTGTAGTTGACAAAAGGGTTGGTTGTTTGCCTGAAGGGTTACATAATCTGAGAAAACCATTCTTGCAGCTGTAGGTGTCGACATGTATTCTATGTATCCTACGCAGCTTTTTGGACTAACAGGTGGCTTTAATCAACAGTTGAATTTTCTCAGGGGTGGATTATAGGTGTATTTAAGCAGATGCATAAAGATCTGGGGTAGATTATTCAGTTTTGTCAATTCACCGGGACATCGCATTGTGTTATAACAACATAATAATAGACATTGTTCCTTTCAAATGTTTCAATCAAGGTTTTCCACAAAAGAAAATGACTCACAGCAATGCATTTGCATCCATAAAGAAAACAGAAAGGGCAAAAAGTTGACATTTTTATTGAAATGCCATTCAATGATAGTAACAGTGGAAATCCATAGAAAAAGGACAATAACATGAATGAAAATAAGATAACATAAGGATGAGAATAAAATGCTGAATATTCATTGCAATATCAAATAGATCAGATAGAAATAGCCTATACATGTAGTATATAAAATCAGGAAAAATACAGCACATACAAACTAATGCAGAAGGTCAATCTAAACCAGCTTTAGGTTTAAAGCTTTCTTTTAAAGATATTCAGTGAGCTGATTATGTATTCTGGTCCTTATGAAATACCTTCTCTCTCCATTTCAGGGTAAACCTGTAGAGATCCTGCCTTTTCTCTTCCTTGGTAGTGCCTATCATGCCTCCAGAGAGGACTATCTCAACAGTCTTCACATTACAGCCTTGCTCAATGTATCCCGAAACGACCGTCAGCCGGCTAAGGGCCAATACAACTACAAATGGATACCAGTGGAGGACAGTCACATGGCTGACATCAGTTCCCACTTTCAAGAGGCAATAGAGTTCATTGGTGAGTTGAAGTGAATACATGTCATGCCTCTGTTCACTAATTTATTATTAATGCAGACTTGGACTCAAAAGTTTATGTTTTAATGTATTGTGTAAAGAATTGAAGATCAGTGTTTCTAAATGGATTGTTGTTCTGCCTAATAGAATGGGAGGGAAGTAAATGTGCCACCACCAAGATGAAGTTGTTTTCTTGGACACCTTAGTGTCTGTATGTTTTTTGTTCAACATTACTCCAAGAAGTCTTAAAACCCGCCATATCTGAGTTAGAGTCAACTCAATATAGGTGTGTTTATTTTTGTCTTTGACCAGGCCTCTTTGTGACTCTGGCCTGCCACCACAGAAGGAGGGCTGGAGGAAACCCTGTGCTAATCAATTTAACTTAATCACATGGGTGGCATAGTGGTACAGTGGGTAGTGCTATTGCCTCACAGCAAGAATGTGTTTGGGTTTTTTTGGGTGGACTTTGGACATTCTCCCCGTATCTGTGTGGGTTCTCTATGGGTTGTCTGTCTTCCTCCCACCTTGAAAAATTGCAGCTTAGTTGAATTAGTCACACCAAATTGTCCTTTGGTGTTAGGTTGAGTGTGGCTGTTTGTCTTTTATGTAAGAACTGGCATCTCATCCGGGGTGGACCCCGTCTTGTGTGTGATGATCATCTCGTCTGCAAGAAATAGGATAGATGGGACCTATATCCCCTCACCACATCCAGTCAGTCCACCTTCTTTCAGGATTTACTCACTTCCTCCATCCCGCTCTGGCACCTCTTCCACTTCTCCCCTCCGTGCTGTCATCACCTCCTCAGCTTAATCTCTGTGGCTTAGTCCACTGGGTGTGGCCAGTCAGTGTGACAACTGGATGAGCTGTTTTTGTTTAGTAATAGCTGGCTGAAGGCGGTTTGAGTGCTGGCTGACACACATGGTGATTCATTGGATAAAAAGAATTAGCTGACTGACATACTGAGACAGTGTTTATTGGCTGCTTGCAGGTGGGAACTATTGATGGATCTGACTGCTTTGGGTTGACTAATGTGTTACAGAGGAATAGAGTATATCTGAGAGATTACAGAGGTCCTGAATAATGGCAGCAGCAGCAGCAGCAGCAGCAGCAGCAGCAGCAAAAGATGTACACAATGTGCTGGTGGCTATTTATAGCCTGGCATAAAGGAGAAAGCTCACAACAAGATCGTTGGCTGACTGGTATTAGATGGGTCCTGTTATTGGTCTTGTCCTTTGTTTGGGAATGCACTGAACATTTAAGGGAATTTCTTGTTGAAGCCCATCTATTATTACATAATTATGAAAACTAGGCAAGAAGCAGGTATAACCTACATCCAAAAGAGAGCCTGAAAATTCATTTCATGAAGTGGTGTGTGCAAATCATCAAAGATCTGCAGCCAGTCCCCAAATGAAAATCAATCACCAATCAGAAGCCTGATGGTTTCATTATGAATCTCTGTCTTTTTTTGCCTGTAGTGTCTGTAGACAAATTACGCTTTAATAAAAACAGAGAAATTCGGTCATGTGAATGTTGGCAGTTTTTCCGAGATTTAACAAAATAATAAAATGTTTTATGATGCATATGGCAGAATGTAGGTTTTTGAATGGGCCAATACAATGATCTCTGTAACAGTGAGCTGGAGTGGTGCTGGAGAAAGAATGTCTTTTCTGCAGTGGAATTCTGAGACTAGTATGAAATATTTGTACATTTCTGTCTCTGTAATTAAGGTATATCAACAGCTGTTTGCCTGTAATATCCTGCTGCTGTGTTTTTGTGAGAGTGTGAGAAATATTGTCTTTGGAAAAGTGAGCAGAAGCATTGAATACACAATCACAAGGCAGTTAAAATATAAATTTTTATTAAACATTTTCACTGTTAAACTCCTTGATGATTCCACCATGATTTGAAAAGTGATCAATTACGGACTGCATTTTTTAAAGAATAAAGTTAATGTTTGATTTTTTTTTTATACCAGTTTCTCTCACTGTCCTTTCAGATCATGTGAAGCAGTCAGGGGGAAAGGTCCTGGTGCACTGCGAAGCAGGGATATCACGCTCACCAACCATTTGCATTGCTTATATCATGAGGATGCAGCAGCTGCGGCTGGATGCGGCCTTCGACATCATCAAGCAGCGCCGGGAGGTCATTTCACCCAACTTCAGCTTCATGGATCAGCTGCTGCAGTTTGAGTTAGAGGTCCTCTCCATGGCCCCAACTCATGCTTCCACACCTGAACCAACTACAACCTGCCCCCCACAATCTGCCTCCTTTTTTGCCAATGACTTCACCACCACTTTCAACGCCAAAAACTTCGAGCCATCTAGGTTCACTCTACCTACCTCCTGCCTCTAATCCCCAGCATACCACCAGTTCAGATTGAACCCAATAACTGCACTGCCTTAGAATGAATTGTGACTCCCTGTAGTCGTACTTGAAAATAAAGCTGTCTGTGTGTCTGATATTGAAAGTTAAAGAGCAGATGAACTTAACACCAGTAACATAAACAAAGAGGAAAAAAACAAAAAAAAAACATTTTGTTCATTCATGGCCTGTAAAATTTATGGGCTACACATCAGTGCTGTTTTCTTGACTTCTGTTGTCAGGGATAAAATAGAGCAGAAAACTATAAAACTGCAATATACATGCCTTAGGTTAATAATGTGACTTATTTGCCTGCTCACAGATGCACTCAGGCATTTGAACCTAATTTATTTGAAAATTACAGTCTTGTCTTATTTTTGGATGGATGTTGGAGTTTGTGGTTAATAAATAATTTCTCCACAAAATAAAGTTGTTGTCAAGTTTTTATTGACGTGTAAACAGTAAAGAAAATGGTTTGAGTCCAGTGTTTTTACTGACATTATTCATACAACGTGTAACCGGCGCCAGACCTATACTAGGATCGATGCTCAACAAGTTAGTGTGAACTTAATTATAAATAACCATTCATGACTGAAAAGTGTTGCATTGAAATATGGTGTGAACTGGCCACAGGTAAAGCATTTCTTCTAAAATATCTATTAAGAGCGGAGAAATGTGATGCTT
Organism: Antennarius striatus; assembly: GCF_040054535.1. Classification (NCBI taxonomy): domain Eukaryota; kingdom Metazoa; phylum Chordata; class Actinopteri; order Lophiiformes; family Antennariidae; genus Antennarius; species Antennarius striatus. The sequence goes on from NC_090783.1 coordinate 18,147,435, forward strand.
ACTACTTAAGAAGATTGATTGAATAACTTACTTATAACTTATAACAATAGTAGTGCACTTCGCAGATTGCCACATGCTGTTGACTATGTTTTTGTTCCGCAGGTGAACTGACTCGTCCGTCTCAGGTCGTTTTGGGTTTTGGCGGTCTTCGACAACCCGACTGCACCATTCAAATAGGAGCATTACTTATTGAGAAACGTGTAAAACCTCTCATTTATTTAGAAATGTTATTTTAATTAAAAAAAAATAATTTTAATTTCTTTTTGTTTTGTTTCCGGTTTCCAATTTTCTACCATAATTTATTTAATTGCTGTACATTAATTTATTTTACGGTTATTTGTTTAACCCTATTTTTACATAATGGTTTCTCCCATTCTACCCGCCCCCGCCGCCATTTTCTATGTTATTCTCCCTCTCCACAGTGTTTCGGGTTTCGAATTCATATACATTTTCAGGGTTCGGCTAAACTCTAAACTCTCGGCTTCTCCTGTTTAGTTGAGGTGGGGAGTTTTTCTCCAAATTCAGCTAAAGAAGCTCCCTGCATAGTCAACCATGTACATCAAACAGGTAAGCAAGCTAACGATGCTAGGCTTGTGCATGTTGCAGACATTCACCGGCCTGACTTCATTAGGAGCACTTAAGCATTATTCCATTGAATGATTGTTGCTAAAATAGGCCTTTGCGCATGGCTAAATCCGATTGCAGAACTACGCGACAACACTTAAGAAAACGATATGTGCAATAGCTTAATAATGCTAGAGAGCGCTACCTGGGTTTATTTTGGGATTTCCAAGGAAACCAAGCTAACGCTGTACGGCTAGCGTACATTAGCGGATGTCCGTTCTGTGATAACACTGTACGTACATGTACTACGCGTTACCACTTAGCGCTCGATTGATTTAAAAGTAAATATTACCTTTGATAGTACTACATGTGTGAAATGTATTTTTTTTTTTTACCATCAGATTTGGAAACCTGTTAACATTCTGAATGAAAGATGGTCCCAAAAAATGTCAAGGCCCTTTTGGAACAATTGCTATACAGTACTGTTGATAGTATTATTATTATTATCTGCTTTACAATTTGATTGACCGGGGGACCAGAGTGAGTGGTAATGGCACTACTAATACGATTACTGCTCTAAGGAAAACGTTCCTGGCATACCGTTGAAGTAATTTCATGTTTCGATATGGTGTACTGTTAGTTCTATAACGTAATTAGCAGGGTTATCAGTGACTGTAATGACGGTAGTGTCTCTGCTCGTGTGAAGGTCATCATCCAGGGGTTCCGAAGTTACAGGGACCAAACAGTGGTAGACCCCTTTAGTCCAAAGCACAATGTCATTGGTGAGTATGTTCAATTATTAATGTCGTGTATTGTAGATAGATATATATATATACTTTAATAATCCCGAAGGAAATTCAGGGTGACATCTGCTCACTAAAGATACAAATAAATACACATAACAGTGACTGACAACAAGACGTTACATAAATTACATAATTAACATAATGACATAGTTACAACAACAGAAAAACCTAATATAAAAAAAGGAAGCATAGGAACCTGAAAGAAGCCTTAGATATAGTATAGATATAGATATTGTTGTACATATAGTAAAATTAAATGTGTGCTGTTTGAAAAACGGTGCTTGTTTAAGCACATGTGATGTCTGATCAGTATTGGTGTACAAAAGGCACATTTTAATGTCTTAGTAATGCCAGATTTTTCTGTTCCAGTTGGGAGGAATGGGTCAGGAAAAAGCAACTTCTTCTATGGTATGCATGCTTGTTTGTTTTTTCGTTATTTTTTAAGTCAACCAATTTCCCTTGATTGGAGTTATGATTTATTCTTTGAATTTTGGCTGCTCCTTTTTCTTAGCCATCCAGTTTGTGCTCAGTGATGAGTTCAGTCACCTGCGGCCTGAACAGCGCCTGGCCCTGCTCCATGTAAATACCAATAAATATAAACGCTATTTTAAAAATTAAATTCATCAGTGATATAGCTGTTTAGACCTTGTATTTTATAGTTACTCTCATACTGCTAAAACCTGATGTTACTTTCAAATAATTGCTGTATCAGCTTTATTTTTGTTAAAATACTTTTGTTTGTTTTTTAATTTTTTGGGAAATTGAAATGCAATTTGAAACATTTAGTGATCGTAAACATTTAGTTATGTTGCTAAATAATACATTTCCTCCTGTTTCAATATAGGAGGGAACTGGTCCTCGTGTCATTTCAGCTTTTGTGGAGATTATATTTGACAACTCTGACAACAGGCTACCGGTATGAATGGCAACAGTTTCATCTTATTTCTATAGCTGTAATGATAGACACACTGATTAATTCATTTTAGATGTATTAATCTTTATGATATGTATTAATCATCATTGTTGAAACTAGCAGGTCAGCTGATAAAATAGCATGCCGTCTGGATTGACTATTATGTTAACTATTATGTTATTGCACCTATTGTATTTCAAATGTATTTTATTTTTTGGTCACTGGATTTCCATACTTCTATCTATCCATTTGTCCGGCCATCATTGATCTATCCATCCATTTGACATCTTTTCTGATACGTAGAAAAGGCATAGGTCAACTTTTCACATTGTAATTTGTCCAGTTTGCCATTGGAAATGATAGATTCTAGGAACAAACTGCTACATTGTTATAAGCATATAATTGGAATTGACTATCGTTGCTACTGATTGTAGTCCCACTGCCTCCACTACTCACATTATACCTGTAATTATGATCATAAGTGTCATTTTGTTTTCTAGTTGGTGTGAAACTGATCTTGCAGACATAATAATGTGGCATAACCAGCAATCCTGCTGCTTTGGGTGATTGACCAGCCTGAAATTTCTCTCCATTTAGATTGACAAAGAAGAGGTCTCCCTTCGTCGTGTCATTGGTGCTAAAAAGGATCAGTACTTTTTGGACAAGAAGATGGTGACGTAAGTATCGTGTTTGATTGTCTGTCCATAAAACCACAGGAAATAACGACCCTGTAATTCCATGTAGTTACTTGCTTTATGGTGTGATTTTTGCAGTAAAAATGATGTCATGAACCTTCTGGAGAGTGCTGGCTTCTCGCGCAGTAACCCCTACTACATCGTCAAACAGGGAAAGGTGAGGATTGAATGACTTAACGACACACTTACTTAACATTTGGTACTTATATTCTAACGTGTTCAATTATCTTTGGTTTGAGGACATGTTTGCATCGATACTAACTTGTTTATGAATAACTATTAATCTTTTGAAAAAAGGCATACATATCAATGACAAGCTTAAGAAACAGGTCTACATAAGAGATGTGAATGAGGCTTGTTTACTTTATATGTCAATGTTTTGTCCAGATCAACCAAATGGCAACTGCACCTGACTCCCAGCGTCTTAAGTTGCTGAGAGAAGTTGCAGGCACCCGGGTCTACGATGAGCGCAAGGAAGAGAGTATTTCGCTCATGAAGGAGACAGGTATAGTTTTTCTGTATCAGAGTTTGCATTTGTTTTCTTCATATTTAAGGAATTACATGAAGTTTTGACAAAGTTTAGGTGGTGCATGTGTTGTCCGCACAGAACTCATTGAAGATGTAACCATGACTTAATATAATATATATTGTATCAGATATTGTAAATGTCTGCAATTGTTTACAATGTGGAGATATTACTAGAAAGCAGTTATCCCTAATTTATCATATGTGTCAAAGATTGGCTGTCTCTGAAAGTTGTATGTGCTTTTAATAGTGGTTTACATTTAGACAAAAAACTGACTTGTGGTCCTCAGAGGGGAAGCGAGAAAAGATCAATGAGCTGTTGAAGTACATTGAGGAGCGTCTGCACACACTAGAAGATGAGAAGGAGGAGCTGGCTCAGTACCAAAAGTGGGACAAGATGAGAAGGGCCCTGGAGTACACCATCTATAACCAGGAGCTGAATGAAACTCGAGCCAAATTAGATGAGGTAAAAAAAAAAAAAAATTATAAATGCAAATATGTTGGACTTTCATTCAGCATATTGCAGTTTGGTACTGTCGCCTTGCTGTGTGGCGACAGTGCTAGGCACTGCACCACCGTGCCGTCGTATATAAGATATTTTTATGTATAAATATATATAAATATAATTTTGTTTGTCTTTTTATTAGCTGTCCTCAAAAAGAGAGACCTGTGGAGACAAATCCAGACAACTTCGTGATGCACAGCAAGATGCCCGAGACAAAGTAGAGGTAAGCAATTCAACTTTCAAGAAGACATAAATGGATTTGGGAAGATGTGAAAATAACCATTATATCATTTCCTAGAAATATCACAATATAAAATTATTTGATATCACAACAAAATTTCAGACAGTCACTAAATCAAATGCTAGATATCTTTTATCTCTAGATGTTTCAAACAAGGTTCTTCTATATGTATAAATATTTCTTCTCGCTAAATAAGACATAAGTAACAGAGAGATGGAGATATAAAACTTCCACCATGCCATCACTTTTTTTTTTATGAATTACTGTAAGCCAACTATGTTTTATCTGTTCACGTATTTACCGTAGTAAGACTGCATCAAAATATGTAACACTTAAAATTTACATATTTAAATTTTCTGACAATTTGTGGCCTTTGTAAATAAAATATGAGGTGAGTTGTAAATAAAAGAGTAAGCATTTTACTCCCTGAAATTGATTGATTATTTTGGCTCTCTTTCTGTAGGAGACTGAGCGCGTTGTGCGAGAGCTGAAGTCCAAAATCTCTGCTATGAAGGAGGAGAGAGAGCAACTCTCGGCCGAGCGCCAGGAGCAGATCAAGCAGAGAACCAAGCTAGAGTTGAAGGCCAAAGACCTGCAGGATGAGCTGGCGGGCAATAGTGAACAGAGGGTACGGAAGCTTGCCTTCTGTGTTTTATGCACTTGTGATGTTCCAACAGTAACACTCCCCTTCTTCCTTTTGGAACCATCAATTTATGTAGAAAAGGATTGCCCTCTTTTTCTGATTTCATCTGCTACTCATAACTTTTGCAAGTTTGAGATAGAATGAGTTTTGCAATGTTGCACACGTTTTGATTTCATTTGTTGATCTGTTATGCAGTTTAAAAACAGACATTTACTTAACCCTGCCATTTGACTAATTAAGCCTACATTCAGCTAAAAGATAAAGTCAGTTTTAAAACATTTAATAAATGTTTTTAAGTTGATTTCAGTTGAAAGGGGGCACATAGTTTAAGGGCAGGGATTTTCACTCGACCTTTTTTTTTTTATCTGTGAAGAACATAAAAACCAAGGAAACATCAGATTGTGTTCTTAACTTAGCTTTATTATGTATGATTCATGGCAGGAGGGTGTTTGTAGAGAGCTTGCATGGAGCATGCTCTGTACGACTGTGAATTTAGTTTGTGCCCGTGTGAATATGAACAGGATTATCACATGTTGCAGCTTTATTTGCTCAGTCAACATGTGGCTATATGCTGACTTGACTGTAAAGCCCACCTGGCGATGACTGGCATAGCATCATCCAAAAGCTAGTGACAATAAATGAAGATCAGAAGAAGCAAAAACATTATCATCAATGAGGGGAAAGTAGAGGCTGTCACAACCCACCATCACTGCTCACTCAGAAAAATCTCTAGTCAGGTCTGCTATTGGAGAGGCGAACACTAAGATAATGACATAAATGAAGTTGGAGGAGAAAGATTAAAGAATATTTTTTAAATATTTTAGCTTTAAAGTTGTTATCACACCTCACAGTTTATGCTCTAAACCAGGGGTCACCAAATCGCGGACCGCGGTCCAGATCCGGACCAAGTGGTGGTTCTGTCCAGACCCATAACCGCTCCACGATAAATTCAAGAGTAGATTTTCTTAGAACGTTTTTTCTGACGGTCGCGGCTACAGATGGCGGGCGCTGCTCCTCCAGTTAGTACGGTAATAGCTCCACTCAGTTAAGCCAATCAGATTGTTTACCTTGCGCTGTCCGCGCACCTGGAAGTGAGACAGCCCGCTGCTGCTACCGCTGTGAGTTTACCGCTACAGGAGCACAGAGGAAGAGAGACGGTGAAGACAGATTACCTCCAAACGAAGGAAGGTTAATGAGGAAAACCGCTGGTTAACAATGAGTGGACGAATTTTATGTTTATTCTTCTGTCAAGCAGTTCAAAACCATCAGTCAGTCATCTTCAGATTACCACCTCTGTATCCGCCGCAGCGGCTCATGGGGAGCCGGAGCTTATCTCTGCGGCATAGGGCGAGAGGCGGGGGACACTCCGGGCACGACGCCAGTGCACACACAAAGACATACAACCATGCACACATACACATAAACACACACTCATTCCTGCGGGCCATTTGGAATGGCCAATCAACCTGAAGCGCATACTTTTGGAGGTGGGAGGAAGCCGGAGAACCCCGTGAGAACCCACGCAGACACGGGAGATCATGCGAACTCCGCACAGAGCGGGACTCGAACCCAGGTCCGCTGTGTTGTGAGGCGACAGCGCTAACCACTGCGCCACCGTGCTGCCCTCAAAACCATCATGTCTCAAACTGTGAACACTTTGCATTAACTAAAAGTGGTAACGTGAAGGGCCACTATGAAACAAAGCACAGAACTTTTGAACAAAGTTATCCCCTGAAGTCCGAGCTGAGGGCCAAATAACCGAGCAAAATGCAAATGAATTTTCATTAAAGGCATTATGGATTTTGGGGCAACATAAAAAATCTTAGTGATGGGACAGTTGTGAAGAAGTGCTTAAACACTGTTGTTGAGGCATTATCTGAGAGAAAACAGAAAGATGAATGAAAAAATCAAACAAATCCAGATGTCAACTTCAACAGCAACCAGAAAATCAGAAATATCAACAGCTTGATGCAGCTATTCAGAGAGCAGCATGCATATCTGTGGCCATTGATAAGTCTACAGATGTTACTAGTAATGCCCAGCTTTTGTGTGTGTCAGGTTCCTTCACAAAGACAAGGAGCTCTTTGCTGGATGTAACACCACTAATACACACAAGAGGAGGGGACATGTTTGCAGCAATAAGATGCTGACAAAGAGGGACAGCGATCTGAAACAGGTGGTCTCTTTCACCACAGATGACAGAGACCACCACCTTCTCTTTTTCCACCACCTTGTCATGGTGGGAAAAGAGAGGGGGGCTGTGCCAAACAGTGGGGGCTTTCCAAAACAGTCAAGGTGTGCTCTGTGCACACCTTATGCACAAGTAACCTTGTGCACAAGTAAATTACTGGCAGCCCAAATGCCCCTTTCTCTCATGAAGAAAGTTCTTTTTGCATTTTTCCCCTGAAAGAGCCAGTTTTTATTCATGCTTTCTGAAGATGTTGATATTTTTTACTTGAAGTATAGGCCTTCAGTTTTTTGGGCTGGGATGTGTTTAATGTACAAGAAAAAGGATTATTCAGCTCTTTTTGCACTTTATTTTCTGAGGTTTGTGTGTTCTTCAATCTAAGATAAAGGTTTGACATTTATTTTCCTGGGTCTACTTTTATTTAATGTGAAGTAAAAGAGCTAGCTGTGCACTCAGTTAAACATATCCTGCATTGAAATTGACAATAATAATGTGGATACAGGGGCCGGCTATAGGACACAAACTGGATTTGGGTTCGAACCTTTACTAAGAGGAAATTTTTATAACCGGACCTCTGTGACTTCTAATTGAATAACCCTGCTCTAAACTAATCTATTTGATATAAAATAAATAAATTCAAAAAGCTGGGGACGTACATTTTTTCCCCTGAAAATAATTTTTTTCAGTAAAAATACAGATTGGATGAGAATCTACTCGCAGCTTATGTTGGCTAAATACAGGAGTAAAATATTTTTGAATAAAAGTTAAATCAAAGACATCGGACACCGTGGAATGTTTGTTTCAGTGTTCTGATGTGCGCCAGGGTTTCAAGGTTAATGTGGTTTTTATACATGGATATAAAATGTGAAAAGGAATGGACACTTAAGAAGTCATCTGTACACCATCTTCCTTTTACAACTGTTCTATTTCCCACATTCAGCCTTTATTGTCTTTCTCTACATTCACTCACAAATAATATTACATTTTATATGCTGTTTTTTAATATAATTGACTTTCCTTGCACTTCCAGAAACGACTACTGAAGGAGCGTCAGAAGCTGCTGGAGAAAATTGAGGAGAAACAGAAGGAATTACAGGAGACTGAACCTAAATTCAACATGGTGAAAGAAAAAGAGGAGAGGGGCATATCCAGGTAGAGATGACTCCTATTCAGTCATTGTCACATCTGCAACTTGGAACGGGTACAATTTGTTGAACCACTCATAATTTTGAATACATTTTTATTCCAAGACAACAATACGTGGTTATGAAATAGTCATGGTTCTCTGACAAAGTAGCTTGATATAAATGATCTAAGCAACAGCCTCACTTAGAAAATTGAGAATTTATGAATGTGTTAAATGTGACTGACATGTATATGCAATTTGTTGAGAAAAGAATATTATGAAGTTGAGTCCTTTATATGACTTTATGTGTGAGCTTGTGGTTGAGCTTGAAACATTTTGGAGCTATTAATGTTTTTGCCTCTTTCCAGACTTGCCCAAGCGACACAGGAGAGGACGGACCTGTATGCCAAGCAGGGTCGTGGTAGCCAGTTCACCTCCAAAGAGGAGAGGGACAAATGGATCAAGAAGGAACTGAAGTCTCTTGACCAAGCCATCAATGACAAAAAGAGACAGATTGCAGCCATCCATAAAGACCTGGAGGACACAGAAACCAACAAGGAGAAGAACTTGGAGCAGTATAGTGTAAGACAACAGAAAACTTACACTACTGCTTTATTTCCCTGTGGAGAGTAGTTTTCCTTTCACTCCCATTTTCAGAATCAGAAAGTACAGTAATGGATAAAGAATTGGCATCTACACATCTGCCAAGGAAGATAGGTTTTGACCCTTGTCTATTAGGGGTTGTTTTGCCTTCACAGCATTAGAGAAAAACTACTCAGCAGATCTCTATAAAATTTCATGGGACTGTTAGCCTGTGGTATCACAAAATTTGTTAGATTCCCACGTAGGATTGGGGTAAAGGGGTGAATCAGAGAATTTGGGGAAGTGAGATTAGGTTGTAATTTTGTCACTGACATTGTTGGCCTGAGGACTCGGGTTCGTGCACTACAGTATTCCTCTATTTTTTTCACCAACAATGGACAAATGCCTTTGTCACTTTTATTACTACTGTATTTTAGAAAGTTTCTTGTGAGATGGTTTTCATTTATTCAAAAGTGATTACAAAGTAGTATAGTACAGTAATCCCTCACTTATTTGCACTTCAAGATGCACAGCTTTGCTACATCTCAGATTTTTAGTAGGTACTCACGTGATACTGTACGCGCATGCTGTTTGCTGATAGCAATAGCATGTGCGCTGCTTTCTGAGACTCACGGAACGCAGCACACTTCCGTGAAACACAAAAGCGCTTTAAACAGTCTATAAGAGTGTGGGAAAAGGTAATACAGATACAGTATAAGGTGGTTTAATATCAGTATGGGGAGGGTTTCAAAATGTTTTAAGTACCATAAATAAATAATGAAATAAATAGTTTGTCGCTATACTGCTAATTTTATTTTTCACAGGTAGTCCTGGAACACATTAACTGCGAGTAATGAGGGAATACTCTATAGTATTGTTTAGCTACTGTAATTTATGTTGTCTCCATTGGAAATATACTGTGTCTATGTATTTATGTATGTACTTTGTTTTCATGTAAAACACGACTAGATTTTAATTCAAAGTTTTTTCATGTTATTGAATCTGACCCACCATCATCTTGTCTTTTTAGAAACTCGATCAAGACCTGAATGAGGTCAAGAACCGCGTTGAAGAACTGGACAAGAAGTATTATGAAGTGAAAAACAGGAAAGATGAACTACAGAGTGAACGAAAGTAAGAACTCAGTCTTTGATCTAACCTCATCTTTGACCAACTGTATTTTCTCTCGATTTGGAAATTTAGTTTTGTTTTGGTGCATATATATCATTCCTTGATTAAGTTGATCCTGACATAAGTCAATAATTTATCATGCATTAAATTGAAAGATCAAATTTATTCTAATATTAATTTTGTCTTGATTCTGGTTTCTGGCCTTCAGTAGATAGCAGAGTATTGACTGTTGTGAGTGCCAACGGCTCTTCTCTGTCTGCTTTAACAAAGACATTTATTAATAGAATATAATATGCCACAAACGCTTTTGAAATATATTCCAGGTCAAATGAGTTGCTTTAACAATTCAACAGGATTAGATAGGACTCCTTCAGCTTGACAGCATCTCTTACTTCCGGTGTCCACCACCGGGTTCGTGGGTTACCCCCGACAGCACCAGAGACCCTACGACCACAGCTCCGAGCAGCCGCTTGTGACAGTGGAGGTGGAGTTTCATGGTGCATTCTGACTCAAATGTCCCCAGCCTCCTGTGGGATTTGGGAGAAGCTCTCCCAGAGGTGGGAGTTGAAGACGTCACTGACAGAGGGTTCTGCCGGACGTTCCCAGTAGACTCTCAAAACACATTTGGGCCTGCCGAGTCTGTCCGGCCTCCCGCTCTGCCAAAATATTTCATATATATCAAATCTTTGCATTATGTTTTTACTTAAATTAATCTGATTTGGGGGAAGAAAACAAATGTCCAGATTTGAGGGTTTTTTTATCGAATTCTCACTTGTTCTGTGAGTATTGTGGCTGCAGTTTGAGTCTGTTCTTTCATGTGATGTACGTGTGACAGTGTGGGATTGTGTCTGTCTCTAGCTACCTGTGGCGTGAGGAGAATGCAGAGCAACAAGCCTTAGCAGCCAAACGAGAGGACCTGGAGAAGAAACAGCAGCTTCTTAGAGCAGCCACTGGCAAGGTCAGTGTCAACCACAAGATAGCTAATTCTTCTATCTGTACAAGAGGGAATAAAGTGTGTGTGTGTGTGTGCGCGCGCGCGTGTGCGTAATAAAAAGAAAGGATTGAAACAAATTCCTTTATACATGTTTGAAATTAATAACATTTATGGTTCAAATAAATGTAAAGTTTGCAGGTCAGCATGCAGGAATAGCCCTGCTTCAAGAGGCAGATGTATGATTTGCTCTTCTACTCCAAAATTCCGACCATACTTCTATTAATACTCTTAAATTTTAAAAAGACGACTGAAAATAAACCTTATCTGAAAAAGTGCCTGTCACTGATGAACCCACCTGAATACTGTAAATGACTTTCTTGATGATACAACCAGTTGTCGGTATACTGTACATACAGTATTCCCTCGTTACTCGCGGGTAATGCATTCCAGGATCACCTGTGAAAAACGAAATTCCATGATGTGGTGACGAACTATTTATTTTGTTATTCATGGTACCTTAAATGTTTATTAAGAATCCGCATACTTATATTAAACCACCTTATATCTGTATTACCTTGTGTTTCACGGAAGTGCGCTGCGTTCGGTGAGTCTCGGAATGCAGCGCACTTCTGGAGGCTGTCAGCCAATAACATGCGCGTACCGTCTCACATGACTACTAAAAATCAGCGATATAGCAAAGCCATGTATCTTGAAGCGCGAACAAGCAGGGGATTACTGTGTATCAAAAAGAATCATTCATCTGCGTTGCTCCTGGCACCTTGTCATGCAGTATATACAGTAACTGCATTTATACATGACTAGCATGTCTCTGTGGAACTTGCAAGCACCCTAAAGTCAAATGTTTCTGCCCTTTCTTGTCACCACTAATGATTGCTTCTGGGCAAAGACATCAGTGAAATATTACTGTACTGATGGAGGTGAATTTTTGCATTAATTGATATATTTGTGGACATTTAATTTCTTTCACTAATCTAAGTTGATTCACCTTTCTCGAGTTGTATGTCCTCATAACCCTTTTATCTGTTCAAAATGCTGTGATTTAATTGCTAGCTGCAGTTTAAGTAGCACATAGCAAGACATCATGATATCCTCCAGTATAGGAGTGTTAAGAAATCCTTGTACAGCAATGCAGCACTTTCAAAAAGATACAACATTTTGTGTTCCTAAACAGCACAGTAAGGTTTAATGTTTCATACTTGTTCTTCTGTTGTGCCCCTCCAGGCTATTCTGAACGGCATTGACAGCATAAACAAAGTCCTTGAGCATTTTCGTCGGAAAGGTATCAACCAGCATGTCATCAATGGTTACCATGGCATCGTCATGAATAACTTTGAGTGTGAACCTGCCTTTTACACCTGTGTGGAGGTGACTGCTGGTACAAGGTAAGGGTCGATCAAAGGTCACTGAACTGTTGTGACACTTATTGAAGATTGCAGCAAAATACTTGAAATCTTCTGTTCTAAACTCACTTCTACAAATAGTCAGCTGTTTGATTTTTATTTAGTCAATAAAAATTTCAAGAGCTGAGCTAAGTTTTTTGCTACATCGTAAGCCTTCAGACCAGTTTTGCTAAATTTTTTGGTTTTTATTTGTAACGCTGTAACTGACTTGAATTTTAATACCTAAACTTTTTTTGTTAATTATTACGACTGAGGTCACATAATGTTGGTAGATTGGATGATTTTGTGGATTAAGAGATTTTTCTTTTCTATGTAACAACACAAAGTGAAAGTGCTGCAAACCCACTCATGTTTTTACATTTATCTCCCATCTAACCATTCCTTTGTATCTGCTTACCTACTTTTTATGTGTTCTAGACTGTTCTACCATATTGTGGAAACAGATGAAGTCAGCACCAAAATACTAATGGAGTTCAACAAAATGAATCTACCAGGAGAAGTCACATTCCTTCCCTTGAGCAAGCTAGATGTCCGGGACACTGCATACCCGGAAACCAATGTAATTAACTTAAAAAAATAATTACATCTAGTTCTTCTTATGTAGTAAATTTACACCACATGTCAGTCTGTCTAGTCTGTCTGCATCTTAAAACATACAGGTTCTTGATTACTTTAATAGGAAGAAGTGTACTGTATGTACTGTATATTTTTTGGGGGGGGCAGCAGTGGCTCAATGGCAAAGCGGGCAGTCGAGCGGGTCGTCCTATGATCCAAGATTGGCGGTTCGATTCCCACTCCCGCCCAAAACACCCGGAGTGTGAGCTGACAGTGGGAGTTGTCAGCTCACCTCCTGAGCACTGCCGAGGTGCCCTTAAGCAAGGCGCCATTCCCTTTACAAGTTGCTCATTTGATGCACCATGATGGAGCTACCTGTCATTCTACATCCCGTGTGTTTTTTCATATATTAGTGGTTTGTTTAATTGAATGATGCATGTACTGTATTTAAAAATTTAGTGTAGCAGGACCAGAGTGACAGATTTGATACTTAGTTTTCCTGAAACAGTTAAAACCTTAAAATATTCAGAGTTCATTGAGATTGGTTGATCTGGAGTCCACAGAGGTGGACATACTGTCTGCAAATATGATCTGTTTTATGAACAGCATATAGAAAGTGAGCCAAAGGAAAAAAAATTGCAAAAACTGTACATTCACGTGTTTTTGCCCACTGTTATTGATACAATGGCAACAGATTTTTTTGTTGATGAGGCATGTAGTATTTTTCTTTGTGTTCATACAAATGTGTTCTTACCCCATAAGGATGCAATCCCTATGATCAGCAAGCTGCGCTACAGTCCCAATTTTGATAAGGCCTTCAAACACGTTTTTGGAAAGACACTGATTTGCCGCAGCATGGAAGTTTCCACCCAGCTGGCCAGAGCTTTCACCATGGACTGTATTACTCTGGAGGGTAAGCTGACCTGTTATATACATACTTAATCTATTAAAATGAATAAGTATGAAAAGAAGTCACTTTGTAGGTATTTTTCATTAAAATGGTTCGTAGTTGTTAACCTGTCACTACTTAGCTTGACACCCTAGTCAAACTGGTGATTTTGTGTCTGTTAACTCGGGGCAAATTTTATATCGACATCATCAATAAAGACTCTGATCAACATTATTTACATTTTGATAATCCATTCCTTGCCATAAAAGTAATACGTTTTTGTATTTGCACTGTTCTATTTGCACAATTCTATCTAAAATATCTGCCCCATGGTGCCAAAATAAACTTTCAGGCTCAGGAACAAGTGGGAGATGTGTAGTTGTTGGAATCTTACTACCAGTTTAACACTCTGCCATTAGGTATTAAGAAGTTTTGTGTTGATTTCTACTTGGAAACTAAATCCAGATTTTTGCCTGTAACTTAATTTTGTACATTATTCTGTATATAGAATGAATTAAATAATTAGAATTTACAGGAATTGGAATTCCCATGTTATGGAAATCCTTTATATTTTATGTGCAGATCGTTTTCTTGACCATGTGACCACTGTATTGCCACTTAGGTGACCAGGTGAGCCACCGAGGAGCTCTGACAGGGGGCTACTATGATACCAGAAAATCACGTCTGGAGCTGCAGAAAGACATGAGGAAGGCTGAGGAGGAGCTCAGTGAACTGGAGGCGAAGCTCAATGAGAATTTGCGTAGGAACATTGAACATATCCTTGTGATAAAGTGGTTCGGAAGATGAATGAATGAATAATAATCAGCTGTTATGATAATGATGCATCTTTGTTGTTGACAGGAGAATTTGGTTTCATCCGCTATATGGGTAGCTGTGTTGCAGACGCCACAGTGTTACTGACATAAAATCGGTGGTCAATTCTTTGTAGATTATAGAAGGTCTTGGTCTGTGCTTAGTTGAGTGATTTTAAGACTTAACTTGAAAAGCTTGAACAAATGACCATGTCTTATGTGAAATGCTCTTTCCCTTGGGAAGATACATATGACTATCAAAGAAATATGTTCATGTTTTTCCTCTGATATTGTAGATTTCCATGTATTTTAGGGGCAGCTGGGTGTACCAGATAGCATTCACTTGCTGTTGTATGCAATATCTAAATATATTGGCAGTCATGGTTATTTGCATTCTGTACCTAGCTTTGGACTAGTGAAGGACATGTTGTTTTCACATGCAGTCAGTTAGTTTGAAGGAAATATTTAAGATTAAATTCACATTGCATTTTAATGGTCAGAAATCCATCCATCCTTTCTCTCAGCATATTCTTTCCAGCTCATTTAATCACAGAACTGCTCATTTAATCACAGAACTGCTATACAGTCAAAAACAACCATTTTCATTTACATTGATTGGTAAATTCTGGTCCACCATTTACATAAAGAAAATGCCGACATAGGGACAACAGGTTTAGATTCAAATCATAACCAAGGTGCTGACAGTACTAAACACTGTTCTGTGCCCATCCATCCATGCATCCATCCATCCACCCAACATACATGTTTTTGGAGGTGGGAACCCGTCAATTACAAAGTCTGCTGAAAGATACTGCATTGAATACAGCCCTAAGTAAGTCTGTGTTTTTAATGCAGAGTAAATCCATAGGGGTAGCTGCCTGAATCAGGGTGTTAGCAGTTTCAGAAGGATGAGTGTACGTATGAGGGCACGTTTACAAGAGATGTGACTCAATGCTTGACAGCCTTAGAAGGTAAAATGTGCAGATAGAGGGTTTGTGGTGTGTTGGATTATAATATGGAAATAGTGACTTTTGCCCAGGGTAATTATCTTTGTTTGCACACCTGTGTGACTGTGTGGATCTTCTCAGTCACAGCCAGTGTTGTGTAAGCACAAGGACATTAGGTGTATGCGTAAGTGGTTGACTGAACTGATGGTGGGATAATGTGGCCTGCTGTTCACTCCTGCATCTGTGAGTCACAGAAAAAAAATCAGTTATTTAAAGGCACCTGTAGGTCAGTCACAGCCTCTGCTCTTTTAATAAACGGGATGACACAGATGCACCTCATCACCACATCTCTCTAGCTTGATGTATTATTTTTTGCCAAAACGAACACTTTGTAGTTTAGGTTTTCAGTGCACACAGAAAATGCTTTTGATTTGTGATTGCTATTGAGTGCTACTTGGTTATGTGATAATACGGTATTTATATTTTACTCAAAATAGGTTGCATACTCTTGGCAGATTAAATGCAGATTTCTTCTTTTTTAAACTATTTTCTCAGTGTTTTTGGCCCGATGTGAGTTGTTCCTATTCAATAAACTTACTAGGTTGCCAGATTTTCTTCATCTGCTGTGTGCAGAAGGTGGTGTAGTCCTCTGACTCTCAGCAGCCTTGGTTAAACTTGTGTTAAACCAAGTGTTTTTTCCCCCCGAGGACTGGTATAAACATTGATACTGATATTGATATTGACAGAAGAACCAATATTGTCACATTTGCAGTATTAAGAGAAACAGATCTGCCTAGATGGTTAGTGTCACATGAGTTTTCTATGGTTTGATCAGTAGATAGGTAGGTAGAACGATAGCTATGAATCAAAGGAAATTAAATCTTGATTTATTATTGTTTAGCTGGAAATTCTTTGCATGTACAGGTTGTGACTCATAACAGATTGTGAGTAAATTCTCTCCGTGACGGCTGTTGTTCTAATGAGGTTTGTAATTCACTAAAGAGGCTGTCTCTGTTCATGCAATTATTTATTTTGAGTCATGGCAAAAAAATGCATTACTCTGGGAGAATCAAAATCATTCAGGAATCTGAAAATACATTTCAGAAGGAACTCATATGAATGGGATATTGCAACTTGGGCATTATACACTAAGCTGTATTCACTTTGACACACAGCTTTTCACATCAGCAGAGCAGCTGTTGTTTCTGTGGTACAGGAGGCTTCATTGTCGATGAGCTCTTCGTCGTAATAACCACAATGTAACCACTATGCTGTCAGTGGAAAATTAGACAGTACTACTGTGTGCTGAAAACTGCTTTGAGAATATTTAGTCTGACTAGTCCCTTTAACGAAGGATTGTTTGACTTCCTTATACTCTAAACGGTGTATTTCCTTAATCACTGCTTCCACGCATTAACAATGAGATTGATCAACTGATGAACCAGATGCAGCAGATTGAAACACAACAAAGGAAGTTTAAGGCCTCCAGAGACAGCATCCTGTCAGAGATGAAAATGCTGAAAGAGAAGAGGCAGCAGTCAGAAAAGACATTCATGCCAAAGGTGAGGATGGAACTGAAAATTCTGCGTTATGTATCTGTGACAGGATTTCTGTTTATTACCGTCTCAAGTTCTGCAATCCATTCATGGCACACTTGCTTCTTTTTTCTTTTCAGCAACGAAGTCTCCAAAGTCTGGAGGCCAGCCTCCATGCCATGGAGTCAACTAGGGAGTCACTGAAGGCAGAGCTTGGTACAGATCTGCTCTCTCAGCTCAGCCTCGAGGACCAGAGGCGCGTTGATGACCTCAATGATGAGATCCGTCAACTCCAGCAGGTCAGAAGGATGGGATTGAGTTATGATCATTTTTATTCAAGGGATCACTGGAACAGTTTAAAACAAGTAACAGGAAGGTGGGATTTCTTTTAAAGCAAAATAACTACCGAGATTTTTCTCACCGAAGTTCCTGCAAATCTCATTTATACACTTATATACACATTTTTTGCTGCTTGCATAGTTTTATGTTGATATTTTTTTAAGGAGCAGTACAACTCCTATTTACTATAAAATTCAAAAACATATCATTTATATTAGAATTTTATGTCATTTCTGCTAAATGGAGCAACAATAATTGTAGTGTTTGGTTTTATTTCAAACACAGTATGGAACTCAAAATTAAAGTTAAAACTTTGTAGAACAAAATCGTTGAACTGAAATTGTGTTCACATCCTTCCGCCTTCTTATTTTTAGAAGTATGCCTGTTACCAGCACTTTATTTTTCGTTTTCTTTCTTTTCCTCCCTTCTGGCAAATTCATAAAATGACAAGACTGACGTGAGAGTAGCAGGCGGCGGCGGTGTGTTGGATTTTCCTGAGATTCAGTGTTACTTCCATTCTTTCACTTGAGTCTGCTCTCAGATCTTACTTCAGTGAACTCTCAGAATTTACTAGTTACAGAAATATCCTGTGTACCTGCAGTACTGAGTCTTTCATACACGATTCTATGGCGTTTGCAGTTAAATTATATTTTTTGGAGACTCAACCACACAAGGAGCTAAAATTCAAGACACACACTATACTGCAGGCTCAAAAGATTTCATATTTATTGAACAATCGAGTATCTACAATATCTGATCTGAGAAGTTCAATTTCAAACGATCACAATGCACCTGCGTAAACAACTTTAGCATGCACTACTTCAAAAATGCACACTCTGAAAATTATCTTGATGCTCAGGCATTTTCTTCAGCAACGGCAATGCTAACTCTTACTGTGGCATCATTTTGTGCTGTAGCTTTGGTGAATATTCATTGCTGCAGTCGCAGTGTGCTTTTTAATTCATGGAGAATTTGTTGTCTTTCCTCTAAGTAAAATTTAGCATACTGAGCCCTGTGTTTGCTTTCAAACCATACTCGCTTTCCCATTTTTCTTAAACATGCTGTCCTTCTGCAACTATTTGTCTCTCTTTGGACTTTTTGTGGTAATTTCCAACTCTCTGTTACTTGGTGTTATTGCTTTCAATCTAATCAAAACATTGCTGCCTACTGCAGGGATTTTGGTGACTTTGCAGGTCACAATTAACTTGGACTATGGGATATGTCATCCATAGTAAAATTACGCTTTAACTTACTTACATTTCATTTAAAACACATAAGCTCTCATGGGCCACACAAAGAGACGAAGCGGGCTGGATTTGGCCTGCTGGCAGTGAGTTTGACACATGTGCCAGGCACTGTATTGAAACTAGGGCTGTCAGTTTAACGCGTTAATTAGATTAATTAAGTGGCAAATTAACGCGCTATAAAAATTAACGCAATTAATCGCGAGTGGCAAGTCAATGCGCAAGCATTTTAAATTTGGCCCATTGAGTGACCCGTAGGCTGCAGTGACGTCACTTCCTACCTGCGCCACTCGTCAAAAGCAGAGTGACTGACAACAGAGATGGACGCGACACAGGAGAGCGAGGCAAGCCCACTCTGACCTTTGGGCGGAAAGTTTATTTATGACAAGAACAAAGACGGGACTATCAACAAAAACGCAGAGATTTGTACCTTTTGTAAGAGAATTTTCATATCACTGAAGCAGCTCCAGCTTAATATATCATTTAAATGCCAAACATGTCAAGGACAGAGTTGTCTGTTGTCAGTTCCTGTAACGTCAGCTTACCCTTTTAAAGGAAAAGCCTGTTGGCATCTTGCTGTTTAGTTGCCTTATTTAGAGGCATGTTACACTATTCATTTTGAATTGCTGTATTGAGTCAGCTCTAGTATTTATTTTGATTGAGAGTCTGCTTATGTTCCTATTTGAGACTCAGCTTTATTTTATTTCTGAATTTTATTTATTTATTTAACTGTATTTGTATTTCATTTTTGAGAAATGCACCTGGCCTAATTGGTTTGCTGATGTGCTTGGCCTTTTTTCTTTTGAATTTCATTTATAAAGCACACTTAACCAAATCTTCTCTTCTTGGTCCATTCTATTGATTAGTCATGCGCTACAATTTTGTAACACTGTGAATTTCCCAGTTTGGGATCAATAAAGTATACCCACTCACCCCCCCTCCCTACTCACCCATAGCACTCTTATCACAGCATTTTATATGTCAGATGTCTTCCATGTCAAGTAAACTTAATTATTGATTTACCAGATATGTAGAAAAAGAATTCTGCACTGAACAAGAATCTGACAGGAATAACTTTTTTTTTTATAGGACAACAGACAATTGCTCAATGAGAGGATCAAGCTGGAGGGAATCATGACAAGAGTAGAGACGTATCTCAATGAGAACTTACGCAAGCGTCTTGACCAAGTGGAGCAGGTATACTGTCCTTTTATTTTTCTTAAAAACAAATTCTTTATGCAGATAATTATACAGAAGTAATTATACAGAAAAGAAATTCCTTCTGCCTGATTGTATAGCTGTTGCTTTGACATTATATGTATATTTAAATTATTTTATATTACATTTCATTAACTTTAAATTATTATTTGAATAACCAAACACTAAGGTTTTCATCTCAAGTTTTTTCAAATGTATGTGGCCTGATTTTCATTGACGCAGGAGCTAAATGAGCTTCGAGAGACTGAGGGAGGCACAGTGCTCACAGCCACAACATCTGAGCTGGATGGAATCAACAAACGTGTGAAAGACACTTTGTCTCGATCAGAAGGTGTGCATTCCGGAGACTCTGAACCCGTAACACAGAAGGCAATTGTTGCTTTTGAGCAGTTTAGTTTGCTCAAATGCAACAGGAGAACAATTTGACCTACTTGACATAACAAATGTGTAATATCAGACATTGCAAGAGATGGTAAATCAGTTGAAATACACAATCGCTTTACTCAAAGAATCTAGCATGTGACTGTTTTTCAAATGGCTTTTTATTTTTAAAAAGTTTCTATATGTACACATTCATGTTTCTTTCGTTAGTTGATCACCTCCAATGCCTTTCCAGATCTAGATTCTCTGATTGACAAGACAGAGGGAGAGATCAAGGACCACATTAAGAGCATGGAGCGCTGGAAGAACATTGAGAAGGAGCAGAATGATGCCATCAACCATGATACTAAAGAGCTGGAAAAGATGACAAACAGGCAGGGGATGCTGCTCAAGAAGAAAGAAGAATGCATGAAGAAGATAAGAGAGCTTGGCTCATTGCCTCAGGAGGCCTTTGAGAAGTACCAGACACTCACACTCAAACAGGTACACATATACCCCTGACACAGTACACATTAGCCCTAACTGCCGAATAGTACCCTTTTGCACTCTACTACCCTGATTGTTTGATAACACAGAATAATTTAACAGGCAAAACAGTGCTCCAGTGTAGGATTATAGAATCCACACAAGCATTCTGACAACAAATTTAGATTAAATTAAATTTATAACAGATTAAATTTATAACATAACAGTGTTGTTGTTTAGTGTGGCATTCTGTATGTACATCAAGTAGCACTTTATGAATGAATAATATGACAAATTTTATTGACCTTCCCTGATAAATGCCTACTGATATGGTCCTTCCCTCATATAATTGGAAGCTTTTTGTTTCAGCATTGTTACAAACTCCTCTGGGGCCTTGACACTTCCTAATCACAATGCTCCCCCCACCCACTCACTTAACCGTGCTGAAAATAGAATCATCCGTTCTCAGACACACTCCAGATTGCTAATCTCCCTGTGGCAGTCTGCTTGGACACAGGATTTTGCCAGTGATTGGAGAAGTGGATAAGAGGGCCGAGTAATAATGTTGCTCACTCATGTTCCCGCAGTCATCAGTGACCCAGAAGGATGAATTTAATGTTTGAGATTACATGTTGTCTTTGAACCAAACTAAACTGATGCTTAAATATTCAGGTCATGTTCAGATACGAATAGAATTTGACAATCTCCATAAAACAGCCCTGTAATACACTTTGGATGTAAATTCATGTCTTTATTTCACAGCATTACAAAATTCTCACAAACTTTTCATTTCAAATTCAACAAGATGCAGTTCACTCTCTATTAACATGATGGCAGATTTGTGGCCAGCATTTTGCTCCCAAATTTAGTGGACAGGACAATCAGGAATAATGAGATCATTTATCTAACATTTTCTATTTGCTAAAAAAAAAACCTGACATTAATTTTTACTTTCAAAATTCTGTGAAAACCTTTAATATGAACATGCCACATTACAAATAACCGATGGTCTAAGTTCTTGTCATTTTTAAGCAAAATTCTTTCCTGTAAGTATGAAAAAGATCAAATGAGTAACATTTCAGGCTATTCATAAAGTGTCTGACTGCCAGCTGAACAAACCTGGCTCTCCTGATTTTACAATCTATCTTCAACAGTTGTTCAGAAAACTGGAGCAGTGCAACACAGAGTTGAAGAAGTACAGTCATGTCAACAAGAAAGCCCTGGACCAGTTTGTTAACTTCTCTGAGCAGAAGGAAAAGCTAATCAAACGTCAGGATGAGCTGGACCGCGGCTACAAATCCATCATGGAGCTCATGAATGTCTTGGAGCTGCGCAAGTACGAGGCAATCCAGCTGACTTTCAAACAGGTACAGACTACACATCACTTCCTGTTAAAACAAGGATGCATTTGTCCATTACTGTCTCTTGACTGATGAAAACTTGTGGCTGCTTTCATATTTTCTGTCCCATCAGGTGTCAAAGAACTTCAGTGAGGTTTTCCAGAAGTTGGTGCCTGGAGGTAAAGCTACGTTAGTGATGAAGAAGGGTGATGCAGAAGGCAGCCAATCCCAGGACGAGGGTGAGAGTGGTGCAGACAGTGAGAGGGGTTCTGGTTCACAGAGCAGCGTTCCTTCAGTGGACCAGTTTACTGGAGTTGGTATCAGGGTGAGAGTTTTGTTTTGTTTTGTTTTTTTTACTTCTTCAAATTATTCCTGTTGACTTTCACTTTTTAAACAGCAGGCAAATGTTCTCATTTGGGTCTTATATATCAATCTTTCTTGTTCTGTGAAGGTGTCATTCACAGGAAAGCAAGGAGAGATGAGAGAGATGCAGCAGCTGTCTGGTGGTCAAAAGTCTCTGGTAGCTCTGGCATTGATATTTGCCATACAGAAGTGTGACCCTGCTCCTTTCTACCTGTTTGATGAGATCGACCAAGCCCTCGATGCCCAGCACAGGAAAGCTGTTTCAGGTAAGATGCTAATACAAATACAGTTTGTGTGGAGAGGAGAAGAATGAATAACAGGAAACATACAATTTAAATCTATGCCATAATCCTACCACAAACTTAATGTTTAAACGGACAGTTTTGGAGTCAAATTAATGTGACGTTCTGTGATTAAGGTCCTTCAGTCCTTAAATGGTTTAATTGTGGTCCTTATCCTATTTGACCTGAGAATATTACACCTCTTCAAGTCAGATTTAACAAATTTAAGAAAGTCAGCATTGCCATTTTAAATCTGTCAATTTCAGACATGATCGTGGAGCTGGCAGGACATGCCCAGTTCATCACCACCACCTTCAGGCCTGAGCTGCTCGAGTCAGCCGACAAGTTCTACGGGGTCAAATTCAGAAATAAGGTGAGAAGCAAATAATAGCTGTTCAGCTCGCATTTGGGAGTTTGACTTCATCTCCCAGCGCATCATCATCGTTGTCCGTATTGTCTGACAAGAGAAGTCTCATAAGACATGTGAAATATAAAGCGTGATTGATAACAATTTTCTCAATTTGCCGTTATAGATTAGACAAGCATCATTACTGAATGACATTGCTTACAGTAAATTAAGAACATACTGACAGACAAAATGATTCAGGCAGCTGGTGGAAATGTTTTTTAATACCCTTGCTAGAGGGGGTATCCAGTTTGCTTTTTCCATCCAACCATCACAGGATGCAGTCTACCCTTTCTCAGAAACTCGAACCTTTGTCTATCCATTTCAAAATGTAACAGCTCCCTGCCACATCCGCCCCAACCACCACCACCAAGTGTCATAGATTGCGTCTCGCAGTTTTGTATAATTATGCTAACCAACAGCCTAATTATTGCTGCCCTTTTTGATGAATGGATACAGTGACTGAACTAGCATTGATCAAACATTAACGATGTGTTTGTGTTTAGGTGAGTCACATCGATGTCATCACAGCAGAGCAGGCCAAAGACTTTGTGGAGGATGATACCACCCATGGATAATAGTCCTCGGCTCTTCGTCACCCTCATTGTTATATCAGAGGCTGTTAAAATGTCACATTTGAGTGTTAAAAGATTTTTTTGGTTAGGGCACATATGTTCTGTCATGTTTTTCTTTTTACAGAAGTGTAGTTCTATACTGAAATATAAGTCTCCATTTTGTCTAAAGTGGTCCTGAAGGGACTACCTTAGTGGCTTAGTGTTTTTTTCCTAACACACAACAGTTTAGGTCTGAGCTTTGGTAATCTGTTATTTGAAATGGGAAGTGCCAGAATTTCTCAAGTTAACAAACATTCAGGACCTTTTCAGAAAAGAATTCATGTTGTGCACTGGGGAGATTGTTAATTAAGACTTATTTGAAAAATGTTGAGTTGAAACCTTGAAAGTCATGATTGATGGGTTCTTTTCAGATGGATGTTTGTTTTTTTTATACTAAATTTAGAAAACAGTCTTTCTTCACTCTTCTGTAATGTATTTTTTTTGTACTCTTGAACTGTTTCAAATTGTTTGCCATAATAAGCTTCATGGCTCAATATGTTAAAATGTTGTGTTTCAATTTTTATGGTTGTTACTGTATTTCACAATTTCCTTTTTTTTTTTTTTAGATAATTTAAATATATGAGAGGTTTAGTTCCAAACAGCGCATATCCATTCTGGAGAAAGATGTAGTTCTATGATTTTGATCAGTCTATATTTCAAAAATAAAATGGGCCAGATCAGTGGAAAAACTTACTGAAAACAAACAACTAGAGTAGTAAACCAAATTGTAATTTGCTTTTGTTACTGGCTTTTGCTTGGGGATTAAACTCATGTGTTTTGCTCAGTTTCAACTTGCCTTTTTCAGCATTTATGTTGCGAAACCTCAAAATATTTTGTGATTTAAAAATAAACGTTGACCTTGTCAGTGTTGTGTCTTAATAAGACCACTAAGTGGTGCTGTGTTACAGCACTATGGACAGCTACACTACTGTTTATATTAGTATTTCTACAGACAATGTATATCTTAAGAAAAAATATGTGATGCATTAAATTTTTCAACCCTAACACCAAATGACAGTACAGTAGTTTTAAAACTATACATTATTCTTATTCTACACAAAAAATTAATGTAAAATTGTGTTTCTAATTTTTTGTAATCAATAGCAATTATGTGTTTTAATTTGACTAGAAAAAAATCTAAAGGGCTAATTATCAACTAATTCACACACTGACCAAATTGTTCTGGCGTTTCCTAATTGTGTTTTTATGGACTTAATAAATTTTACATCTAATTAGGGATAAACTGTTCACTATATCCGGTTAGGGAAAGAAAACAAGCTTTCTAGATAGTGGCATTTCAACACCAGGTGTTTACACAGCCTTTTTATATCTGGTCCTTTTTAATTGCAGTATGTCAGAGGAGATCTCATGTCATTGTAGTGTGATGTCACTGTTCTGTCTGAAATGTGACCTGACATGGATCAGCAGACCCTTGTGGTCATGCAGCCCTTCAGAGCATCCGGACTGATGGTGCAACTCACATCAGATGTTCTTTGTCCTTGAAATGGGATCACACACACCTGGATTTTAAATGTACTCCACTTTTTTAAATGCAAGTCTTATTGTTCTCCAAAGACGAGACATTTTTTGGACAGAGTTAACAGCAATTATTGGCAAGATATAGCAGAGAAATCAAATCAACTTATTTATCTGTTACATTGTCTCTAATTCTTATAAAGGTTATGACATACAGTGGTATGAAAAAGATTTGGCACTTTTGATAAATTTTCAGATTTTCCTTTATAAATCACTGGTTGTTCGGATCAGCAATTTCAGTTAAATATCTCCTATAGCAGATGAACACAGTAATATTTCAGGAGTGAAATGAAGTTCATAGGATTTAAAGAAAGTGTCCAATAATTATTTAAACAAAAGTCAGTAGGTGCATAAATTTGGGCACCAGAACACAAAAAGTACATCAATATTTGTTCAATCATCCTTTTGAAGAAATAAAACCCTCTAAACACATCCTATAGCTTCCAATGAGGGTCTGGATTCTGGTTGCAGGCTTTTTTGACCATTAGTCTTTACAAAATATCTCCAGTCAGGTTTGATGGTTACCAGCATGGACAGACCGCTTTGAATCACATCACAGATTTTTAACTAGAACAAAGGCAGTCAGAGACCGCAACATCCCGTGACACCCCTGAATTCAAAATTTTACCCTGACCTACTTTCATAGGTCAGGGTAAATCAAAGCAGTAACTTTGATCTATGGTCTTACACTGGCCTTCTCACAAGTCTTCCTGGTTCCTGAGTGTACAAAAGTTGAAATTTGACCTGCCCTAGTTTTCTCAAGGGTCAAGGTCATCTCATTTTCATCCCCTTTGCCACCCGAGTAATGTGCTTTTTGTTCCATCTTTCTATCTGCAACGGTTGCGAAGATATTTGGTGGACTAACTGACGGACAGACGGACGGACGAACACACAAATGCTGACAATTACAATACATCCCCTTCGCGGGATGTAATAATATTCAGGTCTGGGGACTGAGATGGCCATTCCAGAACATTGTACTTGTTTCTCTGCATTATGCCTTAGTAGAATGTGAGCCGTGTTTTGGGTCATTGTCTTGTTGAAGCGTCCAGCCCTGGCTCAACTTCGACTTTGTGACTCATTATTAAAAATGTTTGTAAGACTGCTGATACTGACTGGAATCATGTGACCTTCAACTTTAACAAGATTTCAAGTACCTACCACACAGCCCCGCAGCATGATGGAACCACGGTAGTTTGTGTGTAGCAAGTGTTTGTTTTGGATTCTTGTGTTCGTCATCCGCCATGTATACCCCTTGTTATATCCAAATAACACAATTTTAGTTTCATCGGTCCACAGCACTTCATTCCATAATGAAGCTGGCTTGTCCACATGCGCTTTAGCAGACCTCAAGTGACTTGTTTGAGGCGCGTGTGCAGAAAAAGGCTTCTTCTCTCCCATACGGTATCCTCTTGTACAAAGTGCGCTGCATAATTGAACAATGCACAGTGACACCATCTGCATCAAGATTATGTCACAGGTCTTTGGAGCTGGTCTGTGGGTTGAGTTTGATTGTTCTCACTATCCTTCCTCTCTGCTTATCTAAGACTTTTCTTGCCCCGTCACTCCGGACCTTAACTAGAACTGTGCCTGTGGTCTTACATTTCCTCACTGTTCTTCACAGTGGACATGACAGCTGAAATCTCTGAGCTCGCTTTTTGTATCCTTCCTCTAAACCACAATGTTGAACCATCTGTGCTTTCAGGTTATTTTACAATTGTTTTGAGGCTCCCATGTTGCCACTCCTCAGAGAAGATGCAACAAGGGATACAACTTGCAATTGGACACCTTATATAACCTTTGTCATGAAATTTCTGATAATCAGTTATATATGAAGGAAAGTCTGGAAATGTGTCAAGGGTGGCCAAACTATGTATGAAGAATTATGAATTTGGAATTTAAAATTAAATGTGTAAGGACAAATAATACAAATTTCATTTTATCGCTATACACACAATATTTTACTCACAGAATTTTCATGTGACACATTATTGTGAATTCTTTGCTCAATTCAAGTGTACTAGTCAACCGATGGTTG
Source organism: Antennarius striatus (assembly GCF_040054535.1). Taxonomy (NCBI): domain Eukaryota; kingdom Metazoa; phylum Chordata; class Actinopteri; order Lophiiformes; family Antennariidae; genus Antennarius; species Antennarius striatus. The sequence goes on from NC_090783.1 coordinate 18,174,672, forward strand.
GCAAACGTTTTGTTAGCCGACGGACCAAAATCAATACTTCAGTATCAATTACTGAAATTTACATTCAAGGGACTTTTTTCAACATGAAGGAATATATAAAAGTAAGACAGGAAAATTAAAGGATTAACAGTCTTATCCTAATGGTCAAGTTTCATTTTTTATTTTGTATCTTTATCTTATTTTGAAAAATGTCAAATAGGTTTAAACATCTTTTTGCAAGAATTGTCAGTACAAAGATTTTTGAACCAAATATATTTATTTAGCATGTTTTCAAATTGGATGTTATTTAATAATAAATCAATACATGCTAATGTAGAAGATCAGAATTTTTAAACACCTAAACTGTGGCCCATCAGGACTCCAAAACAATGGAATTTAGTTAGCATTTAATAATATAAAGACAGTTGACACCTATTATTCATCTTGACATACTAACCAAATCTAAACTTGTGTTTTACAGTGTGAAATAAGATTTGCCAGATACGAAGTTGGGAGTTGTACTATTTAAATGGCATAGGCGAAGATAGGACTACATTTCCCTAGATCCTGTAGTCTAATGGCTTATTAGAATTTAACACATCTGTAGTATGACATATATCAATAATATACAGAATTGTTTTTAATTATGTCCATATCTTATTCTGCCATACAGAGTCTCTTTCTCTGTCTAATCCATTCTTCCCTCATTAGCAGACCTTATTCGTTCTCCAGCAATAAACACTGAATCTTTTTTAACACTCCTCTTCCCACTGGCATTAGAATGTGGACAACAGTAATAACCAGATAACATCAGCTGCCATTATCAAGCTCCTTGTCATAAAACAGTCATAAAGCTGTCCTGTTTTTTACAGGCGACCAGTTAATTTGTTGTCTAACAGGTGTTCATAACCTACGGAGAAGAGCGGGAGGAGGTGGAAGGTCCCATAGCTGTGAACAGATTGGCGCTGTCCTTCCCCTTCAGGGTGGTCCAGTTTCCATGCAGGCCTGATAGGCAGACTGAATCTCTCTCACTACAGCTCCAAAAGTTATCTCCATATGGTGTGTGTCACTCCCTGTCAGACATGATCCTGGTCAGTGTTAATATGTATGTTAAAGTCAACACAAACACACGCACGCACGCACGCACGCACGCGCACACACACACACACACACACACACACACACACACACACACACACACACACACACACACACACGCACACAAACAGTATTCAGGAGAAGTTCCTTAAAAATCAGTGTAGATGCATGTAAATGTCGAGAAAATGTTCATAACACAACTCATCACAGCATAAATAATGTAAATGTGGATGTCAAATATGTCAGTGACTGTAACATGTGTCTTTCTGTGGAGAGAGAGAGAGAGAGAGAGAGAGAGAGAGAGAGAGAGAGAGAGAGAGAGAGAGAGAGAGAGAGAGAGAGAGAGAGAGAGAGAGTAGAGCGCTACTACAAAAATAGGACACTTAATGTTTGTATGCCGTATGAGCTTTTCAAGATTGTGACCAGTATATTAGCTAGCTTGCTGAATAGTTAAACAAGCCCTTTATTTGGGTGTATTTTTACATTCAAATATTAAATAAATGTCTTAGCATTTTATGACAACTAGATTGAAGCTTACCTTTAATTATTTATAAAAATATCTTTCACAAATGGGGACGCAATAAGAGTTGATTTTAAGTCCAAATATTGTAACATCTCCCCGCCTCATGCCCATAAGTCTGCAGGAATAGGCTCCAGCAAACCCCATTACACACAAAAGCATTACATTAAATACCTAGACAACATCCATTATGATAGGCTTTTTTTTAAATTATTGAAATATATTTGCTACACTGCAATTTGATTTCTAAAATAATAAAATACCGTATTTTAATTTTGCAGATTAATATTACAAAACATTTAAGTGATCATTCTGATATCAATCTTCTAATGTTAATCTTTTTATTGTTTGTAAACAGAAAGAAATGTTGAAACTAAGACATAATTTTGGCATATTTTGGCATAAAAAACTAGAATATAAGACTGGCCCTAAACCCTACAACATTACTACATAGCCTAGGACGATAGCTAATGGCCTATAAAATTAGTTTATAGCCTATGACACTAGATTAAAACGTATAACAGTAGCTTATAGACTCCTTGACTACTAGCCATTCCATCAAAGAATCCTAAGTTTAGGACAGCTGTCTATAATCATCTATAGACAAACAGTAGTTTATTTTGTACAATACTATCACAAAACCCATATCATTAGACTATGACAGTATGATACAGACCACTAGACTAGCCTAAATCCCATTATAGTAGGCTATAGCCTATTTGAAGACTGACTGACTGAGTTTATTAGAAAACGAGTTTAAAGACCAAAAAGCAGTCTGTAGCCATGCTGTTAGCAACAGGTGAATATTGTATATTCCATTCTGAACATATTGAACTGTCTAACACTAAGCCTCTACTTTTGTTAAAATATTTTCTGAAAGGTTTCTTTTTTCAGGATTCCACTCAGATGCTCTCTGATCTCTTGGGTGATTAAATAGAAATCACAAACTGAAAGTACACAGCTGCTTTCTTGTATCTACAGTACTTTGGGTGTTATTTTATTTCTGATTGAATATAAATAAGGTAAAGTTCAATTACTTTTTTCACAATAGCAAGATGATAATGGAATGATAATGCTGTACAGCTGTAACCTCATGTGTAAAACCTGTGACGTAGATTACCAATAAAGTTTCAGAGTTGCCCGTCACTCTGGCTCCCATTGTATTTGCATGCCTTGTGTGTGTGTGTTTGTTTCAGGTACACACACACACACACACACACACACACACACACACACACACACACACACACACACACACACACACACACACACACACACACACACACACACACACACACACACACACACACACACACACACATATTTTAGGGTTGAGCCTGGTACTCATTTCAGACGAGTATCCGGTACAGAGAATGCATTTTTGACGAACACGATACTAATAAAACTCGTCAATACTTGTACTCATAAAATCCTCATAACTGACTGTCTTCACTTTCTGTGATTGGCCAGTCACACACAGTGCCCGCCCCTCCATACAGAGACTGCAGCCAGAGCAGAGCTGCCCCACTCTCGCACACACACACATCTCTGTTTGTGGCTTCACTGTAGCTCAATTTTAAAAAAAACAGCTTGTTCATAAAAATTGAATACAAATTAAAAAGAAAAAGAAAAATAGAAAGTGTTGAGTATGACAACTGATGTTCATGCATACTTTGTAGTTTATAACTTCCTATTGCATGCGTTGTATTCATTAATGCACTTCATGTTCTGAGTTCATTAAAAACGTGTTCTGTAAATAGTTCCTTTACTATTGTGATCAAAAGCATTGAATCTCAATTCTGAGGCTGTTCTGTAAATGTTATTTATTTTATTTTATTTTATTTTATTTATTTAGTTTATTTTTTTCGGACATGTTAATATAACAGACTTCACACTTTCATCATATTTACAACATCAACAACAGCATCCGAATAAAAGGGCTAATGGGTACAAGCCAGTAGGCTTGTGAAATTCCTGTCCCCCAGAATCAACAAACATCTCTCTCATTACAACATATTGTCAACAAACTCAGACGTTAAAAGTTTTCAACCAGTTCATACATTGAATTTTGACAGACATTCACACTCATCCATTTCCAGATATTAGCCTGGAAAGTATGGGTATGAGTTAGAGAGATAGCGAAAACAGGAGACAGAATTGATTACACTTAAGAATATTCATGTTCTGAGTTCATAAAAAACTCTTTCTGGAATTACTTCTCCTACTTTTGTCATTAAAAACATTGATTTGAATCTCAATTTTGAGGCTGTTCAGTGAATAGTTTTAAAATAAACAAGAAATATAGCAACTTCTGATCAATCCATGTCAATTGCAGACTTCAAATAATATAGCGATTTAAACTACAGTACACCCATTTTCGGTCAAACCACACCCACTTCCAGTTTAAGTCCTGCCCATTCTGAGTACAGATACAGATACAGATATAGATAGTGGTGTACTCGCTCACCCCTAATATATATACTCACACACACACACACCCACACACACACACAAACACAAAAATATATATGTATATATCTGTATCTCCCCACCTATATATTTGACTAAGCTAACTTGGAAACCTCATGCTGTCACGCTTTTTAACTCCACCCACTACCTGTCAATCAAACACCCAACCAATCATGGCGCCCAACCAAGTGAGGCTTTTTGTTGCGGTTACGCCTTTCGTCCACGCGGCAATGCAGATATCCGTGATGAAAACGCTGGCCAAAGTGAAGTTTTTTGAAAAAGCCGGGTCTGCGTTGTCTTGTGGACGCTTTAACCAAAACTTTTTCTATCTGGGGGGCGTCCCCCTTAAAACCGCCGTGATGTTAGTGTGTGTGTGACCCGTGTCTACATGTACACACAGAATGGACAGAGTTAAAACCGGCTATTTTCTGACGTAAAACAGCTCCAAGACGAAGACGCCTTGATAAACATGCTTGACGGTTGGACATTTGTTTGTCTTTCTTTTTTTGTGAGTCATACATTTTTTATATTCATTTATTTATTCATTCATTCATTCACGTTCCTCGCCAAAGATGCTGACGCCAGTTCTGGGTTATACCGGGATGCGCTGCCTGCTAGTGGGAGGACTCTTTGATGGGTGCGCTTAGTTTATAACACCAATACATTTGTTTTGATATGTTTTTTTGATATTTTTTTGGTATGAAGTCTGATATTATTGTTTTATCATGGAATTTCCACAGGTTCCTGCCAGTATATATATATAGTATATATGTATATAATGCGTTCCAGGAACCAAACGCGATTAACGAATTCCGCAGTAGAGCGACAAACTTTTTATCTCATTATTTATGGTAATTTAAACATCTTTGAACCCTCCCCTTAATGATTTTAAACCACCTTCTGTCTGTCTTGGCTTTCCCCACACTCTTACTGACTGTTTAAAGCACTGTTGTGTCTCATGTAAGTCCGAGCCTCAGGGAACATAGCGCACTTCGTGATGTTGTCAGCCAATAGAATGCACGTACGGAATCATGTGACTGCCTACCAAAAATCCGTGATGATGTGAAGTCGCGAGCGTTGATGCGCGAATGTGAGAGGGCACACTGTGTACACACACACACACACACACACACACACACACACACACACACACACAAACACACACACGCACACACACACACACACACACACACACACACACACACACACACACACACACACACACATTATATATAGACACACATGCATACCACTCCAGGTGACAGGGTTGCTGGAGCCTATCCCAGCGTACTTATGGGCAAGAGGCGGGGGACACTCCAGGCGTGATGCCGGTGCATCTTTGAAATTAAGTTTCAATAAATAGGTGTTTTTTTTCAAAGACTTGCCAATTATATATTTTTTAGTTTGTGTCGCGGATGTTCAAGTCTATAAAATGTGAATGTGTCAACATACTAGACCACATGTGTCAAACTCGAGGCCGGGGGGCCAAATGTGGCTCGACACATCCTTTTATGTGGCCTGCGAGAGCATCAATGGTCAGTGTCTACGAATTAATAGGTCAAAAGTGTGCTTTGACCAAAAACTAAATTTCCCACAATGCAGTAACTAAGCCCATTTTAACTTTGAGAAAAAGTTAATACATTCATTCATTCAATCATTCATTAATCTTCTGAACTGCTTTATCCGCCGCAGCGGGTCACGAGGAGCTGGAGCCTATCCCAGCTGTCATAGGGCGTGAGGCGGGGCAAACTCCGGGCACGACGCCAGTGCGTTACGGAGCCACACAAAGACAAGACAACCATGCACACTCACACTCTACAGGCAATTCGAAATGGCCAATTAACCTGAAGCACATGTTTATGGAGAACCCGGAGATAACCCACGCAGACACGAGGAGAACATGCAAACTCCGCACAGAGGGCGACTCGAACCCGGACACGCCATGTTGTGTGGCGACAGCGCTACCCACTGCTCCACCGTGCTGCCCTTGACAAAAAGTTATAAAAGGATTTATAAAAAGATTTATGGTATAGCAGAGGGATAAGCAAATATATTTTTTCAGTGCAACTGTAAGGTTTGTACCTTAAATAAGTAATAAATTGACTTAAAAATTAGTTTACATTAAGGAGTAGTTACATTTATTTTCATTTATAAGTTACCTCTGTCCCTTTGAGGACAGCCATTATGCTGATGTGGCCCTGGGCAAAAATGACTTTGACACCCCTGTACTAGACCTTAATTCGAGTTGTTTCAAGCCTTTCAGGTCTTGAACTATGTCCATTTGGACAGGAACTAATGCCGATTCCATTGCTGGTGTTAGTGTCGTTCAGGTCAATAAATCAGACCGTGTTTAAAATAGACTGTTTTCTGCCTGTCCTCCATAAAGTCAAAGACATGACGGAACAACAGTGAGATACTCGATGTTGCAGAGTTGTTTCACTGTGTAATTTTAGTTCAGCAATAAAAAACATGCAACTGCTGTCATGAACAATGGAATTTACAAACTGTTGTTGTCAGTGATTACTGGTGCCCCAATCCTTTTTTAAGCTCGTTTTATGAGGTCATGTGTTCTTTGGATCGTTGGCCAAATGCTGATAGCCGGCCATAACTTCTCTGAAGTCTGGATTAGTCACAAGGGAACAAATGCCTACACTTCAAACAACATTTGCCAGTGTATTTTTGACATAATTTAGATTTTAATTGTGAATGCAGGTTATCTGTGTCCTCCTGTGTGTGGGTGAATTTGTGTGGGGGGCCACAAAACTATAAGTTATTGAGATTCCCTGCTAATGGTATGAGACAATTACAGCTGTTCTTTTTACGTCAAATGGATCCTGGACATACAGTGAAAACTGGGCACCTTTATTTATTTTCATGACATGACAAGTTTTAGTTTTATATAATCACATGTTATGCCAGAGGCTTCTCCAGCCTGCAAAACATACACTTATGGCCAAAATTTAAATTAAATCGACAGAATATATGTTCCTTTCTGTAATTTTTGTTTTAAAACTGAAAATTCTTTTTAATTTCATCATCTCAAAACCAGATACACCAAATTTGCTTGCCTATGCCAATAGTGCTCTCTGGTTCAAGTGTGTGCAGAATAAAGAGGCCAGCTGAAATGGATAGCCTTCTTCATGCCATTGCCATTACCACATCTGACCTTCAATGACTTCATCTTTGCATGTGTGTCACATATGTTCATGTATTAATTTGTGTGCTTTGGCTTATCGCATATGTTAGCCTGCTCACTTCTCAGCAGAGGTCTCACTCTAATGAGACTAAAGGTAATATATTATAATGGCTTAATTATCAAACTAAGCCTGTTCAATGGCTTCACACATACCAACTTAAACTCTCAGTAAAATAAACATTCGGAAATGACCATCTCCAGAGTTACATTCCACAATGGAAAAAAAACAAAAATAAAAGTATACATAGTATGATTACAGTATTTAGTGGATGACTTTTATTGTTCTGATGGGGCCACAAACTATCATGTTTATATTGAAACACAGAGGTTGGGGTAGACTTTTCTTCCAAGACATCCTAATCAAAAGGCCTTCATTTTCTAATAATGGATGCACGCAGGGCGAAATATCCAGCACTACTCTGAAATCTGACACATGTGCCTCCAAGGATATGGTATGTTGTTGTTTAAATTTACTTAAATTTATAGTACTTCATTCTTTAATTTGATCGGGGTAACATGGTGTGGTAGCAGTATGCAGTGTGGACTTATTTTGAGAAAGTTCTGAGTTATAGAAAGTAGATACATGGACTGCATATTCTAAAACTTGTTACAGCAAGTATAAATATTCTGTAGCTTGTAAACAACAAAATAAGACATTAAAATTAGGTTACACAACAATAGCAATATCCTTCATATTACAAATATCATTCTGTTATTAATATGTCCAGTGGTGAATAAAGAGTTACAGGGCTTTTACTTGAGGTAAATTCTTTTGGAATTTAAAGCTACTCTGTAAAATGCACAGCTTAGAATGTTTGTAGAGATACAGTAACTATTGAGTTGTGGTGGAGGAGTGTGATGGTTTTGAAAGGTTGCATGAGATTTTCTGAGCAAACGGTTTATTTGCAAAACACTTCTGTTACTGTCAGGCTTAAACTGAGTCATCCAGACATACACCATTATAGAAACCACTTCATGCTACAATGATATCTGCTTTCTCATGTGGCCAGAAATAAGTGGGGGTATTGTTACCTCTGCCAACAAAAGTTGGAAGAGGTTGTGTGATTAACTTTTTTTCCAATGTATTAATTTTTTGAATTTGGCTTTTTTTGTATGCACTAATAAGTCCTTTTTTCTGTGGATGACGTGGTGACTCTGGAAATGAGTTCGTGTTACAAGAGTTTTAGATCACTTTTTAAGTTTCCTCAGCATTAGATAAAGAAAAGCAATAATCCTCCACTTAAGTAAAAAAAAAAAAAAAAAGATGAAAAATGCGTCTGGTACCAACAAGAAAGAAAAATATTTTTTTGATGTCTCCTAAACCACTGATGATAAACACATAATTGTATACTCTCTTGTATACTCTCTATCCTCTTGAGTTTAGTACGGTAGGTTTGTCACATACAAATGCTTGTACCACCACAGTGTGGAGTTTGTTTGCTGTCTGCAAATATAAGATGTTATACAAAAATAATTTTTTGCATTTATGATTTATTATTTCAGAAAACTATATGAAGATGAAGAAAATGCCCACTCTCTTGATTATTCAGATCGTTACATTATCTTGTTTGCAGTTTGCTAACTTCTGAGCTGATCAACAAAGAACGTGACCATTAAATACATACACAACACACAAACATACATATTTGTGAAATACCATAAATATGTCCTTCACCAGCAATACACAGCTAATATTTTGCATTGCCCTATTGTGCAGTTTCACCAAAAAAGTTCATAAGCCAGCAAAACAGTAGCCTGTCAACGGGTTAACAATGCATGCAACAATCATGTCCTCAGTGTGGCTGAGTTTTCCTATGATGCACAGTCTATGTTTTAGAGCTTTTACCCTCTCTGCCTAGTAATGGATTAATAAAACCTCAGAAAAAAACTGCCACCTTTGGAACGATGGGTTATGAAACAAAAGGATTTATTCACATGTTGAACTTTAGTTAAAGTAGAAATGAATTCTATAGATATATAAATTAAAATTTTTTATTTTTTTTCGGAGTGATGTAACCTAACTAGAAATACTCACATAGGAAAAGATTCTTCTTGGAATTTGGCAAAAATAAAGTACATTTCAAAGACTAGTACTGAAGTTGAAGCAAGTTATTGATGTTTTTGAGTGATATGATCTCTTTGAAGTGGAGTTAATAATATCAAGTTCATTCAAAGTTTTGGAACTGAAGGTGAATACCCATAAACTGAAATAATCCGGGTTTGAGTCCTGTTATGCTGTTATGTTCTGCCTGTGTCTGCTTGGGTTCTTTCCTGGTTCTCTGGCTTCCTCCCACTTCCAAAAACATACACTTCAGGTGAATTGGCCGGTCTCAAATTGCCTGTAGGTGGCAGTGTGTGCGTGCGTCTTTGTTTGTCATTCATGTGGCTCTGCGGTGCACCGGTGTGTATACACTGCCTCTCAGCCCAAGTCTGCTGGGATAGGCTCCAGTAGCCCTGCAACCTGCAACAGCGAAAGAAGCGGTTACTGTTTATTATTATTCATTCATTTTCTATATATAGCCACATCGTCCGCTATCGCAGGTCGCTGGAGCCTACCCCAGCCGACTGGGTCTGTGAGGCAGGGGACACTTCAGGCACGACACCAGTGCAGCACAGAGCCACATATATGGCAGACAAACACTCACGAACACACCTACAGACAATTTGGAATGATCCATTCACCTGAAGCGCATGTTTTTGGAGGTGGCAGGAAGCTGGAGAACCCGGAGAGAACCCACGCAGACACGGGGAGAACATACAAACAGAAAGGATTTGAACACGGAACGTTCTAGCTGTGAGGTGACAGTGCTACCCAATGCCCCACCCTGTCACCCTGAGAATATCCTATCAAGGAGAATTCAATACATGGCTACATAAATTAGAAAATAAAATATTTATTCAGACAACAATTAAAGGTTGAAGTTGTGCTTTTCAGCAATTGCTGATGTGTTATTATTCCCTTAATCATAATTTATTACCAAATTCCCTACCTTTTGGTTGACAGATGTGAAAACTCAGACTGCCAGACCATTACAAAATGTGAATAATGTGACACTGACTGGCCCCCTCAAATGATTCAGCATCTAAATTGGTCCCGACACCTACTGAATGACCAATGGCATTCCCAGAACCTCACTGCATTCCTTCATTGGCCAGACTGTGTGAGTGTGCATGTGTTTGTGAGAGACTGTAGAGGTGATAATCAGCAGTGGCAGGAGGATTTTCTTGTCCCTGTTGTTGTGCCGTGCGGTCCTGCCCCAGGCAGGGACACCCAGTTGGTCCCTTTCAACTCACCCCCTCCAACCCCACCCATCTGCTGTCCCCTGAGCCCACCTCGTCTGTTATTCCCTCTTAAACTTTACGCAGTCAAGTCTTTTTTTCCCTTTGAAGAAGTGCTGCTCTGATTTTTTTCATTTTTTTGACACTGACACAAGAGAAGAAGTGAAGGAATGTCTTGTGAGGGTATTTAGTGCAGTTTACAGAGAAAGAAGGCTGGAGAGTAGAAGTAAGGAGAGCTTTTATTGCCTTTGTTGCTGTCGATCAGGAGTTTCTGGGTGGAAGAGCCCGTGGTGAAACACTTAACAGTCAGTCTTTTCCCGCCTGCCGGCGTCTGTCTCATCAGCCCATTCTGTTCTGTGGGAGAAGAACAGAACAGGCTAGAGAAAGTTGACTCATCACGGGTTACTATCTTTTGACTGTGAAAGCTATTTTTGAGGGCGGTGTTTGGGGGTCAGGGGTGTTAAGTCTGCAGGTGGTGCTTGGGATTTTGTTTTGCCATGCAGGAAGGTTGGGATCAGACAAGCTGCACTGGCAGTGACAATAGAAGTCTTGCAAAAATGCCAGGAAAAGGACAAATTGGTCAATACCCCCCTGATACATCGAGCGAACTCTTACAGAGGTAAGAAAAAAATCTGTTCACCACACATTGGACGGTAAAGAAATATTCCAGATGTACACATTACTAAAAAAAAAAGGTTGTTTCCGCTCAAGGCTAAGTTTCAGGCATTTATGAATACAGTCAGATCTCCAAAGACTTCTGTGGTAAATTATTGAAAATTGAATATTATCCTCTGGGGTGGCAACCGGTGTTTAAATTTACATTTAAATAAGACTATGAAACTTAATTACAAAGAAAAAAATAGTAAGAATAATTCACATACCATATGTATGATTTTATATTCCGTGGCTTCAAAAAAAAAAAAAAATGAGAGTAGATCAAGAGGTCATGATTTTATATTTGTGTTTGTGCAATGAAATATTTAGTTCTCTATCTCTTGTTTTAGGGGACTAAAACTGTGACTGTTAAAATAAAGAACATTTAGAAAATGAAAAAATACTTACTTTAAAACATTTTAAAGCTGGAATTTTATCTGTCAGAAATTATTCAGCTGTTTAAGGCAAAAGCGAAATAAAGTTGAATCTTTTGTTACATTCTTAGGGCGAGCCGATAAAATAGAATCAATATGTATGTGTTTAAGGCTTTATAAATTTATAACACACAAGCACTTCCAACAATGAGTTTACTTGAATTTGTGCAGCTATTGTGATCAATGTGATCACCAACAAAAATCTACATCTGTATATTATGATATTGGAAATTATGATCTGTTTATGATAAAACTCCTTTTAGAGAATTCATTTAATTGAAATATACCAAGGCCATACATTCAATCTGCTTTTCTATACAGCTGTGTCTCAGTTCTTCATGAGATTACCAATCACTTCACATTTAAGCCACAATCAAATCATATGATATTTAGTGAGGTTGTTATCATTATTCTTATTCACACTGCTGGAACAACTACAATATTTTAACACCAGACTGTCTCCATTTTAAGCAATTAATGCCTCATTAAAGTCTTGTTCGGAAACTCACATGTTAGGATCTCCTAACTCCTAAGTCAGTCCAGTTGATTATTTTTTCTCTATGTATGTATGTATTTATGAATACATGGGCGCATGGATCAATAGATAAATGTGCCAACACTGAATTATACACAGTCTATACAAGTATTTTTATTCTACATCTTATTATAGATTCTCTAAGAACTGAGGATATCCTGTCATCCTGCAGTAATTTCTGAGATTTTGTGTCAATTGTTTATGAAAGTACGTATTTCAAAGTGAAAGTGATCTGCAGTAAAGTTCAGGGTATAATGCATTAAATGAGATCTATAAATCAGTTGTGTTGGATAAAGGGAGAGAGTGGTATAATGTATCATAAAAAGTTATCTATGATTCGGTTAGATAACAGATACTTTAAGTTGATACTTTAACTTTTGGTCATATTTAATACACATATTGCTGGTGGAAAAAATCAGTCATGCAGTGGAACTAAAAAGCACTATTTATTTATTTATTTATATTTCGAATACATATCTGATCTTTTGACATTGTTTACTTGCTTAGGAATATGAACCATGCTGTTAATCTCTGCCAAATAACCTGCAAATTTCAATGTCAAGGCTAGACAACACAAGCAGCAAGCAAACAAACGGGAAACATAACAGAAGCTTTGTTTTTTAGTTGAGATAGAGCTATTTATTGTGGTTAAGGATATTAGTTATGCATGGTTAATAGTTTTTGTTTCAGCTTCTATACATTAGCATTCATCCTTACACAGATTTCCCTTTCCTCATGTCTCCCCTCTTTCCCACCTGCTGCCTCTAAGTCACTCTCACAGCACAAAGAATTCTTAAAGAAAATGTCTTTTAACTATTATTTTTAACCAGTGGAGGTCAGTAACTGTTCTGGTGTTCTTCGTCACACTTCATGCAGCTCATCCCAAATGTTTATGTGGATGATAGAACAATGAGATGGTTTTACACCTCTGTGACATGAAGGTAATCTGTTTGTTTTTTTTGTACTAGACAGAGCAATATCTATCCCATGATTACATTTTTGAATTTTTTTATCCCTGCAGATCAACATTGGTTGAAAAATTACCAGTACAAGTTTGGTCATTATTTCGTCCTGCAAAATGTATTTTGAAATGAATTTTTATTAGGTTTACTGCTCTTTTAACCTAAAATCATTACTGCCAGGCAGATTAAATGATGTCTCTTACACACCACAAGATTTCAGCGGCAATTTTCAACCACCGCCTATAACTTCAAAATTTGATTTTTTCATCTCCAACAGTTTTGGGGAAAACTTTTCTTTGCTTTTGTCCAGAGTTGTACATTAATTGTACAGTTTTGTGAGTATTACTGATACTCCACGCCACTACCTTAACCATGTGCTCATGGTACTATTGACACGAAGCAGCAACTGTGGTTGATCTTGATGTTAACTGGCTGACAGTTAACGGCACCAGGCAGGAACTTCACAGACCTAAAATGTCCATGACCATGCTGTAACCTTTCATGATGACAAAAGTCAACCATAAATTCTATAATTACATTAATCACCTTAAATCACAACAATGGGTGAGGAGAGTAATATCCCTTTTCCTCAAAGTTAGACATACTCACTTTAATTTTTATGGCAGGCATCTAGCATTATGTAATATGTAGTGAGAATACATAATAGCAATGCTCAAAATGCTCAAAATTTGAATCTCGATGACAAGATTTAAAACATTAAAGATTCCAGAGTATATGACCCATTAAACTGCATCAACTCTCTGAACTGCATAAATGCAATAAGTGTACATAACAGTTTAAATCCAATTTTGTATTTGTCATCTGTTTTTTTTTGCTTGATGCTGTGGTAGCAGATGGTGATTTCCATTTTTCTAATCCAAATTCAGCAATCATTCAATCATGCTTTCAATTTGATAGAGTATGTTTCTCATCCTGCAGGTTTACATGTGCTGAGTGAGAGGACTTAGCAGGGCAAGCTGTCTGGAATATTGGAGCTGACAGAGTTATGAGGCTTAAATGTCTTTATAAACTGCAGCAGCATTTTGGTTTTATAAGCCTGATAGGGATAAAGTAATTATTATTATGTATTCTAATAATTTTAAAATGAAGCCCTAAAGTCAGTGTAATGTGTAATATTATCTAATATTAATGAAATGAGACACTAGAGTGTGTAGTGTTTGTCTTATGCACAGCCTTGCTTTCAAAACACTACATACCATCATATGTATTGCTATCCGCTCTGTGACTCAATACTACAAACAATAAAAATGAGGAGAATAATCAGAAAAGACAAGTTACAGTACTCAAGATGTCACAATTTTTCCTGGAGAAGACTCCAGAAAGTCACCCACTTCAAGGTGGTGAATTATATAACCATAAATACATTTTCTCTTCATCTACATTAAGATATAAAAGGATATCTGCAGATACAAAGAGTATCTGACAGAGAGTGAACCGACATTTTGAGTTGAACTCACACTAATTGCAGAAGACAATCAATCAACTCTTTGGGATCAACTCCTCGTCACTCCCTCCCCAAGCCTTCAGACATAAATACTGTATTTGAGCTGGCAAAAGTTTCAATGTGAACACAATCTAAAATTAAACGAAGGTTCATACAAACCTAACAAAGTGCACACCCAAATGCTTGTATTGAAGTAAACATGAGTGATGTTTTCTTTTATGTGTAAAATAAAAAATAAAGAAAATAGTGTAGGAACAAGGAGCACGATCTACTGGAATTTTGTTTTCACTGAGTGCTGTATAGTTGTGTGTGTATTTTAAAAGATTGTGTGAGTGTGGTGTTATATGTGTGCATATTGCGCATATAAGGAAAAATTTTCCACATGCCAAATTTTGTTTCGTCTGAATCTGCATAGCATCAGCATTGATGACTAATAATTTCAAAATACATTACATAAATATAAAAAATGCATGACTCCTAATTTTAGTGGTTTAGTGGTTAGAGGTTTTTTGGGGATAGAAGAGGAGAAAACATTACAGCAATCTATCACTTCTGAATTCTCAGAAACATTGCGGTTCCTTGTTTGCGTCCCGCTCTGTGCGGAGTTCGCATGTTCTACCTGTGTCTGAGTGGGTTCTCCACCTCCAAAGACAAGCGCTTCAGGTTAATTGGCCGGTCTCAAATTGACTGTAGGTATATAAGTGTGTGAGTGTGTATTTGTCTGCGTCTCTGTGTGGCTCCACGGTGTACTGGCGTCACACCGGGAGTTTCCCCAGCCTCACAAGCCCAGTCAGCTGGGATAGGCTCCAGCTCCCCACGACACAGCGGATGAAGCGGTTGTGACAATGAATGAATGAATGAATACATTTTTTCACTGTGTGTCTTAATTCTAGGGCTCCTCAGCAGGTTCTAATTGTTTTGTTGATGTAATGTATGTAATCAAAACATCTAAGCGATATTTTTCATCAAAAGTGTTGTCAGATTGTGTTGCGTCATTTTAAATTACCTTCACGTGGAGAAGTTTATGAACTGCATTAGATGATCTCATAATTTATAAAAAATATTTTGAAGAAACTTGTTGGTTTGTTCTATTCCTTTGCACTAGTACCAGGGTCAGACAGACAGGCACACAAACAGCATCTCATAAATTTCCTGCAGGAATGCAAAGGTTTCGCATTCAGTAGAAATTATTGGACTTTTAGTCCTTTATCATATACCATCCTCAGTGCATTTGTAAATGATTGTATTCTGATTTTATTTATGTTTTACACAGCATCCCACCTTCTTTGGAATCAGTGTTCTGCATAAACTCACCTCCTGCTATAAGTACATCAGCCACGCAGCTCTGCTCTGTGAAGCCAGCACCAACAGCTGAGGCCTGGAGAGATTGTAGCACGTGTTCTCACCCCAAAGGCATTTTGCTTTCGTCCTCATAGTGACAGGGCCAAAGTACGGAAATGTAATGCACTGTACCCCTGCCATGCATAGTTACACCCCGTGGTCACTGAAGGATAAAAAATTAACTTGTATATCGACAAATTAAAGAAACATACGAAAGGATTAAAGATAAAATATTAAAGATTTGTCCACCAAGGAGAACTTTGTTACCATCCAGTAATTTATATTAATTTATGACACTGTGACTTTACTTAAGCACAAATTCTGCCTCATTGAGGCTGTTCTCAAACCCATTAACGCAGGAATTTTTGACAAGTTCTTTAATTTTGATTTTTGACAAAAACACTTTGACATGCTCCTTGTTTAATGTCATGTATATTTCATTCATTCATTCATTCATTCGTTCATTCATTCATTCATTCATTCATTCATTCATTCATTCATTCATTCATTCATTCATTCATTTTCTCAACCCGCTTCATCTGCTTGCGCAGGTCGCGGGGAACTGCCTATCCCAGCCTATCCCAGCTTGTCTTGGGGTGTGAGTTGGGGAAACTCCAAGCGCGATGCCAGTGCACCGCGGAGCTACACACACACACACACACACACACACACACACACACACACACACACACACACACACACACACACACACACACACACACACACACACACACACACACACTCATTGTGTCCAATTAACCTGAAACGCTTATTTTTGATGGCGGGAGGAAGCCGGAGAACCTGGAGATAACCCACGCAGACACGGGGAGAACATGCAAACTCCGCACAGAGCTGGACTCGAACCTGGAACTGCCTTGCTGTGCGGCTACAGCGCTACCCACAACGCCACCTTCATGTATATTATATAATTTTTATTTGCATTTTTACTTGGGCTGTCCCCACTTCATTGGTTGAGGATCATCGTGTCATGTCAGTTGACGCATTGCATATTTTTGAAATGCGGCAGTCTGACAGTCCTTTAAACTTGTAAACTAAGCTGGGTCTTGTATCAAATTACATCTTTGAAATCCTGATTTGAACACAGTACTAATTTTTATGGCTTTCATATGCTGTTTAAACAAATATATCACTCACAGTGACTGCTACTCCTTATCTTTAAAATAGCAGGGCTGTCTCAAGAATTTATGACTGATATGGAAGCAGGCTGGCCTAAAAACAGACACGGGCACATGACAGTAAGATACTGTTGGTTGTAAATTCAGGATATGCACTCAGTTTGACTTCTTTTATGTAAAAACAACAAAAGGAATTAAAATAGCTAGTAACTTGAATTAAATTTAAAAAACACTATTCACCAAAACTGAAAGTTTTTTCAGAATTTGGGTGAAATATCAGGATGAACCTAAAATACATCATAACCTTTATGGGTAAACTTAATGTAACCTCTAAGCTTTGAATGCACATGTCCAACTGTTCATTGTTTCAGTACTTTTTGCACAACTGCCTTTACTCTAACAAGGTGTTGAAATGCAAGATTCACAACACGTGTATGATCTGATCCATGAATTGATCGATACATTTTCTGATTTAATCAGAATTGGTATGTGAGAAGTCTTCGTCATCATGCTGTTCCCTCTAGACAAGGGACCAGCGGGCCTCAGTGCTGTTCTCTGATGAAAGTCATTTCATGAGCAGAAATGATGTCACCAACAAAGACATCATTTGTGCTCTCCTTGAGACATCAAGGAGAACACTATGCATCAGCCATGATTGTCACCAAAGCAGCCATTAGTGTTGATATTACAGTGTGGGCGGATGTGTCTAGTCAAAACAGAACTGCACGTTCTTCAGACCTCAATCCCATTGAAAACCTATTGGATCAGCTAAAACATCAAGTAGAGCAGGGGTCTCCAAACTTTTTTTCTGTAGGGGCCACATAACTTTTGCCTTCTCTGTTGTGGGTCAGTTTGTAACAGAAACATATGACAATGTGTATACAGTGCACCCTCGTTACTCGCGGATAATGCGTTCCAGGAACCAAACGCAATTAACGAATTCCGCGATAGAACGACAAACTATTTATGTTATTATTTACAGTAATTCAAACGATTATGAACCCTCACCATAATGATATGAAACTACCTTCTATCTTTACCTTTTCCCACACTCTTATCGACTGTTTAAAGCACTTTTGTGTCTCACGGAAGTCTGAGACTCACGGAACATAGCGAACTTCCGGATGCCGTAGCCAATAGAATGCGCGTACAGTATCACGTGACTGCCTACCAAAAATCCGCGATGAGGCGAAGTCGCGAGCGTTGATGCACGAATGCGCGAGGGTCCGCTGTATAATGGCTGTTGTTGGATTTTGTTTCAATAAATTGTTTGAAATGAAGAAATAATCACTGCATGCTTCCACTTAAATGTCTTACTTTCATGATATTTAAAATAACACTTTAATCTGAAAATTTTATATTTTATATTTTATCCAAAAGCCAAATATCCCTAACTTTTTGTGAAGTGTATGTCATTGTAATGCAGGGATTAATAGCCATTAGCTCGGGGTTGGGTATGTGTAACTTTTTGAATATTATATTCATTATTATTATTATAATGAATCTAATTTTTTTAAAATCAGGAATTCAAAGGTCTCCTGCTTTCTACTGTCTTTATACAGTTTATTTTCTTTTTGTGAGAAAGTATTTTAGCGTAACTAAATTGACTTAACTGCGTAGGAACGCAGTGTGTTTAGAGATCCAGATTCATGGGGATCTGGTCAGCAGAGTCCCAGGATCAGACGGATGTGTGTTCTGTCAAAGGAAGTGTTGTACTTTCACAAAATTACTAAAACTTCCTTTGACTTGTCCCATTAGGGGTCGCCACAGCATGCCATCCTTTTTCCATTTTTAGATGAACAATCATCTATGTTTTTTCCTCTTTTTTTTTTGAAGCCCAATATCCTTCTGGCCGCAAGCTTTCGTCAAATTACTACTATGTGTAATCATCTATAACAGCTACATCAGCACTGTACACTCATGTGGCAATGAGAGACATCTTGAAGACGCTTAGAGATGCATTTCATCATTAAGATACTGTTGGACATTTAATACAGACTCCAGTCACACCTTTTTTTCACCAGGATGGATAGATTGTGTATGGACTGCTGACTTTGAACTTCAAGGATGTTTGTACATGAAGACATCGAAATAATTGTATATTGAAGAAGAATGAAATGAATGGTTCTAGAGGTGAAATTTTACAAGCCCCTAAAGTGACCATGTCCTGATTTGTTTTTGGTGGGGCAACATTTATGCCATGGAGGAGGGAAACTTGCAACGAGAAAGACACCAATGTTTTCTAAAATTAAACTTGGATGTCAATGAGAATCTTATTCATGAGTGAGAATTAATCATTCTGATGTGACACAGTAGAGATAAAACCAATAATTTATCATCGAGGGATTAAAGAGGTTTATCTAATATAATCTCTCTGTTATCTGTTGTGACCAAATGCAGCATGAGACTCTTGTGCATGGATTCATGCAAAAGCATGAGGTGGTTCTATTCCTCACAGGAGCTTCATGGTGAGTTACAGTCCATCACATCAGCGTTAACATGTAAGGAGCATTCACTTGCTGCTGTCACTTGACTTACGTCGTTTTCCACAAATGTTAAACTGCTTTAGCTCATGCCAAATACTTCAGTTTGTGACTGTCAATGGCTTTCATATGCAGTCATAAGCCTTTGTTCTCTGGCTCCTTATTTGTGAAATACAGTTTCAGTAATACTGAAATGTAACATAAAATAAAGCTTGATAAAGTGTGATGGAAGTGATTCATGGTTAGAATTAATCATGCCATTAAAAAAACTTCATGAAATCTGAGAAGAAAGAATTCTGTCATTAATTTCAGAATACTGAAAATACACTCAGAAATCTGAGATGAAACAATTTTTGCTTTTTTTCTGCGTATTATGTTCTTTCATTATGAAAGTTTCCTTTCTATGTCTTGAGACATTTATTTTAGACATACACAATATGATGTAACAAGGCATAATTAACAAAATATATCTATTTATGTCTGTCCTTTCCCAATAGAAAAATTCTAGCTATCCCTTTGTTTTGAAGCTATGTCAAAGCAAAATGCTTAAATAACTGCTTATCATGCTTATAAGCAATACATACATTCCATTTAGGCTTGCTATTATTGCACACACTATGATAATATTGATGTGATCTGCATCCTGCTAGATTATATAATCCCACATAATTTATTAACTTTGAATATCTACTGCTAGCATGTGGAACCGTGACTTTACAATCAGCAGTCATCCAAAAAAATAAAAAGGTTTTCCATAATGCTGGATTCATAATTTTTTTTTTTCCATAGATAACATTATGCAAGAAAAACATTGAATAAAAACATCTCTGAATCTGTTTTATCTCTGTATATTGGTGACAGGACAGGGCATTTGCTTTTCCTTTTCTATTACCTCACTGTGACCTGATACAGATTGCCCTCCCCAACCCCAAATATATATTTTAATATCTCAGATCCAGATCATGATCTAGTTCCAATTACACATAGTCGTGAAATGTCAGGAGTTGTCCTTGCCTTTCTATTTTGACTGACCAATCATTGCTTTTGATAATATAGGAAAAGAAAGAGTGTCACAATGGTGCAGTGGGAAGCGCTATCGCCTCACAGCAAGAAAGTGTCGGGTTCAAGTCTGCGGAGTTTGTATGTTCTCCCTGTGTCTGCGTGGGTTTGCTCTGGGGACTCCGGCTTCCTCCCACCTTCAAAAATAATTGTACATATTCATTTTGATTGATTGACTGTGTGAGTGTGTGTGTGAGTGTGTGCCTCTTGCTCGCAGTCCGCTGGGATAGGCTCCAGAAACCCCCATGGTCCGCAAAACCAGAGGAAGTGGCTAAGAAAATGGATGGATGGATGGATGGATGGATGGATGGATGGATGGATGGATGGATGGATGGATGGCAAAGAAAGGCCACCTTATAATGTTGAAGAAAATAATCAAGTCATTGGTCAAGAATTCACAATTAAACATGAAACCATCTCAAACTTTAACAATAACATGATTTTCCCCCCCACATTTCAACAAGTAAATGTTTAATAAGAAAGCAAACAGACAGACAGGCTGAGGGACAGATATGTGCCACAAATAATGAGTTTCTTTCATTTGTTAATTTTCTGACTGCTTCTTCCGTTTGTGCGGGTCACGGGGAGCCTATCCCACTGCGGAGAGTTTCTTTCAGTATGTCTTAATTTTTATAATTCACCCAATATAAGGGCTGTCTTTATAAAAAAAAACATTTATCTGGCTGCTTATTTACTATTCCAATTCCATTGTTCTTTAGTCCAACGTAAACATACCATTAAATATCTCAAAGTTCTCTGACTTTTTATAATATTAACAGTTTGTACTGTTTGAATGACTTCAGCATTTGTGCCTTTAATTAAAAGATATTTTCCATATTCTTCAATAAGCGACCTAATGCTATGACTTTAGGCTCTTGTTCAGCTTTCCCTTCATTTAATGTGTGTTCAAGTTGTTTCTGTTAGTAAATTGTTGACGCTGTCTGCTATGACTGTCCATTGGCTGGGAGAAGAGTTTGATGTCACTATTGGTTTTCTAAAGAGTGCAACTTTTGCAACAAAGAAGCTCTATTTCCCAATAGAATACAGTTATATGATAACACAGATTTTTGCCTAGTCACATATTTCATATCAGTGGTATCCCACAGAGTTTGAGACACATTTACACATAGGGATTAGATTTAAACAGGCTTAATAAGAAGGAGCTACAGGTGACTCTCGTGAGCCAACAAGACCACGAGTGAGAGCCACTTTTATTGTATTTCCTGTAATTAAGTCACAACAACTCAACAACTATGTACACAACGAAAACTGGATTCTGAAGAAGTTGAAATTCTGTACAAAATAAAGATAAAACAGAATATTATAATTTACTAATAATGTCAAGGTACTGATCAATAAAACAGCGTATATTTAATATTTTTAAAGAGTTACATCAACAGCTTAATTCAATTTGTGGAAACATAAAATTATTGTGAATCTGAATTTAGTTGGGACAACACAACCCAACAACAACAAAAACAAAACTCGGAAATGTTCAAAAAACACCTGATCGTACATGATTTTAACATGATTGTATCATAATTGTAATGTGCCACATGATAGCAGGTTAACCAGCAACAGGGGATGGTATTGATAAGGGACTAAATCAAACGATGGGAGTATATAGTAAATGATTGTACATATTGATTACTTCGATAAAAATCTGTTTTACAAACTATTTGCCCAATGCCTCACTTGTTTTACAGCATATCACTGTGATGCAATGGGTAGCTCTGTTACCTCACAGCAAGAAATACCTCGGTGGATTTTGCATGTTCTCCCTGTGTTTTGTGGGTTCTCCCTGTATTCTCTGGTTTCCTTTGGCTTCCTCCATCAAAGCACATGCAATTTAGATGACTCAGTGACTCTGAATTGTCTATTGGGAAATCGGGCATGAATGTAAGTGTGGCTGGTTGGTTATCGTTCATGTGGCCCTGCGACTTGTGGGTGTACCCCACCTCACAGCCAATGTCAGCTGGACTAGGCTTTAGATAAAAAGGGATTGAAGAAGAAATTGAGATGCAGTAAAAGGACATTAGAGAATGTGTTAATGCATCATGCAATAAAGTCATCATAACGCGATTATACAGTACATGTAGGTCAGTAATCAGAGACACCTTTTAAAACCTGTCACACTAGTTTTTTTTAGTCATGTGTATTAACTTTCCTATAAATTTTGCAGTGTCTATTCCAAGATGCATTTGTCTTTCTTTATTTATTTCTTTTTTTGTGATTTGACTCACTCGGCTCCAGTGAAAAGAGAGCCTCTGCAGAGGGGGAGGAAAGAGTATTTCAATGCCATATGTGGACCTAATACATAATTTATTTGAATTTCTACAAAATGCACAATTTACACACAACTTATGACAGGGTACACGGGCTCCAGGCAGTTTTTAGCGTGCTGTGTGCACACTGTCGAGTTTAACTGCCTTTAATTTACTTTTTCTTGTTCTCATAATTTTTATAGTAAAGGTGTACAATGTTGCAGGATGTTTTATCACTTTGTTCAACTGAGAGATTTTTTCAGTTGAAGGTGACATCAGAGTCAAACCAAAGTCTGTCATACATAACATTAAACATTAAAATACTCACATCATCATTGTATGACTGTACCAACAAGTTTGAACTTCAAAGTACCCAATCAAAAGTGGGTGATAATGTTTTTTTTATTATTATTTTTTTATTGGTTTGGGGTCAGGAGTATTATTGAATATGCCTTGATTGGTGGTATCATAGTTCTCAGAGTTCATTGGCCATGTATGTTAATGTCAAACGAATGAATGAAGGAATCACAACTTTTCACATTTAATTGTTGCATTTAACTCATCACTCTGTATAATCAGTTTTTTTGGTCTAATAAACAACATTCTATTATTGCCTTTTTTTCTTATGCATGCACATTTGTGCACATGTATGCTCAGCTTCAATATTCATGTTAACCATGTAGGGGTTGTGAGGGTTTATATGAGAGGCAGGCAGATTGCTTTTCACAAAGTGATGAGGATTTTGAAGTATTCAGTAGAGTAGTTAGGCTATTCTTTGGTTACTGTTCTGCTTTCCAATCAAAAGTGGGTGATAATTTTATGTAGTTAACATTCTGTGTGTTGGCAAATTATTAAGTAGTGAGTTATCCACCATTAACACACAACAGCTGTTCTGCTTCACTCAGAAACAAAGTTAAATAGTAAATGCATGCTATTGGGTTTATTAATTCTGCACCTAATTTGAAAGAAGGATATTTAAATTTTTAATTTGAATGTTTTTGTAATGCAGACATTGCATTGCAATTGACTGTTTTTATTTTTTTTGACAATTTACTTTATGATTTGGGCATTACTTGTACTAAGACTTTAATAGGATAACTCCTCTCAGTAACAGGCAATGTGGCATTCCTAAACTCCCTTTATCCCAAGACATTAAACCTATGATATTGGTTCCAAGGTGGTTCAGTGTGACTGTATTCCTGGTTTCTGATATCAGCCACACTGCTGATACTGTCTGTGAGTGTGTCAGTAATGGTTGAGGAAATGTCTGTGAGTTTCTGGAGACATGAATAAAGAGAAAAAAACTAGGAGAGCCATGGCACCCATTCCTTATGTGTGTACAAATCTTTGGACAATAAAGCTAATAGAACAGAAGTAAGTTAATAAGTTTCATGGATTTTTGTAGATAAAAATTAAAAAATTAAAATTAAAAATTAAAATTAAAATGGATGAAATTATAAGATATTTGGTGGAGTTGGAGATGTTGCCACCATGTGACAGTTCTATCTTGCAGATAGTAAAATGACAATGAAACTTCTGTCTCAGATGGTGTTGTTAAAATATGTTATCATTATAAATACCCCCAATATAATGGCCAAGCACTTCATCAACACATAAGTAAAATCCCACCATGAATGTTTTTCATGATCAGATCTGACACACTTTACCTTCCCACTGGGAACTCTGGTTCGTCACTTATCAGATGCTATGTTGAAAAAGTAAATTCATTCATTTAGATAAAATGGTATTTGTAACATTTGTTGCTGCTGTGTACTTGTATCCATACAAAGACTTAAGACAAAATGACAAGTTTTATTTTGTTTCTTTTTATGAGCTTGTATTCTCTCAGTGACCAGACTCCAGAAGATGAATCCCTAGATGATCATTACTCCGGAGCATAGCCAACGCATTCTGTCCGCTGGCTTTGAGAGGATTTTTCACTTACACTGGGGTTTCACATTGCAACTTTTTCTTTTCCCATTTCCCTTTTTCCCTTTTCGTTAATTTCTAATTTCAAGCTCTCTGCAGAGCAGCTGTTGGAACAAGTTGCCGAGTTCACTCACTTTCATTGTTTGTGTAACTTTCTCTAATGGCTATTTGAGCACCCTGTGAGACCGGTAGGTTCCTCGAGTGACACATATTGAGCCATATGGCCAGAGAGCCCTCCCTGCTACTGTCAGACATGTATTTGGTCAGCATGTGCTCCTGTTTGTGTGATTACCTGTTTTCCCCTAAATTCTCACCCATCAGCTGTCTTCACATGGAGCTAAGATCGTCTTCTTCATCCCATTGTCTTGTTTTGTGTGAAGTGATTTATCATACAATACAGACAATGAATGAAAAATTAACCAGGTTGTATGTAGAATCCTTCACTCTGTTAATTATTTGAAACACAATCTGTACGGGAAATCTTCATTACGATACGCACTCTTTCCTTTCAGTGCGTTCAGTCTGTTTGTGCTAATTTTTTCCTCCTCAGAAACATTCATTCACAATTTGCGTGATTTGTTTTGAATGAGGTTGGCTGACTTTCTATTCACAAATTTTCATTAACACGCATTGAAACTAGTGCTGTCAGGCGATTTAAAAAATTAATCTAATTATTTACAGGACTTGTAATTAATGAATCTAATTAATCACATTTTAATCTCATACCTGCTAAAGGCCCCCAAATAAAGAATTTGAATTCTAGGACATTACAAAATTGTAGTGCATGACTAATCAATAGAATACACCAAGAAGAGAAGATTTCAAATCCACATTTTTATTGGTTAAGTGTGCTTTATAAATGAAATTCAAAAGAAAAAAGGTCAAGCACATCAGCAAAGCAATTAGGCCAGGGGCATTTCTCAAAAATGCAATACAAATACAGTTAAATAAAATAAATAAAATTCAGAAATAAAACAAGGCTGAGTCTCAAACAGGCACATAAGCAGACTCTCAATCAAAATGAATACTAAAGATGACTCAATACAGCAATTCAAAATGAATACTATAACATGACTCTAAATAAGGCAACTAAATAGTAAGATGCCAACAGGCTTTTCCTTTAAAAGGGTAAGCTAACGTTCAACTCTGTGTCCTTGACATGCTTTGCATTTAAATGATACGTTAGGCTGGAGCTGCTTCGGTGATATGAAAATTATGAA
This sequence comes from Antennarius striatus, assembly GCF_040054535.1. NCBI lineage: Eukaryota > Metazoa > Chordata > Actinopteri > Lophiiformes > Antennariidae > Antennarius > Antennarius striatus. The sequence goes on from NC_090783.1 coordinate 18,200,695, forward strand.
AAGGTACAATAATAATAATAATAATAATAGTAATAATAGTAATAATAATAATAATGGATTAGGTTTATATAGCGCTTTTCTGGACACACAAAGACGCTTTGCATCGGATCCATTATTCATTCACTCCTCATTCATACTTGTTGATGGTAAGCTACGTGTGTAGCCACAGCTGCCCTGGGGCAGACTGACGGAGGCGTCTACGGCGCAGATTGGCAGCGCAGAATCACTTCGTTTTTGTTGATAGTCCCGTCTTTGTTCTCTTTATAAATAAACTTTCCGCCCAAAGGTCCGAGTGGGCTTGCCTCGCTCTCCCGTGTCGCGTCCATCTCTGTTGTCAGTCACCCTGCTTCTGACTAGTGGCGCGGGTACGAAGTGACGTCACTGCAGCCTACGGGTCACTCCATGGGCCAAATTTAAAATGCTTTCGCATTGACTTGCCACTCACGATTAATTGCGTTAATTTTTATAGCGCTTTAATTTGCAGTGTAATTAATTAATCTAATTAACGCATTAAAGTGACAGCCCTAGCTCAAACACAAGGCTGTCCTAAGTACTGCTTAAGGGTGATGAAGAAATTTTTAATTATAGCAGGTGAGAATGTAGCTGTACTGTCATTGGCTTGGAAATCATTGAGTGGGATGTTCTAAGTGGGTTTGACTGGTATCTGTTTGCACCACAGCAGTGACAGGTGGTAAAATGCAGTACTTGCTGGACAGAGATGGTGGATTAGGGGGTGGCAATGAGGTAAGAATGGAGAGAGGGGGAGATATAACGGAAGAAGGAGGGAAAGATAGACTGAAGGATGGATTGTGCGATTGAGCACAATGTACACTGGTATCGATGTAAAGTTACTGACCATAGTTTGGGAAAATTTGGTGTTCCTTACTGTGTTCTGTTGCTCACCAGAAAAAAATCAATAAGTCTTTGAACAGTGCAATATTTGTAATTACAGTTTTTTAAATGTAAACTAATTAGATTCTTAATGTCATTTGACAGCACAGCAGCTGCTAGTGAAAAAGAAATTTACTGCCCACCCTTGGGCCGCAACTATAAATAACTATTTTGGAGCTGCAAAAAAATGGCTGGTCAGGCTCAGTTTTCAAAGCCAACATAATCTTGTCCCCTACTTCATATTACTTTACATCTCGTCTTGTGACACGTTCTGCACTTGAATAGCAATTATTCCCATAATCAAAACTATATTAACCTTTTTACTACATTAAGAATAAAGGAAGAAGGTTTTTCTGTCCAACACTTGTCTACTGTGACAAAAGCTATTTCTGCTGCAAGTTTAGATTCCTATTTCAGCCTGTGTGGTCCCCATCAGTCTTTTTTGATGGCAGACAACCTACATGGAACTCTGATGTCACTTTGTCCAGACTTCAGGCTAGCTGATTGTAGATTCAATTTTGGAAGCAGTTCTCAGCACCCCGTCACTCATTATAACAGCAGATCTAATGTAATTGGAGGTGTTTTTTTACCCTTTGTTTTGGATTTTGTTTTGTCTCTTGACAGGACTTTTACATCAAAACTGACCAAATAATATTGGCAGAAATAATGGGCAAGGGTTGATCATGGAATGGAAGTTATGATTTACTGGTTCACTTTAGTAAAGGTGGTACATCTTTCATCATGCAAAAGTCACCAACAATGTAGGGTCTTTTTCTTTCAAAGATAGATGATTTGTTTTTTTTATTATCAAGGTTTCAGAGCTATTTTATTTCTTACCTAATGCCCCAAACAGATGACACCCTGAAGTCTTCAGTTGGGAATAATCTCAACAGATCTCTTATGACTAATTGCAGTTTTCCTTCTCGGACAAGGATTTGCTGGAATGCTCATAAAGTTCAACAGTTGGTAGACAGCTGTCATGTCCAATATTTCCTTTTGACCTGTGTTAGTCTGCCCTAATGGTTGAAACATGATCACCTACAGCTACTATGAGAAAAGTAGAGAAAAATGTTTCTCCAGGCTAAGCCTCTCAAGTTTTAAGTTGCATGTCCCCAAGTCTAACGCTTGTTTGTATGGGACTCAGTTAGTGACCTAATGTCAGGCATGTGATCTAATGGGCTTATGTGACAGTGACAGGCCAAGGCCGGGTGCATGAGGTTCCAGTTGCCTCACAAACTGAAGTTATTTTTTAGATAGATAGATAGATAGATAGATAGATAGATAGATAGATAGATAGATAGATAGATAGATAGATAGATAGATAGATAGATAGATAGATAGATAGATAGATAGATAGATAGATAGATAGATAGATAGATAGATAGATAGATAGATAGATAGATAGATAGATAGATAGACAGATAGATAGATAGATACTATCTGTCATGTCATATTATTTAATCATTTGTCATTTAATATAATTTCAAAATACAATAACAACGATCTCTAGCATAAGTATGTCCATTTTGTTCCCGTCATCAGAGAAACACAGCATGGATCAAAGTCCCTCTTCTCCTTGGACACACTTGCCTTTTAGTGGTGGTGACAGAGGCCAGACTTTTTCTCTGTCAGTGGCCAAGATATGTCGGTCATTGCTGCGGTGCCATAAATCATGGAACCACCCCTGTTTGCAACTATGCCAAATGTGGAGCAAGGCAAGTGGACCCTGCTTCTTCAAACTATGTCTTATGGCATGATGGTAATTATCATGCAACCCGCAGATACGTGTCTGATTTGTTGAAAAGTTAAATTAAGGCTCTGGAATGTCAGTAACTGCTTATCCCATATCAGGATGTGTAAAGGTTGCAGGGTCTCCTCTTGAACACGTATCAAAAGTTGATGGGTCTGCATGGACACATTGAAAATGTCTAAAGGGAGTTTGCGGTGCTCCACCAGAGGATATTAAGAGAGATATAATTTCATCTGTTCTGATGGAGTTTTTCAAGCGTTTTTATGTTAATCATCTGATTATACTAACATGAGAATAATAATTATTTTTACAAGTTGAAGTTTCATCAGGATATGGTGTCTGGCCCCAGACTGGATTTAAAGATATGAGGAAACTGAAAGTAATTGAAGACATAAAATTCAGTTCTAGGTTAAATATCAACCCCTCACTGTTCATTTAAACTGTTGTTCTTTTCATAATTGCATTTGATTTCTATAAATCGATAATGTACACGTATGTGAGCAAATACTGTATGTCAAATTAGCTAGAAAACATCATAGCATTATGGCAGGGAATACTGATGAAAAATGTAACTATGCTATATTATTTAGGCTATACATACATGTGCTAACGTTCTAAAACAAAGCCCATAGAACCCAATATTTAAATGTGTAAATGCACTATTAGTTACCAAAAATAATTTTATTTTTAATAATTTTTAACTCATATAAAATTGTTAAACAATAAATTATTTTTTTAAAAATAAATCATATATAGCTTACCCGGACCCGGTGACAGTGCTACCCACTGCGCCACCCCTCATAAAATATTTAATATTTTTTAGATGAAAGGTTAGATGTGATCATATTCCGGTACCCAGGCATTAAAATAGTTCATATCAGTAGCAGTCTTTGCATGCTGCATGAGTGGAAATAGTGAAAACATGATTTTGCTAATTAACATTTGGGCATTCTCACAATAACAATGAATACTGGATTCTTTAATGTACAGTATCTGTAATAAATTGATCTCACATAGTGCAATACGTTTAAATTAATAATTTTAACAGCCCGTTCCTCCCTCATATATTTCCCGTTTCGGGACTAATAAAGTATGATTCTTCTTTTTCTATCTAAGGCTCCATGTGTATAGGTTATGAGGGTCTACACATATTTGTTGTCTGCAGTGGCCATATAAATATGGTTCTAATGCCATCCTTTAGTCAACTATGTGTAGGGATTGTTCACATTATGTTATGTAAAATACTGGCGGACTTCTAGGACAGCAGGCTCGGAACAAACCACTGAATGGTTTCTACTAGAAGGCTTATCCCTGTCAACCCCCCTGAGACCATTATGGGAATATATGGCGACACCTAGTGGGTTGCGGAAAAGTGTTTCACAAATAGAACAAATTTTCCAGTTGGAACAGATTCTGCTGAATTCTACCAAATAATGGAAATGAACAAAATCAATATGTATATCTTAATAGACTATGAAAAGAACTAGAAGCTATCGTTTTATTCTAAATCCAGATGACTTCTCTTTCCCAGTTAAGGATCATTAAAGTATGAAGTATATTTACTCTACAGTACTCTAATATGTTAATTTCTGGTTGGCTGGTTCCAGCTACTCTGAATCAAAATCTTCCTCACAAACCAAATGATTCTACAATGAGCATATAGCATCTCAAACAAAATAAAAACTCATGGCAAAAGGATATCTTCATTGATAGTTACATAGAATACTGTAGTTTTAATTCGTGGATTTTGACACAAGATGTTACTACTGGACTGGTGGTATGAGCCCACACAAAAATACCGGTGTATGATGGTTTGGAGAAGGATTAAGCTGGTCGTAACCTGTTTTTTAAAAATTTTTTATCCATGTTAAAATTAATTCCTTGTATTACTGTGTATTCTGTTGATCAATTATACCAACCTGTTATGCATTTTGATTACCATTAATCACTTTGGTATCTGTGATGGATAATTTATTTATTCATTCATTTTGTATATATCCACTTCATTTGCTATAGCGGGTCGCGGAGTGCTGGAGCCGATACCAGCAGATCGGGGACGTGAGTCAGGGGACATTCCAGGCCAGATGCCAGTTAAACTATATATATATATATATATATATATATATATATATATATATATATATATATATATATATATATATATATATATATATATATATATATATATATATATATATATATATATATATATATATATTATATATATATATTTACTGCATTTGTCTTTTCATGCATGCACACACTCACACCTACAGTCAATTTGGGCCTGGCCAATCCACCGTCACCGTTGCATGTATTTTGAGGTGGGAGGAAGCCAGATAGAAACCACGCAGACATGGATAGAACATGCAAACTCCGCACTGAGCGGTGTTATAATTGTGTAATTAAATGATTGAATGAAAGAGCAATATTCAACAGCTTCACTCTAAAAAATAGAGTTACAAAAGAAGCAGAGAAAAAAGTAATTTATACAACAAATGAATTATTGCTATTGTGGATAGGCACCAGCTAGAAATTAATGGTAACAGAAAGTGAAAGTATTTTTAAAAAGATCACACTCTCCATTCATGTTTCCATCCATCCATCTTCTGAACCGCTTTATCCGCTGTTGCGGGTCACAGGGGGCTGGAGCTTATCCCAGCTGGTTTAGGGCGTGAGGCGGTACAATCCGGGCGCGACGCCAGTGCACTGCGGAGCCACACAGCGACAGACAAACACACATTTGTCTGAGTGATTCTCTTCTAATAGTACAGTAAGTGTTTGAATATGTATACTTTTACTATATTGTAGATGTATTTTACTGGTTTACACGCTTTCTATTGGCTGACAGCATCCGGAAGTGCGCTGCGTTCCGTGAGTCTTGGAACGCAGCGCACTTCCATGTATTAAAGAAACACTTAAAAGTGCTGTAAAAAGTCTATAAGAGTGGGAAAAGGTAATACAGATAGAAGGTAGTTTAATATCAGTATGAAAGAGTTCATTAATTTTTAAATTATGGTAAACAGTAAAATAACAGAAAAAAAGAAAAACACTGTAATGAAACTCGCCGTTCGACAGAATGAGGAGATAAAAAGTGAGTGGCTCTGAAAGAGGAGTCAGAGGGAAACCTTGCGTTTATGGAGTAGGTAAGTAGTCAGGCAGGCAGGCAGGCAGGCAGGTAGACAGACAGATAGACAGACAGATAGATAGATATATACAGTACATTTAATATTTTTGTCTGTTCTTTTTTTCAGTAAAATTTGAAATAAAGACTTGTGGAAAACCTGCAAGGATGTTGAAGTGTAGACAAAAAAATTGTAATCAGAGTCTACTAAACCAGGATGTTTTACTTTATTCCATTAGCTCTTGGTCTAGAATTGCTTCAACATATCTTCTTGTTCTTCCATCTGTTTCACCACATTTTCATCCAAGTGGTGCAAATATTCTAAAATTCTGCTACATAACCCTAAACATTATTTAATGAATTCCATTTTAAACATTCAGTCTTTAGTCAGTCACTGTATATTCTTTTTCATTTATGTCAAAACCTCGATTAGTGTCTTGAGTTCTGTTTCAGAGGTGTAAATTCAGGACCACATGTCAATAGCACCATCTAGAAATGTGAGTGATGGTTGAGATATGATACGAGTTTATGAAGTGACAATGTGGCAATCACAAAACCATTTTACAAGATGAACCTGGAGGTGATAATCCTCAGCGAGATTTAGTTGCGTACATATTTATTATGTCTCTTGAAGTCCTTCATATTTACAGAATGCTACAGCCCTTTTCAGAATCCATCTCTCTGGATATGCAGTCTAACCTTTTAAAAGGTACTGGCACAAATAACTATAACTTGTGTCTGATAGTGCCTCTGAATATATAACACTAAAAAGAATTTAAAAAATTAAAATATCACAAGATGCCTACTCTGATCCTACTACGACTCTGGATTGTCACTGTTCAGCAGAGTTATCAGAGCAGTGGCTAAATACAGGCGTGTCAGGTGAAAAATGTGTTGTACAGTTGAGGAGACCAAGTTTAGATGGCATTGGAGAACATTCATCAGAAATCAAAACTATATTTCACAAATCACAGCACTACTAGGCCATTTGAGTGCAAGTAGTTTCTGAATTTTTTGATGTAGGAGGCTGCAGCACAGTATATCAGGAGATATGACTATCTTTTGCTTCAACTACCCTCTATTAACTAAATTAAAGGGGTCCCATTATAAAAAACACATTTTTTCAGGTCTCTACATTTACAGTACATAGTGGTCCTCCCTAACCCTACCAAGTTATAGAACCTGGAAAACAAACGCTTCCTCATCAATAAATGCATCAATAAATGCTGTGATTCATAACAGCACCGAACCTGACGTCATCTACTGCGTATTTGACAGTGATTGACGTATCCTGAGCCATATTGATTGATTGACATGTCTACTCCCGGATAAGGGCGTGGTCATCCTCGACATGGAGGTCTGTTCAGGCTAAAGTAGCACTTTGTGGAAATGACCCGGCTCAAAGCTACACACTGAAAGTTTCTCACAAACTGTTGAAGTCAGCTACTCTTTGGCTAACTAGTTAGCTTCAGTCAGGTGTGTGTGTGTGTGTGTGTGTGTGTGTGTGTGTGTGTGTGTGTGTGTGTGTGTGTGTGTGTGTGTGTGTGTGTGTGTGTGTGTGTGTGTGTGTGTATCTGTGTGTATGTGTTGTGTCCACGTAAGGCTATTTTCAGTGTCATAGCGAACACATAACCACTTTCATAGCAGAGAGAGATGCTACTAATCAGAACTGTTGTTTGTTTTTTGTTGAATGAAAGCATCTTTAGCTCTTTTAAGTGATCTGAGAGCTGCGTGTATCCAAAACCACTATACAGCTCCTTAACAAACAGCCTCAGCCTTTATTTACAGCCTAACAGATATTCACTGTCACCACTCAGTTGTTACGTTCAACTGACCAAAAACCTGCATGTGAAATAATCGAGCCAGAAATCAAGAGATGAATGTATCACTCATTCCCAGCTTTGTGAGAGACAAACGTCGGGGTCCATATGTTCAAACACACACACACACACACACACACACACACACACACACACACACACACACAGACAGACACACACACTCATCACTGTGACATAGGGTCAGCGGACAGAGGAAAAGTATGGACAACATCCAACAGCCAACAGTTCAATACAAATACATACACAAAAAACCTCCACGTCTGGTCTTACCTCTCCGGTAACATCCCATGTTTCATTAGTTTGTGTTAGCTTAGCTCCCTGGTGGTGTTAGCGATCTCTCGGTGTGATGTTTACTGGCATTACTGGCAGGTCTCAGTTCATTTACACAAATAGCCACGAGTCACGTTCAGCCAAATGAAAAAAAACAAGTTATATCATGAAAAACAGGAGAGAAAAACTTGAGAAAAATAACAGGAAAATACATTATAACAAAGTTACTGAAAGTTTAAACAACAGGTATGAGTGGATGATAGCGTGTGCGTTCATGTGGCGTTTGTTTACATGCGAGGGGTGGGGAGTGTTGATAAAGTGTTCTGGGCCAGAAGTGGTTTTATTAATATCCAATCAAAGATATTGAGGATCATGTATAATTACTCAGTTATATTATGTCACAAAGTTGTTTGAAAACAGATTGGTGGCTGGATGAAAGCATATGTCTTAGACTTGCAGGTAGCCTATAGAACACCAACCTAGGAACACCTGGTAAATAAATTTGTGTGAAGTTTTGGAACCACACAGTGTTGCAGTCAACGAGTTGGCCATAACGACTTGGGTTTTTTTTCCAATTGAGCTACCAGGGAGATTTGGTATGTTTTGTTCTCTTCAATTCCCTCAAAGAAATGTATCTTTTACGGTGAGTTTGAGCATATTTGTGGTAGCGTGTGGTTTGTTGTCTTGTGACATTGTGGGAACTCTTCAATCCATTTATACGCGTAGTTTCAACCGTGCTGCGAGGAGTGGGTCCTGGTTTGTCCTTGGAGCAGCACAAGGAGTTGATGTTATTGCAGATGTCATTAGACACTAAGTGGGAGTTCGCTTTGGAGAAACTGAGACAGGAGACAGAGCACATAAATCTGGAGCTCCAGAGGCAGAAGTTGAATCTGATAAGTGAAGGTAAGTTGCTGTAGATGCTCTCAGTGATGTTCTGTCGGTTGTGTATTTTGAGACTTGTTCCCTAATTTAATGAACAAGATCCTGAAACCTTTTCCTCCATGTTTGAATGTTTGGCTGAGGCACGGGGATGGCAAGAGAGAAGATTGCTGGCATGATTCTGCCCGCCTACTAATGCTTCAGTACATATTGAAGTTTAGGAATTGGAACAGAGGGGACAAATCACACTTGGAGTTTGCTCGTGATTTGTCCACACATTTTGATCATTGGTGTTCTACTGCAGATAATAACTCCTATGGTGGTCTGAGCTGATTATTTTGGCGCAGTTTAAGAATTCAGCTCCAGAGCGGATTGCAACGTACATCAGTGAACAAAAAGTTAAATCTGCAAGGGAGGTTGCGGCTTTGGCCAACAATTATGTACTGACTCATGGTGGAGAAGGTTGGAATTTGGGTGTACAAGGTGTCATTGGTCCCTGGGAAAATTCTCCTGTCGGTACATGGTCTAGTCATGCTGTAAAACGTGGAACCAGTACACCTGATTCCAAAAAGGTTTTTAATCATTGCCATAAAAGGGACTGAATACAAATCGAGGTCTACGCAAGATGGTGCTAAAAAGTTCATCCTTAATCTGCCATGTTTGTTGTGCCAGTTTTGAGCAGGCGTTGCAGTTGCAGCTCTGAACACATGTGTTCAGAGCTGCAGTCCTATATGCTTTTCAGTGCTGAAGGTTGTCTGGAAGTACTGATAAAATCTATGTAAAGATACTGCGTGATACTGCTTCAATTGTTTCTTTTGCTTTAGCATCAGCTTTTTCATTCTTAGAGGAATCCTACACGAGATCTCACGTCTCAGTACTTGAGATAGGGTTAAATATTCTGTGGGTAACTTCATAAAATGGTGCTGTCCTGTGATCTGTTTCAGGGTGAGATGGCAGTTGGTGTGCATCCGGCTCTGCCAATGGATGGTCTTACCATGATTTGGGGTATTGGTGTGGCAGGGGCTCCGGTGTGGGCTGATATTTCACCTCCTGCCATTGCTGTGTCAGTGCCCCTGGTAAGCAGTGAGCCCGACAGGAATGAAAGAGCATTTCCTTTACGTGCTTCATGTGTGCACTGTAAAGCGAAATGGAAAAAGCACAGTTAAAAGAGACACATTTCTGTCATGATGTACTCTGAGCTATTTGAGGAGCACTGAGCTGATGGTTCATTGATGGGTCTGTTAAAGATGGCTTGTCCATTGGGTGAGATGAAAAATCACGTTCATTGTTATTTCAGCCTGAATGGTGTGTTAATTACAAAGTGGGGGGGGGCCTCAGGGGGAGCGGTTTGTTGGTGAGCCTGTATATCAGGTAGTTGTGCCTTTCGGGTTTCGGAGTGTGATATTCTAGATTTCTCATGATGAGTTGACCCATCAGGAAGACGATCACATTTTGAGGTACAGTAATCTTTGCACTTCAAGATGTGCGGCCTCACTATATTGCAGATTTTTAGTAGGTAGTTACGTGGTACCATGCGCGCATGCTACTGGCTGACAGAATCTGTGTGTGCACTGTGTCTGAGACTCACGGTTCCTCCTGGAACTTTTCTTTAATACATAAGTTCCACTTATGGCTTTCAATGAGAGCAGGGAGACCAGACTGAGATGGTTTGGACATGTCCAGAGGACAGGTAGTGAATATATTGGTAGAAGGATGCTGAGTTTTGAACTGCCAGGCAGGAGGCCTAGAGGACCAAAGAAGAGGTTTATGAATGTAGTGAAAGAGGACATGAAGGCAGTTGATGTGAGAGCAGAGGAAGCAGAAGACAGGGTTAGATGGAGGCAACTGATTCGCTGTGGCGACCCCTGAAGGGAAAAGCCGAAAGGAAAAGAAGAAGACGTCTTTCTTCTTTCTCTTGTCGCTGTCTCTCGCTATCTCTCTCTAAGGCATACTCAGACTGACTCTCACTGATTCTCTACAAAGTTGGAACAAAGCATTTGTATAAATGATGTGATTACCACCGGCATCAAAATCAAGCTGAGAAATTACGCATGTGCTGTGGCCAGAGGATAGTGAACTGAGCCCAGTGCTGACTCCGAGACTGTGGGGCAACAAGTGATTTCTCAACTGAGGGATCTGGAGATTAATATCGATCCATACCAGATGACAAGATGTTACAGGACTCAGTAAAACTGTACTTTGTGGTCGTCTTAAAAGTTTAAAATTGCTACAGAATCTTGATGGCTTATTGAGTTTTTTGCATGGGTCTAGACGGAGTCAATCGTGAACTTGATTAAGAGGTATCCATGTCTGTTTGGTGTTATACCTACTCGCAAGCATCTGATTGAACATGACATAGATGTTGAGGATTGTGAACCAATTGAACAAAGGTTTTATCGTGTTCACCCAGAGAAACTCAAACAATTGATTCTGGGGTTAAGTATATGGTGGATAGTGGTAATCTATGAGCCATCCTACTCCAGTTGGGTGTTGCAGTGTTTACGTATCCCCAAGTCTAACAACACACGCAGATTTTGTTCTGATTTACGTAAATATAAACTATTTCATGAAAACAGACTCCCACTTCCTCGGGTGGAGAATTGTGCTGAAGAGGTTGGGTCAGCTAAATTTGTGAGCAAGTTTGACCTGTTAAAGGGCTATTGGCAAGTCCAGTTGACAGACAGGGCTCTCGAGATAGCTGCTTTTACTACTCCCACGGGTTGTTTTCATATACTGTGATGCTGTTTGGATTGAGGAATGCACCAGCGACTTTTCAGCATCTGATGAATTTAGTTGTTGGGGGTCTGGAAGGCTGCTCAGTGTAACTAGATGGGGTGGTGATTTTTGTCAGACGCCCGGAATAGCCGCCTTGACCGGATTTGATAATTATTTGATTGTTTGGTTCATGCCAATTTAATCTTGCTAAATTTAAATTTGCAAGTGCCACCATCACATATTTAGGTTGTGTTTTGTGCGAAGCAGTGTTTTTCATATGCATGCTGAGGTGCAAGCTATTGATGAATATGCCCCGCCACCAACTAAAAAGGCGCTCATACAACCGTATGAGCACCATTTGAAGTTTCAATTATTGAGACGGAAACCGGGTGCCTTACGGAGAAAGTCTATGTCAGGGTACTGGAGAGGAGGATTAGCCATAAAGTCAAATTGCAGATTCAGGAGGAACAATGCAGTTTCCATTCTGGTCGCGGAACACTGGACTAGCTCTACACTCTCCATCAAGTGCTTGAGGGTTCATGGGAGTTTTCCCAACAAGTTCATTTGTGCTTTGCGGATCTGGAAAAGGCATTAGATCGTGTCCCTCATCATATCTTGTGGGGAGTGCTTTAGGAGTAAGGGATTCGGGGCCCTGTCCGGTCCCTGTATGACTGAAGCCTGAGCTGGGATTGCTGGCAGTAAGTCAGACCTGTTCCAGGTGCATGTTGGTCTCAGCAGGGCTGTTCATAATCAGAATTTCGCGGCGCAGCCAGGATCCGGAGGGAGTCCAGTTTGGGTACCAAAGGATTTCATCTCTGCTTTTTACAGAGGATGTTGTCCTGTTGGCCTCATCAAACATGGACCTTCAGCATGCATTGGGACGGTTTGCAGTTGAGTGTGACACGGGTGGATTGAGGATCAACACCTCCAAATCCAAGGCCTTGGTTCTCAACCGGAAAAGGGTGGTCTTCCTTCTTTGGGTTGGTGGAGAATGTTTGCCCCAAGTGGAGGATTTTAAGTATTTTGGGGTCTTGTTCACAAGTGAGGGAAGAAATGAAAATGAGATTGACAGACGGATTGGTGCAGCTTCTGCAGTGACGCAGTCATTGTATAGGTCTGTTGGGGTAAAGAAAGAACACAGATGAAGCTCTGAATTTACCAGCCAATGTACGTACGTTCCCACTCTCACCTATGGTCATGAGCTTTGGATCATGACCGAAAGGAAAAGATCCTTGCTGAAACTGTTGCCCCCACGACCTCGAATAAGCGGTTGAAGATGGATGGATGGATGGATGGATGGATGGATGGATGGATGAAGATAAAAAACCCTGGCCTTGATTCTTGCCGACCAACATTTTAATGTGTATATTAGCTCCATGACTGTCATAGTCTTCCCTTATAACAAACTTCCTCAGTTTCTCAGAGACCCAACCATGGGCTCATTCATTGGACTCTGTTTCTCTAGTCGTACAGCTTAGACTTTTGCCACATAAGGGATTGCGGATACATTGTCCCATGAGCCTTGTGAATAATGTTGGGTTTGTTTAGGGTTCTGTGTCCTATATTCCTAGGTTACTGGGGTGGAGGAAGAGCTGAGGTACTGGGGACATAAGCGGTCAGGTGTTTTGTTTTGTTTTGAATTTAGTTAGTGTATGGCAGGGTTCCCTTTAGGACTCCAACTGTGTGTGTGTGTGTGTGTGTGTGTGTGTGTGTGTGTGTGTGTGTGTGTGTGTGTGTGCGTGCGTGCGTGCGTGCGTGCGTGCGTGCATGTGAGTGTGCATGTGTGTGTGAGTGTAATTTTGTGTGTGTGGGGGGGGGGTGCACAGCCTTAGGGCCTTGTTCCTTCCGGCTCACTGTTTACTCTGTTTTGCAGGTCCACAGCTGTGCAGTAACATCATGTATGTGGGAACACTTGGTCTGTGTTTCCAGTTACTTAACCCCACTTGCCAATGCACCATGGGGTGTCACTTCTAGTGGCAAACGCTGGGGTTGCAGATGTGGTCTCTGAAGGGTTCCCATGTCTTCTGCCTAATGCCATGCTGCTATTTGTTTTTCACTTTATTAGTAAAATAAATTTGTGTTAACTTTTGGGGCCACGTGGTGTAAATGTGGATGATTGGGTATTACCGAGCATTCTGCAAAAACTCTTGAAAAGTAATATATAAACAAGCTTGGTGAGACCAATATCAAAATTTGGTCTCACCTCTTCTCCATAAACAGCAAAGTCCTCCTTTTCATAGGCACAACAATCAACATCTTCATTGTAGTAAAAACATGCCTTTGTATCTGCCAAAGGACAGAGCTGCCACTTATTATTGCAATGCAATAATAATATAATAATGAAGCCTGTCAAAGGAGAAAACTGTGATTCAAGATTGACACAACTATAAGTTGTAACATAGACCATTTCTGACACAATATCTCAAAGAAACACTTCATATGTTGTAAACTGTTGACTAATACTGTACCTTTTTACATCCCGCAAAGCGGTGATGTTTGTAATTATCAGTGTTTGTGTGTTCATCTATCCGTCCGTCTGTCCGTCCACCAAATACTGTATCTTCACAACCACGTCAGATAGACAGATGAAAGAAAAAGCACATCACTCCGGAAGCAAAGGGGATGAAAATGAGATGATGACATTGACCTTGAGAAAACTAGGTCAAGGTCAACTTTTGTAGGCATCCTGGATTTTTGGAAGGCAGGCACGTGATACTGTACGCGTATTCTATTGGCTGACAGTATCTGCTACATTCTGTGAGTCTCGGACTTCCGTGAGACACAAAAGTGCTTTAAACAGTCGATAGAAGTGTGGGAAAAGGTCATACAAAGAGAAGGTGGTTTAATATCAGTATGGGGAGGGTTCATAAACTTTTAAATTATCGTGAATAATAAGATAAATACCTTGTCGCTCTATCTCGGAATTTGTTAATCATGTGTAGTTCCGTGAACTCATTAACCACGAGGAACGATGGCGCACTGTAAACCTTTGTAAGTACACATCTCTGAAATCTGATGAGATATAATCATAAAACAAAAAGCAACATTTTCAGGATTTCAAATGCAACTTCTCACATTTCAAAAATGTGTATGTCAGGGTAAAATGTTGAATTCAGGGGTGTTGCGGAATGTTGCAGTCTCTCACTGCTTTCTTGCAATTAAATTTGTTGTTGTTCCTGTTTTTTATTATAAATCTAGAAGCAGTCTGGACAACCAGAGCTATGTCTTGTGTGTACATTTATAGAAATAGAAGTTATGTTGCAGGTGGATGCTCATTAAGAGTGCCTCAAGCGAAATTTTATTTAACCTTTTCTAGCTGTGAAAATGTTGTCAGAGTTTGTTTTTTTTAGTTTGTATTTTTTTTCTGATTCGCAGATTCAATCTGTGTTAGTCCGGTTATACCGATTATAAAATTGGAAGTAATCAAAGAATCTGATTCTCAACATTAAAATGCAAATAACCATTAACATCTCAGATATTGTATGACATCTAAGAACGAAAGTGGACTTCTCATTTGAGATTATAATCTTTGTGTGATCTTTTGCTTGTCCACAGTAACATCAGTGCAGTACCTGCGGACAACACCAATAAGGCTGGGATACAGTTGGGGGCCTTATTGCCAGGCAGTATGCAGACAGGGTCTCAGCAGCAGAACCAGCAGCTCCTCTTGACACCAGCCAGTCTGCAACTTGCACAACTCCAGGCTCAGATTACTCTCCATCGCCTAAAACTGGCTCAGGGAGGCAATACAGCTACTGCTACCAGTGTTCTCAATCAGGTTCTTTCCAATGTTGCCGTGCCACAATCATTGTTCAGTCATCCACGAACTTCTACCATGAATCCTCAGGGTGCCTTCTCAACACGAGTGCTAAATTTTCCACACTCAAATTCAACCTTGGGGGCTTTGGTGGGTGGAGGATTCAACCAAAACCCAGGAAACGTGAGACTGAACCACCCTGGTGGAGGAAACACATTGGGTCACCACTCTGTAGATTATGATAAAAAGTCAGGCCCCATTCACCCATCCGACACTGAGAGACATCTTCCATGCAACATGGCTGGGACAGCATCAGTCACAACTGGTGATGGACAGTTTTCAGTGATTAACTCTCAAAACATAAACAATGTTGGTTTTCAGAGAGATTTCAATGGACATGATATGCTGGGTCAGCAAACACAGTTTTGTGTCAATCAGCAGAACATGAATGTTTATAACTCCACTGAGAAAGGTCATTCTAACTTAAATCATGCTGGAAAGGTGGATATAGTCTCTAATACTTCTACTGGGTGGACACCAGCTGGGCAGCCAATTCGGACCCAAATGGAACTATATAATCCTGAGGAGCCAACCCCTGATCCCAAATTCAGCCTAAGCACAGGAATTTCCTCTTTTGGCCCAAATAATGTGCAGGGTTTTGTACATTACCCAATCCAGCATGGAAATGAGGAAACCTCTTTAGGAACCAGGATACTTCAGCCATACCAAGTCAATGATTACCATGCTGTCACCCCCACTCAACTGCCACACCAATGTAGCATCTGTGACAAGAAGGTCTACAACCTCAAGGTGAAATACAGTAAAGTACATGAATATTAATGCATGTGTGCAAATGTATGAAAATCTGCTAGGTAGCTATTGGACGTCTGGAGCTAAATAAAGTAATTTCTTTGCCTGTGTAACATCACCCTTTCCCAAAGTCTTTAAACAGTGATAATTGAGCAACCTGCAATGAAATCTGCAATTTATACATCTATTTTGGTCTGAAACATAGGTCATACCATACTTTTAAAAACATCTAAGTTGTTTGAGTCTAGGTTTGGATGGTGTGCCCATGTGTTTTTAGGACTGGGACCAGCATGTGAAGGGAAAACTACACCTGCAGAACCAAATGTTGTATACACAAGAAAGGTGAGTTATCTCTATGTTTAAAAATAACGTGAGACAGTTTGCCGTTGTTTTTTCATGCATTTATGAATTATTTTTTTGAAGTTTTATTTTCTTTAATTGTGGTTTGGTAGTTTTCACATATGCTCACCTGCTGTATTGAAAATGTGATTTTCATCAGTTGAAGTTTTTTCAGTTTTAGGATATTTTATTTTATTCTTATTTTCCATGCTCTTTAAACAGCTGTCCCAATGCGTCTATGAATACGAACTCGGTCACAAGATATGAGTATGGGAGGGGAGAGGCAGCTAAAATCAGCCATTTATGATTGTTGCAGCTCTGCTGCATTATCAGCTGGAGCTGTTCACTTCACTGTTGGCGGACCTTCTGATGGAAGTCTATCCACTGCAGGAACAAAGTCAATGGTATACTCTACTGCAGGTCAAGGTAGGATAACACATTGGTTATGTCAAGTTTACCTTTTTGGTGTTGAATTTATGAGTGGTGCATTTATGAAATTAAAAATATATGAAAAAGAATGATAGCTGAAAGTCAGTGATTATCTATGGACAAATGTTAGGGTATAAGGCAATATGTTTTTAGAGGTTGACCATTTGATGCATTGATGTGTGCTGTTGTCCTTTATACCTGGCCCAAGCATGCACGCCACCAACTGCTACTGCTACCATAGCATTAAAGACCCTGCTAGCTGCTGTTAGCATACAACAGTCTGCACACCCGAATGGCATTGTCATTTGGACCGGAGACTTTAATCACGTGGACTCAAGAACTGTGCTTCCTAAATTTTACCAGCATGTTACATGTTCAACGAGAGGTCATAATGTGCTGGATAAGATTTGCAGTAACATCAAGGACGCATACAAGGTTTCCTCCCTCCCCCGCCTCGGACAATTGGACCATCTGTCCCTGTTTCTCACCCCAGGATACAGACCTCTCATACAGAGAACACCAGCTGAGGTGAGACCAATCTGGATTTGGTCAGAAAGTGCCATCCCACAACTACAGGACTACCAACTGGGACGTTTTTGCACAGGAGGACTTAAATGACTACGCATCCAATGTTCTGTTTTATGTTAAAACGTGTATGGGTAATGTCACTGAGGAAAAGATGGCCAGACATTATCCAAATAGGAAAGAGTGAATGAAGAGTGGAATGGAACAGCTGTTGAGTTCTGGAGATATGGAGCTTTACAGTTTATCCAGATCCAACCTGAGGAAGGGCATCAAGCAGGCGAAGGCAGCATATGCCAAAAAGATCGAGGGACACCTCATGGAAATGAACCCTGGCGTGTTTGTCCAAAGCTGTTTAAGTCAATCCACTGGACATTAAGAAAGTTCTTGAAGACCTTTTGTCTCTCATCCAAGAGACTTCTTCAGTTCTGAAGGTGGCTGGTCTTGTCCCAGCTTATTAACCCTGTGGGGTGTGGTCAGTGCTAATCACATTCCAAAGGGTGTCAAAGGGGGGTAGTTGATAAGCGAGTTTCACCGTTGCATACTAATGAGGGTTATTAGTATGAGACACATCACTGAGGTGAATCTGATGCGACAATCTTTATGGGAGTTTTGAAAGGACACAATTGTAAATGGGCAAAAAGTGCCCCCCCCCCATTCAGAGATGGCTTCTCCATTTTGACGTGGATGGCTTCTTTCACTCCCCAGGGAGGCGTCCAGAACAGATGCCTGAGCGACCTCAGCTGGCTCCACTCGAGGCGGAGGAGCAGCAGCTGTACTCCGAGCTCCTCCCTGGTGACCGAGCTCCTCACCCTATCTCTAAGGGTGCACCTAGCCACTCTACAGAGGAAACTCTTTTCAGCCGCTTGCATCCGGGATCTTGTCCTTTCGGTCATGACCCAAAGCTCTTGACCGAAATGTAAATCGAGAGCTTCGTCTTGCGACTCAGTTTCTTCTTCACCATGACAGACCTATACAGCAACCACATCACTGCGGAAGCTGCACCGATCTGTCTGTCAATCTCACATTCCATCTTTCCCTCACTCATGAACAAGACCCCAAGATACTTAAACTCCTCCACTAGGGGCAAATACTCTCCACCGACCTGAAGAGGGCACAACACCCTTGGTGGCAGTCATCAGTATGGGGCTCGATGACAGTATATAGTTTGTGTGTGTGTGTGTGTGTTTATTGTACGGGCCCACACACACATGAGCAACTTCTAAGGGGACAGTCGCTTGCTCAAGGGCACCTCGGTAGTGCTTAGGAGGTGAACTGGCACCTTCCACTGCTGGTTCTCACACAAGTTTTTGATATGCATGGGTCTTGAACCGATCACCCTCTGGTCCCCAGCCCAAGACCTGGTGGACTGAGTTACTGCCACCCCCAAACAATTGGTCCTATACAGTTGAGCTATATTTGACAACTGTTATAATCCATATTATAGTAAGAATCAATCTGCTAAGTAAAGAAAGACAACAGTGTATAATTATTTTAAGAAATGATGGTCAGTCAGTCTGGAAAATTTCAAAAAAAATTTTTTAATGTGTCTCCAAGTGCAGTTGCAAAAACCATCAAGTGCTACGATGAACCTGGTTCACTTTCGGACCATTCCAGGAGCTGAAGAGAATAAGTTAATCCAAATCACCAGCCTCAGAAATTGCAAGTCAACATCATGTCAGATTAAAGTCAAGATAAATGTGGCAGAAAATGCAAGAACCACACATCTCAACATCAACTGTTCAGAGAAGAACAGGCATTTTACACATCATGCACACTGCTTATGAAGCAAAAATGGGAAGAGCAGCTTTTAAGTTAAATGCAATCAAACTGACTGTCGAAGTAGGAAATAGAGCTGCTGAATGTTAATTGATCGCAAGATGCTGGAGGTGGCAGTGTTGTTTTATGGCCGTAATACAGGAACTGTTCAGAAAACACGTGGTAGTTAAATTTTTTGGAAATCTTTATGTGTACCATCTTTCTGTGTAAATATCTCATGTTACAACACCTCTACATCGGTGGCTTATGAACAGGTCTATACAGTGCGCCCTCGTTCTATGCAGTCAATGTGTTCCAGGAACCACACACAATTGAGGAATATGCAACCGAGATCGCAATCTATTTGTCTTAATATTTACGGTAATTTAAACGTTTATGAACCCTCCCCGTACTGATATTAAACCACTTTCTATCTGTATTACCTTTTACCACACTCTTAGCGACTGTTTAAAGCACTTTTGTGTCTCACAAAAGTCCAAGCCTGACGGAACAGAACGCAATTCCAGATGCATTCAGCCAATAGAATGCACGTACGGTATGACATGACTGCCTACTAAAAATAAAAAAATTAAGACAATGATATCAGACTTCATACTAAACATAGGAAAACATGTGTTGGTATTATAAACCAAGCGCACCCATCACAGAGTTCTCCCACCGGCAGGCAGCACATCCCGGTCTGAATCAGAAATGGTCTTTTGCGAGGAACGTGAATGAATAAATGAATGAATAAATAAATAAACTTTATGACTCATATGAAACGCGAACAAATATCCAACTGTCAACGCGTCTTCGACATGGAGCTGTTATACGTCAGAAAATAGCCATCTTCTAATCTGTCCATTCTGTATGTACATGTAGACACGGGTTAGACACATTAATGTCACATCGATTTTTGTCGCAGGGAGACGCCCCCCGGATAGAAAAACTTTCGGTTACAGCGTCCACATGACAATACATACCCGGCGTTTTCAAAAAACTTCTCTTTGGCCAGCGTTTTCGTCCCAGATATCTGTGTTGTCGTGTGGACGAAGGGTGTAACCTCAACAACAGACCTTGCTGCCCAATGCCTTACGCCTTATTGTTCACGTGATTCCTTCTGGCAGATGCACCGTGATTGAGTGGGGGCTTGATTGACAGGCAGTGGGTGGAGTTAAAATATGACAGTGTGAGGTTTTCAAGTGAGCTTATTCAAATATATAGATGGGGAGATATGTACGGTTGTTTTTCTTTTAAAAATTTATTCAGCATATGTTCAGGTGGCACAATAGTTTGGAAATTATTGTCAATTTAGAAAATCTGTCCTTGGATGTACTCGAATTTAAAATTAGTTTGAAGTGTTAAGTCTTTAACTTGTAAATGTCAACACATTGCTGGAATAAACCTCCAGGTAAAAATGAGAAGCTGAAAGAATTTGGATTGATGACAGTATCACCAGAATAAGCAGATGTCAGATGTTAGCACTGGTTTTGTACCTTATTTTCCATTATAATGTTGTTGTTTTTTCAAATTTGCTACTATTGTAAAGAAAAAACATTTATGAATTTTTAATTCATATTTATGACACTGTTCCATGAAGTAAACAAATTTGCTTTTTACTTTTTCTTGTTTCAAATTCAAGTTTTAATCTATTTACACAGATGTATCCACTGGAGTCAAAACAGCGTACTTACCAACAGAAGCCATGAAGACTTATTCCATGTCAGACACTGGATGTCCCTCAACCCAGCCAGATTTAAAGGTCAGACAAATGCATGGATTTTTTTCCAAGAGTAGAGGGACTTGCCCTCAGACTGTAAAGGAAAATATGACCAAAAATAATGGAAATAATGGTATCTTCCCAGAGTATGAGTTTGACTGCACTGTGAATACATTGTGTTTAGTCTTTGACACCTCATAGGATTTCCAGAGAGAACAATATTTCATATTTTATCAGCAGTAAAAACATGAAACTACATTATTTAATATACAGTATTCCTTAAATAAATCTGTAAAGACTGTGTCACTTAATGCAGGAAAAAGTGTAAAAAGGCATTGTGAAAGGGCATTAATACTGTATTGTGCCAGGATTGGGCCCGAATCCCCTTGTTGACAGCTGCTGGGGATCAACAGCAGGCTTTGCCCGGGCTTGATTTCTACTCAACTGGATAGCCAGGCAATTACATCATTGAATACAGACTATGTTTTGACATTGTTTATATAGCCTGGTTTTACAACTTAATGATTGTCAAGCCACTGGATACAATTCATTGGAAAGAATAAGAATATACTTTATAACAAAACACATTCTATACTGAAGATGATGTTGGACAGAATGTCTCCAATTATTTATACTTTATATTTGCAGTGTGTACCTATGACCCACAAGATAAGATAAGTGGCTGTAGATTGTGATTGTCTCGTCTGTAAGAAAATTTAAGGATGAATTGTGAAGTGTGTCCATATCTTTTAATGTCTTTCCTTCTTATCTGGATTATGCCATCATATCTAAAGTGGCTACCTACACAAATGATCTTTGAAGGCCCAGGCTTCAAACATACTGCATGCACGTACTGTAATTGCGGATCTAACAGTAAGTGCACTAGAAAAACTTTTGTACTTGAATTTCATATGTAACAAAGACATCAGCTTTGTCTGAATATAACTCGTGGCACAGCAGTGGGTAGCGCTGTCGCCTCACAGCAAGGCGATTCCAGGTTCACGTCCCGCTCTGTGCGGGGTTTGAATGTTCTCTCCGTGTCTGCTAGGGTTCTCTCCGGGTTCTCCGGCTTCCTCCCACCTCCATAGAAACATTCACTTGAGGTTAATTGGCCGTGGTTTCGGGCGCCTGGAGTTTCCCCTGCTTCACGGCCCAAAACAGCATGAGGTGGGGGAAACTCCGGGCACGTGTAAATAATAAGATAAATAGTTTGTCGCTATAGTGCAAAATTCGTTATTCGCGTGTGGTTCCTGGAACGCATAAACTGTGAGTAACGAGAGCACACTAATATAATCCCCACCTACATATTTGAATAAGCTCACTTGAAAACCTCACGCTGTGACCTTCCGGCTTCTACTCGGAAGTTCGGTCCTCTAGCTGAGTTAGCTCCAGGCTTCACATTTGTCCATGTCTCTCACTTACAGAGCCGTTTTGACTTTGTCAAACATATTGGTTTATATTCTTTGATTGTGACAGACCTCACGTTATCATGTGGGGAACCCCAATGCTTTATTCACCAGGACCAAACTCACAAAGCCAGCGTCTACCCGGATGGCCAGACCGTGACACCGAAGTGGCCTTTGTCTTCGTGTTTGTCCGTCTCACACACACGGAGCCGTGAGACACATTTATGAAGCATTAAGTATCACAGTTGCTGCTTGTACAGGACACATCAGTTGTACGAGTGATTCCATGTTCAGTTGTGTTGTTGACAGTTAATTACACTGTACATTACAATTATATTATCAATATATGAATTACATATTTTGAAATGTATTTAAATGTACTTTGTGCTTTCTGTTTTGAGTTATAGGAGAATGTGGATGATGTCAATATAGCAGTAGTAAATTTGGACAGGAAACAGCAGATCCTGTCCATAATCCATCCACAGATAGCTCTGAAACTAACTTAGGCTGTTACTTCTTTGTTCAACCGTAAAGCTGCATGTATGCTGATTGTTTCCCTATTGTCTTATTTCCAGGCTTCAGCTGTGAGCAATAAGTTCATAGCATCTACTATGTTAGGAGAAACAATAACCATACATGGACCTCCCAGTTAACAATATTTTAGAGTGTCACAACTGTTCCAACAATTTTCATGTATTCGAGCAAACAGCAGGAACGACACAGAAAACGGCAACAAATTCTGAGTGAAACTCGCTGTCTAGCACCAACAGTCTGTCCAGCTATGGTTTCGGGTGGTAATGGGACAATCGATGTAGAATCCAAAATGCTCCTCGTCATCTGACAAAAACGGTCTTTAAGTAACGACATACAGTTCTGTTCATGTAGTCAGCTAACAGAAGTATCACTTCTCTAAAATTTCTTTCCCACTTGCTCTTTTGACAGGTGCCTTTTCCTTTAACGTTAGTTCCTTTCCCAATCTCACGATTAGTTAGATTTCTTTCTCAGATTAGCCTGCTAACATTCATCTATGGCTTCACAATGCCCACCCAGCGCAATCCATGATTTGCCAACACAAAGTCGTTGCGTCACCATGATGATTTTGGACTATGTTTGGTGCGCTTGGTTTAGAATACCATGAAGCCAGATATTATTGTTTTATCATGGAATTTTCATGGGTTCTCACTAGTATAATGTAATGTAATATAATATAATATAATATAATATAATATAATATAATATAATATAATATAATATAATATAATTTAGGATAATACTGAATAATATCATATCATATATCATATCACTGCATATCATATCATTTAGATAGTCGTCACCCTACAAACACAATTGGTTCCAAAAGGTTGTTTTTTAAGCTGAGTTGTTTGTAAGTCATTATTTATTAAATTTCAATCCATAATGGCCACCTGAGGTCATTTATGCAATTTATTCATTCATTTTCTTTAGCCGCTTCTTCCGCTGTTGCGGATCACGAGTTTACTGGAGCCTATCCCATCTGGCTTGGGGCGAGAGGCAAGGTACACTCCGGGCGTGATGCCGGTGTACCACAGAGCCACATGATAGACACACAAACAAGCTCACACCTACGGACAATTTGAGACTGGCCAATTCACCTGAAGTACATGTCTTTGGAGGTGGGAGGAAGCCAGAGAACCCAGAGAGAATGCATGCAGACGCGGGGAGAACATACAAACTCCACATAGAGCAGGACTCAAACCTCGAACCGTCTTGCCATGCGGTGACAGCGCTACCCACTGTGCCACCGTGACGCCCAATTAAACGCTATTACGACTATTAATGTGAAAGTACTATTCCATAAGCCTTACCAAAAACAATTACAGACATAAAAACAACACATAAATGAATTAAAATACTGTTGTACCTTAATGTAACTTACCTTTAGATTCCAACCCCTGAATCAATTGGTACCAGACCACACAGAATACAAAAAATTTATTTTTCCTTTTTGTTTTTTGTCTGGTTCTGAATGATGTTTTCTTTTAGAAAATTACTAGATTTTCTTTTCCACATCTATGAGTCATTCTTGACGCAAGATGCTTGCCTAGGTTACATGACTGCCTTCTTAATGGGGTCTCTACAGCCGGTAACACAGACTACATCACCACTAAATTGAAACTCCCAAGATAGCAAAATGAAGAAATAAACATGTTTGGTAGAAAGGGGAACCACAGTTGGACACGGTTGCTTTTATCTAGGCATCTGCATAAATTGGACCTTCGTATCTTGAGGGCTACCTGCGCTACATTTTAGGGAGGTGTAGCCTTATAATCTCATTTGTTTTGTTTTCAGCTCCAATTTGTTAAGAAATACATTTTTGGGTGGAAGAAGTGTAAAAGTACTTCTTCCAATCCAGCAAATTTCTTCAACTCTCTTTATGAGGCATTTGTTGTTTTCATTGCTGGGAGAGCCTGTTACACAGCGGCAAGCTCTGTTTCAGCATTAGTTCCTATAAAAATCACCTGTGTGAGCAGAAAAGGTTTTACTGGCTCTAAACGTTCACTTTAGCATAGAGGACTCACAAATAAACACACACAACCACAGACCATGATTCATTTTGATTTTATTTTTCTACATATTTACTATTAACATAAAAGACATATACATTTCAAGGTCATTATGCCATTCATTCATTCATTCATTTATTCATTCAGAAATTAAACCGCTTTGAGCGGAACTCAAAAGAAAATCTAATTGTGATATGCAGAAGGATGTATAAAAATATGCACATACTGTAGATACTTACACATAGACATTAGTCCTATTGTCAAGAAGCCCAGCATGAAGTAACACAGTGGCTTCATATGATAACATAGCTCAAATGGAGATAAACACAGGATTACAGCTAACTGCTTTTAGGCACATGGACCATAAAGACCTCCAGGTCACACCCCTGGGCAGCAGTGTAAAGTTTCAGATTGGCAAGAGGCTGGTAAATCTATCTGTGGGATCAACGTGTGAGAGCTCTGCAGTGGAACGTGGAAAGAAACTGTGAAACCAGACTGATCATCTCCTTGGATCCTCCAACATGGATCCTACTTTGCACAAATAAACAGACAAGTCCTTAGGAGCCATTCCAGCTAATGTCAGTCAGCATGCTGTCAGTGGGGTATAAAAAAAGTACTGTGTGAAATGGATGTTATCCTTTACACCATTAAGTCTTAGCTCAGTAGGTCACAGTGATGAGACTGAGATGTATTTAGCAACAGAGGACAACAGAACACATCATGGTAGGTAAATCCATTACCTCAGCAGACTATATTGAAATGCGTATGCTTTCTAAATACATTTAAGGAAACAGAATGGGAAACATGGCTGAATTTCACATAGCTGGTTCATTGGGCTTCATTTAGAATTATGATAGAGCAGTACTCTTTAAAAAAGTGTTATAAGTCTCCCTGTTAAAAACACAGGCCCTATTTCAATAATCTAATTCATAGGGTTTTTTTTTATCATTTAGACTGGAGCAAGATTGAAAATTATCTTAAATATAGTAAGTCATTTGTTTAATGTATTTCTTCTGTAGGTATTTCTTTTTAAAAAAAAAATTTTCACAATTCAGCTTTTATGAATAATTTGTTTTAAAACTGTGGCATTGTCTAGATAGACTATTTTTAACTGTTTTTTTTTTTGTCAAAATGCTTTGTTCTACAAACTGACAATTGGTGCAAAATCAACCATTCCTGACACTGCTACTGTTTGAAATGCCTTGTCAAACTGCCATTTTACATTTCTGAATCTTGTCATCTTATTTTTCAATCACTTCTTTCCTGGATCTGTTGAATACAACATGATTTAATTTTTTGTTCTGGTGGTGGCTCTGGCACTGATATAGAGATGTTAACAGATGAATCATTGTTAAATTGAAATTTATGTTCTGCTGTTCAGAAAAAAATAATTTTTGGCATAGAATTTAAATTTCTTGATCACCCGCATTTTATAGGAATGACTAATTAATTGGCATATGAACAGAATTTTCTTTTTTTTTTCTTCTTCCTCATCTTCTTCTTCTGCACCTGCAATAATTTCCCCCCGGGCATTAATAAAGTATTTAAAGTATTCCTATTTATATGTTTAGAGAATTCTTATTCATTATTCAAATCTCACTTTAAAGGAATACATGAATTCTCCATTTTCACTTCATTTAAATTAAAAACAATAACAGGGTTTCCCTGAGTATATTCCCAGTAAAAACCTGGCTGTTAGTCTGAAGTGAAATTAGGACACCAGACAGCCCCACACATGGAACTGTCTGTCAGGACTTTCACCCAGAGAAGGAGGAGGAGGGTGGGCACTGGAAAACTGCAGTTACAGCACAATGGTTGCAGAAATAGGACTCCCTCATATGACAAGCTAAGTATAACACTACTCTGCATTCGATGGAACATGAGGTGTCAACTGGTATTCGCACTGGCTGGTTTTGCTTATCTTTGTGTTTTTACATTTGAGAAATGCAATATCCAACTTCTTCAGGGGAACATGGGAAAAAAAGATTTACTCTACTCCTGGTGCAGTTTGTCAAAAATAGAACATGGTTTACTCACTTAAACTCTTTCTTATGAGCATTCTGTATGTTATTTGTTTGGAATGGAAATGTATACATACATACGCCATATATTACATATGCAAGCTAAGTCTTATGAATACAGATTTTGTAGTTGCACCACAGAAAAAAATGCTTAAAGAGAGATGGACACAGTGATGATTACATTCTCACGCAATATACAGTATGATGGAAATTAAACGTGTCTCCTTTGTGTATCCACCAGCTATTTTCACACATTCTGAAGTATACACGAGTCCATCTAAGTGGCAGTGATGAAACAATTCCATGGCTTGGTTTTGATCAAATTTTCTGTTGAAAAAACATCCTCACATTAGACTTTTTTTTGTCTCAATCTGCTTTTGTACAGAATTGACAGAAAACTGTTTGCTCATATGTTTGTTGAGCCAAACAA
This sequence comes from Antennarius striatus, assembly GCF_040054535.1. NCBI lineage: Eukaryota > Metazoa > Chordata > Actinopteri > Lophiiformes > Antennariidae > Antennarius > Antennarius striatus. The sequence continues at coordinate 18,227,900 of NC_090783.1, forward strand.
ACACACAAACTTGTCCTTTTCAAAGCTCCAAGAGAGAACCTGAGGTTATGCAGTGTGATGTGATCATCATCAATCATCACTTTGGCAGTGTTGTCTTGGACTCACTGACTGAATTCTGTCATACGAGACATAGTCACAGATTCACATTTCCCCACTTTAGAGAAAAATTTGGCCTCTGGAGAAGCACCCCTGACCTCGGACAACATGAAGAAGTGTGCTACATCAAAGTTATGCAGTTGTGTTTCAAAGAGAAAAAGCTTGTCTTTACCCGGTGTTGTGCCCTTTAGACTCCTGAGATCAAGCAGCTCTTCTGTAATGCAACAGATTTTATTAACTCCCTTAAAAAAATTAACAGCTGTGTCATGTGGCATCTTTGTTCTCGTCACATGCAATTGAGTAAAAATAAAAAGCACAGGCTTTGTGTGACACTTGCTGGTTAAAGTTAGCAGAGAAGTCTATGATTCTGCGCACAACTGTTTGTGGATATGAATGTTATTGATTTCTTGCATCTCTTCCAGGCACATTATTTCTTTAACTTAATGAAGAACTCTTTAATTAAGTCACCATCTGAAAAAGATTTGCTGTGTCTTGTCATAATTTGAGATGCCTCAAAGCTGGCTATGGCAGCATTCTCTTGTACTTTTTGCACGGAAAAAATGCTGCTGTGTTCGCAGGCCAGCTGCCACATTTTTAGCTTTCTATGCTCTTTCAGCACTGGTATAGGATCTGTAGGTTTGATATTTTGATTCATGGTGCTGATGTACATTAACAGTAGTATCATTGCACATCAAACAAACACACTTTCCCTTGACTTCTATGCAGAAATATTCATATCTCCCACAATGTATGGTATTTGCGTCACTTTTTATCTTGCATTGCTTTTATGCCAATATTTTTGGACTTCTTTAAAACTGGCCCATTGGCTACAGTTAGCTTACGGCCATAGTTTGGACACCCCTGGTATAGGCCCAAAACCATCGATACGTCAGCGATACAATAACTTTCGTATAGCTGACAACACTGTCCCCACCCACAACAGCACACACGTCCGGGCTTACAGTAGCTAATCAACATTGGGCTGCAAGCAACTGAAGCCTTAGAATGTCGCTGAAGATAAGATTTCTCTTTTCGGGTAGTGAGCAAATTTTTCGATCTGTCACAGTCGCTCATTGCCTGAGCTATCTAATGCTCAAGCGATTTTTCCTTTTACTTTGTATGTTAATTTGTCACAAGCGGGAAAAAAAAAATGCTCTGGCGTGAACGCAGCTTTGGGAGCCTTCTATGTCTTGGACTGTTCTTAGAAGCAAAAATTGGGGTTAAAACCGAATAATGCAGGTCACTTGTCTATGGGTTTGTGTCAAATGTGTGACACGTGTGTGAATAATCAGCTTATAAGTTTATAAGCTATTGTCAAACATGTAAAGATGTGCTCTTTGCCTGTATCACAGAGGGGAAATGACAGGACTTCCTGTGTAATACTACATTTATATTAGAAAAATTGCTTCAGTGCTGATTTAAACTCACATGAATTCTTTATGTTTTATGCTTACTTACATTGTAAAAGAGAAAAGGAGATATTGTGATTGAAAATGTTAGCTTAAGAACTGCTACCAAATCCCTTGACCAACAGCTGAATTCCAGCCTTGTATAATGAGTTAACAGGTTTATGCATTACTGTGAACGTTAGTAAAATCATTTGACTAACCCAGTTTCTATTGGTCTTGGAGTTATTGTCACTGTATTTTAAGTAGAATGAAGTTTGAAGGGTTTTGTATTGGCAATATTTAAATTTAAATATTTTGTTTTCATTTGTTTAATAGAATTGCACCACTGCAATGTACAATATTTAAAACAATTGTCGTTAATGGCACACAGATTATTTTAAACTTTTTAATTATCATTATTTGCAGTCATTTCCACCCAGAAAAGCCACAGTAGGCCGTGTTATTCACATCTGCAACCTCCCTGAAGGCAGCTGCACAGAGAATGATGTCATTAACCTGGGACTACCATTCGGCAAAGTCACAAACTACATCCTCATGCGCTCTACCCATCAGGTAAAATTAATGTTCATTATTTGCTGTTTAATTTTACCCATGAGCATTGTTAATTTACAAATTTCATTTCAGTGCAAAGAAATTATACTATTGCTGTGCAATAGTACAAGACGCATAAAACCGTTTTATAAATAAACAAAAAAGTGTCCACTAAGTCTCCAGTTTTTTTTAATTTTCTGTCTTAGAAGACAGAAAAAAAAATGTTTTCATGATTAAAAAGTGACAATAAAATACATTTATTGTATGTCTGGATAAGCATAGGTGAATTTTCTTTTATACTTTTCATTTTACTGACTGAAAAGTAAAAATAACTGGAGTGATGAGTCATGTGTTGAATGTTGTGTTAATATTTAAGGTAAAAACCCTAACCCTAATTAAACCCAGAATACCTATCCTCCCGATAGAAAGCACAACAGGCGGAAGTGGGCTATCTTTTTCTGTATCATAATATGAAAGAGTACCAGATGTTATTATGGTAAAGGCTATCCTAGTATTTTGTGACGACCAAAAATATAACATCTTTTTATTTGCTGCATTTTTTTTATTATCTTGTACTTTATGAAACTTATTAAAGAATAATAGATGACCATTCACTGGGGCCTGCAGGTTTTAAGTAAAAGATTTGTCAAATTCAAAATTTCAATCTAAATTAAAAGGGGTCTGTTATTAAATGCACATTTTTTCAGATCTCTACATATACATAATGGTCCTCCCTAAACCTACACATTCTAGAATCTGGAGAACAAACGCTTCTTGCATCAATAAATATCTGGAAAAAATGCACAGCCTTAGGGCCGAATAAGGAGAATTTAAGTATGAAAAACTTAAAGAAATTGTAATGAAGAGATAATATATAAGAGAATAAAAATGTATACACAGGTAAGTAGTTTATAGTGTCCTAGCTTCCATTCGCCCTCCTCCTCACTGCGACGTAGGTTAATGAATGGAGGTAAAGTATTGACTTCGCCCAACACCTCATGTTTCATTAAACTGCGTTAGCTTATCTCCCCGCTGTTATTAGCTAGCGATCTCTCTTGTCCGTAACGATTGTTGGGAAACACAGCTTTTATTAGCTCTTGTCCGTAATCATTTGTTGTCAACTCCACTGATTTTTGTCCCATTTGTAAACACTTGTGTGTTTTACTCCACAAATCTTTTGCAATGTCCTTTGCAATGGGGCCACGGAGTCATGTTTGGCTGACTGAGAAAGCAGCTCCACGCTTAGCGCAGAGAAATTAACAGTTATATTATGAAAAACAAGAGAGAAAATCACTAACAAAAAAATGAAAAAAGACCCAAATACGTAGAAATGAAGTTAAGGAAAGTTAAAATAAGTGGATGCACATGGACCTGAGAGGGGAGGGAGGCTTGATGAAGAGAGAACCCAGAGGCACGACCATTAACACGGAGCATTTCAGGGTGGAAGTGATCTTATTAGTATTCAATCAATAGGGCAAGACATTTCAAATACAGTGTAGTCGGACATCTGGCAACTGAATGACATGAATTTAAAAAAGCCTAATATTGGACCTTTAAATAATTTATTCCAGAATCATGAAGTTGTTTACAGAGTAGTCTTGCATTATGGTTGGATCTTCTCAAAATATTCTTGTGCTCACCGAATAAAAAGAAAAGGCAATATAATCATCAAGATGAAATTATTTTTAAAAGATTTTCTCTTCATTAGGCATTTCTAGAGATGGCTTATAATGAAGCAGCTCAAGCCATGGTTCAATACTATCAACTTTCTCCAGCCATGATTAACAATCAGAAACTTCTCATACGGATGTCTAAGAGGTACAAGGAGTTGCAACTCAAGGTAAGAATGGAGGACGAATAAAAAAGCAAATTATACATTGTGCTATGCAATAATGAAAGTTTTTTCCCTGTGTAGAAACCAGGTAAAGATGTTCAATCAATCATCCAGGATATCAGCTCACAGCGGGAAAGGGATGAGGTACAAGACCATGAAAAGTAAGACAACTTTCATTTCTTGTAATTAACAAAGTAATGATTAATGATCCACCTGTTCCCTGTAGTGAGAGCAGGAGAAGCTAGAGAGGTGGAGGTTTGTCCTGTAAAGGAGAGAAATGAAGGTTAGCCGCAGTAAGACAGAGTACATGTGTGTGAATGAGAGGGACCCAAGTGGAAGAGTGAAGTTACAGGGAGAAGAGATCAAGATGGTGGAGTATTTTAAGTACTTAAGGTCAACAGTCCAGAGCAATGGAGAGTGTGTAAAAGAGGTGAAGAAGCGTGTACAGGCAGGATGGAAAGGGTGGAGAAAAGTGTCAGGTGTGATGTGTGATAGAAGAGTTTCAGCTAAAATGAAAGGAAAGGTGTACAAAACTGTGGTGAGACCAGCGATGTTGTTTGGTCTAGAGACAGTGTCACTGAGGAAAAGACAGGAGACAGAGCTGGAGGTATGAAGATGCTGACGTTCTCGCTGGGAGTGACCAGGATGGATAGGATCAGGAATAAGTACATCAGAAGGACAGCACATGTTAGAGGTTTTGGAGATAAAGTCAGAGAGGCCAGACTGGGATGGTTTGGACATGTCCAGAGGAGAGATAGTGAATATATTTGTAGAAGGATGCTGAGTTTTTGACTGCCATGCAGGAGGTCTAGAGGAAGACCAAAGAGGAGGTTTATGGATGTAGTGAAAGAGGACATGAAGGTTTTTGGTGTGAGAGAAGAGGATGTAGAAGACAGGGTTAGATGGAGGCAACTGATTCGCTGTGGCGACCCCTGAAGGGAAAGGCCGAAAGGAGAAGGTGAACAAAGTAATGATTAAATACTGACTTTATTTTAATCATTGAATATGAAATTAGTGTAAAATAAAGACTTCGATTCTTATTTGAATTCAACGTTTGTATTTAATCATTTGATTCCAGCTACATGCCAGAGAGACCACGCTCCCGCAGCCCCATTAGCCACTCTCTGAGTTCTCAGTCCCACAGCCCCAGCTTTACATCCTGCAGTTCAGCCCACAGCCCCCAGGGAGCACCCTATAGGGGTCCAGACAGAGGTAGTAATGGTACAGGACCCCGTATGGGCCTTTGGGATTGGTCAACAAGAAGAGGTGATGATGAACGGGAAAGAGATGACCGATGGAGGAAAGGGATGGATGACGACTGGCCTAATGGAAGGTCAGCTGATCGTTGGAAGACTTACCAGAAACCTTTAGATCATGTCAGTTCAAGATCTACAGATGAGCGGGGAGGAGGAGGAGGAATTGAAGTGATGAGAGGCAGCAGAGATCGGCACCCACAAGGAAGCCCTCAAGGCTTTAACTCTTACAGAAACATAGATGATTTCTACATGAAGGAACCAACATTCAAGTCAGATAAGCTACCCAGACCTCCACACCAAAGGCATGATGCAAAGATAAAGAAGAGGGATAGTAGTGATTACCATAATAGATTGAGGAATTTGGACTTTGACAGGACAGAGCAGCCTCTTCACAGAAGACTAGAAACCAAGAGGCAGAGTTCACCAAGCAGGGGCAGGCATAAAAAGACAAGCAAGAGTCACACCACAGGAGAACAACATGAGGCCAAAAATGCTACTGAAAATACTGTAAGTCACTTCTATATATGGAGATTATTGTCGCATACTTGCTTTACAGGATTCATCATTATAAATGCTAAATTGTTTATTTTCCTCTAGGATCAAGGGTCAAAAGAAAAGTCTGCATCGCCCCCCTCAAGTCATAAACCAAAAGAGGAAGTAGAATGTAATAAAGATAGAAATAGTGTAAGAATTTTTGACTGCAAATTAAACCCTTATATAATACCACTAATATATTTATACCTTCTTGAAAGCTGTGGATTGCTTCTTGAGTATCAACAGCCCCTTTATTGATCTATTTTTGTAGGTAACTGAATGCGAAAGTGCAGATGACTCTGATGAAGAGTGCTGGTATCCTAAGAACATGGAGGAACTTGTCACCGTTGATGAAGTGGGAGGTGAAGATGACTCCATTATTGAGCCTGACCTTCCTGAGCTGGAAAAGTATGCACCCTGCCCTGATGAGTCTGCAGAGGAAAAAGCAATGGAGGAGCATGTCTTACCACCGGCTTCCTCCATGGAGACTCAGGCATTAAAAGAGATGTCTAACCTGGTCTGTGAGGATGTAAGAGACCAGACAGAGGCATCTCTAAATAATAAACTAGACAATGTTTTAACCAGTTCTGAAGACCTGAACCTCCAGTGTCAAACAGCTCCTGAATTACCAGTCGATGTACTTGGTGACTTCCCCAGTGAAGAGTTCAAGGCTACACTTGAGGAGACATGTTTAGAGAATGAAGTAACCAAAAGTGAGCCAACAGGAGAGTCAAATGAAAATCACATCTCTGCTGCAGAAGACAGCAAAACCCTGGACGTAGGACCTATCACAGAATCAATCAAGAATGGGGTTCAACACAAAAATCACAGTCTTATAAGAGGTGCTTCTCAAAATTCAAATGTTTGCAGTACCTTACAGCTATATGAGCCTCATTGTTTACTTGTAATTGATTGCTCAGATAATAGATCTTGCAGTTCACATTCATAATTACAAATAGCCTGTAATAGCTTTTAAGTACAATGTGTTTATAATAGAGATTAACATGTTGGTTTTTTAAAGCTTTTGTGCCACCAACAAAAGCATATCTAGAAGACAACTAACTTAGTAGTATTCAAGCCAGAATCAACATACTATTGTCTAACATATGACCGTTTGGTCTTGAGGATTCTTATTAAAGTCGCATGACCACAATCAAATATGTTACATGGCATCCTGCTTGTCTAATGGTTGGTTTGCCTTTTACAGAGATTGAGACCCCCTTGCCATCTCGTGAGCAGGACAGAGCTGTCAGTGAACATACAATACCTTTGGGTAAGAATAACATGTCTATATTTTTAAATTTAAAATGTATTATGAAAAGAAAAAAATAATAAGGATCTCATTGAGTTCATATATCCAAAGCTGTTTGAAGTAATCCAGTGGATTTAGAGAACGTTTCACCTCTCATCCAAGAGGCTTCTTAAATTGTAGAACTCTTTTTCAGTTCTCAAACTTGTGGATAAGAGGTGAAACATCTTCAAGAAACTTTCTTAAAGTTCAGTGGATTGATTTTAAACATCTTTTGATTACCATCACCTGGATTATTGAGAATCTACACAGACATTGAGATCATATAGTTTTCATATTATCAGAAAATGTCAGGTTGTGCCTGATTCTAATGATAAAAACTGCATCAGACTTCTGGAAACAGCTAGATTAAATTTAGTCCAAGAGTATGAATCAATCTGTTTTTGATTATGTCATGGAAATAAATCCATGGAGTTTTGGGACTGTGGACTAGTCCTAATTGAAGTTAAGTGTTATCTTGTGAATCATTAATGACCACAATGACAACTGCTATATTAGCACCCTAATTGAGTGGAATTGCTAGCTCACTTGGCTGATCCACTTCTGTGAGCATGTTGTGAAATGCACCCTAGAGATATCAGTATTTATATCATGATTAGGGCTAGAATGACATGGCTTAGCACATGGCCAGTACTGGGCCTGCTATATGGAGATTAACACAATCTGAGGTACATTGTAACAATAGACCACAACAACACACAAAGAACAAGTGTTTGAGTGTGTCTGAGACAAAGTGTGTCCATTCATAGCCTAATATTTATTTCATCCTCCAAATTATGTAGAACAGTAATGCCCGCACCCATTTCTGTACTGTTGTAATGTAAATTTGTGCACTAAGATCAAATGCATAGTAACTATTGCTTTTTAAGTTAATATAATGTAGGTGTTATTGTCCTACAACACACATAGTAAAACACACATTACTCAGCCAGTATTACACACTCATTTTTAAACGTTATTTCAGATTAACACCAGACACCATTAAATAAAAGAAAACTGACTCATCCTCTATAATTAATTCAATATAATAAAAAACATTCTGGTTTTTCTTTGGATATTTGAATGTTTGGGATGTTTTTAAAATACACATTTACCTCCCAGTGAGTGAAGTTCTTTGTTAAATACTTTTCACTTTGACTTGTATTTTATACCTGAGCAACATTATGATTAGGGAAACACAGTTTAATTTCAGTCAAATCTTATTCTGTAATATGTATTTTTTTTCTTCACTGCAATGTAGTATTCTTTCATTGAAAGCATTTTCAGTTGACTAGAATCAATCAGTTAAACCCTATAGAGAACGGTCCAGCTAGGGGAGCATGAAGAGAGGGGAGCTTGCATTTGATGGAAGCATGTTCTAGTTTCTGTCCTACAATTGAAATTAGGATAAAATGAATAAATGTGCAAATATTCTCAATTAAAAATATAAATATATATACGTTTTTGTTATCAAAATTTTGATTCAGTTAAAATTGTTTTAAAACACAAACACACACTGTGAAATTGAAAGGATTGCAACATTCTCTCATGACAACTGCTGATTTATGTTTTTTCTGTATTCTGATTTCTGTATTTCTATTTTATTGTGAACACTGTTGTAGGAGTGGAGTTCATTGTGCCCCAAACTGGCTATTACTGTAAACTCTGTGGGCTGTTCTATACAAATGAGGACGTTGCAAAGACCACTCACTGCCGCAGCACTGTACACTACAGGAACCTACAGGTAGACACAGCATGGCTACACACTATTCTTCAGCAGATAATGATAATAAGACACAACACGATTTAAGCGTTTTTCATTCTTCCTCAAATTATATGAGAATTACATGTACATGATGATAAAATGTTTGTACAGTTTATCTATTTCTTCTCACTCTATTTATATCAGAGACTGTTAGATCATAAAATTATAACTATATGCACACGTGGTACACTGAACTGAAACCACTACTGGTGTGGTCTGAAAGCAATTTTTTACACCTGTCGTTGGGTTCACGAATAACTATGTCACACTTTTACATTCATCACATGCACATCATTCTTTTCCTCTTTCCTCTGCTACTTGTCCCTTTTAGGTTGCAATTTGACATAATTAAAGAAAATTGTGATCTAGTCATCATAAGGACAAATTAATATGATGATCAGTAGTACAGTATATATTTGTGAACTGTATGAGCTGCCCAACTTTCTATATGTCGTAAGCATATCAAACTATATTGCAATGTGATACTGATGTCTACAGTACAGTAGAGTTGTTTTACTTATACTTAATATCATAATTTAAGTATTATATATAAACCCTTAATGCTAGATTACAAGTTAGCAGTAATAACAGCAGATTGTAAAGTTTTAGATAGATAGATGACAATTAGAAGAGTCTAAAGAACATTTTAGCTGTTTTCTATTGATTAACCTTAAAGTAATTTTTGAAGAGAAACTCAAAGAAATCGTACAGTTTTATAATATTTTAAGCTATAGATTTTGATATATTTGATGTTGAACATTAAAAATAGACTAGTGCAGTCAGATGTGCAAACTAACTGCAAAATGCAAAAATATAATAACACACACACACGCGCGCGCGCACACACACGCACACACACACACGCGCGCGCGCACACACACATACACACACATTGCAATTTGACTGACAGCACAACTGTTTAAAACAGGTTTTTCCTCTTGGAATGTAATCCATCAAATGGTAGGAACTCATCCACTCCTCCACCTCAGCTGTGCTGCCAGAGACGAAAGTAATGCAAGATGTCTTGGCACCGAGTAGCTGATAATGGGAAATTTAATACATTTAGGGTTTCATGCAATCGCTGTCAGTATGATTGTATGTGTTTGGTGTGTCTGTGTGCTGGTGGTTAAACTTTGTAGATGTAATGTGAATTTGTGTGTATGTGTGTGTGTGTGTGTGTGTGTGTGTGTGTGTGTGTGTGTGTGTGTGTGTGTGTGTGTGTGTGTGTGTGTGTGTGTGTGTGTGTGTGTGTGTGTGTGTGTGTGTGTTTTAACTACAGATTTCTTAATATTATTCTTACTACATTGTGAAATATTTGAAATACAGTATTTGGACTATCCCTTATTTAATTTAACTTTTTCATCAAACTTTGAATTCAACACTCTATTTTTGTGGATAACTCCAAAGCACTCTTGTTTGTCACGGCATGTTCATATCAAAATTCATGATGATTTTCAAGATTTTCTTTTATTTATATATCACTGGTTGTTCGGATCAGCAATCTCAGGTAAATGTCTCCTATAGCAGATGAACACAATAACATTTGAGAAGTGAAATGAAGTTTATATGATTTACAGAAAGTGTCCAATAATTATTAAAACAAAAGTAGACAGGTGCATAAATCTGAACACCCAAACACAAGCATTACATCAATAATTAGTAGATCCTCCTTTGGCTTAAATTTGTCCTCACAAAACATCTCCAATTCAGTCAGGTTTGACGGTTTCTGAGCATAGACCCCTGCTTTAAATCACATCAAAGATTTTCAATAATATTCAGGTCTGGGGACAGATGGCCATTCCAGAACATTGAACTTGTTTCTTTGCATGAATGCCTTAATAGAATATGAGAAGTGTTTAGGGACATTGTATTGTTCAAGCATCCAGCCCTGGCTCAACTTCAACTTTGTGACTCATTGTTGAACATTGTTCGGAAGACTGCTGATACTGACAGGAATCATGTGACCTTCAACTTCAACAAAATTGCTAGTACCTGCAGTACCAGTACCTGCCACACAGCCCCACAAGTAATGGAACCACCACTAAATTTTACTGTGGGTAGCAAGCAGGAACAGGACAGGAACAGGAACAGGAACAGGAACAGGAACAGGACAGGAATCATGTCTTGGATTCCTGTGTTCGTCATCCGCCATGTGTATCCCTTGTTGTGTCCAAACAACTCAGTTTTAGTTTCATCAGTCCACAGCACTGTATTCCAAAATGAAGCTGGCTTGTCCAAATGTGCTTTAGCAGACCTCATTCAACTCTTGTTTGCGGCGTGTGTGCAGAAAAGGCTTCTTACGTATTACTCTCCCATACAGTATTCACTTGTACAAAGGAGCTGGTTGAACGATGCACAGTGACACCATCTGCAGCAAGATTATGTTGCAGGTCTCTGGTGCTGGTCTGTGGGTTGAGTTTGAGTGTTCTCACCATCTCACCATTTTTCTCCGCTTATCTGACATTTTTCTTGGCTTGCCACTCTTGGTCTTAATTACAACTGTGCCTGTGGTCTTCCATGTCCTCATTGTGTTCCTCACAGTGGAAACTGACAGCTGAAATCTCTGAGTTAGCTTTTTGTATCCTTCCCCTAAACTATGATGTTGAACCATCTTTGGTTTTAGGGTTATTTAAGAGTTGTTTTGAGGCTCCCCTGTTGCCACTCTTAAGACAAGATGCAAAGAGGAGATTAGTTTATAATTGGACACCTTAAATACCCTTTGTCATGATTGGATTCACTTCTGTATGTAGGTCAAGTGTCAATAAGAGTACCAAACAAATTTTGTGTTCCGGTAATTAGTGCTAAAAGTATTTAAATCAGTAAAAGAGAAAGAATGTCCAAATTTCAATAATTTTTGCACACTTTCTGTATCCTATAAACTTTATTTCACTTTTCAAATACCAGTGTTCATCTGCTATATATGTTTAATATTGCATATAGTTAATGGAAATTGCTGATTAAAACAACCAGTGATTTCTAAAAGAAAATCTGGAAAATTACCACGGGTGCCCACCGTAAATGTGATTTTTTTTTTTTTTTTTTAATTTTCTATTCTTTCTCTCATCCACAGAAATACCTGTCCCAACTTGCAGAGGAGAGTCTGTCAGATACACTTGCTGAATCCTTGGTCTCACAATGACATAAGATGACCTCTCAAATCTTGGACAAGGCTATGGAAAGTCTGACTAACAGTGATAGAGTATGTGTACTGGAATGGTTTTGTATTTGGTGTAATTTTTAAAATGAGATTTAACCTTAGATAACAATTGAACAGTAAGGGCTGTTGTTGATTAATTTATTGAGTTTAAATCAATAATTGTCCGAAGAACAATAATAAATTTTGTAGATGTAAAATGACTTGAAGTATGTACCAGATATTTTGTACAGTTCAATAACTGAAGCAGATTCTCAGGTTTATTCTATTTGTTGAAGAGATTTCAGTGTATAGCTCAATACACAATAGTTACACTTTTATTTATATTTTGGAGTTCAAAGGGTGAGGGTTTTCTTTGTCTCCAACAGTACATGTCTGTCAGGTGAAATGTACATAGTTTTAACTGATTATGTTGTTAAAAAACAAATTTTCTTGGAGTTTGTTGTTTGTATTAATTCACAAGAGAATTTCGGCCATATTTAAATGTTTTAAGAATTGACAACTTTAGACTGGACCATGTGTTTAATGTATGAATTACAGTACATACAATGGTAAATGTGACATTATATTTCAGGAGGATTACCATTATGTATGACAATGATAAGATAATATCTACTGTGAATAATTATCCTGTGACATCAATGTTTTCTTTGATAAAATTTCATATGATTTTTTGATGGAAAAACTTAAATAAACATTTTAGTTTCACAAATATTTTTGTTTTTAAATATGTAAATAGTGTCTCCAGTGTTTTGTGTATGCTTTGGGGAATACTAGTAATACAGTCATCAAAGACATCTGAAGACTGTTAATTTATGTATTGATAATGTGATTTTCACTTTAGAAAAATAATATTAAAAAACTCAAGGAGTGGATATTTATTTTTACTGTTTTAATACAACAACCAGATTTTTTTAAAAAGCATTTTTATTTTCATAGACAAAAAAAGTATTTGATTTGGGATAATGTAAAATCACTAAAAAAGGGATAGCGTTTGTTCTTTTTCTCTAAGCTCCGATGGTCTTCTACTTCAAAATACAAGTACCAAAGGTAATGGCATGGGGACCCTGCATGCCCTACACCTATATACTGTAAATGCTGGACATTCAATAATGAATACAGTACACTGAACATTCTACTCTACCAAACATTCTGTCCTAAGAAGAATGAATATTCAGATATTTCTTTCAATGTATTTAAAATCATTTTGCCAAGCTAAAGCAGCTCTGGCAGTCTGATTTTAGCATTTCTAGCCAGACCTTAAAAACAAAACAAAAAAAACATTCAAATTTTTTTTTTCATTGTCAGTTCTCCATTTAACGACACAGAAAAGAAGAAAATAGAATCTCAATGTTATCTTTTGTATTTTACCAAAAATCAAATAACGACTTATTGTTTTTCCCTACATCTTTTTGTAAAATAAATATTGAATTACTAAAAGAAAAACAGTACAATGTCCATTTCTTACACCAGTTTAGAATTGAAAAGAGCTTCCTCTAGTGTTGGCAAGGGAAAAACACACACATCAAAATGTTCAATCTGTAGGCTAAAATAAATGTGTATAAAATCACTTTTAATATTTAACACTAGTTCTCAAACAAATTAACATAATTTTATAACGTATAAATAATCTATTCAACGTTATTTTCTTGAATGACGCATCTGTTCATCATTATTTAGCAAGGAGGGAAGTACGCTGATAATTATCCAAATATTATCATAACCTCATCATTAATTATTCAGAATGTATTACAAAATTTTAACAGAACAGAATACACTGTAATACAAAATCACAAAAACATTGCGCCCCCACTAACGTACGAGTACAAAATCCCTTGTTGCAATTTTATTGGTCCTTTGTTTTTAAAAACCACGTAGTTCTAGCCAATCAAATAAAGAAAGCAAAGACTTTCCGTCGGTGTTGCTGGGTAGATAACACAAAAACAAATGAGTTTGTGGTGTGGAATTGAGTAGACGGCGCAGGGTAAATATACGCTGATTTATTGTGAATTCCAACGTTGCGGATTTGACGTAGCTAAGCCACGTAGGTGACACGATAGATAGATAGATAGATAGATAGATAGATAGATAGATAGATAGATAGATAGATAGATAGATAGATAGATAGATAGATAGATAGATAGATAGATAGATAGATAGATAGATAGATAGATAGATAGATAGATAGATAGATAGATAGATAGATAGATAGATAGATAGATAGATAGATAGATAGATAGATAGATAGATAGATAGATAGATAGATAGATAGATAGATAGATAGATAGATAGATAGATAGATAGATAGATAGATAGATAGATAGATAGATAGATAGATAGATAGATAGATAGATAGATAGATAGATAGATAGATAGATAGATAGATAGATAGATAGATAGATAGATAGATAGATAGATAGATAGATAGATAGATAGATAGATAGATAGATAGATAGATAGATAGATAGATAGATAGATAGATAGATAGATAGATAAATCTCAGATCCAGAGGATAGTTGTCAAACATACCATACCTGCTTGATATTGTGTAGGCCCCCATTTTGCTCCTAATACAGCTCTGACCTGTTGAAACGTGAACTTCATTAGGCCTCAGAAGGTTTGTTGAGGTTTCTGGTACCAATATATTAACAACAGATCCTTTATGTACGGTAATATGATATGTGGGGTGTCTACATGCACGGTAAAATCTACCATTTGATATTTCCTTTCTATACTGGAAAAAAGTGTAATTGCATATCTGCTACAGTAGGTGGCAGTGGCACTTTAACATCTACGTACATGTAGTGTGCCATTAACTACAGTAACTTGTAACTACTGTACTTGAGCGTGCACAGGGAATATTCAGAAATGCATTGTCCTTTGTGCACATACTGCAAGAAGTTGGATCTTTGACTGAACATGACATTAAAATGACAAGACAGAATTCACTTGGAAGTCTGTGTTGATGGACATTCATTAGATCACTGGGGCACGCTATCAAACACCTCAAAATCAGATGAACCACAGGTTATTACTTACACTTTTAATTTGCTCAGGTTTACTGAAGGGTATGTCCAGAACATTGAACAATTTCTAGAATCTTCATTTCAGTAAATGTACATGGATGAAGAACTGTCCTGATGTCAGTCACCATTCTCTGTACCCATCACCACCTCCTATTCTTTTTTTTAAAAAACCAGGGTTTGAAATTGTTTTTTCAAGAATTGTACTTCTTGATGCCACAAGATCCTAATATTTTCCGAAACCAATTTTTTTTCACCTGTAAACTATCTTACAAAACTGAACATGTTTAAGGTAACCAACATACTGTATGTGCACCACTAAATACTTTGAATGACACCAGTCAAGGCCTAGATTTTTTCCCACCCATTTTACATTTAATAATGCTATCAGCTATGTCTTACATGGTCACTGATATAATATCTACAGGTGGTGCTGGAGGAAAAGGTGTTTGGGGTCGATATGGTGAAGTTTATGAACCAGAAGAGGTAGATGAAAAGGATCCCGACTACGATGAAGCGCAGGTACTGACTGTGTTGCTGATACATAAGTCCTCACTATACATGTTATATTTAGAGTAGCAATTTACTTGTGTTATTGTAGTTAAGTGCAAAGCTGCAATCAACTGTTCTTATACCTTGTAATAGATAAATGTGATGGTTTGACAGAAAAACTGTGTCTATGAGACTGTGGTCCTCCCACTGGATGAGAAAAAATTTGAAAATACTGTCACCCCCATAGTTCAAGAATACTTTGAACATGCAGACACAAATGAAGTAGTGGTAAGCATGAAAGAAACATTTCAGTAAATTTCTTATATCAAAATAGCAAGGCTTGGTAGTTATAAACTCAGCTAAATTAACATCTCTCCTGTCCATGAACAGCTCTCAGAACTGAACTTGGGTTTCATGCTGAGTGAGGTGCCTTCGCTGGCTGTTTCACTGGCCCTGGAGGCCAAAGCTAGCCATCGAGAGCTCACTTCCAGGCTGTTGGCTGATCTGTGTGAGCGCGTATTGTTCCATATACAGTAGACATGGAAAAGTCCTTCGATAAATTGGAGCCCCACCCCAATTCGAGAGCACGGTAGAGCTGCTGTATGTACACACATGGACAGTATATACACACATGGACAAAATTGTTGGTATGCCTCGCTTAAAAAGAGAAAAACTTACTACAATAGTCTCTGAAATAACTTGAAATTGAAGAAATTAACAATTAATAAAAATTTGCCAAGTACCCCCAGAACATAACCAAGCGTCATTCTTGTTTCACAGTAGAGACTGTTCTTTTCTTAATATGCTTCATTTTTGCGTATATGAACATAAGGTGAAGTGCCTTGACAAAAAGCTCCAGTTGTGTCTCATCCGTCCAAAGTACATTCTCCCAGTTTTGTAGCTTGTCAGTATGCATTGTGACAAACTCCAACCTTGTTTTTTTAAGATTCCATTTCAATAGCAGTGTCCTCCGTAGTCATCTCCCATGAAGTCCACTTTGGCTCATGTAACGATGTACAGTGAGTTCCAAAACTGACGTGCCTTGATCTTGGGGTTAACTTTTAATTTCAGATTGGCTACAGTCCTATGGACCTTAAACGTCTGAATATGTGGAACTGTAGTCACAGGAGCATCAAGCTGCTTGGAGATGGTCTTGAAAACTTTACCTTTAACATGCTTGGTCTTTAATTTTCTTTTTGTTCTTCTGAGACAACTCTCCTCTTTCCTTCCTGTGGTCATGTTCATTGTGGTAAACACCATGTCACTAAACAGCACAATGACTATTTGCCCCTCCTTAAATGGGCAGACATAATGAATACAGGTTTAAAGATGCTTTTGACCATAATTAGAGGACATGTCCAGATGATCACATTATTTTTATCATTTCTAGGCGTGCCATCATTTATCTCAAAGTTTGTTTCATTAGTTTGTTTTATTTATTCTGTTTAACCACAAATAAAAAGCTGCGATTTTTATTGATTAATTTTCAGCAAAAAGATTATTACTTTTGTCATTTTCAAGTTGTTTCAGCGATCATTGTGGGTTTTTCTTTCATTAAGAAAGGGGTGCCAACAAGTTTGTCCACCTGTGTGTTGCCATGACAACATAATCTGTGTGGAAAAGTTATCCTCCTTTCTCTGTAGATTAATAGGGAAATCACAATACAAAATTACCTCAATAAGCATGTCTTTATCAGACATATTTTTAGAAGTATTGCCTGATTCAGCTAAATCACCAGAATGAAGAACAACATCTGAAAGTAAAAATGCTGATGGCTTTTCTCAAATGAACACAGTTGTTTATATACAAATGTTGAAGAAGAAACAGTACTACATTGATAGTATAGTATCATTTTACAGTTTTTCTCGATTGCTTACACACATTTTCTGGTACTTGAGACACAATGACCACAGCATGTAACTCATGCACCAGCCCCCTGAACCATTTCTGCTAAACTATAAACACAACTTCTGCTTTACACTCAAATTTCAATTGTAAAACACATTTTTTCAAAATACTACACACAATTCTCTGCATTATACACAATTTTCATGAAGAAAATCGCACACACTGTCATTCAAAATTCTAAACGTAATTGCCCTACTATGTGCACTGACTCACCACATCAGCAAACACTTGCCACACAGTTTTACAATTAGCAATCACAGCTTTGGAGGATGATTCCAAGCTATGGAAGATGCATGTGGAGATGTAACAGTCAATTATTTTCATGGATGGGTTCGCCATGCCAGGCGATATTTCCCCCGATGCTTGGCCAGGGAAAACATTGCCTGTGATGTGGATGAGGTGTTGCGGCCGAATCGTAACAGAAGACAGGATGCAGCATAGTTTCTTTTTCTTTTTTTCTTACTGTAACTGCATTTTTCTGTTTTGTATTTGCAACTTTTTGTTGGTTTGGATGTACACTGTGTACATTGTTTTTGTTGGGAAGAATAAAATATATTTGTTACATTGTTTTTGTCTGTACTGTCTGTAGCAAGTGTAACACTTAACAAAAAGTCCCCAGTCCTTATGATGAAAGGAGAAGAAGTGTTTTCCATTCATCAGTGTTTTACACTGAGCACATCAGTGTTCAAATGGTTCTTATAAATGTCTACTCATTTGATGGTTTGTGTTTGTCATTTGACAACAAAACACCATTTTGAGAAGAGATTATATTGTTTGAAAGTAAAGATTCATTTTGCAGAAGTGAGAGGTTTTGAGGTTGTGTGTGTGTTTTTGGATTTGTGTGTAGAGTATTTAATTTAATTTAATTTCATACACTGTTATAATCCCCGAAGGGAAATTAAGAATAAAGTATGCTTTCAGAAAATGTGTGTAAGCAATCGAGAAAAACTGTATTACTGTACTTGCTTACTTTTTTTTTTGAGAAGGATATTTGAATTGTATGACAGGTCTATGCCCAGTAATTCCTTGGAACTATGAATGACTTTTTAGAAAAACTGCAACTCCAAGAGAAAATGACTGGAGGTTGTCATTTTTTATTCACTGTGCTTTCAGATGACTCTGCTGTTGAAGCAATACATTTTATCTGGGGACAGCAACGAAGCTTAGAGATGCCTGAGGGCTTTGGGGGTCCTAAATTTCCACCATGAGTTTTGATTATGAGGTAAACACTTTCGCTTATTGTGAAGCAGAACATCCCAGCTTGGTTTTAGGTGAAAACTGTCAAAAAAATAAGTGTTTTTTGTTTGTATGGTTTTTTTTGTTTTTGTTTTTTTTACTTAAATCAAAGCTATAACTAGATATTGTCAAAGGTGGCAAATATATTGTAAGAAGATGTGAGTTATTTCTGCTTTCACTCAGGTGATAGTGATCGTGTTGGAGTCCAAAGGGGACAAAACCTTCTAAATGTTTCTACAGCTTCTAAAGTCACTCTCTGCTTCTTCTGTCATTACTATGGACCAGATGAGAAGGGTTAAGGTTCCACCAGATGTCCCATCTATGCAGCGCACATAAGGATTTCATCAGTCTTTTGCCATGTTATTTATGACTTATTTTCCCCTCATAGGGCTACCAACAAATTGTTATGGATATTTCTGAAATCGTCATTGATGTCCCTTGCGCATTCTTCATCCTGGAGAAGTTTGTTAACCAGAGCTTTACTTTGGGAATCATTGACATAATGTTGAGAGATCTTTGTCCCTGTCGGTATGAACACACTAGTGCTTTTTACATAGAGCACATTCATCAATGAAAAGATTGTTTCTTGATTTTATTTTGCAGTTACTAATTTATGAAACTGTTCTGTGTTTTATCAGGGCCGGAAGAGATAAGTGAGGGAAATGGTGGAGTTGTCAAAATTGAAAGCTAATCAGGAACCCAATTTGTGTCTGATTTCCTGGAAATAAGAGAATAAAGCCACTTTTTACTTGTATATTTTTCCAAATAAATGGGTCAAAAAATATTCTGTGTCTAAAGAATGTGTATTTCTGAAATTTAATAAAACACCGCTTTGATTGAATCGGAAGTACTGTGGATCTTTTTCCGAAGCATTTCAGATTAGGCATTCATAAGCCAACCCTGCCACACCTCATTCCATAATTTTTTTTACAAACTATGTTCTTGATTTCCCTGCCATGGTTTGTTTTCTGAAAAGCAATGTTGGTAGGGATGACTAGACTGTGTTAAGAGCTTTATAAAGGCATAAACATTAATTGAAATAGAGGAGCATGGTAAAAAATGTAAGACTGGCTACTAAACTAGAGATGTTGTTCTACAATTACCTGTTTTTTACCCTTTAAATTGTGCATTAATGCTTTATTGATGGTTTAAAAATTAGTTAACATCACAAAATGGCATTTATAATAGTGTTTATTTTCTATCTATATAATGTTTGCGTACAAAATACACCAGGTTTTGCACCTTGTTTAGTCAATCACTAACAAAATCATCTGTTTCTGTTATTATCACAATAACATTTAATACTTATTGTGTCATGTCAATGTGTGTGATATATGTTTTTTCTTCTGTTGCATAAAATGGCTGCTGGGTCGCAAGACAAATTTCAGCATGGATGACAAATAAAATTCATGTTCATACTGAGAACTTCCCACAATATAAGATTTATTTCTGTCTTGAAACTATGCAAAATCACAGAAATCAACTGCCTTTTTT
Source organism: Antennarius striatus (assembly GCF_040054535.1). Lineage (NCBI taxonomy): Eukaryota > Metazoa > Chordata > Actinopteri > Lophiiformes > Antennariidae > Antennarius > Antennarius striatus. The sequence continues at coordinate 18,247,920 of NC_090783.1, forward strand.
GTTTGTTTGTTTGGCTCACTTTGAAATTACATGGAATAGATCTTACTAGGTAAGAAGAGCTTCATAAATACATAATCCATACTAAAGTTATGCAGTACATTTTCCTGTTCATCCTCTCAAACCAACCAGCATTCCTCCTGCAAATGCTTTGTCTGTCTACGGGAGCTGCTCTCTTGTGGCCGCTAGCTCCTGCTGTTTGACAGCCTCTTGAGCGTCCATCTGCATCTTCTCCAATTTCTCTAGGGTGATGGATTTGAGTGGGAGCAGCTTTGGCTTACACAGAATCATGGTAAAGACATCTTCCATTGAAAGCTGCCCTGTGGGTGAGGATGAAATAAATTAATCACTCAACTATAAAATTAATTGCCAGATCTCATTCATTATTCATGACTTAATTGTTAAGATGAAAGACTGCTGGGCTTTTGCTTTATGATGTGAAGAAGACTGAAAGAGGGTGAGTGACCACTGGCTGGGCTGTGCAAGCTTTTCATGTATCCGAGTTGTTTGTAAATGACACGTAAATGCTGTGGTACAAACCTTGTTTAGGAAGTACTTCTCTGAATATTGACTTAATTTCTGGCATGGTGACTCCTGGATGTTTGCTGAAAGATTAATTAGTTTTAGGTTATCGTGATTATAAAAACACATGTTACATGCAAGGGGAAAAGGATTAGCATTCACGTTGTTCGTGTAGATTCGGCAACACACACGTCTGTCAGAAATAGTAGCATCGGTAATACAAAACAGTACAAGTCATAACATCAAGTCACCCAAAAGGAAAATAATATCAGTAGTGTCTCATCCTATGTCACCGATTTAAATAGGGGGAATAAAACTCGAACCCCGTATTTCATAGCTATGCTAATCGTTAAAGCTAACTGTGTTTAGCCTGTAGCTATAACAAAGTAACAAAAACAATTCCATTTGCCAAGAAACGCTTCCCGTCAAATATGATTATTTTTGCTGACAAACATCTTCAAAATATGACATTTCCGTTTTTTGTGCGAATACATTAGGTTAAAATTTACAAAATTGAATCGTAGATAACCTCACCTTCAGCACCAGGAAAGGATTACAGCGGTTGTCAAGACAACATTTCCGTATTGATCACATGATCATCTCCTTTGCTACATCTCAGGCAGTGCTTTACTGATTCGCTGTGGCGACCCCTGGAGGGAAAAGCCGAAAGGAAAAGAAGAAGAGGCACAGTGCTTTACTGACATTTGCAGATGTTTTTTTTTCTTCGTCTACTTTCGGCTTTTCCCTTCAGGGGTCGCCACAGAGAATCAGTTTCCTCAATCTAACCCTGTCTTCTGCATCCTCTTCTCTCACACCAACTACCTTCATGTCCTCTTTCACTACATCCATAAACCTCCTCTTTGGTCTTCCTCTAGGCCTCCTGCATGGCAGTTCAAAACTCAGCTTCCTTCTACCAATATATTCACTATCTCTCCTCTGGACCTGTCCAAAACATCTCAGTCTGGCCTCTCTGACTTTATCTCCAAAACCTCTAACATGTGCTGTCCCTCTGATGTACTCATTCCTGATCCTATCCTTCCTGGTCACTCCCAGAGAGAACCTCAGCATCTTCATCTCTGCTACCTCCAGCTCTGTCTCCTGTCTTTTACTCAGTGACCAAACAACACCTCATGAGGGCACAAGCCAGTCTTATTGTGCCCAGATAAATAACAGAGGGTTGTGTCAGGAAGGGCATCCAACGTAAAACTTTTGCCAAATCAAACATGTGAATCAAATCTGCATATGTTTTTTTGTATTGTTTAAATCCACTAATTCAGAGCTAGGCATAACAATAATTATCAAGAAATGTGTTATTCATTTGAAGGTAAATGGGTTGAATAATTTCCCTGATGGAAACTCCTTAAGGGATAAATAAAGTTATACTCTACTCTACTCTCTATTGCAGCACGGAAAACAATTACCAGAAACTAGCTTAAGCCTAGTACACCGTCTATAGAGAATTGGTATGATATAATTTATGAAATTTATGCAATGGAAAGGATTATTTATACACTGAATCTTAAAAAGACTAAGTTTGTAGAATTATAGAGAGACTGGAAAAG